>NC_140585.1:1330350365-1330950365 GCF_964204655.1 Triturus cristatus
CCCAGGACTCAGGGTGTATGTGACATGCCCCAAACATATCCAACCTGACACTGTGGCCTTCACTCATGCCAATTACTGTCCAATTGCACATCACAGTGCTAATGTGCACAACACACAAAGGACTTTCCCCCATGTACAAGATAACAGCCTTGGAGTGGCTGCACAAAGTGCCAGACAATAAAACTGCTGTGGCCCCCTCAAACACCCAGGAAATGCAGCCTCACATGCCATGGGACACTGTGTGGCCAATGCTATAGTGTGGCAGGTGTGTGCAGGTGTCCATAGCCAGTATATGTGTGTTGCATCCATCTAATAGTCACACTAATGTGGTCCAACGCGGGTGACAATGCGTACGCATTGCACGGGTCATGTCCGAGACGTGCGTATGCCTTGTCATTGAATGCAATGAGGTCCGACGTGGGTGACAATGCGTACGCATTGCATGGGTCATGTCCGAGCCGTGCGTACGTCTTGTCATTGTCAAATATAAGGGATAAGGGAGAGACTGTTTATGTCTGCAGTCTTCAGAGGTATTTTGAAATTTTGAATTTTCTTCGGTATAGCTTGCTATAGTGCCTCTCTGCATATAGTGGAATAGAGAGGGCCTCTTTACCAGGGGGTCAAGGGATCGGCCTGGTAGAGGGGAGGAGAGGTTCGATCTACTATCGTAATCTTTCAGCAATAGTATGGTGCTCCTCTGATTGTATGCAGTGGAGAACCCCTACGTCAGTACAAGTGGGGAAGAGGCTGGATTATCTCGTGCCTGCCTAGCTAACAGGTTTAACGGATATCGCCTGATTGATGTGGATTATAAGAGGTTTCCCGGGATGGTTTATTGGATGATATGATTAAAAAAATTTGGGTATTTTTGGGTTGTGTGTCAGTTTCCATTTTGTGCGTGCACCATTGTAAATAGGAAGCACATGTATTTCTGTCCTTCAGTGGGCAAAGTATGCAGTATGTTGATGCATACAGAGGTTTATTAAGTGTAACAGTAGCACTTTTTTGTGGTTAGTGCTTATATGGCCACTGCAGTAAGGGTCACTGGCTGGCACAGAAACTGATTTTAGTGAGGCCATATTGTTTACATGCACAGTTATTTGCTATTTGTTTTTTTTATAATATGTTTTATGATCTGCAGATGTGTATTAAATGTATAAGAACATAACGGTTTTGTTAAGTTGTTGTTGACTGGCCTTCACCGATTCTATTAGGGTAAGGCCTGCTAGGTAGGGTTTACATTGTAACAGAAGATCACTGCCAAATGCAGAAGATTGGTTTGTTAGTGAGATTCAATAACTAGGGAGGAATGTAAATGCTTTTCTTGTACTCCCACATGCATTGATCTCCCACTGATAACTGAAGTGATCTGATTTTAAGTATTGTGTTTTCTTTTTTATTTAAAGTTTAAATGCGTCACAATTGATACAAGTATATTGTTTAGTGCTGCTTTCTTTACAAACCATTGACCATTTCCAGTGCTGCTAACATTAATTAGGTGTCACTAAGGTTTGAGGAACAGCATAGGTACACAGATGAATAGAATATTTGGTTACAGAACTTATAAAACCGCAGACACCATATATGTGCAGGTTTCTATGGCAGTGCCAGGACTAGAAATACCGACTGAGGTCACCAGCTCCTGGCCCCGTAACCCCCTGCGAAGCAAGGTCCTTCTTTCCTGCCTTGGTGAACATCCTGGTGCCCTGCAATTTCCTGACTTCTCACCAGAAGGAGTTTATAACGGTCCAGATAAACAGGATATTAAAGAGGCATTTTATTTAACCATCAAAGAGGCATTAGGGGACGAGCTTATACTTGACCACCCGGCCTCCTCCCTAACTACTGACACATAAGGAGAGCAGTATATTTATATAGAGTACAAAGGGACACAGATGAGCTATAGTGAACATAAATCGGTTGGGATAGTTCTGCACATACTAGATGACAGAATAATAGCAGTGCACAATCCTGACGCACAGACTATAGCAACCTTTAAGAAGCGACAAAGTGCTTTGATAGCCAAAGCGTGGGAGTTGCTGGGAGTCACAATAGCACAGGGCACTGAGGTAAAAGTATCTTCACTGCACCTAGTGCAGCTGCGCCTCCCAGTGTCAACCTGTAGACCCACTACTCGGAGCCCAGACCCTACACTTGAGGGGCCACGAAGCACCCCCTCTGTGGGAGACACTCCAGATACACTACTGCAGTCGCCACTAGTGTCCCCATCGACGTCATGTGCTGCTAGAGACTCCTCCACGGAATTAACCCAGTTGGGGAGCCCTGATCTCGTTCACCAACTACTCCTTACACCATCCCCTCTATTCACACCGTCTCCTCCAGGCACCAGCCACCTGGAACAACAGGAAGGTTCACAAATCAATAGCGACGCATTTGGCTGTGAACAGCACACGCTACTGCTGCAGGCACTCAACGACCCCAACTTACCCCTGGTTTGTGAGCATCACGGCCAGCAGCTACATGAGCAGCTGCAGCAGCAGCCCTCATTAAGTATCGTAGAACAGTTACAAGGACACCTTTCTATAACGCACTACCCATTGTTGTGGGGATACTTACAAAACCGCCTGTTGCCAAGAGAATAACATTGTTAATTTGCTGCCATAAATAAGCCGGGGTGAGGCTGAAAAGTAACACCCAGTGGAGGTACACTGTTATTCCTGACCGCACACAGCGCTAGGGAATAATGGCAACACCACTAGAACACGTGATAAAGAACGTTACTACTCAGGGGAAACGTATAAGAAAACATTGTGGAGAGCTGCACAAGCTCACACAGGCTATGCTACACCCTTGGCCAAAAGAGGGCACCTTCGATAAGGGAGTATTAGATCATGCTGCAACATTCCTGGAAGGGAAGTTCTCTGGTAACAAGCTGGATAAACGTAAAGAGACCCTGGCTCTGTGGAGAGTCTTTAAAGACAATAATGAAAAGGCCCCAGTACCTACCGCACCGCCACCAGCCTATGACGCAGATGGCATGTATACAGAGCGAGTTGTCAAGGCTGACCTAGAGCCTAATTTAAATGATCAGGCAGCTGTAGGACATGAGGATATTTCTGCCTCAGTGCCCTCAGAAGATTCACCAGACAGCATGCCAGAGAATGTGCAGGGCCAAATAACCCTAAGCTCCCAAAGCCCAGGGGTGCAGTGTGCAACATCAGGAATGCCAGGTCAGATTGATGCGCTATTCACAATAAAATTGATACCAGCACCCAACTCTGCAGCTCACCAGCAGGAAGAGGGCTCAGAGAGTGATGGAGCCTCTGGTGGTTCACAGCACAGCTCCCACCTGCCGCTTCCTAGGCCTAACCCTACAGCACCTACATTTGTCACCGAAAATAGCGAGCCCTTGGAGACAAGGAGTAGACACTATGGACCATTCCTCTCCCCTGGCCAGCAGCACAGCAATATACAGACACATCTTAGCGGGTGGCGGCCCCTTAACACAGGTCCCAAGCGAGAGGAAGAGTACTTGCTACAATTCAATGGAGGAAACAGGGATAGTGAACAATATCGTCCTGAAATAACCACTGAGGCGGACATTAGCAGATGGAGAACAGAGCACGACTTGCACCAAGGAACGGGTAGAGAATCAGGGGACATGTCACACGAGCAGCTTTCAGGGAGCCCCACTGCCCACCCGGCAACAATACAGCGATTATCATTACAGGTGGATAGGGTAGAGGATCAACTCACTGAACTGATGGGTGGCTTGGGCCAATTTAGAAGAAGGCAGCCACCAACACTAAGTGAATTGGCTGGAGCTGCAGGCCCGGTGGGTTCACGGATAGACTTCAATCAGGAAGTCCAAAGCATGGCCCCAGCCCCACCTCAGAGTAACCCAGCAGCTCCTCTGACGACCAACCCAACCATACCGCAAGCTCTGCCAACAGTTGTTACGCCCCCGTCTATGCACACACCTCAGGCAGTGCCACCAGTAGTCACACCACGTAGGCCTGAGGCACAACAGATGGACCTTGATAATTTTGATCTGCCAAGTGAGCTCGAACGGGCAGAAACAAGATGGAGAAGGCAGAGAAGGACAGAGAGAGAGAGACTTGTAGTGCTAGGTAGCCATGGGCGACCTGATGACATCCCACAAGATTATGATGTATCAGGTACTGCAACACTGTGAACAACAAGATCTAGAACTCTGCATCACATGGCCCCTAACAGGCCATTACAGTCAATGACCAATGGTCTAACGCCAAATGAGATAGTGATACTTGGAGAAGGGTCTGACTATTATGTCAATCCATTCTCAGATAATTTAGCAGGTTGGACAGACGCTAATGCACCTCAAATGAATGTCTGGCCTCGAGACGGGTCATTTGAACCAGAAGAAATGGCCACAGCTGAGGAATGTATTCTGCAGGGGGCAGGAGATGACGATTGGGATTACGATTACATGAGCAAAGGCCTAAGAGTTTGGCAGAAATACTCACGTAGATATGACAACACAAGGCCTACAGGGGTGACACACCAGCTACCCCTGCTATTTAAAAATATTAAAGATCCCCCCCTATATGTTCCTTGGTCGCTTATGGACAAGGACAATTTGAAGAAACAACTCCCACCCCTCACAGAGGGTGCTGGAAAATGGATACAGGCCTTTGAAAAACACACTGCAGGTGTCCCATTGGCTATTGGAGATGTAAAAAGTCTGCTCACTTCCTTGATTGGAGAGGATGCAGAGGATATGTTCACACGCATTGACACAAGACTGTCTACTACTAACACACGGTGTGACGGTAACCCCTTCAATAAGATTAGAACACCCCTATGGAATGAATTGCGTAGGAAGTTTCCTGACGTTCCTGGCATTGGCTCTTTGATGTCACAAACAATGCAAAGCAATGAAGACCCAGCACAGTACATTTCAAGAATGAAGGAGAAATGGCACCAGGAGTTAGGAGAAAAATGGAACGTAACAGGGGGTAATTGTAGGTTCTTTTACCACACAGTGAAGAAGGGACTACCCACTGCTGTACAGGACAAATTAGATGGAATAGTAGCCATGGAATGCAAACCATGTCCAGAGATACAACACCACATCATTCATTTTTGCAAAAAGGAGCAGGAACAGGAGAAGAAAAGGTTATTAGCAATTGAGAATGCAGCAGCTAAATTAGTGCAGCAAAAACTTAAAAAAAGAGAGACCCCCTGACACGATGATGGTAGCTTCACCAGTGAGTCAAATGACTGCTGTTACCAATTTCCCACAAGACGCCCAGAATGCACTAGGAGGTAATACACAGGTAGCTGCACCAAACCTACAGGCACAGCCCATCAATAACAATGTGCAACAACAGGCATACACCAATGATCAACAACAGCAGTATTATGGTAATGAACAGATGAGGTATGCAAACACTGGGATGCGGGGGAGAGGTAGAGGATTTGGCTTCCAAAGACCTGCGCCACAGCCAGGAGCACGATTGTGCTACTACTGTCAGCGACCAGGACACCTTATGAGGGAATGCTATATTAAAATGCGGGATGAAGGGAGGTCGGTGGGTAGAGGACACCCACAACAAGCTCAAGTGCCAGTACAATACTACCGTTACAACAAACAAATGATGGACGGAATGCTGACAATGCAGACATTCTCCCCCAGTCAAGAGATCTGGGTTAAATCCATCGTTCTTTTGCCCACTACGCCACCCCAGTTCAGACATGGCCATATGCAAATCAGTCTTGACCCTGTGCCTCATGGGAACAGTCCAGCCCGAACTGCCAAGCCATGTCTTCCCTGGACCGGAATCAAGCATCCTAGGACCGGTTTCTGGCTATCAGCCGTCATCAGCCAGGATAGCTTGACTCCAGTGGCGTAGTGAGCACGGGTCCAACGTCTGGGAATACCCATCCCACTTAGGGCGAAAAGCGTTACAACAAACAAATGATGGACGGAATGCTGACAATGCAGACATTCTCCCCCAGTCAAGAGATCTGGGTTAAATCCATCGTTCTTTTGCCCACTACGCCACCCCAGTTCAGACATGGCCATATGCAAATCAGTCTTGACCCTGTGCCTCATGGGAACAGTCCAGCCCGAACTGCCAAGCCATGTCTTCCCTGGACCGGAATCAAGCATCCTAGGACCGGTTTCTGGCTATCAGCCGTCATCAGCCAGGATAGCTTGACTCCAGTGGCGTAGTGAGCACGGGTCCGACGTCTGGGAATACCCATCCCACTTAGGGCGAAAAGCGTTACAACAAACAAATGATGGACGGAATGCTGACAATGCAGACATTCTCCCCCAGTCAAGAGATCTGGGTTAAATCCATCGTTCTTTTGCCCACTACGCCACCCCAGTTCAGACATGGCCATATGCAAATCAGTCTTGACCCTGTGCCTCATGGGAACAGTCCAGCCCAAACTGCCAAGCCATGTCTTCCCTGGACCGGAATCAAGCATCCTAGGACCGGTTTCTGGCTATCAGCCAGGATAGCTTGACTCCAGTGGCGTAGTGAGCACGGGTCCCACGTCTGGGAATACCCATCCCACTTAGGGCGAAAAGCGTTACAACAAACAAATGATGGACGGAATGCTGACAATGCAGACATTCTCCCCCAGTCAAGAGATCTGGGTTAAATCCATCGTTCTTTTGCCCACTACGCCACAACCAGTTCAGACATGGCCATATGCAAATCAGTCTTGACCCTGTGCCTCATGGGAACAGTCCAGCCCGAACTGCCAAGCCATGTCTTCCCTGGACCGGAATCAAGCATCCTAGGAACGGTTTCTGGCTATCAGCCGTCATCAGCCAGGATAGCTTGACTCCAGTGGCGTAGTGAGCACGGGTCCCACGTCTGGGAATACCCATCCCACTTAGGGCGAAAAGCGTTACAACAAACAAATGATGGACGGAATGCTGACAATGCAGACATTCTCCCCCAGTCAAGAGATCTGGGTTAAATCCATCGTTCTTTTGCCCACTACGCCACCCCAGTTCAGACATGGCCATATGCAAATCAGTCTTGACCCTGTGCCTCATGGGAATAGTCCAGCCCGAACTGCCAAGCCATGTCTTCCCTGGACCGGAATCAAGCATCCTAGGACCGGTTTCTGGCTATCAGCCGTCATCAGCCAGGATAGCTTGACTCCAGTGGCGTAGTGAGCACGGGTCCCACGACTGGGGGAGAATGTTTGCATTGTCAGCATTCCGTCCATCATTTGTTTGTTGTAACGCTTTTCGCCCTAAGTGGGATGGGTATTCCCAGACGTGGGACCCGTGCTCACTACGCCACTGGAGTCAAGCTATCCTGGCTGATGACGGCTGATAGCCAGAAACCGGTCCTAGGATGCTTGATTCCGGTCCAGGGAAGACATGGCTTGGCAGTTCGGGCTGGACTGTTCCCATGAGGCACAGGGTCAAGACTGATTTGCATATGGCCATGTCTAAACTGGGGTGGTGTAGTGGGCAAAAGAACGATGGATTTAACCCAGATCTCTTGACTGGGGGAGAATGTTTGCATTGTCAGCATTCCGTCCATCATTTGTTTGTTGTAACGCTTTTCGCCCTAAGTGGGATGGGTATTCCCAGACGTGGGACCCGTGCTCACTACGCCACTGGAGTCAAGCTATCCTGGCTGATGACGGCTGATAGCCAGAAACCGGTCCTAGGATGCTTGATTCCGGTCCAGGGAAGACATGGCTTGGCAGTTCGGGCTGGACTGTTCCCATGAGGCACAGGGTCAAGACTGATTTGCATATGGCCATGTCTAAACTGGGGTGGTGTAGTGGGCAAAAGAACGATGGATTTAACCCAGATCTCTTGACTGGGGGAGAATGTTTGCATTGTCAGCATTCCGTCCATCATTTGTTTGTTGTAACGCTTTTCGCCCTAAGTGGGATGGGTATTCCCAGACGTGGGACCCGTGCTCACTACGCCACTGGAGTCAAGCTATCCTGGCTGATGACGGCTGATAGCCAGAAACCGGTCCTAGGATGCTTGATTCCGGTCCAGGGAAGACATGGCTTGGCAGTTCGGGCTGGACTGTTCCCATGAGGCACAGGGTCAAGACTGATTTGCATATGGCCATGTCTAAACTGGGGTGGTGTAGTGAGCAAAAGAACGATGGATTTAACCCAGATCTCTTGACTGGGGGAGAATGTTTGCATTGTCAGCATTCCGTCCATCATTTGTTTGTTGTAACGCTTTTCGCCCTAAGTGGGATGGGTATTCCCAGACGTGGGACCCGTGCTCACTACGCCACTGGAGTCAAGCTATCCTGGCTGATGACGACTGATAACCAGAAACCGGTCCTAGGATGCTTGATTCCGGTCCAGGGAAGACATGGCTTGGCAGTTCGGGCTGGACTGTTCCCATGAGGCACAGGGTCAAGACTAATTTGCATATGGCCATGTCTAAACTGGGGTGGTGTAGTGGGCAAAAGAACGATGGATTTAACCCAGATCTCTTGACTGGGGGAGAATGTTTGCATTGTCAGCATTCCGTCCATCATTTGTTTGTTGTAACGCTTTTCGCCCTAAGTGGGATGGGTATTCCCAGACGTGGGACCCGTGCTCACTACGCCACTGGAGTCAAGCTATCCTGGCTGATGACGGCTGATAGCCAGAAACCGGTCCTAGGATTCTTGATTCCGGTCCAGGGAAGACATGGCTTGGCAGTTCGGGCTGGACTGTTCCCATGAGGCACAGGGTCAAGACTGATTTGCATATGGCCATGTCTAAACTGGGGTGGTGTAGTGGGCAAAAGAACGATGGATTTAACCCGGATCTCTTGACTGGGGGAGAATGTTTGCATTGTCAGCATTCCGTCCATCATTTGTTTGTTGTAAAGTACAATACTACCAGCAGCAGCAGCCGCTGCCGCCCCAAGCAGTATACTCCTATCCTTCCCCAGCACAGCAGCCAATGCTGCAGCAGGTACAATTACAGACACCTGTGATGGCCCAAATGCAGCCCCAGATCCGACAAGCACAGCCACAGTTACTTCAGCCACAGATGCCTGTGTACCAAATGGTGCCACAGACACAAGCTCCCATGCCTCAGGGAGCCACGATACTGCCCCCCACCAATCCCTTTTCACAGGGCACCATCCAGCAGTACCAGGCTGGAGGGTATTCAAGGTAGGACAGCCCACAGACAACTCTAGTGTGTCCCGTGTTATTGTGCCTCACAAATATCAGAGAGGACCCAGTTGTGTATGTCACGATAAACAACAAAACTTACAGTTTTATGGTTGACACAGGTGCTACGTTTTCCTGCATTAGGGAAGGAGCACTGCCCATCTCCAACCAGAGCGCAGACACACAGGGTTTCTCTGGGGCAATAATTAGGGTCCCTTTCACCAAGCCAGTACCAATGGAAATAGGAGGTAAATGTATTCAGCAACGCCTGCTCTACTCAACACAGTCCCCAGTAAATCTCTTGGGACAAGACCTCATGGCCAAATTGAATATGACAATTAGTTTTAAAGAGAACGGCACAATGACTTGCTCCATTCCTGGTACATCAATGTGCAGGATGATGGCTGTCACTATAGATTCTTCCCTGAGAGATGAGATAAGAGCCCGCCCAATGGATGAGCAGGCTTTTTCCACAGCGGTACATATTGTTGTTGCCAACACACCAGAGATGAATGGGCGTATTGTCCAGCTTCCCAAAGAATTTCTTTTTCGTCCCCAATCACAGGACATCCCTGCGCCTGACAAAAATATGATCCTAGGAATACACTGTCTAGAAATAACACCCACGTATGGAGCCTTCTTAGCACTAGACGACTATGCCCACACATGGGCCTGTGTCATATTCATTGAACCTGGACATCAGGTAAGGAATATTTCCGATCACCAACTATTTGGAGAGCCTGAGGAATATTCCAAAGCGGAGATTATTTACCAAAATCCAGTACCTTTGTCAGTGATAGTTGAGATTAGAACTCCAACTCCGCCCGAAGTATTCAATGCTACCCGTGACTCAGACTAAGCTCAGGTACCAAGCATCCTTTGGACAACAGGTCCCAATGACGTGGGGTTCATTAAATCAGCTGCACCATTCAGAGTGACACTGAAACAAGGTGCCATTCTACCCAGAGTGTGCCAGTACCCTTTGTCTAGGGAAGCAGAGGAGAGAATTGCCCCTACCATACAAGCGCTGCTAGATCAAGGTGTGATATACCCTTGTATTTCGCCGTGTAACACGTGCCTTTTTCCGGTGCGGAAACAGAAGACAAATCAATGGAGATTGGTGCATGACCTTCGCTCAATTAACAGCATAGTGATCCCAGAGTTTCCCATTGTCCCAGACCCTTCAGTGATACTTACCAACATCCCACCTGATGCTAAATATTTTTCCGTCATCGACCTGAAAAATCCATTTTTTAGTGTCCCTCTACATGTTGACAGACAGTTCTTATTTGCTTTTTCATTCCAAGGTAGGCAATTCACATATAAAAGATTAGCCCAGGGGTACTGTGAGTCCCCCAGTGTGTTCAACAGGGTTGTCAAAGATGACTTGTCAAATTTCCAATGTGACAGCACCTTGCTACAATATGTTGATGACATACTCCTCTGTAGCACCACAGAGCAGCAGTGCCGACGGGATACAGTTGCTCTGCTTACAACACTGGCACAAAGAGGATACAAAGTAGACAAACAGAAGCTCCAATACTGTCAGGAAGAAGTACAGTACCTAGGACAGCTGATCTCAGCATCAGGGAGAAGAGTTACCCCAGGAAGAGTAGAGGCAATAAGAAACACTCCAGAACCTCAGTCAGTTAAAGACGTGCAAAAGTTCCTGGGATTAGTGAACTACGTTAGACAATGGGTTTTTGACTATTCTACCATTACTGCACCACTCCTAACAGCTGTCAAAACGGCCAAAGACAGGCATAATAAGATTGACTCGACACCTGAAATGACATCAGCCTTTGCCAAGTTGAAAGATGAGATTACAAACGCACCTGTGCTAGGCTCTCCTGACTACACAAAATAATTCTATCTATTCACTCACTGTAATGGACAGGTCATGACAGCAGTCCTCACCCAGAAGTACCCCATGGGACACAAACCCATTGCATACTTCAGTGGCATGTTTGACTCGGTAATGAAAGGCCATTATCCTTGTGAGCAGGCCTTGTCAACCGCAGCATTTGCTGTTGAGAAAAGCACCCCCATAGTTATGGGCTCCCCTCTGACACTGTACACTGAGCATGCAGTATTCGCAGTGATACAAAAAGCTAAAACAACTCTCACCACACAAAGAGTGTCGGGATATGAAGTCATACTGTCATTACCATCTTTAAAGGTTGTCAAATGTCATACTGTGAATCCTGCCACGTTCTTTGTTCATCCCATTGCCACCACTGATGATGACAGTCATGACTGTGCCACATACTGTCCCGATGAGTCAGGAACAACGAAAGAAGACCCATTGCCAGATAGTGTAATTTACTTTGTTGACGGTTCCTCTACCATTGATCAAGAGACAGTAATAAGATACACAGGCGCTGCAGTGGTCAGAGCACAACAGAGGGACTCCTCTGACTCACTAGACATCGTACAGCAAGTAACATTGCCATCACATTATTCAGCAGAGGCAGCAGAATTAGTAGCTCTGATTGCAGCCCTCAAACATGGAGCTGATAAAAGGATTACTGTATACTCAGATTCTGCGTATGTCACCACAACAACACATTCCAGCATCCTGAGATGGAAAAGGCGTGGCTTCCTTAAAACTGACGGCACACCTGTGATGCACAAACAGTTACTTGAGGAACTAATAGATTCATTAACATTGCCAGCAGAAGTGGCTGTAGTAAAGTGTACTGCACACACAAATGGCCAAGATTTCATTTCCAGAGGGAATGCCATGGCAGATTGGGCTGCAAAAGCAGCTGCCAGAGGGCCCCGACCTGTACCATCTCAAGTGACAGAGCAAAATACCTGTGCCCCCATCCTGCTTGCTCAAGATGCACCTTTAGTGATGCAGGTAGATACACAAAGTACAGTTGATGACACAGCACTCCCATACACTATAGATGACACACAGCAATATGATATCATTGCACAACTACACCTACGAGAGATACAGGAGAGTGCCCCTCCTGAAGAGAAAGAGCTGTGGAAGAAGAGGGGAGTGCAACAAGATGTCTCAGATTTTATTTACAGACAGACAATGACAGGGAAGCCAGTTATGCCACAGGCACTATTGCAAATAGCACTCACTCAGTTAAACCTTCCGGCACATGTCCCTCGTGATATCATGTCCACAACTTTGCAGACAGAGTGGTTCATCCCCAATGCATATGAGCAGATACAACTCTTTGTTCATCGGTGCCTCATTTGTCAACAATATTCACCTAACCCAACTATGAAGACAGTTGCCTCAACAATACCTAGGCCCAAAGGTCCCTTTAGAGAACTCCACATTGATTACATAGACATGATTGACAGATGCAATAATTACAGGTACCTCATTGTAGTGGTATGCCCTTTCTCACGTTGGATTGAAGCTGGACCATGTGTCCATTGTGACGCAAAGGCCGCAGCTACTTTTTTGCTTCGTGAGGTCATATGTCGCTGGGGATTACCGGATGCTATTCGAAGTGACAATGGCCGCCATTTTTCAAATGATATCTTTGCCATAATTACTAGGGGTGGGCGGAATTCGCGTAATCGCGTTACGCAAATCTCCGCGAAACGGTAAAAAATCTCCGCGAACACGCAGAAATTCCGCGAACACGCGAAATTGCTTGTTCGCGAAACTTTTTGCCTGTTCGCGATCGCTGTTTGCGTGCTCGGGGTGAAATATCTCGCGAACACGCATATTGAGAACGCAAACAAGCAAAAAATTTCGCGAAGTCGCGGAACGCAGATTTTTGGGCAATTTTGCGTTCTCCGCGGAACGCGAAATTACCCAAATTCCGCAAATTCCGCGAACGAAACGGAATTTACCACCCAGGCCTAATAATTACCACGATGTTAGGAATAAAACACAAATTAATGTCAGCCTATCATCCACAAAGCAATAATATTTGTGAGCGCCTTAACGGCCTACTCAAAGCCAAAATAAGTAAGATAAGTGTCACAATTGGAAAGAAATGGCTCTATTGC
The DNA here is from genome assembly GCF_964204655.1 of Triturus cristatus. NCBI lineage: Eukaryota > Metazoa > Chordata > Amphibia > Caudata > Salamandridae > Triturus > Triturus cristatus. The sequence continues at coordinate 1,330,363,469 of NC_140585.1, forward strand.
CTTCCCATTGCTCTGTTCGCACTCGGAAACGCTCCCAGTTCTGACCATCACCTCACACCTCACCAGCTTGTCACGGGCAGATCAATGAATGTGGTTGTTCCCTCCACCAGACCTAAAGTAGACACTGGAACGTCTTCTGAGATTGTGAAAGCTGAATTGTTTGATTACTTGTGTGCTCTAACTCGTGCTGCAAAGTTCCTTTCTATTCAGATATCAAGGACACAGAACAAGGGCTCTATTTCTGATGAACTTCCACCTATTTGCCCTGGGACAAAAATCTTCGTAAAGAAACACGTCCGGAAGTGGAAAGATCCTAAATTTGAAGGACCCTATCAGGTTATAGACTCTTCGCCCACTGCAGTCCGAATAGCTGAAAGGAAGGCATGGATACATCGGAGCCACGTGAGGATCCACCCGGCACCATCCCAGGCCTGAACTATGGACAAGAGGAGGCCATCATGTTTCCATGGTCTATCCAAGAGAAGGAGTATGAAGATCGCATGGCCATCTATGGACTGAGACACAGTAACAGACGTTCCTCGCATACCGAACTTTCACTGAAAAAGATATGTACAGTCATCAGTATTCTCTTTGTTGCATTTTTAATTGCAGTAACTGCATTTCATTGGGTTGTGGTGTATCCAGAGAGAGGGGGAGGTACTGCTAGCAATGTTAGATCTACCCTAGGACAACCCCAGTCTGAGACACTTCCTGGCACCTATGCACCGCCCACTCTGGCACCTTCCACACCCCCTGCTAACCCAACAGAATGGGATATGGTACTGGATATCACCCTGAATGCCCATGTGCCAGATACTCATAAAAAATTCCGCCAGAATAAGCAAAGTGTTGGGAGCGAGTTGATTGTCAGAGGCATAAAGGCACCTGCCAGGTATTCGCCACGTATCACTCGCAAGCAAGCAGTGGCCTCGCCAGTAGCAGACTGGGTTAGTAAACTTCAGGACACAGTTGTGTACACCTATGACCAGTATTCCATGCCTGGTTTCCACTCCCAGCGCACTGATAAGATGTCAGAGGATAATGCACTGTTTGACAACATGTGGTATAGAGACATGAGGGAGGTTGGGAGGAAGGTCACAAATGAATCCTGCTTTGTGTGCTCTCACATCCCTCATGCTGTGGGTGCAGACAAATTGATATTTCCCAGAGAAGGGCCACCACCCACTGCCAAATGTCTCCTACATCTGTTTCTTTGTCGCATACATGGTCAGATACAGCTCCACTCAGCCACAATAGATGGTGCGTTTGTGAATGCTACAGAGTGGGATGACAAGTACGTTACATTTACAGTTTTAACAAATCCATCAGAGTATGAAAGCAGATTAGGGGTTTACCGTGGTATGGAAATGCCCGTCGGCCTGTTGGAGGTCTGGAGATACCAGTTTAGGAGACTAGGGTACTTCGCCTTCCCAACACCCCCGTCAAAATGCCACTCACCAGTGCATCGCCAAGCCAACCATAATGATTCCTAGTGCCCTTGTCAGTGGAGGCCATTATTGCGCCTACAGGCCAACATTTATTTTAACGGCAAGTGGAATGGCCCACATGACTTGGTATGTAAGGCAGCCTCCTTAGGGGATGCCATTGTGGAGGAAGATGACACACATCGTTTTGATAAGAAGATAGGGGAGGAGTGCGCTGAGATATGGGCACAAGAGACTAGAAGATACCCTTTCAATGAGGGTACAAGATACAAACCAAAGAAAGCATACAAGCTAAAGTCTCCTCTCCTTTGTTTCCTAGGTAATGGAACGATCTCTGTGGGCCGCAACACAAACTGCAGCAGCACAATTTTTAATTCAGACCTTCAGTACGGCACCTCCAGCCTCATGGACATCTATTGGGCCTGCGGTGAACACATTTATCTGCAGCTGCCACCCCACTGGAAAGGACTCTGTTCCATCGTTATGATGCATGAACTACACCTGGTTGTACCAGCATCGAACATTTCCCGCATCCATACCCACCCGATGACAGGTGATGTCACCCTGCTCCACCACCGAAAAAGGAGCATCCGGAAATACTTCTCAAATGGTCCATTTCACGAGATTCCACAAGAATTCCTCCTTTTCAACGAAGCTGAACTATTCTTCGGGGGCGCTGTCCCCATGTTCCAGACAAAAGCCAATGCTCGCTGGCTCCAAGTGACGCGATACGAGCTGATGCAGCTCGTCAACAACACCCGTGATGGGTTCAACGCCGTGAAAGAAGAACTGAGACCTCTGAGACTTATGGTTCTAGAGCACAAATATGTTCTAGATCAGATCACTGCGATGAGTGGTGGTGTATGCGCAAGGGTGGGAAAGTCCTGCTGTACTTTCATTTTGGCTAATGATGCGGACAACGGAACACTTACAAAGGCCATCGAAGACTTGGACACTTTGGGGAAACAGATGCATGAGGAAGGAGGTGCTGAAGCAGGCGTTTTTGATAATTGGTTCAGTTTTGACTGGATGCCTTCATGGCTGTCTGCTGTACTAAAATTTATGATGCCTATAATTTGTGTGTTGTTGCTGTTGTGTTGTGGTGTACAGATTCTAATACATTGTGTGAAAAGATTCAGTTCTAAGGTAATTGGTATGAACTACGCGGGCTCAGGAGTATACACTGGAATACGCACTGAACAGGGGGACGGGGAAGAAGTAACTATGCTGAACATAGTAGAGCTCACCATCCCTGGGTCCAACACGTCACAAGCTTCCCTTGGTAGGTGTTACCAGCCCCAGGTGCCTGGCAGCCCCCCACTTCCCTCGAGGAAAGACTTAGTACACCCGTATGAGATAATGGCTGGGCATAAAGGGGAATCACAGGGAGAAATAGAAGCAGGCCCGAATAGGAGTGATGGAGGGCTTTCTCCTCGTGACGCCACATGGCCACTGCCCCCACCGCCAGCTAAGTATGCTGTACGAATGGTGTTCATTAAAGATGAACAAGAGGAGGGAAATGAGAAAGGGACTGATTGTCCCATATAGTTGTCCTAAGACATCCCTCCCACTTGACCGTGCTGTGTAGGCCCTTTTATTTGGTGTATAGGCCTTTGTTAAATTGACCATAGCTCTGCCATTTTAGTGTATTACAGGCTAATGGCAGGTCTGACCCAACTCATATTCTGTTCCTCTTTCTGCGAGGCTTTCTGCTCCAAACTAGTAGCCCCCACCCTACCCGAGTGCTCTGTGCTCGGTATCAAAGTTCAGCATCCCCTTGAGACATCGACATACAGTAAGCTGCATCCTGGCCTGGCACTTGTTTCCTGGGTTGGTTTCCCGCTTGCAAGGAAGTGGCAACCGCAGAGCATCAAGTTAGGAGAACTGAGGAGATTTATATATGTATATATGTAATTCGCGTACAATATCTGTTTATATTTTCTGCTTGCTCTGTGAAACTTACGACAAGCGATTGGCCTGAGAAACTTACCTTTTCACCTAGTCCATTGTCAGCATTAAGTGGGTAAATGACGACATGTCTGGTGAAATCTGTAGACGAGGCTTTTTTGGGTAGCATACATAGGTAGAAGTAGCGTGCGAAGGAGCCCGTAAAATGATATAAAAGGGGAGCCCCCAGAGACCTCGTTGGACTACCTTGCTGTCTGTATGTAGGTAACAGACTGCGTAGGGTTTTCTCCAAGAGCTCTGAAGCTCTTGCGTCTGCTTAGCATTTTGTTGTATTTTACCTATATGAAATGTCCTGTTATGTTTAATCATTGTTCTCTGAATGATGTCTTCATCGTACTTGCAGGAATGCTTGCTCTAGAGTATACTCTTGAAACATTTCTCCTTGGTGTAACTTGTTTCTTCAATTGCACTTTTAGATGCGTTCTCTTTCTCTCTGACAGTACAATAGTGCAGATGCAGAGGGTATCATGATGAGCTCCATGTGATTATCTGAATTCTGTATTTTGTATTTTATGCCTTTGTCTTGCAGTTTCCTTGAAGTTGCATCTTCTCATTAAACTGCCATTGCATTCTGCCTCCAATTCCATGTCTCACATGTCTGTTTTCTTCAGTTTTAGAGCAAGCGTTCCCGGGTACCCCGGCTCAAATTAAGGTGCCCCTTTTGTCCCTGACTCACTCTCCTGCTCAGTTCTGTGGTGGCCCCCGGGGCTCTGAGTACTGCCCCTAGCTTCCTTGTCCCTTTATATACCTTCCCTCCAACAAATGCAATGAGGTCCGACGCGGTTGACAATGCGTACGCATTGCACCGGTCATGTTCGAGCTGTGCGTACGCCTTGTCATTGAATGCAATGAGGTCCGACGCGGGTGACTATCATGCATACGCGTCAGACAGGCATGGTCCGAGACAGGCGTACGCCTTGGCCATTGAATCGTATGGAGACTGGTGCATGTGTACATTCAAAATACGCGTGGATAATCAACTAATAGTAACCTTATTAATTTGTTTGCAGTGAAAGACTGTGGTGTCTTTTTGTAGTGTTTGCACTGTATTACTGTGTGTTATGTGCGAATGCTTTACACATTGCCTCTGAGATAAGCCTGACTGCTTGTGCCAAGCTACAAAAGGGGGTCAGCAGGGGTTATTTTAGAAGTATAATCCCCCTTACCCTGACTAGAAGGAAGGGTCTCTACTTGGACAGGGTACAAACCTGCAAACCAGAGACACCCATTCTAACACCCCCTCTTTTTGTGTTTTGGTATTCTGTGAATGACATTAAGGTGAGCAGGTTTCGGTCAGCCTTATGTCTTGTGCAGGGTAATGAACACCCCTATTCTTGCATGGTTTTTACGTTTTCTAATTCTCTCTTTTTGACAGCATGTATTGTGCTCCCATAATATTTTTTACCACATGGGTATGCCAGGACATAAACCATAAAATCTGAGTTACAGGTTAAATATTAGTGAACTGAATCTTCTGGTCCACAGGTGTATCATATTCAGAAACACCAATATTGTACTTACATGCTTTACACCGTAAACATCTGAAGAAACCTTTCTTACCCAACACAGTCCTTTCAGGGACATTGGGGATATAGTTTTTACATAATCTGTCCCTTAAAGCACTACTCCTCGCAAAGTAATCTTAGGGTAATGTGATATCTTCTCTTCTAAAATGTCTCCTTCATAATCTTTCTGATATCATTAGATTTAGTTTTGTAAGTAGTAACAAAGCATGGATATTCTTCCTGTGGATCTATTTTTCTCTCACTCAGTATTTCACCTCTTCCTACCTCTCTCATGCGTTAGCTTTTTCCAGGACAAAATCTGAATCTGCTTCAATCTAGTCATCATAATCTCCTGTTCCGCCAACAAGCCCTCTTCCTTACTGTAATTCCTTTTGGATCTCAGGAGCTCACAAAAAGGGGAAACTATGTATAAGAATAGGAGGGTGGCTGCTATTTGCATGTGGTAGCCGGTTGCCCAGTATTGGTTTATGATACAATACTGATGTAAGCTTCATGTCCTCAACTAAAACTCGAATGTCAAGAAAATCCACTCAATAATCACTTATGTCACTAGTGAAGTACAATTTCCAATAATTTACCTTCAAGATTTCAACAAATCATTTCCTTACCCTTTTCAAACAACAAAGATGTTGTCAATGAATCTTACCAACAGCTTTACCTGCTTATTAAATCCAGCCATGTTACATGCTATATAGCTACGCAAACATATTCAAGAACGGGTGGGAGAAGCTGGTCCTAAGTAATATGGCTAGATTTCACTTCATTGATACTGTTAAGATAGGGACTTATGCTAAGGGTTATGGTTAGGGTAAGAGATAGGATCAAGATTAGGTTCAGTGTTAGACCTAGAGTAAGGGTAAGATATAAAGTTAAAGTTAGAGTTGTGATTAATGTTGAGGTTCAGCTTAGATGTTGATTTAAAGTATTGAGGTTTATTAGTCTTTGTTTTAATGTAATTTTCAGGATTATGATTAGATTTGAGATTTGAGTAAAGGGTGGGGTATGCTGAAGGTGAAGATAGGGTGAGATGGAGTGCAATGTTAGGGTAAGTGTTAGAGTTCAGGTAATGGGTATGGCTACAGTAAGGGTTGGCTAGTGTAGGGTGGATGTAAATGTCCAGAAGAAGTAATGATATTGGTCAGGCAGCTAATTGCATCATAAAGGTTCCTGATGAATGTTAAATTTTCTGTGCAATGACAAGTTGATGTACCAATCGAATTAGAATGTACAACCTGAATGAATCTTGAAGTTTTGCTTGTGTGAACATTGTTGATTTGGTTGCCCCTAAGTATTAATCTTTGAAGCTCTGGTGTAAGAAAACAGAGCCACCTGAATCCAGCTTTGAGGCAAATGGCAGATAATCTATCAATTTATTTGTCAGTTTGAATCCATAAACTCCATCAATAAATACATGCATATAAGTCATATTGACACATTAAAGAAGAATAGCAAGCATTAAAACAAATTATATTAAAACAAAACAGCAGTTAATGTACAACTCTTGATTCCTGGTCCATTTAAAAAACTATTGTATATAACCAGCCAACATGTATTGTGCAAATATTAGTGCAAAGGATACAAATCATTCACAGTATTTAAGAGTTTAATTCTTGTGTACAATGCTGCTTGCAAAAAATAAATTGGACATTGCATGCACAACAATAAGCCTAAGATCTATTTTGCAGATCCTTAGTACTGCCCAGAAATGTCTGACTCCTAAATTTAGATATAGTGAATTAATCAATTTTAGTCTGGACTGCTTGTAAACTGGACAAAAAAATGTGTTTGTCCTTTTCTTAGCTGGTATTACATACAGGGCACAGACTTGACACATAATTGGAGGATGACCATTTACTAATAAAGGATGCCGATGGGAGCGTGCACAGTTTTAATTGTACATTCAACTTCTTACAAACAGGGGGTTCAAATGAGCTAAATAAAACCTCAAAATTGTATTCAGATGTTATGTTTAGAAAAGAGTTTGTTAGACTCCTCAAAGTGGCGAACTGAATTCGTTTTTCTGACCTGCAACGCCAGAATCTGTCCTTCACTATGAAGGGAGCATTAAATGGAATGCTATATTGACCAAAAGTCTCCCAGCCCAGGTTAACTAATGATACTTTAATTTAACTTAGACAGGCGGTGCTCAATACTTCTGGTCTACTAATTATGTTGCACAACCATAATTTAAAATGAGCTAATTCTTTTGTGATCCAGAATCTGACCAAGTACAAAATAGGCCTCAATTTGTCAAGCTCAATTATTGGCTTCAAGGTGAAAAGGAGGAAGAGGAGTGCCCTGCTGCATCCTGAACAGCGATCCCATGAAATTATTGTCTGCAGATGCAAGGCCTCTGGCAGTGGCCCAACAATTCTGCTCCTTAGATTACCCCATTGACAGGCTGTGCTCAATGGATCTCCGGAGCTGGAGATACTGGATAAGTTGAAAGTCTTCTAATGAATTTATCTGTGGAAGTGGCCATAATAATTAAATTCAATGCCAAAATAACAATGACAGCCTGGTTCCAGCACTCTCTTCTAAAGAAAGCTGAACCTTTTTTTACAGAAAGTGACGTCAGAACTTCTGTTCAAGCCATCGTGCTTTTGCATCTGGATGGTGGTAATGACACATGCCATTGTTTCTCAGACACCATACTGGCATCCTACATGCCACAGCAGGTCTCATTCAGGGCCTGTAGAAATTTGATCACACATCCCCATCCTAGTGGAACTTCTTTGGCTTCCCTTACTGGCCCACACAGTCTTCAAAACCAGTTGCATCATTTACAACACAATCATGACCAGCACCCCCGCTTACCTTGCAGACAAACATACCATCTCTGGTGGTTCTTGGCACACCCGCAACAAGGACACCATCAGACTGCAGGCAAAAGATAGTCAGAAACAAACAAATAACACAGAAGGCATTTTCTATGTATGCATCCAGGATCTGGAATAACATCTCTGTATCCATTAGGAACGCCCCAATACTGCTTTAATTTAGAAAAAAAGTTGAAGACTCACCCTCTTTAAAGACCACTACGTCATCATGATGCATAAACTGTCCACAACCCAGTTTCCTCTCCTATTGCCTGTTGACTTTACGCTTGTCTTTGGCCTTGTACAGCATGCTGCAGCCTTTTGGCTAGATTTGTATTATACAAATACCATATGCACATATACACTCATATTGGTCAGGAACAAAATAATTAAGTTATCAATTAAACTTGTAATATATGATTCACAGTGCTTGTTCTGCAAGAGTTCCTTTTTTTTGGCACTGGCTCTGCGTAAACTGTATAAGAGCTTACATTTTCCTGGTCACAGCAGCCGGACCCTTTATTTTGCATATTTTCCACTTGCAGTGCATAGTACCTGTCTTGTTCCTTTTTTGTCTGTTCCCTAATAATATTCTCTCAAAACAACAACCAATTATAAAATATCTGTCCTTGTTTTTAAGTTTAATCAGCTTCATTAAATACAAAATGCATACGAACAACTAGATCTAACAAAAGGAATATAAAACAAAGAAAATATGCATATTTAAACAATTATGAAATACATAACAGCTGGTTATTTTTTAAATATAATCTAAAGGAAAGAAGGGAATGAACAAAAAAGAGGGAAGGGAGAAATAACAATATACAGTTGAAAAAAGTAGAGTAGCATTCATTGAAATAAGCAAAACATACAGAATAAGTGAAAAAATATAATTGATACGGTAATGCAAAATTCAGTATACAGCAAAAAGGCAGAGCATTATACAAGTTACAGAGTATTAAAGTTTTCAGAACAAACCAGATTAACATGTTTGTTAGCCAGAAAACTCAAATAATTAGTAAGTGACAACCAATATAAATCTCTGTTGACCTGCGGTCTGCACAAAGAGGAAAAGGCAACATCTAATCTATGATAATGACAAACATTATTCCACTGTGCAACAAAAGATATATTGGTAGAACATTTCCAATTAGTAGCAATTTGCTGAAATGCTAAAGCCAGCATAAGATCATATAAACCCTTCTCAAGAACTTTTAACTTAACAATATCTGATAAACTGCCTAGAAAAAGCAAGGAAGGAGACCTTGAGCAATGAAGATTAAACATTTTTCAAAGTTGAGACCAGATTTTATTCCAGACAATAGCAATAGGCGGACAAAAAAAAGGAAGATGTAATAAATATCCATTAGAGTAACCACATGACCAACATGCCTTATTAGTTCCCTGTGTAAACTTAGCTATAGTAGAAGGAGTATGGTATAATCTGTGATACAAAAAGAAAAGGATCTGAAAAGTGGAAGCAGTCCTTGAGACTGTAAATATTCTGGACCAAATTGTATTACATAATGGAATAGACCAATTACATCCCAAGTCAATTTCACAAGTAAGCTCTATCTTAGTTTTAGTACAAGAAGGATTTGGACTAAAAAAAATATTGATAAATAGAAGAAGCTATAGGAGCAGCTAAAAGCAAAGTAGAAGTGAATCAGAAGATATTGGAATGATAGTATCTGAAGGGAAGGAATAAAACATATTTAATAGAAGTTCCATAAAAATCGAATATTTATACCAAAAAGACCTTGGACAGTTAAAAGATACTTGAAATTAAGGAAAAGAATGTGGGTTCAAACCATCAAATAAGTTCTGAACCCATATAATACCCCTTTGTCTCCAAGACTGCTAATTAATAGGCCTATTGTTAATGGCAATAAGACAATTTAACCAGACAATTCAAAAAGCATACTAGATAAAATCAGAAACTGATAATTACATTTTCAAAAAAGAACATGTATAATTAAAAAGAGGTGAAGAAATGTGCTAGAACTTCTTTTGGAGTACAGGGAGAAAGAAAGGAAAGTTCAACATTCATGGGAATCGGAGAAAAAATATTTAATAAAATAGGTGTAATTTTCATTTTAATAGAATACACCGACCCCATCATGATAAGAAAAGGGGATGTCAAGTGGCTAGAAGTTTATCAGTTCTATTTAAAACTTCTTTCTTGTTAATTTTGACCATATCCTTGACAGAATTATTAAAGCAAATGGCAAAATATTTATTCTTGGATTTATTCAAATGAAATCCAGTGGGTTCAAACGAATCTTCAATACAAAACTTTGTAATGGGCATAACCTCAGTTTTGTCAGAATACATTTTTTACCTCGAAACAGCAGAAAAAGCAGAAATCTCCTGAAGAAAGGCAGGAATAGAAGATTCTGGATTGGAGATGAAAAGAAGAATACCATCTGCGTAAGCTGATATTTTTAAACAGTTATCCCCATACTGTAATCCCGATATAAGAGCATTCTTACGGATATTGGATAAAAAAGGTTCAAGAGCTAAAATAAATAAAAGAGGTGATAAGGGACATCCCTGGCAAAACCCCCTTTGCAAAGGAAAAGATGGAGAAAGACGACCATTAACTAAAACAGAGGCTCTTGAAGCTGAATAAAGCAGAGAAGTCAAAGAAATAATATTGGGTCCAAAGCAATGGCAAGGAATTTAAATAAAAAAGACCAGTTTACCCCGTCAAATGCTTTCTCAGCATCAATAGACACATGAAAGTGAAGGAGCTTTATTGAGTACATTAAAGAAAAGTCTTGCATTATTGACTTTTAAAAAAGCCACATTGTTCATGTGTATTCATTTAGGTAAAATGGGATTCAGACATTGAGCAGATAATTTTGCAAAAAGTTTGTAATCAACTTTAACTAGGGAAATAGTATGATAGTTCTTACAGTGAAGAGTGTCACGGCCATCTTTAGGAAGTAGGCAAATGGAAGCACCAAGGAAATCACCTCCCGCTTAACAGGACTGAAATAAAAAGAATTGAAAAAGATGTGAAAATGTTGGGAAAAGGAAATTGGAGAAATGTAAAGCCATCAGGACCATGTGATTTTCCTCTCTAAAGGGAGTTGAAGGCGATTCTGTCATAGATAAGTCAGTCTCCAGCGAGTGAAAGTTGAACAAATCCTGAGAAGGAGATGTGTCTATAAGAGAAGAAGAAACAGAGGATTCCGAAGTATAGAGGCGAGTATAACATTTCATAAACTCCTCCAGAATATCCTTATGCTTGAATAGAATTCTTCCATCGGAGGAATAAATAGACGTGATAGAAGTATGTTCTTTACCAATTTCTAAATAATTAGCTAAAAGTTGCCCCGCGTTGTTACGGTCTTGTTATCCAACGCTAATACGTAGTAGAATAGATGAGAATTTATCAGTGTTTATCTTATAAAAATTTAGCGTAGCACAGATAATAACATATAAGGAGGAATCAGAAGGAGTATAACATTAATGCTCTAATCATTTAATGTTAGCTAAAAGGGAGTGATGCTGTAGAAGAAAGTGTTTCTTCTTTTTTTAAACAAAGCCTTCATGGGTGTTTGAGTTGCGTGATCAGAAACTCTATGACATATGTTGCGCTTCAGATGTGACTCTGGGCTGTGATCCCTTTCACATTGTAGGTAGTCGTCCTGGTTTACACCAGTAAAATGCAGATATTAGATACCTACTGCAAACGTGGCTTCTTCCCTGTTTTTGGATCGCACCCCAGATTTGGCTGCTCGTTGAAAATAGCGGGAACTGGTGCTTTCGTGTTAATTTTTGCATCAAGGTGTTGATCCTCATTTAGGATAAATAAAAGCAGAGAACCAATGGGAACAGCACTTTGCATATTGACTCTATGTCTCAGGTTATGGAAGTGTGCTTAAAGTCCTCATTGAGACTTTTAACAAATAAAGAGCCTTTCGGTGACCCACGAGTCCCGGAGACATAGGTGCATTACTTCTGGACTAGCTACCAACTTAAAATATCTTATGAGAACTTTTGTCAAAAGAAAAAAAATGTAGTTTCATCCAGAGCACTATTGGGGAAATGGGAGTTGAGTCCTACGAGGACACTCTCTGCTCACTTTTTTGAAAACCCAAACGTACCTGTGGTGGAACTATCATACCAAATCCACACAATCTTTGACATTACCACACCATACTCTGTAAATTGTGAGGGTGACGTCGATTTTTCTGTAATCTGCGGCAGAGGTGCTAATCTTTTTGTTTGTGCTAGAGCCTTTCGCACTTGCTCCTAACCATTATATTGCTTGTCTTTATTAGATTTCTTCAATGCAGCCTTTATGTTGCCATGTTCCCAATTTCGTATTGCAGAGATGTGGCTAGGTACAGATGTCGAGATCCATATGTGGTACAGTATGGCAAATTAGTTTCAGCATACTGTATGGCACTGCAGATTTGAAACAGAATGGGGCATGGCACTGTAGATTAGATGTAGTTTTAGTATCAGGCATGGCAGCACAAATCAGTTATGCTGTGAAGCATGACACTGCATATTAGCGCACGGGGAATTTTACTGCAAGTTATGTCAGATATGATATGGAGCACGTCATTTGAGGTTAGATATATATGGATCGTGTCAATTAATATTTGATACAGGATGGGGAATTGTAATGTGGGCTAAATACAGTAAAGGGCATAGTACTGCAGTTTATATACAGTGAAGGGCATTAAACTAGATGAAGTATCAGGGCAGCACCACAGATTAGATGCGGTATGGGCATACCGCTGCATATTATATACAGTATGCGGTATGGTACTGCAGCTTATGCACATTAGAAGAGAAAGGGAACAAAGCGCTGCAGATCTCTAGGGAATGACACTACTTAGTCAGTACGGTACGTAGCATGTTACTGCTTGTTAGATGCGGTATGTAGCATGTCACTGCATATTAGGTACGGTATGTAGCATTTCAGTGCATATTTGATCCAGAACTGGCCCAGTACTGCAGGTTAGGTGCAGTATGGTGAATAGCAGAACCTTTCCTTTCTGTTTAGTAACTAGGGGCCAGATGTACGACCGCTTTTGCATGCCATTTTACCTGCCCTTAAAAAATGAAACAAAAACGTTTCATATTTTTCATTTTTAAATGCATCCTGTTTTCCTTTAAGGAAAATGGGCTGCATTACCAAAAGAAACTGCTTTATTTAAAAGCAGTCCCAGACATGGTGGTCTGCTGAGCCCAACAGGCCAGGCCCCATACCTGGGAGGGTCTGCCATTCCCAATGGGGTCGCAAATAGCGAGAGGCTCAATAATATTCATGAGCCTCTCAATTTGCGACCCCATTGGGAATCGTAAACAGTGATACACACTGTTGTACATCCAAAATAGCGCAATTTGCGAGGTGCTATTTTGCACGTCGTACATCTGATCCTAGATGTTTCCTTTTGACGCAAACAGGGAATAGGAAAGCACCGTTTACTATGCCATTTTTTTTGCACTCCTCCACTTTCCCCTACACAAATTTAGGATCAATACATAGTCCATTCAGATTCTTCTGCCACGTGTCGGGTAATGTATGTTGACTTCATCGGAAGAAAATGTCAACAGTTACCTGAGAGCAGGAAATTGTAACAATAGTCTTACAAAGTGACTACACAAAATGCCAGCGCTGTGCCGACTCGTCCCAACCGATTCCAGGGAAAACTACATGTTCACCCAGATATAAGATTAGCAGTTTTCAAACTCGAAAAGCAAACCACGTCAATCCAGTCTACGATATAGAGAGAATATGCCATGGGCTGCATTTGCAAAAACATGGCCCCGAAGAAAAGAACAATTGTTCTGCGGCTGTATTTCCTGTGCTCTGTGTAGTGCCATTAAAGGTCTGCAAAACATGAGAGAAATCATACAATTAAATGCGCAGTCTGTAAAACAGTATACTGCTTTGGAACCCGCACATTCGCTGTGGCATTTAATAACTGCGAGGTTTCCATGGGTTGGTTTCATTTCACTACACAACAGCAGGGTTTGATTGGTCCACGGAGAGCTATCGCGGTGGTGATTACGCTCACACGCGCGGAGCTTTACTTCTCCCAAACAGCTGATTCCTCTACATTTTGCATGTTAGAAATAAGAGGTAGGACACATTAATCTCTTTGAGATAATTAAAATGGCTCTACGGTTGCCGCTTATAATTCTGAATAATTGAACTCTTAGAGAATGGAAAAGAATATTAACTCAGAGGAATATGCGTTTTGGGTGACTACAAATACATCTTCCATTTCTCCTACTCACACGCGGTAGGATACAAGCTGTACCTCTCCTAAGATTCATGTACATCCATGTTGTTCATTCTAGTTCTATTTAAATATGCAAACTGCACTGTTGGGGGCGTTAATTTCTGTTAATTGCAATTATGGGCTCGAACACAAGAAGAAAGTGCATAATAAAGACAAGATTGTTATTGAAGAGTACAACGGGAGACTTAATGCTTATGGAGTCGGGTAATCAGCAACTGCAAGCACAAGTAGAGTGTGAAATCCAGAACCTTAATTCCACTAACTTTCCATGTGCAGAGAGAATAAAAGACGTATAGTAGTAGTAGGACAGTGTTTTGTATGCATCTGAGTAATGGAGCCAGTGGGATCCATTTTGGATGCCCCCCTAGTTCAGCAGGCACAAGATGGAGGATGAGGACAGCTTCCCCAGATATTGGAAATGTATTTCTTTAATTTCTGTAAGTAGAAACTGCAGACTTAGATGCTGATTTGAGTGAGGATAGATATAGTGGTACCCTCCGGAAATTCAAGGAGTTCCTTTATAACAAAGAGCTACAGATAGTTCTTCTTTTGCACTGCCATTTGGTATATGGTAGGGGTGAGGGGTGGGACTGCAGTTTCTAGTGCTTGATCCAGCCCCATTGATACCTGCTGTGAGAACAATCACTCGGAGGCTGTGTTAGAGGAGTACCCTGGAAATAAAATAGGAAAGGGAACCAATGTATACTGGTTCTGAGTAATTAAAAAGGTGCATCCACATCCACTGACTGGAAAATGTGTACAAAAGTGCTATTCAAACCATTCCACTTTGTTCCAGTCCCAAGTTTTCTCGACGAAGAAAGCCATGTTCCACAAAATATTTAAAGAACTACTGTGCAACCAAGGCTGGTATCTCCTGACAGCCAGTGTCCCAGAGATGAGGGGGCATCACCTGACGGCTGCTGGAAGAGCAGAGCCTGCCTGAGGTGACTAGAAGACTGCCTGCATACCCTTAAAGGGAGAAGGAGTGTGCCTGGCCCTGCAGATGGAGAAACTGTGCAGGAGAAGCTCAGTGTGTTCTCACCATCTGAACCACCCTGAGAAAAGCAGACTATTCCAGAAAGTAAAGCCAGAAGTGACCCATGTGGTGAAGAGGTCCCCAGGTCTATATGCATGCATCTAGTGTTAGCCCCGCCAAGACCGTTACAGGGCAAATACCATTGTTGTGCTCAAAAGTCTGCTATGGGCTTGATAGATTGATGCTGTCACTGCCCACATCAATGAGAGTGAATGCACAATGTTGCAAAGTGGGATGACCTGATTTGCCCAGAGGTTGCAACTGCCATCTTTGCAGATGATTTAGCGTTGAAGGTACAAGTGTTGAGTCTTAAACCTGTCAGCAACTGACTGGAAAGAGGGCTGCTGGGAGTTGTCTACCAGAACTGCCTCACCAACCTCATCTTGAGAACATTGACTTGAGACATTGCTGGTGTTGTTGCCCTCATAGAAGAGGAGCCACTGCTGTAAGGGTGGGAGCAAAAACCACATCTGCGGCACTGCTACCACAACATCATTAAGGAGCTGGTAAATGCAGGACTTAATCTGAACCTGGGACAAGAAATTAACATGCGCAGTTAAGTCTGCTGCACATGCTTGAAACATTTTCCAGAGGGGTAAAATACATTGAACGTATCTGCATTTGACCTGTGAGAGAATTTGTCACTATCTGTGTCCACGCATGATTGATGCGCTAAAACCATAGCATATTGGGGACTGTAGACCTACAATCCCTACCTTTGCAGGAAGAAAGGATAGGATGATGCCAGAGGAGGGGTGTAGTGTCGTACTCTTAAATCTAGTTAAGATTGCAACCCTGTATTAAGTACTGCAGTGAACCAAAGACCAGGTGGTGGTAAGGAGGCAGACTAGTGCTGTCTCTTTCCTGAAAATTAAAAAACGATTTTCCCTACCCGTGATAGCATCATTTTTAGGCCTGGGCTAAATTTCCGTTCTGCTCGCGGAAATTGCAATAATTTGACATTTTCGCGTTCCGCGGAGAGCGCGAAAATGTCAAAATTTCCGCATTCCGCAGCTTAGCGATAATTTGTTTCTTGCTCGCGCTGTCAAATAAGACATTCTCGCTCGCGCGCGATCGCCTTACCTGAATCCCCGCGTTCGCCGACAAGTTTTCCCGATCCGGTCGCATTCTCCACGAGATGTTGGATTGTTGGTAGCCATTTGCGCTGTCTCGCAACAGTTCGCGCCCACAGTAATGTCATTGGTCGCGCGATCACGTCTTTCTTCTCCCGATCATGCACAGCAAGAAGAGTGAAAACAAGATGGCCGCACCCGCGAGCAACCGCATGGGTAAGTTGGCGAGCCGCGACCACGCAGAAAATACCGCGAACGGGCGGGAAAAAAACTTCTGCATCTTCGCGATAGTTCCGCATGTTTGCGGAGATTTTTAACATTTTCGCGATAATTTGCGAAAGTCACTTTCGCAAATTCCGCCCACCCCTAATCATTTTTACCAGTTTTGCTGGTGGTTGTTACAAATTAATAATTGAAGTTTTTAACATGCCCGTGATTCTATCATTTTTCACCTGTTTTCTTTAGAAACTTGTGTTTTTTACTTACCAGTGACTGTTTCATTTAACCTGTTGAATTGTGGGATTTGCAGTCCAAAATCTGTTGTCTTTTTCTCTCACATTGCCCTGATTACCTGTTTTTCCCTCCTAATCTATCCCTTGCTCTGTGATCAGACCTGTAAGTTAAGCAATCCACCCCCAGCTCCCATTTTGTGTTACCAAGTGAGTGAACCCGGAGCCTCCATTCCCGCTTAGCAACAGGGATAGTCTACATCAGTGAGTGAACAGAGTGTGCTCTGAGACAGCAGTAATCTGTTGTTAGCTGTTTAAGCTGTGATTTTTAGGGATTGTACACTCATTTTGTGCTAGGAGAGTGAGTAAAGTTTTATACAAACAGTATTGTTAGAGGGCAAAGTTTGTTAGGCCCTTCCCTGCAGAACTCCAAAGTGTGGATTGAGCCTGTCTGTCTCCTAGGAGATTCTGAATTGAGGAGCAGCTTTCCAGCCCCCTTGGGCAGCAGTTTAAGCTTGTTGATTGGCTCGCCAGCTCCCAGGCAACACTGAGCCCTCCTCTTACACCTGCCCAGGCCCCTTAAGGGTTTGTTGGGTGAACCCCAAAACATTCACCTCCATTTTGTGAGCTGCTGATTGCCTGTGCCCCAGATTGCAGTGAACCAAAGACCAGAAGGTGGTAACGAGGCAGTCTAGTGCTGTCTCTTTCCTGAAATTTAAAAAGGGATTGTCCCTACACATGATTGCATCAATTTTACCTGTTTTGCTTATGGTTGTTACAGTTTAGAAATTGAAGTTTTTAACCTGCCTGTGATTGCATCATTTTTCACCTGTTTTGTTTAGAAACTTGTGGTTTTTACTTGCAAGGCGACTATTTCATTTAACCTGTTGAATTGTGGAATTTGCAGTCCAAAATCTGTTGTTTTTTCTCTCACATTGCATGTGACTACCTGTTATTCCCTCCTAATTTCTCTCTTGCTCTGTGCTCATACCTGTTTCTTAAGCAGTCCACCCACAGCTCCCATTTTGTGTTAGTAGGTGAGGGAAACAAGATCCCCCTTCCCCCTAGCGACAGGGATATTCTACATCAGAAAGTGAATAGAGAGTGGTCTGAGACAGTAGTAATCTGATGTTAGCTGTTTAGGCTGTGTGTTGTTAGGGACTGTACACTCGTTTTGTGGCTAGGAGAGTGATGAAAGTTTTATACAAACAGTATTGTTAGAGGGCAAAGTTTGTTAGACCCTTACCTGCAGAACTCCAACGTGTGGATTGAGCCTGTCTGTCTCCTAGGAGATTCTGAATTGAGGAGCAGCTTTCCAGCCTCCCTGGGCAGCAACCTCAGTATGCTGATTGGCTCCCCACCTCCCAGGCAACCCTGAACCCTCCTGTCACAGCTACCCAGGCCCGTACGGGTTTGTTGGGTGAACCGCAAAACATTCACCTCCATTTTGTGAGCTGCAGTTTCCCTGTGCCCCAGATTGCAGTGAACCACAGACCAGGAGATGGTAAGGAGGCCGACTAGTGTTGTCTTTTTCCTGAAATTTAATAAGCGATTTTAACTACCAGAGATTGCATCATTTTTATCTGTTTTGATTGTGTCTGTTACAGTTTAAAAATTTATGTTTTTAACCTGCCCGTGATTGCATTATTTTTCACCTGTTTTACTTGCCCGTAACTATTTCATTTAATCTGTTGATTTGTGAGATTGGCAGTCCAAAATCGGTTGTTTCTTCTCTTACATTGCCCGTGACTACCTGTGTTTCCCTCTGAATTTCTATCTTACTCCACGCAAAGACCTGTGTGTTGAGCAAACCACCCCTAGCTCCCATTTTGTGTTAGCAAGTGAGTGAAACCTGATTCCCCCTTCCTCCTTAGCCACAGGGATATTCTACATCAGAGAGTGAACAGTGGGTTCTCACAGACAGCAGTAATCTGGTGTTATCTGCTTAAACTGTGTATTTTAGGGATTGCACACTTGTTTTTTTGCTAGGAGAGTGAGTTAAGTTTTAAACAAACAGTATTGTTAGAGGTCAAAGTTTGTTAGACCCTTACCTGCAGAACTCCAAAGTGTGGATTGAGCCTGTCTGTCTCCTAGGAGATTCTGAATTGAGGAGCAGCTTTGCAGCCCCCCTGGGCCACAGCCTAAGCTTGCCAATTGGCTCCCAACCTCCCAGGCAATCCTGAGCCCTCCTTTCACACCTGCCCACGCCCCTTAAGGGTTTGTTGGGTGAACCCCAAAACATTCACCTCAATTTTGTGAGCTGCAGTTTCCCTGTGCCCCAGATTGCAGTTAACCAAAGACCAAGAGATGGCGAGGAAGCAGACTAGTGCTGTCTCTTTCCTGACATTTAAGTAGTGATTTTCCCTACCAGTGATTGCATCATTTTACCTGTTTACTTGCGGTTGTTACAGTTTAAGAATTGAAATATTTAACCTGTCCTTGAGTGCATCGATTTTCATTTGTTTTGTTCAGAAATTTGTGATTTTCCATTGCCTGTGACTGTTTTATTTAAACTGTTGGTCTGTGAGATTTGCACTCCAAAATCAGTTTTGTCTCCCACATTGGCCGTGACTACCTGTTTTTCCCTCCTAATTTCTCCCTTACTCTGTGCTTAGACCTGCAGGTTAAGCAATCCACCCCCAGTCCCCATTTTGTGTTAGCAAGTGAGTTAAACCAGATTCCCCTCCCCCTTAGCAACAGGGATATGCTACATCAGAGAGTGAACAGAGGGTACTCCGCCACTGCAGTAATCTGCTGTTAGCTGTTTAAAGCTGTGTTTTTTAGCGATTGTGCACTTGTTTTTTTGGCTAGGAGAGTGAGTAAAGTTTTATACAAACAGTTTTGTTAGAGGGCAAAGTAGTGGATTGAGCCTGTCTGTCTCCAAGGAGATTCTGAATTGAGGAACAGCTTCCAACTCCTGGCCAGCAAACATTGCCTGTGGTCATAGAGATCTTATATAGGCTGCTATTGAATGCTACTTGCGGTCACTGATTGGTGGTTGCGTTTGATATTTCTATTGGATTAGGATTAGTGTCATTGGTTGGTTATTTTAGGGCACTGATCTGTTCCTGGTCAGTAATTCTATTGATGTAGGGCATAGGGTTAGTGATCTGATTGGTGGATAGGTGTAATGTTTCAGATTGGTTCCTTGGGTTGGGATTTCTATTGGATGTAGGGTTTAGGGTTTCCGATATGATTGACTGCTGGGACTAGGGTTGGAAATCGGAATACGGTTAGGCTTTCTATTGGACATAGGGCTTAGGGCTTTCTGTGTGATTGGCTGCTTGGAATATGGTTGGGACCAGGGTTGGGGGCTAGGCTTTCTATTGGACATAGGGTTTAGGGTTTTGTGTCTGATTGGGTTCTTGGACTGGGGCTGCGATTTGTTGTAAGGTCTTGGTCTTCTATTGATCATAGGGTTTAGAGATAGTGTTGTTATTGGTTAAGGTTAGGGCTAGGGTTCCCATTGGCTGAAGGGGTCACCTGGTTACTAGGGCTATATAAGGCCAGGGCTTACGATGTCTTATACCGAGCGTCGAGGCTAATGGTGGAGAGGACAAGGGTGAGTGCCTGTATGAGCCTGTTTGAGACTGGTCGGGACTAGGGTCAGAAATGCTGTCCACATTTACATACACCTGCACCCAACCTAACCCATCCACAAGCAGAGTAATATACTCACAGCACATCTACATGACTCTACTCATTTACTACAAACTAACCCTATACAAAATTCTATGTCTCAGCACCCACTACAAAACCACACAAACCACACCCTTCTATCCAAGCTATATACAGCAACTCTCTTATAACTGCCTCTCATCCATTGGACAATTTAGAACTTTACTACACGATCATCATGCTGTGCCACCACCTCTAACTCATACACCTTCTGCCCTAAACAGACGCATACAAAATAAGCAACGTGCCACACCTCACGGCTTCGCTTCTCCTTGTCTACTGCATGAGGTTACACCAAAAAAACAACACAGCGCATCAACTCATTCTCAAACACCGTCTCTACCACCTACACATACAGACCCATCAAAATGCCTTCTTAGCCTGCTGGATGAGGAACCAATACAGAACAGCTGCACGATTGCTATCCTCATACAGGTTATACCAACACTAAGGACACACCTGCCAGACGCCCACAAAATACTGCTCACACTTTTACAAAACAAAGTCACACTATCACGAAAGTGCATTCTATACACTGCCTGCAAATAAATGCTTTATCACTCTCTAAAAACAAGCATCATATCTATGACCTTCTCACTGACACCAAACCTGACATACTCTTCATTACTGAATCATGGTTGCGAGATCATATGGTTCCAGTCCTGCATGAAGCCTTTCCTCTAGGCTATCAAACTATCACACAAAATTGTGTAGGCAAAAGAGGAGGTAGCCTAACTTTTGTGTTCAAGCAAACATTACATATCACTAAAGCTGACAATGTCTCCATACAAGGTTGTGAGGCCCTTTTCACAAGATGCAATCCTACACAATCTTCCTCCTGTAACTACCTGCACCTTTACAGACCTCCATCTAGCAATGCAACATTCCCAGCCACACTTCTAGACACAGTTTCTAACCTGATAACACTACACTCCAACCCATGTATTCTGGGTGACCTCAACATTTGGTTTGACAAACCCAATATGCCCCATCCAAAAAATATAATCTCTGGCCTAGACGTACTGTACCTTCATCAGATTGTCTACAAACCCATGCACATTGCTGGACACATCCTAGATGTCATTTTTGCAAATACAGAACTAGTTAACTTTCAAACAATAACTCCACATCACATGGTTAGACCACCATTTGCTTGCTTTCCAACATAAAACCACACAAAGCAACTCACCTAAAACACCTTACTTGCATCCACCCATCAACCGTGAAACAAACTCAATTTGGAACACTTAGAAACACAACTAACGTACAGTACAGATCTAGAAATAATCAATTCTGTTAAAAAAACTATATGAGTGGCTACAGGAAGCTTTCGAGATCCTGAAAAAAGCACCTGGGAGATATACAGAGATAAAAGAGATGAAAACAACAAATTAGAAAGCTGTAACGTGCCTGACTCAAAACAAATGTCTACCAACACAAACTTTGCCGACAGAAAATTAACAGATTATACAAGTCAGCTATCAAAAGAGCAAAGAAAGATACTATTCAGAAAGAATTCAAAATGCTAAATGTTCAAACAAAGAATTCTATTTAATTCTCAATGAATTTCATAAACTAAATAGCCTAGGAGCAGCTCATCCCATTGCTCAAGATTTCACAGACATATTGGCAAATATTTACACGGGCAAAGCAGACATGTTGGACTCATACTTAAAAAAGAGACAAATCATCAGCACTAACCCTTTTTTAATGCTACAATCCAAGTACACTCTAACCCAGCCTCTCCTTTCCTTCCAACACAATAGGCCTGGTCAAAGCAAGCAGGCCTGCTGGCAGACGTTCTGACCCGTGTCGACTGCAAACCTTCAAGACAATTCTTCTAACAGCCTCTGCTGAAACTCCAGTAAGGAGAATCATGACCAACTCCTTAACAACCAGAATATTTCTAGAAGAACTCAAAAAGTCATACATACGCCTATTACTGAAGAAAACAAACTTGGACCCACTGAACCCTGACAACTACAGACCGATTTTAAAAGGACCTTTCCTGGGCAAATTGATAGAAATAGCAGCGTTCGCCCATATCTCACAATTTATTGAAGAGAATGCCATAATTTCAACTTTCAAACGGGATTCTGTCCAGGAAGAGGCACAGAATCTGCCCTCTTTGTCATCTGGGATGACCTGAAGAACACAGTTGACTACAACAGGGTTGCTTTGCTACTTCTGTTGGACCTCTCTGCTGCCTTTGACACAGTTAGCCATGACACTCTGATACAAAGACTCTACGAAGCCGGCATAGAGAGGACTGCTCTAGACTGGACAGCATCCTACTTTCACAACAGAACTGTCATCCGTACCCCACCATTCTCGCCAAAACCATACTTCACAAAAGCAGGGGTACCTCAAGGCTCTATTTCTCGCCCATGCTTTTCAACATCTACATGAAGTCATTACCGGTACTGAACAATCAATTTCATCTCATGTGCTATAACTATGCAGATGACATGCAAATACTAATTCAAATGGAATGTCCCAAAGACATTGGAAACTTGCCAATTTTCAGTTGTCTCAGAGCCATGGATCAATGGATGACGTGGAGCCATCTCAAATTGAATGCTTCCAAAATGGAAAAACACACGTGTGGTGATTGGGAACATTATGACCTGCTTGCCGCATGGCCTGATGATCTGGGAACACCGCCTAAAGTAACGAAGGAAGTAAGAAACCACGGAATGTCCATGGGCTCCAAGCTATCGATGAATGCCCAAGTGGAAAAAGTAGAAAGATCAAGCTTTGTTACTATAAAAACTCTGCGACAAATCTTCCCCCATTTGGAATTTCCACACAAGGTCCAGGCTACCATCTTCCTTGTTGTGTTCAAACTCAATTATGCCTATAACATCTACCATGGATCACCTTTAACGTCCATGAAAAGACTAAAATTGATTCAGAACTCGGATGCCAGGCTACTCTTACATATAAAACTCCAAGACCACATCTCCCCTGCCTTGAAAGCCCTGAATTGGTTACTGATTGCCAGAAGATCCACGTTCAAGCTGCTTTGTATCACCCACAAAGCAATACATGGCATGGGACCACTCTTCATCAGGTATAAAATCACTAAACTCATGCAACAAAGGAACCTCAGCTCTAGAGTGGCACCTCACCTCAAAATCCCAAGATACAAAAGAAATCCTTGAAAGGCACATCATTCTCTGTTCAGTTCAATTCATTTGAGATGTCATCAGTGATGTCATCAGTGATATCACTGACCATGTCATGAATGATGTAACATGTGATGTCATCAGCAGTGCATTGCGGGGGTGCAAGTAATAGTTAGCTGGACTAACTATAACGGTTGAATTTCTCTGGTTTTGTACAAGTGAAATGTCCAGCTAACTAGAACTTCCCTGAAACCTGTGGTTTTTTCAGTGAATTTCTAAGGTTTTTTAAATGCTAATTTCTAACTATAACGTCCCTGAATCCTGTGGTTTTTTCAGTGAATTTCAAAGGTTTTTTAAATGCTAATTCCTAACTAGAACGTCTCTGAAACCTGTGTTTTTTTTCAGTGAATTTCAAAGGTTTTTTAAATGCTGATTTCTAACTATGCCTACAAAGGTAGGACATGTGCAGAAAGAGGAAGAAAGGTGCAGAAAGAAGCAAGAGAAAGGCAGAAAGAGGCAACAGAAGTCCAGACAGACGAAGAAAGGTGCAGAAAGAAGCAAGAGATGTGCACAAAGAACCAACAGAGGAGCCGAAAGAGGCCTTGTTGCAAAGTCATCCTGTGCCCCCAACGTTTTGCTGACGGGTACTGATGGTAACTGATTCTGACTAACCAGGCCTGGAGCCAGTGCTATGCTGAAAGACACTTAGAAAACAGTGAAAACACCTACATACACTCAGGTACACTATCGGTTGAGGTACCCCTGTAATTGGCATGACCTTCCGTGTATGGCCCTAGTACATAATAGGGCAGGGAGATTAAAACTAGCTCTAACTAAGAGGTGCAAAAGGAGGCAAGAGAAGTACAGAAAGAAGCAACACAGGTGCTGAAAGAGGCAAGAGAGGTGCAGAAAAAAGCAAGTGAAGTGCAGAAAGAGGCAAGTGAGGTGCAGAAACAAGCAAGAGCAGTGCAGAAAGAACCAACAGAGGTATAAAAAGAGTCAAAAGTGGTGCAGAAAAGGGTAGGGAAGGTGCACAAAGAGGCAAGAGAAGTACAGAAAGAGGCAGGAGCGGTGCAGAAAGAAGGAAGAGAAGTGCAGAAAGATGCAAGAGAATTGCTGAAAGAAGCAACAGAGGTGTAGAAAGAAGCAAGGGAAGTGCAGAAAGAGGGAAATGACATGCAAAAACAGGCAGGAAAGGTACAGCAAGAGGGAAGACAAGTGCATAAAGAGACAACAGGGGTGCAGAAAGAAGCAAATGAGGTACCAAAAGAGGCAACAGACTTGCAGAAAGAGGGAAGAGAGGTGCAGAAAAAGGCAAGAAAAGTGCAGAAAGAGGCAAAAGAGGTACATAAAGAGACAACAGGGGTGCAGAAATAAGCAAGACGGGTGCAGAAAGAAGCATGTAAAGTGCAGAATGAAGCAACAGGGGTGCATAGAGAGGCAAGAGAAGTGCAGAAACAGGCAAGAGATGTGCATAAAGAAGCAAGAGAATTGCTGAAAGAAGCGAAAGAGGTGTAGAAAGAAGCAAAAAAAGTGCAGAAAGAGACAAGTGAGATGCAACAACAGGCAGGAAAGGTACAGAAAGAGGGAAGACGAGTGCATAAAGAGACAACAGGGGTGCTGAAAGAAGCAAATGAGGTGCAGAAAGAGGCAACAGATGTGCAGAAAGAGGGAAGAGAACTGCAGAAAAAGGCAAGAAAAGTGCAGAAAGAGGCAAAAGAGGTACATAAAGAGACAGCAGGGGTGCAGATAGAAGCAATACACGTACAGAAAGAAGCATGGAAAGTGCAGAATGAAGCAAAAGGCATGCAGAAAGAGGCAAGAGAAGTGTAGAAAGGAGCAAGTGAGGTGCAGAAAGAACCAACAGAGGTGCAAAAGAGGCAAGACAGGTGCAGGAACAGGCATGAGAAGTGCAAAAAGAGGCAAGGGAATTGCTGAAAGAAGCAACAGAGGTTTAGAAAGAAGCAAGTGCAGAAAGAGGCAAGTGAGATGCAAA
Organism: Triturus cristatus; assembly: GCF_964204655.1. NCBI lineage: Eukaryota > Metazoa > Chordata > Amphibia > Caudata > Salamandridae > Triturus > Triturus cristatus. The sequence goes on from NC_140585.1 coordinate 1,330,388,859, forward strand.
ATCAGGCAGGAAAGGTACAGAACGAGGGAAGACGAGTGCTGAAGGAGACTACAGAAACTATGTCCTAACCAGAACTACCTACTGTTCTAAAAAAGGGGGTTGGGGGTTAAAAAAATGCAGGATTAGTGTACACTGGTGAAACACACCTGAAAACAAGCGAGGCCACTTTAGCTCAGGCCCTCTGCCCCTGCTCAATATGCATATATTAATGGGCCGGCCCAGCGAGAGAAAGGAAGTGACACCTCTGCCGTTGATAAAAGGGAGGTAATGAGAGCCCATCTACCTTCAGAAAGGCCACTTAGGCACCCATTGGGCCGCTGGCGACATCGAACAACTAAGAACCCGCCCACATCACCCCCCCCGGCTGCTCAAAAAAGCAGCCAACTGCTGGAATTCGGATACCGGCCCCTGGGGCATTGCCCGAGAGTGCCCGCATTACCAATCCGACACTGCCCCAAAAAATAATTTTGGCCATATGGCTAAATGTTAATAGAAAACTTAGCACCTAGTGTGAAGAATCAATAAATATATTTGAGGTCTCAACTCTGGCTCCAGTGTTGCTAAAGCATTCTTGATTTTATTGCCTATCCTAATTTTGGTGCACGTTTTTTTGCTTACCTGTTAATAAAAGTATTTTTTTCTAAAGTGAAGGACTGACTGGACATTGAGTGATAACTCACACTGAATCGGAGTCTTTAAACCCCTCCACCTCCAGGAGTAAGTCTTGATTGATCATCTGATCGTCCTGCTACACTGAGGTAGCTTCTTGCCTATTCACTTAGGAGCGTGCCATTATTGTGCCCTTGTATCACCAAAGGTAAGCAATAGTATCTACAAAGGGTACTGCCCAGTAATCATCAAGTGCACATTAACCCCAAGTAAAAAAAGAACACAATGCTCTTAAAACAAGCCGACTAAAAATGTACAGCAGATTCCCACAATTGTACACAATTTTATGTGGCGGGTGCACTCTACTCATGTGCGATATGAAGCACGGCTCAGAACAGTACGGAGGAGGGTGATTCCCCAGGTTGGCTAATAATAGATGGTTGGTTGAGGCATGGAATTTGTCACTATGTGGTACTTGTGGCTGATGCTCGATTCTGGCACGCTTTGCTCGAATTGGTGCTCCTTGTGAGTAATTCTATACATTCTGGGATGCATCTGTCTGAGGTGCAGTCTGCTCAATCACTTTTATTTAAATCATGTGCCAAACAAATTGTCACCTAAGGTGCCCTGTTGGCAGGTTGGCAGGGGGTTTACACATACGAACCAGGAAACGGGATGGCAGCTCAAAAAAGTATATCTCCTCGAGACCCAAAATATCTTGATATTAGCCCAGCTGTGTGCCTGGCTTTGGCTGGGTGTATCTACAGCTATGTGCAATGCTAAAGAATAACAGAAAAGGGAGCTGTGTGACTGGCCCTGTTTGCCCAACTGTGTGTCTGAGTAACATGCTGTGCATCGTACTACAAAATGATAGTTCAGGTATGTTATTATATATTTTCTGGATGCATAATAGGTGGGGAAAAGAAGTGATGGGTGGACAGCTTGGGCATAGTTATAAAATTAAGTATGTTTTTACGCCTCCTGTTGTAGCTGGACCTAAACTGCTGCTGTCTGCGTAGACTCTGAATTAGCATGCCAGACTGTGTTCTGGAATTGTGTAACTGGCTCAAGGAATGTCTTGAAGTGCTCTGGGGCTTGGTTCTGTGGTTTTATAGTGCAGCCCTTCTTACCTCCTACCCCTAATAGTACTATAAAGCTCAGGAGTGCCTGCTAGGCTTTACAACAGACTGTGAGCCTAAGGGGGCCAAACGTCCTGCACTTTGGAGGTTTATCCTGCAATTGAGGCTTCTGTCCCACTGCCCAGAGGCACAACGGGTCACCCATTGTGCCACATTTTTGTTCCCAGCCACTTTCAACCCACAAAAATCACAAGCAGCTCTCACTCATTCAGCCCTTTGGGAGCTCTAAAAGAGGTACCCTTCGGTGGTTCGTAGAGAGGTGGTGTAGTAAAGGATGGAAACTGCAGTGTAGCTTCATGAGCAGAATCCACTATAGTGATGCAAATAGAGCCTCCTGCAGTTAAATAGGCCTGAATATATAAATGTAAAGCATAATGATGCTCAGTACTGGGAACATGGTTTAGCTGTTTATTTCTTCCATTTGGCCAGTTTCAAAGTGTTCACATATTATCATATTAGTGGACAGAGGCACATTGAGAATATACTTGCCCAAGTTCAAACATTTTGCTAAACTGGCAGCCTCAACACTGCTGCACTTTACTACTTGCTGCAAAGACTATACATTTACCACCATGTTGCATCCTGGAAAACATACTGTGAGACTGTGCACTTCAATTTTGCCCTATGTTGTTTAATATACAGTCCATTTTATTAACCACGCACTTACCAGCAGCTTTTACATTGAGTCTCAATATCCACAAAAACGTCATAAGGGAGCATTATTATACGTATACACACAATTTGGCTAAATGAGCAGCCAGGATTAAAAACCATGATCCATGGTTTCAACTAGTCCACAACTGGGAAGCAGTGATTCTGATGGCAAGCCAAGGAGTAGCACTTCCAAGGGAAATTTCAGTATTCTGGGCCATGCCAAGCTTAAAAATACAGTGTTTATTTCCACCATATTTAGCTGAAAAGAGGAACCGATTAGATGCCAAGAACCATGGTTCCAAGGTGTAAACGTAATCACTGGACCAAGCCATATCTCAGTAGGTAGTTACTAGGCAGTATGTGCTGTAGGTACTTATATTTACCATTGGTCTTTAAAAACCAATGACTATTAAATTCATTTTGATAGCCAGAGCTGTTCATATTCTAAACTTGTCACTCAAAAATTGCCTACAGTGGAGTTATACTGCTATGGTTTTATTGTAACTGGTCCAGTCTGTTTGCAGTGTGGTTTGCAATTGTGTGCCTTGTTGTTCTCTAAGACCTGCCTGTGCAAAGATGCTGCAGTGTGCCTGGTTCGGGGAACGGGAAAGTGCAATATTACAGTACTCTGGGTGTGTTACCAAGTTATATGGGAGGATGCCCACTACGCCTGAAATTCAGGCTCACCTCTTTACTCGTGTTCAGGAGCTCTACTCACCTTTAGATACTGGGGCTGCTGTCGGCCTCTTCGATGGGATGTTGCAGGCTGTCGCAGGGCGGACTCTCATTTTTTTTATGCCATTGGTAGATCAGGGGTGGTGCTCTGGATGGGTGCTAGTTGAGGAGCAACAGGGACGGGAGGCACGGGGCCACCTCTACATCCTGCAGGAGGTTTAACGTTGGGTATAACACTGAGCCTGGACCTACAGAACATCTTCACTTGTAAACAAGAGGCATGCGGCACATTCAGCAACTGCCGCGCTATCCTTCTTTAACAGGCTGCCTCCTGCCACCAGAATCAACAAACTATGTGGAGTCCATGACAGCCTGTGTCACATGGGCGAACTGCGGCTCGCTTGTAATTACTCATTAGACTGTGCACGCTTTTTACGTTCCAGAAGCCGAGTGGGGTGGGAGGGGTAAAACTGTCCCTGGAAACCGATAACATTTCGAGTCACAGAGAAATGCTAATATATTTACTTAGAAGCAAACGATATTCCAAACTCAGCCACTACGCTAAATATTGTATTGTATTGTAATTGAATTTATATAGCGCTTACTACCCCTGATGAGGTCTTAAAGTACTTTTTCGGCGAGTAGAATGCTACTCCAGGACCCATAGAGGGTTAGTGTTGAATTAGTATAGTGAAACATGCAAGTACATTTTAAGTGGTGGATAGGTTAGGCAGTTATTTGGATTCGGAAAGATAGAAGAGGAAAAAAAGGTTTGTATTTATATAGCGCTTGTTACCCCTGATGGGGTGTTGAAGCATGCTACTCCGAAAACCCATAAAGGATTAGTGGTGAAGTAGTATGGTGACATATGAAAGTAATTTGAGTGGTGATATTAGTCAGTTATTTGTAGCGAGAAGGATAGCGGAGGGATAAAAGGGGAAGAAAGGTTTGCATTCATATAGCACCTGTTACCCCTGATAGGTGTTGATGCGCTTTTCTGGTGAGTAGCCTGCTGCTCCGGAACCCATAAAGGATTAGTGTTGAAAATTAGTATAGTGAAGTATGAAGTAGGGGAGACTAGTTGGCCTAACGGCTAGGGCAGTGGACCTCGAATTTGGGGAACCGGGTTTGAGTCTTGGCAAGGACGCGCAACATCCTGTGCTTCTGGGAAATCACTTAATCTCATCGTGCCAAAAAAAAAAAAAAAATGAATGTGTCCTCATGTAACGCAACTGGTGCTATGTAAAGCGTTCTGATACCCGATATCGGGTCAAGTTCGCACTATATAAAACTCTGTAAAAAAAAAATGGTAATTTGAGTGGTGGATATGTTATTCAGTTATTTGGATAGAGAAGGGTAGGTGGGGGATAGAAGAGGGAAAGAGGTTTGTATTTATATTGTGCTTTAAAACCTGATGGGGTTTTAAAGCGCTTTTTTTGGGGGGGGCGATTATCATGCTACTTTGGAACCCACGAGGATTCGTGTTGAATTATTATGGTGAAACATGAAAGTAATTTGAGTGTTGGATATGTAGTCAGTTATTTAGATTGAGAAGGGTTGGGGAGGGGTAGAAAAGGGAAAAAGATTTCCATTTATATAGTTCTTGTAACCTTGATGGGGTGTTGAAATGCTTTATTGGTGAGTAGCATGCTACTCCAGAACCCATAAAGGATTAGTGGTGAATTAGTATAGTGGAATATGGAATTTGAGAAGTGAACATGTTAGTCTGTTATTTTGATTGAGAAGGATAGTGGAGGGATAGAAGAGTGACGGATTTGGATTTTTTTTTTTTAGGTCATAGCAGTAGGAGGAGGCTTTTGGGTGAGTAAAAAGGGGTTTTGGAGGGGAGGAATCAGAGGGAAGAGTTTAGAAAGATTTGTTTTGGGGGATCGGTATAGTAAAAGAGGTGTCAGATGATGCAAGGAGGGGTAGAGTAGGAGAGAGTCTGCGATTTCTCAATAACTAAAACACACACTGTAAATAAATACTCCACACCTCATGACCCCTTCCACACCTCATGACCCCCCCCATCCCCCCCCCCACAACCAGCTTCGTATCTCGGTTATCCTTATTCATTCAGTCTATCAAGCTGTTGAGGAAGCCAGATAATTTGTTGAATTCGGAAACTTCGGGCCTAATCTTAACTTTACAACTTGCCCACGTTGTGTGATCCTGGACTCATGGCTTGCTTTTCTTCCACCACAGTTTTCTTATCTAGAAAAATCCAGAGCCGTAAAACAGGGCTAAATGCTGGCCTGAGGCATTGAATAATAAATAAAGCCTGGACTGGCTTAACTCATCCGCTGCCAAAATCTATGTGCTACTTTCAATTCAACTGCTTGTTTCCTACTAGGCGCTACTCGACCTTACACCCTACCTCACAAACATGCAGTTTGCACTACAGAAAAACTAAACAAAGTGTTTTAATGCAGAAACCGCTAGAAAATACAGACACAAAGTCATCCTCTCTTCGTGACATGTAAAAGCAGTCCGCCCTATAGCTTAGGGAAAATGTGTGTGTGTTAGTGGTGATCACATCCCAAACCCACTCTATAGGACCTCATTTAGCCCTGAAGTGGGAACCTATCCCAACAGATGACAGTCTGCTCAACTCAGACAGACACCATGAAACGAGTAGGGAGAGAAGTCTACAAAGAGAACACATACCCATTACCTCAATAATGAGAGAATACATTGATAAAACAAAAATTAGAAAAAGCGAATTTTCTGTCATCCCTGAGCACTGCAAGTAACAGGTGCTAGATTCACCAACCTCACTGTTACCCAGTTTACCAATATGTTATGATGCAACTACATTCTATATCAGATTGCAAGGCGGAGGGAATTCCATAGGTGCCAGTTGCTGTTGGGACCTTGGAGAGGACTGACACCAGGCTGTGTATTGATTAAGGCTATTTCTTCACATCTCAGATACTGGTGTGTGTTTGGCACTATCTTCCCTCACCACATTTGGCGAGAGTGTCTGGCACTATCTTCCCTCACCACACAAACCTGGAATGTGGAGCTGAAGCAGACCTTATTTAAGGGTTTGATCACGTGACCTGTAGGTCACCACGTTCCCAGACGTGAGTATTTTACTCGCTGAGCCATCCAGAAACCAAGTAAGCAAATGAGTTACAGCACATCTCGAGGAATATTATGCTAAGAGCACTGTTAAATTTCTTAGTAAAGTAGGACCTCTCCTATTCCTGAATTGAAGGTTTATAGTGTGTGTGCAAGTTGGCAAACATCTGGTTTAGACACCCTTGGTTCCAGTTCCACGTTTGCCTTTTCGCTGATCAGCTTAGAGCAGAGCAGGAGAGCGGGAGCAGGAGACAGAGGACGAGAAACGCTGCCACCGAGAACACTGAGGGCGCCACGGTTGGGGTTGGCCCTGTACCCTGCTGAGTCCATCTAAGTCCAGCCTCAGCCCCCGCCCCTGTCCCGGGTGCTTTGCTGGCGGGCTCGCCGTGGTGGGGGGCGCGGTGGAGCCGAGCGCGGCTGTGCGCGGCTGAGTCCCAGAGGTTTTCCTGGGTTTCTTGCCCGCCTGCTTGCCTGCCTGCGGTATTTCTGGCTGCCAGGTGCATGGAATACATTATAGAACCGCAGTTTCTCAGAGGATTGCATATTAACACCCTTCACTAAATCAATGAATAAGTCTCTCATTCTCCAGAAATATGTACTTTACCAAATGGACAAATAATAGGAAGTTGATTAAAAACAGAGAAATCATTGGAAGAGATTGATTGGGTCTCGTTTCTTTGCTGCAGTCACACGAGTTACCTACCTACCTGCTGCCTGATCGGTCCAAGGGGGACCGCAATGCCTGTCCTGTGCTCCTGGCCACGGCCCTCTCGCCATAAGGGGACTAAGCATCCCAGCATTCCCTTCGAGGCGCACAGCCATTCCCGTCATCCTGAAGCACCAGGAGGCACCTCAAAAGCCATCGCCGGCTCCCGCGGCGAAGCCCGGGCCAAGGGCGGGTCCGTACGAGCCCGTTAGTGACTGGAAGAGGCTGGGCTGGGCCACCTCTCTAACGCCTGAACAGTAAGCCTTCATTGTATATAACGGATAAATCACAGAAGTGTTTTTATTTGGAGGTCAGGGTCTAGCAATATGAGTAAACGGAAGGTGGGAGTAGGGGTTGTGGGTACACTTGACGCTTTTCTCTCTAGGGCAGAATCAGCGTTAATGCATGAGATCCCAATCGCTGAGCGCAGGTTATCACTTGAATCCCAAACGTCCCTTGGCACCCACAGCTCTATAGCTCATCCCTCCCAATTGTTGACAAATTGTACCAATTATATAGCAGTGCATCCCAGCCAGTCTTCTACGATACAACCGGAACCAGTGCCATTTACTTCACCCATTCCATCTAATTCGGACTGCTCTACTAACGTCTATGGTCACTACTAGGGGCAAGAAGCTTACTGGGGTTGCAGGTAGCGAACCGCCTTTGAAAAAAAAGAAAAGTCGAGGTCCATCAAAGCCAATCCCCCTACCTACTAGAGTAGCTAAACGTAAGGCATTCACAAACGGCAATGGAAATAATGGCAGCCAACAGCCTAAAGAAAAGCCAACTACTGCTACTAGTGCTGCGAATTTACCGCCTTCGTTTAACCTGGATGGGTTTTGTTTACAGATAGAATTAAAATTGTTAGCTCTGATTGATCTCCTACTCAAGAAGCTGACCTCGATTGAAGACAGACTTAATAAAATAGAGCAGGGCATTTTTAGTAGCCCCCCAATAACTTTAATGGGCAGAGGGGTGCTGGGACAATGACCCAATCTGTGAGGGAAAATGTAACAGTACCAAAGGGACCCCCAGAAAATGCATGCTGCCTCCTATTATCAATAGCAACAGCAACCCGATAACGTTGCTCAGGGTGGAACGCTGCCGATATGAACTTTGCAGCTAGGGAAGAGCGGTCTTAGGGGACGGCCTTTTGAGCCCATGCTGCTAGTGCCCAGAATCATCATACCTTCCTTCATCTCCCCCCGGAAGCTACTCCCTAGACAGTTGTTTTGGCCAACGTCTCAATGCTCCCTTCCAACGCACGGGAGCACTGGTCAACATTAAGAAATAAGGCCCTACACTTGCTGGGTAATAGGATTGGCTTAAAAGAACATCTTTTTCCCAAATTTAAAATGGTTCGTAGTGTTCCCTGGGTTGGGAAATCTCACAAGTCTTTACCAGGTGACTGTGCAGTCCTAAATTCCAGGTTGCCAAGCCTGGTCCAGCACATATTAGAGAGAGCTGTGAACTGTTTCATCAAGGGGGATGACATAAACATCTAGCCACTGTTTTTTTTTATCAACCAACCAGTACCCTCATAGTCATCACGACTTTCCGGTGACCACAAGCAATCGATTTGAATTCTTCTCTTCTTTAGAGGATATAGATTGACTGGGAACAATAGTTAATCCCCCTCTAATTGGAACATCAGTATCTATGGGCCAGACAGGGTCTGATTCAGGACCGCGTATTCCTGACCCCGCTGTAACATCTGAATCTGTGGCCGGATGGAAGGTTACATATGCCAACAGTTCTGACATTACAGGGGGTGCGCGCCAATCCCAGAACATTTTATCCCACACACTTTTCGCAAGATCTCACACTTCATTCAGTATTCCCAGTCTGGTAACTGTGGAAAAATATCATGTGTCTAGCTCCCAAGCAAATACCAGAAATGCAACCCAAGGGCACTCAAAAACACATATGTCTATAGCCTCCTGGATCATCGCAGGTCTATCTTCCAAAACCTTCTCATCTAGTGGTCAACATATATTGATAGTTATGATGTCTGGATATTCCAGGAGACTTGGTCATTAGATAAAATGACCACTCTGGCTTTTTAAATTTTTCAAAGGCTGCTTTGGGAAGGCAGCGAGTGAGACCTATAGGCGGGTTGACCAGTTGGGTCAGACAGCAAGCGGGCATTTTGGTGGAGGAAGTATTCATCAATAGTCCGGACATCATGGCCATACGGATCAGTATGGAGCATGGACCTGATGTTTTGATTGTCAATGTTTATGCAAGAGGGCAGCCGGGCGGCAGGGGATCAAGTGTGGTTACTGCCCTCTATAGTTATCTGGAAAGTTCAAGGGGCAGTTGTAATTTGATAGTCGCAGGCGACTTTAATTGTTGCTTCGAGCCTCTAGACCATGATGACGGAAACCTTAGTGCAGAGGAGGACGCACAGTGGAACATTCTGCAATTAGAACTATGTCCCAAATGGACAGAGGCTGCACTACAGTTAAAAGGACTGTGTCTGTAAAGGGGTTTGAGGGCAGTCAACGGGCGGACGCAGTCGGATAGGAAAGGTGCTCATGCTTTCAATTATGGTTTTAGTAGCGGTCGCATAGATGACATCTTCCTCAATGTAGAATTCTGGCCATCCCTCTTGTTAATGAAGGTGCAGGAGCAGACCGAAAGCAACCACAACCCGTTGGTCTTACAATTGCAAGCTTCGGGCTTTTTAAATCCAAATATCAGGGCAGTTGAATACGTAACAGCAGAGGCCATGCTTACTAATGATATGAGGAGAGTTCAATGGGCTAGGGTTATTGAAAATGAGGCTGCTCTGGAACAAATGAAGGAACTGGTTGCTTGTTCGACCACTACCCTTCTTAACTGTGATTCCCAGAAGGACATTATTTCTATTATCCCCCAGGTTCACAATGACCTGTTCCAGCAACTGAATTTTTTTTTCATTAAAAGTAGCGAACCAAGGAATAACTTTTGTGTAAAGGCGGCTTCTTGGTATAATAGTTCTTGCAGACAGGCCTACAAGATTTTATCCAGTGCTATTAGATCCAAAATAGTGGGTGATATCTAAAAGGCTAGTGTAAGGTATAAGAAAGCCCAGCAACAAGCGAAGGAGGAATGGGATGAGAACGGCTGGCTAGATTTGGTCTCAGCCATTAAGGAGGAAAATATGATCAATTCTGGAAGCTTGTTAAATGAGGCAGTGGAGAAATAACTCAGACACCTCCTAATTATGTTGCCCTAGAACAATGGGTTTTACATTATGAGGCTCAGTTCACTGCCACTAACGGCAGTGATGATATACCCCTATGGCCTATCCCCACTACCACCCTGTGCTTCACCAGTTTAGAGGTCGAATCAGTGCTAAATTCAATTCCGAGAGGTAGGGCCCTAGGCCCCGACAGTATACCTGCAGATTTGTTTGTATACGATAAAAACCATTGGGTATCTTATATAAAGTTATTGGCCAATGCTATAGCTAGCAGTGCTTCCATTCCCGACACGTGGTCAGGTGCCGAAATCCTACCTATGTATAAAAAGGGTGAACGCTCACTACCAGGTAACTACCGGCCAATCAGCCTTATTGATTCCATTCAGAAGATTGTTGCCAGGCTAGTTCTTGGCAGAATCCAGGTCTGGATAGACGAGACAGATATCCTGACACCTCTTCAGGTGGGGTTTCGACCACACACAAGCATCTCAGATCAGGTCTTTAGGTTTGTGCTCATCTACTGGTGGGTGGTTATCATTGGAGGGGGTGCAATCTATGCAGCTTTTATTGACCTAAAATCCGCATTTGACTTAGTCCCCCGTACGAAAATGTGGAGTGCCTTTATGGACATGGGGATGCTATCGGAACTGTTGGCTATTTTAGTAAAACTGCACGATTCAAACTACGCACAGATCCGCTGGGGAAAGCAGGGAAATGTTACTGAGAGGTTTCCGGTTTCCAAGGGGGTTCGCCAGGGGTGTGTTCTAGCCCCAACCCTGTTTTCTGTGTTTATAAACAGGGTTGTTCAGTATTTTTCTACTCATCCCACAGATGCTCCAGTGTTAGCCGGCATGAAGATACCCCTGCTCATGTTCACGGACGACACCTTGATAATATCCAAGACTCGTCAGGGCCTGCCAGGTGTTCTGCCACGATCATGAATTAGTGGTAAATGTGGAGAAAACAAACTTTATGGTGCTTCACAAATCCAAAGCCATAACCGGGAGAGTGTATATGAATAATGTCCCCTTGTAACAGACTGATGGTTTTACCTATGTGGGTATAACACTAGGTAGGAAACTAAACTGGAAGCCCCAGATTGATATGCTGGCATTAAAACATGCATAATTAGCTGGTGTACTGATAAAAGAACAGAGGCTTTCCCAGACCAAACCCATTGTTCCCACCCTTAAGATTTACAACTCTAAAATCAGCACCTCAATATTATATGGTGCTGAACTTTGGGGCTTTGAGGATTTAACAGCGCTGGTATTAGCCCAAAACAAATTTGTCAGAGCACTAATAGGCCTCCCGCAATCCTCCCCACTTACGCCCCTTTATCTAGATTGGGTTGCTACAGCATAGAGGACTCGGCACGCTTCAGACCTATAGCATTCTGGAGAAGGCTCTGGACCACACCTGAGCTTTCTGTGAATGCTAAAGCTCTCCTTGAAGTTCTGGGGTTGGGCCGCTCATACAAGATCTCCTGGTTTAATAACATCAAAACTACCTTGGCTAATATGGGGATGAGTACCCTGTGGGAGGATCCAGCTGCTAATTTATTTCCATCTAAAAAGAACCTAAAGGCAGCGTATTGGAGTATGGTCAAAATTAAGCGGTTCTCATCTATCATGAGGCCCACCCTGACTAGAGAATTCTTGGAGATCAAGCATGAGACCAAGTTTGAAACCTATTGGGACCTCATCACCAGGCCAACAGACAGGAAACTGTATCACCAGTTCAGGGTGGGCTCACTCCCTATAAGAGCTCTTACTAGTAGTTGGCACCCGCCAACGGCTGACAAATGCATTTCATGTCCAGCCCAAATTGAGACATTAGCGCATATTTTGTCCGTATGCCCAGCCTATAATCCACCTAGGACCAAATGGCTTAAACCTATTTATATGAATCTGGGCACAAGATTGGCTCTGGAGGCATGAAGAATCCTAAGGACAAACACTAAAGATTCCATAGTGGTAGCAGTTGCAAAATGTTTGAGTTGGATGTGGGTCATCCGTGCCAACAAGATGAGGGTACACTAACCTTGTCATTTCTATTCTTGAGGGTTGAGACAACACGGAATGGGCCCGTTGATAAAACCTCTGTCTAGACCCCGAGATTTTGTTATTTAAGAGATGATCACTTGTTGACCCTTTGCCTAAATCTGGTCCCCATATTACAGGCTGATAAAAGGAAACAACAACAGTTTTCGTGTTTTTATGTATAATCATTTTTTATGTGCATTTTAAATGTGTTTTTTTTGTCCTTTGTATTTACAACTTTGCCACTTTATGTAAACATTTTTTTAACTCATATGTAAATATATTTGTGTTTTGTTATATAAGCCTGGATGATTGTAGAACGCATATTATATCTCAAGCTCTTTCAATTATTGATGTACTCTGTCTTTTATGATTTTGTAAATCGAAATAAAGACTTTATTGACTGATTGACTAACACCCTTGGTGTCAGGAACCATGGCAAAAGGGAGAGCTGAGACAACCTATTCCATGACCCCCTTCTACGCTCTCCCCTATCCTGTCAAGTGCTTAGAAGCAGATGGAAAAAAGCATTACAAATGCCAACAGTTTAAAAAATAATTGCACACAGCTTTTGCACTGTCCATTAGGTAAAGCAAAGATCACCATCAGGTAAATTAATGGATAATTGCACACTCTTCGCTCGGCACCTGGCAGCATTGTGAATCCTGAACACAGCTGCCCCTTTTTGCGTCCGCAACACAAGCACTGAAAACACACAATTTGTTAAAAGTATCCATTATATTGCGAGCTTCTCTCTCAAGCTCTCCCCTTCCCCCCACCGCAGATGCATAGAGGGCCGGGGGGGCTGGCATCAAAAAGATATTTTACCTTTGTGAGTGTATATATATATTGCTTGCGGGACTGGGGGCTACGTATTAAGAACTTGAAGTCCACTGGACGCTGAAGACAATAAGGGCAGGAAGTGAGTACAGGCTGACTCACGCGTGAGTAATCAGAAGTTCGGATACATGAGCACAAGTCACCGACATGCGAGCTGCAAGGCTGTGAGTAACCAGCCCTCAAACCGCCCCTGAAAATCAAGATCCTTTCTAATGAAACGAGGTACGTCCACGTGCGCGTGCAATGAAAGCGGGTACTTATGTGAAGCAGCAACCACAAGGCTTTTACTCAAAATGGAGCGCCCAAGCTTTGGAAGGGTGAAGGGAACTTTATTCATGGTCCAATCTATTATTAAAGTTACATTTGTGTGTTCGCAATATTTATGCACTCAACCACTTTACCTATCATTACTAGAAGGCCAGCTGCCATAGTAAGAGCATGGAATAAAGGTAGAGAAAGCAAATACAGTGTAGACACAGATTTGCCCCTCTTTTTCGGTTCCGGTCTGAGCTGAAAGTGGAACGGCCGTTTTAGGTCTTGGTTTTGACAGTGGGCTGTCACACACACCTACTGTTAACAACAGTCATATAATGCCATCGAGTGTACAATAAGTGCAATATTGTATGCAATGGAAACAGATTTAAAACCCCACAACAAACGTTTGTCTATGAAACTAAAAGCAAAAGAAATATTACTTAAAACAATTATAAACGGAGGACTATATGGTGAGGGGCACAATTACGAAGTGAACAAACGCAAGTTAGGGGACACATCATTTTAGAACTGGGGGAGGTCACTGGAGACATTTGCTAGAGTGATATATTCCATGGAAAGAGCTGTGAATACAGCGGCCAGATTCAGGTAAGGAGGCGGGCAGAGCATGTATGAATAAATGTAGGTCGGAACCACGGGAGCTGGACGGCCGCGCCAGAGCAAGGGTAAAACTTCAGACCAAGTAGTTTCCGTGAAAAGGGCCATCTGAAAATGGGCAGCACGGACGGGTATCGCCGGCCTGAAAAATGACAACTTACTTTTCCATCCATTGGTAATTCGTTGACAAACCTAACCCGTTAGTTAAGCAGAGTGGATAAAAAATGCAGAAACAGTAAACTTAAAAACAACAGTGATCCCTTGGGTGACCAATCACCCCTTTTGCTGGTGCTCAGTTGTCACGCAGCTCTGCGGGATCTGGCAGCCGCAGTGTTTTAGGCAATGCAGGACCTTATCAGCAGCACAGCCCTACAACAAGCCAACCCTTGTTTATAAGCCCGAACGTCACCCCCACTGAAGGAGAAAGACGGCAGGCATGGAACACTTGCAAAGCGTGCGGTTTACACCAGCTCCATCCTCAGCTCTTCGGGTGAAAAAACACTGTGATTTTAGGGAGGGGGGCAGCGAAAAAAACATTTTATGCACGTTTGAGGGCATATAACGAGCAGCAGAGGTCCCGCCAGGATCCTAGCAATTATGCAGCAAGTCACCTCAATTCAGGCAGATAGCCTAACAGTGACGGCTAACCTTCACTTCCCCACTGTAAAAAAACACCATTAAAGTGGGAATCAGGGCTCCTTCCTCACAGCAGCTGCATCCAGGTTTAGGGGAGTGATGCGGGCCAATGTTTACAAAGGAAGCTTCTCCAGATGGGACCCCTCATCCGAGGCACAAGATGGCTACCAACACTACCTGGTTTGAAGTGTTGGCAGCCAATTAGAGCCAAGCTTGTGCTCGGAGGGGTTAGGCTCCGCCCAGATATCGAAACTTTTTATTTTCTGAGTTTTTCAGGAACTACTGAACGGATTTACACCATTTAACAAAATGGGCTATTTCTGAACCAAGGGCTACCTTTATGCCAAATTTGGTGCAATTCCGTTCAGCAGTTCGGGCTGTAGCATTTGCCTAAAATTTCCTATGAAAATGAACATGGGGAAAACGTGTTTTGAGACCCCCCTTTTCTCTGGGCCGCCGCTTTTCGAATAAACCTGAAACTTTCAAGACAGGAGCTGACGGGAGTGCCCCACTAGTTTGGAAAATGTCGCGAAGATTCGTCAACCGGCACAAACGTTATTGGGAAAAGAAAAAACGCTTTTTCTATGGAAACTAGGTCCTAACTATAACTACCTACTGGCAACCGCCAGTAGGTAATATATATGTGTAAATATATATATATATATATCCAAATACTACTCTAAAGTGCTTTCCGGCACCAAGAAAGAGAGACGGACAACTTCTTCTTCAGTTGAAACTGGAGCCGCAGTGACGTTTATTTAGATCATCGATTTGGTGCAAAAAGTAGGGAAGACGCGTTTCGGCCAACTGGGTGGCCTTGCTCACATGAGCGCGTCGCAAGAGAGTGACGTATTTATTTACTGGTTGAGACTCAACATTCGTCATCATTGGTTAATGTCTAGTGACACAATAATAGACATAGTGGAAATACCTGAGCAAATCCATTGATTATTCAAAAATGAACATTTCATTAGTGTCTTGTTCGAGTATATCTAAATGTACAAATACATTGAATATAATTGTTGTTTGTTCATTCTTTCAAGTTTCCATGGTCAGGAAAACAAAAGAAAGCGATCCCTAGATCGATATCACTTCAATTACATTATACGTTGTTGCAAGCTATGGGCTAGATCAACAGGAACTTTGAGATTAAAAATGCAACCTATAATGGTGAAGCATCAGTCTTTATATAATAAAATATGTCTTTCAAAGTTCAAAATAGATTGCAAACAATGTTGAATTCACAGTACAAATACTTGGTTTGAAACATATTCTATCCCTGACCACTTGTAGACCACACATATAGAATTCATATGTAAATTTAACACTGTCTATTAGAGCCTAACAAGCCTATTCTTATGGGCAGAAGACAATGTTGAGAAACCCTAAAGTGCTAAAAGTGTATAATGTGCTTTATTTAAGTAAATAATCCACAAGAAAAAATGTGTATAAATAAACTTTCATTGACAAAATAAAATAATTGAAATGAAATGAAAGGAAGGCAGCGGGTATATCCTCAGCAAATTTACCCAAACAAATGAATTTCATTATATCAACATAAACGTTCCAGACAAAGTTCGAAAACAAAAGGACCACTAGGCTATATTGTGATGCAAATTGTCACTTGGGTTATAATCAGCCTGAATCGGAAGTGATTCCTAACAGTGGATTCTATTGAAATTGGGAACATTTACAAAAAATGATATAGATCTTCACATAAATTCAGACCTCTCGGTGCCTTGGAGTCCAATTCCAATATATACTTTGTTTCCAGTTGTCTCAATTGTTTTTCGCGGTTGCCACCACGTTTGTTTGCTGGGACATTGTCTATAACAAAATATTTAAGAACATTGAGTTTGTTATCATGTTCCAATTTTATGTGACGAGCCACAGGGTAGGAAGGATCAGAATTCACTATAGCACGCAAGTGCTGAAGAATGCACACATACACCTGCAACTTGGTGCTACCCACGTAGCGTAATCCACATTCACATTGTAAGATATATACAGCATAGTCCGTACGACAAGTAAAGTGCCCTCTGATATTGATCGAAAAGTCAGAAAATGGGGTATAGTAAGATTTGGTATTTATACCAAATTTACACGCCCTGCATGTGCTGCACTTATAGAAACCCTTTTTAGGGGATAACCAAATGATTTTTGTATCTAATTCAGGACTGGTTTTAACTAAATCACTTCGCATAGAATGTGCCTTGCGGTAAGTGAAGTTTGGCTGTATCGACAATGTTTGGGAAAGCACCGTGTCAGTTAAGACAGTGGGCCATTGAGACTTGATAATCGATCGAATTGCATTGGCCTGTCTGCTATAAGTGGAAATGAATCTACAGGTTGTTTTATCTCGATTAGCATCACTGTTATTACTAGAGTTTAGACTCATAGGAACCATGGCATCGGTTTCAGGGCCAGATTTAGTTAATAACAGTGTTTGTCTATCTTTGCTGTTGGCCTTGCTTCGAGCCTTATCTGGTTTGTTGGCTTGATATCCTCTTTGCAGAAACCTGATTCTAGCTGCTTCTTGGGCTATCAATAATTTTTCATCATTACTACAGGCTTTACGAATTCTCAAGAATTCCCCTTAGGGTTGACTGAAAATGGTGTGGTGAGGATGAAAGCTAGTGGCATGAAGCAGGGTATTGCTCGCAGTGGACTTTCTATATAAACATGTCTCTATTGAGTTATTGTGAATGTAGACAGTAACATCTAGCAAATTCACCGTCTCCGGGTCTATATGGGAGGTAAAATTCAAGTTTAAATCATTACAGTTTATCACCCTTACAAAGTCATCGGCTTGTTCAGATGTACCATTCCATATTATGAATATGCTATCGATGTATCTCCACATTGATATAACATGTCTGTCGACCAAATCCCTGTGGGAACCCATGAGGACATGCTCCTCCCACCAGCCCACATGTAAACATGCGTAGCTGGGAGAGAAGCATGCCCCCATCGCCACACCTTGTTTCTGTCTGTAGATCTGTCCATCAAACATGAACATATTATTGTACAGACACCAATGTATCATCTTGTGGAGGATTTCATTGTGTCTATAAAGTGAAATACAACGTTTCTTTAAAAAGTGATCAACTGCTGACAGTCCATCCTGATGCCTTATGCTGGTGTATAAAGACGTAATGTCTAGGGTCATCAGCATATATCCCCCGGACCATCGGATGGAATTCAGTTTAAGTAGAAAATCCTTTGTATCTCTTATGTGGGTGGGCAGACCAACAACATGTTCCTGTAGATAATGATCCATATAGCGTGAAGTGTTCTAAAAAATACTGTCTTTAGCTGAAATGATTGGTCGACCCGGCACTGGATCAACTTGTTTATGTATTTTTGGGATAAGATAGAAAGTAGGCAGGACAGGAAATTCATAATGCAAAAAGTTCATTTCATCTTTAGTAATCAAGCCCTCTCGTTTCCAACAATTTAGGTCTTCTTTGTAGTCTTTGTTAATCTTCCTAAAAAACGCAATGTTGGACAGTTCATAGCACTCTGAATCATTGATATGTCTATAGGCCTCTATATTGCTTTTTGCCCCACAGGACGATATTGCCCCCTTTGTCCGCGTTGTTGATAACAACCGAAGAATTGGATTTTAATCTATCCATGATATGGAAATAATCATGATTCTTTCTGGAGTTAGCATTCAGTTTAGTTTTTCTTGTTCTGACATACAGTTTTTTAAGTTCGTCAATGATGCGTTCGTGAAAAATATCTAGGGCATCGCGGGGCATAATAGGTACAAATGTAGAAGGTGCCTTGAACGGACTATTCCCAGGGGCCGCTAAATGAATGCCTTCGGTATCGGCGATCTCTTGTGTGTTCAGGGTAACGTCCATTCTATTCGTCGATTCACTGAGTAAAGAATGTAGCAAAGAGAGAGTTGGGAGTTCTTGGACAGTTAATGCCGGTTGAATCCCTTTTGAAGTTTTGTCAGGCACCGATTTACCATGATTCTTGATGGTGTAGAATTTGGATAATTTAAGCTTTCGTATAAACTTATACACGTCAACTCTTGTTTCAACATAATTGAAATTACTTTCAGGACAATAGCTTAATCCCAAAGCTAGTAGTTGTTTTTCGGCTAAATTGAGTTGGATGTCTGTGAGATTGACGATGGTTTGATCAAGCATTTCAGGAGTCATTGCCAATTTTTCTTTCTCCTCTGCTGCACTCTGCCTTTTGTGTTTATTGCATTTGCGCCTTTCGCGCCTTCGCTGGTTTCTGCTTTTGTATTTTGCTGACTTGGATTTCTCGGTCGTAAGGACATTTTCCCTGATAAAATCCATTTCTTCTGCCAAATATAAGGGCCCCAAGTTGTTTCTGGTATTGCCTTCCATGAAACCACTCCGGTCCGAGTCTGTATCACTGGGTACATTACTAATGTCTGAAGTAGATGACATGAGAGTATCAGAAGTACTGGCTATAGCTGGCATTTGTCTAGATACTTGTACAATTCCTTTCTGTTTCTTGACATAGTCGTACTTTCGGGCAAATGTAAACACTTGGCCCTGTTCGTAGTCATTCTTATCTCTGGCAAACTTAAATGCTTTTCTGGCCTTGATTATCGCCTCTTGTTTGTTTAGTCGAGCAGACATATCCGAAAAGCTTTTATCAATGAGGTCTTGATTGCTAGGCAACCTGAGTTTTTCTATTTCCTGTTGGATCCGAGCAATCTCACAAATGTTGACATCCCTGTCGATTTTAGCATATTTTACCAGTAGGCAAACAAGGCACATTGACGCTTCTGAATTGCTATCTGCCCATTCTTTAAGTAATAACAGGTTAGGGCTTTCAAAGCTGGGTGCCAGCATGATTCTGAGGCCCCTTGGCACTCGTCCAACTTCATTGTACTTCTCTAGAGATTTAATTTCCCACCATTTGGTAAGTTCACTTCGTTTGTGTTTTTCTAATGCCGTCAATAAATTCTTTAAATCCGACCCTTGCGCTATGTCCGCTGATGACTGGTTACTGTTTGTAGTTATTCTGGGCAAATTGCTAAAGAGTTCATCCCCTTCCTTCTCTCTCTCTTGCAATGCCTCGTCCGACATTGCACCAAACCGTTTATGATGATTGATTCACACGACAGGGAGAGTAAACAATAAGTTCCTCCCTTTGCTCTGCTGATTACAACACCTCCCCTCCTGCAATATGTGGCGATAAATACATTCTCGACTTACTGCAACTGATTTGGGTCTTCATACGAGTCCTCCGACACGTTGTGAGCACTGTCACGGTCACAGGCGAGAAAGACGTGAACGCCGTGTAAAGCCAACAAGCAGGGGGCTGTCCATAACAAAGCTTCCGTAAAGCTACCAATCCAAGAGCTTGAAACATGAACAGCCAACTTGTGGGGATGGGTCCGCCGTAGGAAAATCAAGCCAATCTTCCGCGGGTAAATCCAAATACCACTCTAAAGTGCTTTCCGGCACCAAGAAAGAGAGACGGACAACTTCTGCCAGTAGGTAATATATATATATATATATATATAAATATATATATATATATTATCTGCTGGCAGTCGCCAGTAGGTAGTTATAGTTACAACCTAGTTTCCATAGGAAAAGCATTTTTTTGATTTGCTAATAACTTTGGCGTCGTTTAACGAATCTTTATCAAATGTTCCAAAAAGTTGCACTTTTTTGATCAGCTCCTATCTTGAAAGTTTAGGGGTGATTCGTCAAGCGGGGGCTGAGAAAAAAGGGGATCCCAAAACCCGTCTTCCCCATGTTAATTTCCCTAGGAAAGTTTGTGACGAGCTACAACTTGAACTGCTGAACGGAATTACCTCAAATTTGGCAGAAAGGTAGAGCTTGGTTCAGAAAGTGAACTTTATTCAAATGGTGTAAATCCGTTCAGTAGTTTTTGAGAAATTCAAAAAATAAGAGTGAAAAAATCTATTTCCCATAGAAAACTTTGTGCAAGGCTACAGCTGAAACTACTAAACGGAATTACCCCAAATTTGGCACAAAGGTGGTGCGTGGGTCAGAAAGCAACCTTTTTATAAAATGGTGTAAATCCGTTCAGAAGTTGCAGAGAAATTAGAAAAATAAAAGATTTGATATCTGGGCGGAGCCTAAGTCCAGTGCACGAGCTTCACTGTGATTGGCTGCCAACACTTCAAACCAGGAAGTGTTGGCAGCCATCGTGTGACTCTGTAGAAGCGAGTCGGTAGAAAACAGAGAAACAAAGGTAGAAAACAAGAGAAGTTAGCAGAGTAGAAACACCTTGAGCCCCTAGGCATGGTCAGGGGGTCTCAGAAGGACCCCCAGGGTCCCCAAAATATATATATATATTTTTTTAAATCGGCGTAATTTGTGCTGGGGTCGTGGGTTCCCGTGTTTTATTTTAATGAGACCCCAGTGTGGGTAGGTCCCGGGGGCATTTTAAAAAATATATTAGCGGGGTCTCCCTGGGTCTGCGGGTGCCCGCTGGGGTCCCCGTAGTCTCGGGGCTTCACTCATGTTGGGAGGGGGGTTGCGCGGCACCCCCTCCTGGAGCTCTCCATCTGCTTATAACTTTGGCGTCGTTTGACGATCCTTTACGAAATTTTCCTTAGAGTTTCTCTTGTTTGATCAGCTCCTATCTTGAAAGTTTAGGGGTGATTGGTCAAGTGGGGGGCTGAGAAAAAAGGGGGCTGTGAAAACGTTTTTCTCAATGCATTTCCCATAGGAAACTTTAGACAAGGTTACAGGTCAAACTGCTGAACGGAATTACGCCACATTTGGCAGGGAGAAAGGTCTTGGTCCAGAAAGCGCGGTTCTGTTGAAATGGTGTAAATCCGTTCAGTAGTTTTTGAGATATTAAAGGAAAAAAATATATATATCTGGTTGGAGCCTTACTCCCGAGCACGAGCTTGCCTCTGATTGGCTGTTAACTGTTCAAAGCAGGAAGTGTTCTTTGATTGTCTGCTAACACTTGAAACCAGGAAGTGTTAGCAGCCATCTTGTGCCTCGCATCGAGTGAAAATACAAACAAAAGGTTCCGGGGGCAATTTGATATAGCAGAGCTCTGTGTAATGATGATTTGGACGCAGTGAAGGTTTAAGATTTATTAACAATGAAGGAGAAACAAGGGAGTACCAGGCAGCACGACTTCCACTCCAGGACACTAGTAGGAAGATAACCCTTTCACGCTCCCTGTGCCCAACATCACCACATCGGAGGTATGCCTTTAGAAGCCAGTCCGTCGGCTCGCAGCTGTCTACCTTTGCGAGCTAGTTCCCTGCTGTGTCTGTACCTCTGTGAGCTACTATGCTGCTGTTCCTTTGGGAGCGGACAGCTCATATTTCTTCCTCTGTGAGTCGAGCGGGCGGGCCGCAGTTGTCCCTCTGCGAGCCTGGGTACGAACTGTTCATAAGTCTTACTATATGAGCATTGAAAAGCCATTTTGAGATTCAGTTTGTCAGCTGGCATCTGTCCGAGGCATTTCTGAAAACATACCGGAGCTCTGTTTGTGAGAGATACCCCTATCACGCTGCCTCTCGCCACATCAGCAGGTAATGCACCCTCTTCCCACATCACTAGCATACCGTCAACAACCTTCTTGGGCCCGCAAGTCTCCCTCTGCGAACCACTGGTGGGCTCGCAGCTCTTCCGGGGTGACTTCTCGGGCCCGCACTTTTATGAGCCAGGCCACCCGTTTGCAGGTCTCTGAGAAGAGATGCAATAGAGGCAACGAGGATGCAGGTCAGACACCCAACAGTACTCCGACATCCCCCAGCAGCAGCTGCTTGTCCGGCATCCCCGCTCACCCCCACAAACAAATGTGACAGGGACATTTTTAAATGTGGAGCCTAACAAATCGGCTGGTGTTGCAGTTTTAATAAAAACGATGCTTGTGAAGTTGGACAAATAAGAATCTTAGTCATGTATGGATTTACATATAAAACATTATATTAAAACAAAACAACAACAAATAAAACTATGTGTGTAAAATATTTTATTAAAAGAAAACAACAACAAATAAAACTATGTACAGCCATGGCGTATCATCCCTCGACAATTTGTGAATCACATCCTGCAAGACAAAAAGAAAAATAAGATGGTGCGTTATGCGTCCAGTAAAGGAGAGAGAAAGAGAGGAAGCGTGAGATACAAGGAAGATAGAAAGAGAGAAACAGTGTGCGAGAGAGGAAGAGAGAAAGAGTGAGAGAGGGAGGAAGAGAGAGAGCGAAAGAGAAAGAGAGAGAGGAAGACAGAAAGAAAGAAAGAAAGAAAGAGTAAGACAGAGAGGAAGAGAGAGAGAGAGAAAGAGTGAGAGAAAGAAAGAGAGAGATACAAGGAAGAGAGAAAGAGAGAAACTGTGAGAGAGGAGAGAGAGAGAGGAAGACAAAGAGAGAAAGAGAGGAGAGAGAAAGAGTGAGAGAGGAAGAGAGAAAGAGTGAAACAGTGTGAGAGAGGAAGAGAGAGAGAGGAAGAGAGAGGGAGAAAGAGTGAGAGAGAGGAAGAGAGAGAGACAAAGAGAAGAAAGAAATATTAAGAAAGAAAGAAAGAGTGAGATACAAGGAAGAGAGAAAGAAACAGTGTGAGAGAGAGGAAAAGAGACAAACAGTGGGAGAGAGAGGAAGAGAGAGAGAGAGAGGAAGTGAGAGAAAGAAAGAATGAGAGAGGGAAGAAGAGACAGAGAAAGAGAGAAAGTGTGAGAGAGAGAAAGGAAGAGATGGAGAGGGAGTTTTGACACTGGAGAAAATCTTCGCAGCTCACCTTTGTGTCACCGATGTGTCTCCAACCACATGCCAGGACATACTGCACCCTCAGGTTTAGTTATCTGAAAGATAGTTTAGAATTAGTAATTGCAGACTAAATACAACTGCACACGCGTAATTCTGTGTTTCGTGCCGCTAAGACGGTGATAATGTTATCGCCGTTCTTGATATTATGGTCCCCTGTCTGCTGTAGTCCATATACTTGCACTGCCCAGAGGTGTATAACAGTCGCTGCGCACCCAGGCTGCTGCACCCCATGCACTCCCACTATCCAGAGCTGACTGCCTGCCGCTGCGCATCCAGGCTGCTGCACCCCATCCACTCCCACTTGCCAGAGGTGAGTGCCCGCTGCTGCGCAAACAAGCCTCTCTGCTCACCTTTCGCCACCGGCGTGTGTCGAAGAGAGTTGACCACGTGCCAAAGGAACCTCCTCAGCCTCAGTACATGCTGTCAACTGAGCTCACAATTCAGAATGGGTGTTGATTGCCAGGATGGCCACGCATCATCGCAGGTTCTACACGTGTTCAGCTCTGGTGGTATTGGGGGGGACGTCAATGTGTGAATCAGAGTCTGTTAGATAAAAAGCAAGATACGATTGTGTGTCATGTGTCCATCAAAGGAGAGAGGAAGAGAGAGAGAGAGAGAAAGAGTGAGAGAGTGACACTGGAGAAAATCTTCACAGCTCACCTTTGTGTCACCAGTGTGTCTCCAACTACATGCCGGGACATAGTGCACCCTCAAGCTCCCACATCTGAAAGATAGTACAGAATTAGTAATTGTAGGAAAGACCAGTATGCAGGAATGAAAAGACAGAGATGGTAATTCTCTTGATGTGGTTTAATCCTCAGAACATGTTTTGTAAGCAGCTAGTATAAAGCAAGAATGACTGAACCCCCGTTAACTTCTACCTCCCAACCTTCTCACATTCAAAACATAACATTCCCAAAGCGACACGAGGCAGCCACGAGCTGTGAGAGGAATGTCATGCTCGTGTCTGCATGCTTCGATGCTCCCAACACACACCTCTTTAAAAAAAAAACAGCACCCTTCACATCATGCTGCTCAATTCTGGAAGGTAATAGGTCTCACATTGGGTACTGAGTTTTGATATGGCCATGGCAGAGGACATTCTAGTGCACCTATCATCATCGCAGGTTGTACACCCGCTCAGTGATTGCGATGCTACTAACTCAGTGAGAAGTGAGGCCATGTATTTGAAAGTCTAAAATGGCGTACTGCACGTGCACCAGGACTTTTATATTAGCAGGGTCATGTGTCCTGTGATGCCTGTGCTGGATGGGTGTGGTGTGGGTGTATACTAACCGTGAGGGAGTGGCTGTGACAGGTGTCCGTGTTCGAGTGCTACCGTCACCCAGGTTGCAAAACCAAAGTCTCACTCTGTGAGCCAAGTCCCACAATATGGCCAACATGGAAGGTACGGGGAATTACTGACCCTATATTCATCCGTAGTTCCAAACAAGAAAGATGGTGGACATGAGACATCTGTGTGGATATGATTGTTTATTGCACATTCAGTGGAGTGTTGCAGCTGTAGGAATACAGGGCCATTTAAAGTTGAAGTTTCAGTTTTTGGCACATGGAGGGCAACCAATTAGAGACAAGCTGGTTGTCGGGGTTAGGCTGCAAAAACACATGTACTTATACAATCACTGCGATGATCCTCACGCACTTATAAATTCTCTATACACTCTGCTTGCAGTACTCTAATGATGCAGTCTCTAGGTACGTACTTGTACAATGACCGAGACAAAGTTACATAACTAAAGGTTTCCCCCACTGTCAAAGGTAAGATGGTTGCATACGCTGTTCAGAGCACTATGTAATGTGGTAGGGCATAGGGGCATCATGTTGCATACATAAGGAACACACGGACACAAATAGATAGTGTAACTGGGTACGGGCATGTGCACTCGACTCCTTTTTATTACCAGGGTCACATGTCCAGTGACGTCTGTGGTGGATGCGTGTGGGGTGATTGTAAGCCAACCCTCCGGGAATGGTTGGTGCTGGCAACAAGTACAACAGTAATAATTGGATCAGACACAGAGATTCAATCATAAAGGGTCCATGACTTGTCCTGCACTAAGGTATGGGCACCAGATGTGAAATAATACACAAGAGATTCTATCAGAAGCATCAATGTGTGTGCAGCCAGCAATGATGCGTGGTGCGGGCCGGCCGCAGTAGGAGCAATGTCTCTTGCCTACTGGACTGCGTCATCTGCAATCGCGACTTGATCTGAATTGTGAGCCCTGCTGTCCGAAGTGTAGATCGAAGGCAGTAGTCTGCTCAGACATTGAGAAATGCTTTTTGTGACTTCCTCTTGAAAAAATTCAACAACATAGAGTACAGTTCACTCTTCAATTAATAAATCAAAACTGAATTTGAAATATGAGCTCTGCTGTCCGCAGTGTAGACTGCCATTCAGTGTTCATTTGGACTTGCAAGATGAATTTGGTCATTGTAGTAAAGCTATAACTGATATAAAAAAAGTTCTTGAAGCAAGGATACTAAAAGGATATTGTGTAGGTTTCAGGGACGCTATTGGTAGTTGCCTACTGGACTCTTGTGATGATGCGTAGTCCGGGCAGGCTGCGCTGGTAGCAATGTCTTTTGTCTAATAAATTCTGCCTTAATAGGGCCACGTGGCGTTGACTTGTGGTGCACTGAGTTAGTGGTACCTCTGGCGCTCAGCGTGTACGCAGCCTGCGATGATGCGTGGTCCGTGCAGGCCGCACTGGGAGCAATGTGTCTTGCCTACTGGACTGTGTCATCTGCAATTGCCACTCCATCTGAATTGTGATGCCTGCTTTCCGCAGTGTAGATCGAAGGCAGTAGTCTGTACAGACATAAGTCTGCGGTGCTGTCCCGCTGTGTTCGCAGGGGGCCTGTGTCAAGGAGGCCCGCGGTCATGGTGGCAGTCATGTGGCAGGGTGAGGGCTGCTGCTCTGGCAGACGCGTTGGGCTTCACACAAGTGAACCACGCCCAGAGTCCCATCCTATTCATTCACACTTCTACGCCGGAGTGGCGTATGTTGGACTAGCCCACTGCACTTCTGCTTACAGGAGACGATGATACAGGTACATGACCGAGATCTTCCCCACTGCCTGAGGTAACATGGTTGCATCCACTGTCCACAACACTGCAAGCACCAGCAGTATATGTACACATGTAGAGGTTTATGATCTGTTTAGTGAGGTCTGTCCAGCACATCACCCCTACACTTGGTATTGTGGGCATTATTATTATTGATGGATGAGCTGCGTCCTTCACACATATTTGCTTGCCGTATCTGCCAACATTGAAGTATTGTGTGGATGATGGACCATGCCATTTTTGGAAGGTTCGCTGGCCTGTTCTGCGCTGCCTCAGTGGTAGTAGGGAGGGGGGTGGTCCGGGGGGGACGTCCTGAGGCTGGTGGCAGTGAGTGTTGTGGCCTTCATGGGTGTTTGAGCTGCGTGATCAGTAACTCTATGACATATGTTGCGCTTCAGATGTGATTCTGGGCTGCGGTCCCTTTCACATTGTAGGTAGTCATCCTGGTTTACACCAGTAAAATGCAGATGCCTACTGCAAACATGGCTTATTCCCTGTTTTTGGATCGGGCTCCAGATTTGGCTGCTCGTTGAAAATAGCAGGAACTGGTGCTTTTGTGTTAATTTTTGCACAAGGACGTCTACTCTGTATATTATTACCGTTAGTTGTTGTTATCATTTGTGCCAATTCTTTATTTTTTTTGGAAGCTATTGCTGGAAAACTGGGGATATTGGCTGTTTTCACTAGGTTGACAATGAAGTGATAATTTAAAATCACTGAAAAAACTATAGGTTTAAAGACGAAAATAATTAGAAATTAGCATTTAAAAAACCTTTGAAATTCAGTGAAAAAACCATAGGTTTCAGGGATGTTATAGTTACAAATTAGCATTTAAAAAACCTGAGAAATTCACTGAAAAAAACATAGGTTTCAGGGACGTTATAGTTTCAAATTAGCTTTTAAAAAACCTTAGAAATTCACTGAAAAAATCATAGGTTTCAGGAACGTTATAATTATTTGCACATTTCACTCGTACAAGACCATAGAAATTTGGCCGTTATAGTTAGTAGAGAACTATAACTCACGCCCTCGCAATGCACTGCTGATGACATCACATATTCCATCACTCATGACATGGTCAGTGACATCACTGATGACATCACTGATGACATCTGAAATGACATCATCCATGTGATAATTTGATGCAACTTCTCACACCCTAATATAACCTTTGATACACCCACTCTAAATTACAGACTGCCATTCTCAAAACCATAGACACTCCAACACCAATAAGTACATACCCACTCACTGATTCTTAGGTCTACACACCCATCCACTCACTCACCGGTACAGTCACTCATACTTATGGTCACTCAGTACAGGACTATAATATGCACTCATACACCTCTATAGACACTCACACACCACCACTTAACCATAGAGGTACTCACACATCTACTCAGTCATGCAAATAATTAATCACACTGCCATTTACTCACCTATACAGTTATACACACACCAGCTCAATTACTCATACAAATACTAGCACATTCTTTCGCTCTTTTACAATCAATGATACAAGCACACACTCATCCATACAGCCACTCTCACAATCACACACTCTCACTTATAGCCATGTAGGTACTCCAACACACATATATACTGCCTTTCACGTATGTAGCTACTCACACATGTACCACTGAATTATACATTCACTCACTAACACAACCATACACACACTCACCCACCCATACAGTCCATCACAGATGCACTCTTGAAACCATGCACCCAGTGAATCACCCACTCACATATCTATGCACAGAGTCACACACATCCCACCCACACAAACACTCAGGCACCCATACAGACACTCAGACAACCAATCTATAACCCATATAGACAATCATGCAGCTATTTGCAAACCCATGCAGTCGCTTGCACACGAGTAGACAGACGGATACAGACATTCACACAGTTTAGTCACTAACCCATGCATTCAGTAAGATACATTTAATCACTCACTTTTAGAGTCAGTCAAGCACCTACAAAATCATCCATTCACACATTTATACACCCACTCATTCTTCAATATGCCTTTCCCTATATATAATAAACATATTTAAACTTTACAGAAACACACAGACACAGGATGATGTCATTTGAGATGTCATCAGTGATGTAATCAGTGATGTCACTGACCATGTCGTGAGTAATGTAATATGTGACGTCATCAGCAGTGCATTGAGGGGGCGCGAGTTATAGTTAGCTGAACTAACTATAACAGGGAAATTTCAATGGTTTTGTACGAGGGAAATGTCCAGCTAACTATAACGCCCCTGAAACCTATGTTTTTTTTCAGTGAATATATATATATATATATATATATATATATATATATATATATATATATATATATATATACGCCTTTTTCCCATGCATTTTTCCATAGGACCTTTAGACACAGCTACAGACCGAACGGCTGAACAGAGTTACCTGAAATTTGGCAGAGAGGTAGTCTACAGGTCAAGGAAGTGCCTTTTGTAGGTTTTTTGTAAATCTGTTCAGTAGATCCTGAGAAAATAGCTTTTAAACCAATATATATATCTGTGGCAGCTTACGGTGCGCTTACCGTGCGCTTACCGTACGCGTACGGTGCCGTGCGCGAGCGCGATTCTGATTGGCTGTTAGATCTTAGTAAACATTCGAATCGGTCGAAACCAGGAAGCGGCGTCCGCCATTTTCTATCTCGCACTCTGAGGGGGAGGAAGAAAAACAAAGACAAAAAACATATAAAGGGGCTGTTTAGACTGCTCCCAACCACCTAGCCTTGATGAAGGTGTCCTCAAAGAACCCCCAAGGCCAAAAATTCAAGTTTAATTTTTTCCGAAAAATCGCCGATTACGCTTACCGTACGCGAACGGTAAAAAAATAGAAAAAAAAAATAATATGCATATTCTCCACACCCCGTGTGCAAATGAGGCCCGAAGGGCACCATTAGTGCATGGCATATGCACAAACCATTGCACTTCAAAAAATCACACATTACCTTTCACAACGAAGCGCATAATATGTCCTCCATGTGCGCACGGTGCGCGAAGAGCATTGTGCGTACATGGCCCATCCAGCGTAACGTGGGCGAAGCGCACCGCGTGCTTACTGTGCACGCACGGTGCGCGAAGCGCACCGTGCGCGCACGGAACGAACTGCATTAAGTGGGCGCGCACGCCACGAATGGCGTAAAGTAACTTAGCATTTAAAAAACCGTACAAATTCACTGAAAAAACCATAGGTTTCACACACGTTATAGTTAGGAATTAGCATTTAAAAAACCTTGCAAATTCACTGAAAAAACCATAGGTTTCACACATGTTATAGTTAGCTGGACATTTTACTGATAAAAAACCAATGAAATTCCCCCGTTATAGTTAGTGCAGGCAACTATAACTCACGTGACCGCAATCCTCTGCTGATGCTAATACTGTATTTAGACACTTATTTACCCATGTCTTCTTCCATAAATTTTTAGCTATACATATATTACAAATATTTTTTTTTCATAAAGACACATATGTCATCCGCAGAGGATTGCGGTCACGTGAGTTATAGTTGCCTGCACTAACTATAACGGGGGAATTTCATTGGTTTTTTATCAGTAAAATGTCCAGCTAACTATAACATGTGTGAAACCTATGGTTTTTTCAGTGAATATATATATATATATTACCTACTGGCAGTTGTCAGTAGGAAGTTATAGTTTGGACCTTGTTTCTATTTTAAAAGTGTTTTTTCTTTTGCCAATATTTTTTGCGCCCTTTGACTAATCTTTGCCAAAATTTCAAAACTAATGGTTCACTCAGGTCAGCTCCTGTCTTGAAAGTTTCAGGGTGATTCGTCAAGCGGGGGCTGAGAAAAAAAGGGGTCCTAAAACACGTTTTCTCAATGTTAATTTCCATAGGAATTTTGGAACAGGCTACAGCCCGAACTGCTGAACGGAATTACACCAAATTTGGCAAAAAGGTAGCTCTTGGTTCAGAAAGCGCCCTTTTTTTAAAATGGTGTAAATCCGTTCAGTAGTTGCAGTGAAATGAAAAAAATGATATATCTGAGCACCGAGGAGGATTCGCGAACCCTCTCGAGCACGAGCTTCATTCTGATTGGTTGCCAAAACACTACAAACCAGAAAGTGTTGTCAGCCATCTTCTGACTCGGTAATTGAGTCACAAGAAACCAGTTAATAAAATGATAAAAAACAAGAAAAGTGGGCAGTGTAGAAACACCCTGACCTCCTAGGCCTGCTCAGGGAGTCCCACAAGCACCCCCAAGGCTCAAAAAGAGTTAAAAAAAAAAAATTAGCCAAATTTGTGTTGGGTGCGTGAATCTGGCCAAAAAAATTTAAAAAAGCGAAGTGCGGACTCCCACACTTTGTTTTCCTTAAGCCCCCGGGTGGGCCAGGTCCCGGGTGCAATGTGTAATTATATAGCGGGTGCCCGCAGCCCTGGGGACTGACACCTACACGGGGCTTAATCCATAATGTGTGGGGCACGCAGCCCCTGGGACCACCACCTCCCCAGGGCTTTATTAAAATAAGGGCGGGGCCTCGTGGGCCCCCCAAGCCCTGGGGACTGCCACCTCCTCGGGGCTTTATTCAAATTAGTGTGGGGGATCTCACGGGCCCCCCCAAGCCCCAGGGACAGCCACCTCCCCAGGGCTTTATTAAAATAAAGTGGGCCTCATTGACAGGCACCTCCCCGTGGCTTTGACAAATAATTAGTGTTGGAGGGCCCAAGCCCCCCACACTGCCCCGGGGACCACCATCTCTCCAGGGCATTGAATAAGAAAATATGGGTGTCCCTTGCGGACCCCCAGCCCCGGGGACCACCACCTCCCTGGGGATATTTTTACAAAGGGAGGGGGTTGCGCGGCCCCCCATCCTGGAGCCCTTGCTGGCCCTGGGAACTGTAACCCCTCAGGGCTGGCTCCAGTAATGTACCGGGGTAAATTCACTTGCCTCTTTCTGCACTTCTATTGCCTCTTTCTGCACCGCTCTTGCCTCTTTCTGAACCTCACTCTCTTCTTTCTGTACCACTCTTCCCTCTTTCTGCACCTCTCTTGCCTCTGTCTGCACACCTGTTCCCTCTTTCTGCACCATTGTTTTCTCTTTCTGCACCCCTCTTATCTCTTTCTGCACTCGACTTTCCACTTTCTGTACCTCTCTTGCTTTTTTCTGCACTTCTCCTGCTTCTTTCCACAACTCTGTTGCTTCTTTCTGCAATTCTCTTGCCTCTTTCTAAACTTCTCTTGCTTGTTTCTGCACCTCTCTTGCGTCTTTATGCACCTCTGTTGCCTCTTTCTGCGCCTCACTTGCTTCTTTCTGCACCCCTCTTGCCTATTTTTGAACCCCTTTTTTTCTTTCTGCACCTCTCTTGCCTCTTTCCGCATTCCTGTTCCCTCTTTCTGTACCTTTCCTGCCTGTTTCTGCACCTCTCTTGCTTCTTTCTGCACTTTTCTTATTCTTTCTGCACCCTTCGTGCCTCTTTTTCTACACTCAACTTTCCTCTTTCTGTACCTCTCTTGCTTTTTTCTGCACTTCTCTTGCATCTTTCCACACCCTGCTTCTTCTTTCAGTAATTCTCTTGCCTCTTTCTAAACTTCTCTTGCTTCATTCTGCACCTCTCTTGCATCTTTCTGTACCTCTGTTGCCTCTTTTTGCGCCTCACTTGCTTCTTTCTGCACCCCCTTGCCTATTTTTGCATCCCTTTTTTTTCTTTCTGCACCTCTCTTGTATCTTTCTGCATCCCTGTTCCCTCTTTCTGTACCATTCATGCCTGTTTCTGCACCTCTCTTGCTCCTTTCTGCACTTCTCTTGTTCTTTCTGCACCCTTCGTGCCTCTTTGGGCACCTGTTGCTTCTTTCTGCACTTCTCTTCCTTCTTTCAGCACCCCTCCTGCCTCTTTCTGTACTTGCCTTGCCTCTTCATGCACTGCTCTTGTAAATTTCTGCACCTCTCTTGCAAATGTCTGTATCCCTCTTACCTCTTTCTGAACCCCGTTCCCTCTTTCTGTTCCTTTCTTGCCTGTTTCTGCACCTCTCTTGCCTCTTTTGGCACCTCTGTTGCTTTTTTGTGCACTTCTCTTCCCCCTTTCTGCACCCTTCTTGCCTCTTTAAGCACCTCTGTTACTTCTTTCTGCACTTCTCTTGCTTCTTTCTGCACCTCTGACTTAGAGGTAGCTTTAATCTCCTGCCCTATTATGTATTAGGGCCTTACAGGGGAGGTTACGCCAATCACAGGTGAACCCCAACCCATAGTGTACCCTGGTGTATGTAGGTGTTTTCACTATATTCTAAGTGTCTTTTAGCATAGCACTGACTCCAGGCCTGGTTAGTCAGAGTCAGTTACCACCAGTATGTGTCAGCAAAAAGCTGGGGGCACAGGATGACTTTGCAATAAGGCCTCTTTCTGGACCTCTGTTGGTTCTTTCTGCAGATCTCTTACTTCTTTCTGCACCTTTCTTTGTCTTTCTGGACTTCTGTTGCCTCTTTCTGCATTTCTCTTGCTTTTTTCTGCGCCTGTCTTCCTCTTTCTGCATATGTCCTACCTATGTATGCATAGTTAGAAATTATCATTTAAAAAACCTTTGAAATTCACTGAAAAAAACATAGGTTTCAGGGATGTTCTAGTTAGAAATTAGCATTTAAAAAACCTTTGAAATTCACTGAAAAAAACATAGGTTTCAGGGACGTTATAGTTAGAAATTAGCATTTAAAAAAACCTTTGAAATTCACTGAAACAACCATAGGTTTCAGGGACATGATAGTTAGAAATTAGCATTTAAAAACCCTTTGAAATTCACTGAAAAAACACAGGTTTCAGGGACATTATAGTTAGTTGGACATTTTACTCATACAAAACCAGAGAAATTTGCCCGTTATAGTTAGTTGAGGTAACTATAGCTCGCGCCCCCGCAATGCACTGCTAATGACATCACATATTTCATCACGTATGACATGGTCAGTGACATCACTGATGAAATCACTCATGACATCTCAAATGACATCGATGATGACATCATCCATGTGATAATCTGATGCACCTCCTCACACCCTAATATAACTTTTGATACACCCACTCTAAAATGCAGACTACCATTTTCGAAACCAAAGATACACCAATACCAGTTACTACATACCCACTCAGTGATGTCTATACACACATCTACTTATTCACCCATACAGTCACTCATAAATGCAGTTACTTATCAATACAGCACTATCATATGCACTCCTACACCTATACAGACATTCACACACTACCACTCACCCATAGAATTACTCACACACATAGTCAGTCATGCAAAGAATCAATCATACTCCCATTTACTCACCTACACAATTATACACACACCACCTCACTTATTCATACGGATACTAACACATACTTACTCTGTCATACAATCACTGACACAAGTACACACTCATCCATACAGCCAGTCTCACAATCACTCACTCTCACATACAGTAATTTATATAGTCCAACACTCACATATACTGCCTTTCACATATGTAGTTACTCACACATGTACCACTGAGACATCTAAACACTCACCAACACAACCATACACCTACTCACCCACCCATACAGCCCTTCACTGATATACTCTTGAACCCATACACCCAGTGAATCACCTACTCACACATCTGTGCACAAAGTCTGATGTAGCTACTCACCAAACCATGCAGCAGCTTACACACCAACTGACAGACTAATACAGACATTCATACAGTTTAGTCACTAACTCAGGCATTCAGGAAGACATGCTTAATCACTCACTTATAAGTCAGTCACACACCTACTAAATCATCAATACAGACACTCATACACCCACTCATTCTTCAATACACCTTGGCATATATATGGAAAACATGTTTAAACTTTACAGAAACACATACTCACTTGGATGATGTCATCAGTGATGTCATGAGTGATGTCACTGACCATGTCATGAGTGATGTAATATGTGACGTCATCAGCAGTGCATTGTGGGGGCACAAGTTATAGTTACCTCAACTAACTATAACAGCCGAATTTCTCCGGTTTTGTATGAGTGAAATGTCCAACTAACTATAACGTCCCTGAAACCTGTGGTTTCTTCAGTGTATTTCTAAGGTTTTTTAAATGCTGATTTCTAACTATGACGTCCCTGAAAACCTATGTTTTTTTCAGTGAATATATATATATATTTATTTATAAATCCTTCCCTTTTCTATCCCTCCACTATCCTTTTCAATCCAAATAACTGACTAACATATTTATTTCACTACACTATGATGTCCCTGAAAACCTATGTTTTTTTCAGTGAATATATATATATATATATTTATAAATCCTTCCATTTTCTATCCCTCCACTATCCTTTTCAATCCAAATAACTGACTAACATATTCACCACTCAAATTAATTTCGTATTTCACTATACTATGACGTCCCTGAAAACCTATGTTTTTTTCAGTGAATATATATATATATTTATTTATAAATCCTTCCCTTTTCTATCCCTCCACTATCCTTTTCAATCCAAATAACTGACTAACATATTCACCACTCAAATTAATTTCGTATTTCACTACACTAATTCACCACTAATCCACCACTAATCCTTTATGGGTTCCGACGTAGCGTGCTACTCACCGAAAAAGCGATTTCGCTGCCATGTCAGGGGAAGTAAGTGCTATATGAATGCAATTACAGTACAATTACAATACTCATCATATTATGTAGTATTGATGTTTAATACACAGTAATCTGCATGATACAGTAAATACCGTATGCTTTTCCCTTGTTAAATTTCAGCTCATTTGACCTGTCAAAATGTAATAAAGTTTGATGTATTTAATGCATCCAACAATTATCAGATGTGTTAAAAACAGCCAAACTCGCAATTTCAACCTGTGCATAAACAGGTGTTTATGCATGGTTCGTAATACACTGGTCATATCCTAATCAGGTCCTGTGTGTAAATTTGTACATTAGTTTTTGAGAATGGTGGTTCAAAATGTATAGATTTATTGACTGGTAGTATCGCAGGAGTCCTGCAAGGCTGAACTTTCTAATTGGCTGACAAGGCGTTTTTCCTGTTGGGCGTCTTGCTCCCATGCCAGCAAAACGATCCAGTGGGAGCACATGCTGTGATCGGGGGGCTGCAACCTGAGCAAAAATGTTGTGGCTGTCATTAGAGGACTCTGAGACTCAACGCTGTGCCTTGCATTTCAATTATTAAGGTATTAAAGGGCAGGGTAGACGTACACTTTCCCCTTGTACCTTGCATAGGGTCCACCGGGGTCAAAGTAAAAAATAACATTTGGTGGGCACTGTGATCCTGTGGGAGCCAATGCAGCCCCTGGCTCTGGGCGGGACTCCCAAGAGAGCACAAAAACAAAAACAAGAAAGTGAGGTTGTGGTCCATGAGTGGTTGCCCACTAATGGGGTCTTTACTGCATGTGGAGGGTTGGACTCAGAGCCTAGCCAGACACCAGCATCCACAATCCATGGCTCAAAACTACCCACAGGGGTAGTGGTGCAGTGCCTGCCCGCAGGGAAGCCACTGCATTCAGCACCCCACCACACATGGGAAGTTGCACGGCCTTAGGTGGCCATGTGCAGCTGGCCATCAAGCCAACTCCCACCATTTACGGCCATGGGCTATGTGTGGTGAGTCGTTGCCTGCCGGTAAGAAGTTCGGTGCATGGCCTGGATGTAGACCAAGGAGTTGCGTAGCCTTCAGTGGCCATGCACAGGTAACTATAACTCGCATCCCTACCCGCCATGCACAGTCTTGTCATTAATGATGTAATTTCAAAGGTTGCAATGATGTTATCAATTGGGTTATAGAGCATGTCATGAGTGTTATAATATATGGGGTAATTAGTTGTGCATGGCAAGGATCTGAGTTAAATTTACATTAGGGCATGAGTTATAGTTACTAGAGATAATTATTACGGATGTATGACATTTTCACGCATGCGTTTACAACGCCTGCCTTTACAATGTGGGAACTACAATGCGCCCGCATTGTAAAGGCAGGCATTATTCCCACCCAGCTGGGCAGTTGTCTGTGCGTGAGTTTCTCTGCACGGAAGATCACTTGCTTCCGCTGCCCGCACTCCTGCAGGCAGGGAAAATACTGTATGCGGGGAGGGGGCTCCCTAAGACACAGTGAAAGAGCCATTCCTG
Source organism: Triturus cristatus (assembly GCF_964204655.1). Taxonomy (NCBI): domain Eukaryota; kingdom Metazoa; phylum Chordata; class Amphibia; order Caudata; family Salamandridae; genus Triturus; species Triturus cristatus. Next base: position 1,330,425,330 of record NC_140585.1, read on the forward strand.
GGGTATGGAGCCCTGGGTGTCCACTTGAGGCTCAGACAGAGAGTCAATTATATGCTTTATTCAATTTCATTTAAAATCATAAAACCACGGTGCAAAGCAGGAAACGATATACTTAAAATCATTTGTGAAGGTTTGAATATTAGATTACAATCTAGTTAATAAAAAGTCTACATGATGATGAAACAGCTCTCCTATGACTTCTTATAGGCCTTGGGCTTCCAGCCCTAAAGTCAAAAGATGAGACATCCGATGAGAATGGGTTAGTCCAACCGCTGACTGTCCAACCTCGTATCACAGAAAAAAGTCAACGGATGATACCATGACGTAAATAAAGAAAAAAGTGCTTCTGTAATAATCATATAGACTGCCAATATCTGATCAAAGTAGGAGAGGTGACTATGTAATGGTGGCACGGATCCCTGTGTAGGTTCTCTGCTTTTGGGTTGGCTTTTAATGTCCTCTTTTTTAGCTTAAATTGACTTGTTGATACAAAGCATCACTTTACGGGTCTTATTGCTGGTCCAAGCTTTAGTTTAAACTTAACAGGAGAGGCAAAGGATCCCAATGGGCAGACTTGATTTATCTGTCTCTCTCTTATAGTTCCTTTGCTGGTGAGCTCAGAAACTTTACAGCCTTACATGCCAATTGGACTGTCGAACCGCCTAATAATTTTATGACAGCGGATCCGAAGGTTCTTATTTGTTGCAGCTTCAATGTTGGCCATTATAGAGTTTTCCGGAGAGGTAGTATCACCGGCCAAGTGCATAGTAGATGGAGTAGTGATTCGTTGCCATTACCGCAAAGGCGACATTCCAAACTTGGCCTGGGCCGTTTCCATTTTGGTGTAAGATCTTTGGATGGGTAAACTCCGAACCTCGGTAACATCAGGTTGAGCTTTTTTGATATTGAGAAGTGTTCCTGGAGGTACGGTCAAGGTTTTAGGGTTTTAAATGTTGGCATCACCACCCACCCGTGGGTTTTGTTAATCAAATTTGCTATGTCTATGTGACAGGGCGCTCTTGGAGGAAAACTACAGGTGCCTCTGGGGTACAGCGCAGGTGTGTTTGGTGTCTGTTGAGGGGCAGAGCCCAGGACCTCAGAGGAACCTGGAAGTGGGTAAAGGGTCGTTCAGCAGAGGCGAGAAGGCATTTGGCAGTCAAGGAGAAGACGCACAACCAGGAGAGAGAGAGGGAAAGCTGGAGAAGGCGAGCGCCAACGGGCTCAAACAAAGAGACAAAGAGGGAGTCGGAGCGAAGGAGAGAGAACCAACCCCAAACCTTGGAGCTATACCCACCAGAGGACCTGGTGACACTGGGCAAATTGATAGCGAATCGCTCTTTGCTGCTAACCTACCGCCTGTTCTCGTGGTTTGTCCTGTAACAAGTGGTGTCAGAAGTGGGATTCCCAGTACCCTCTACCTACACAGGACAAGACCATGACGCAAACCATCAGCCTGAACGATATGATAAAACATTTGGCTGAGGGACAGTGCCATCTCCAATTGGTTGTGGAAGGATAGACTACGGAGGCACACAAAGATCATGAACATCTTCAGGAGGCCCTGTAAGCACAGGCAGGTCTTGTCGTTCAGAACCAGGTGGTCCAGGACACTGCCATCCAATGGCTAACCAACACAATTGCAAGCAGTAAGGTTCACCCCAACCTACCGAGTTTGGTGTTACAAAGATACCAGCCGGGGGAAGACCCGGATTTCTTTTTCTGAACTTCAATCGGGTGGCCAGCCCCACTCAATGGCCAGTAGAGTGATGGGGCCAGTATCTTGCACCCTTTCTGTCGGTAGTTGTCCTGTCACATCTTCAGGAACCCTAGTTAATATGTTTTTCAATATTTGGGTACTGGTTTGTTGGGAGCTGATGCTTGCTTCTCAGATGGTTTCTAAAGCATCTCTCACCTCGATTTATGTGACATTGGGGGGATGGTTGTGTGCCCTGACATTAATAACATTTGTTTCAACTGTTGTTGCTCTCCCATAGCAAGAATTGGATTAGTATTTACTACATTTCTAATGGGTTTTGTTTCCTGTTATTTTCTCTTGCTGTATGTATCAACCATATAGCACAGAAGTAATTTTCCTTTTTGTGAGGTGATGAATTTTGCTCCTTCTGTCCTTTTGTTTTATATATCTGTGAATATATTTATATATATATTTATTAAATATTAAGTATTAAAGAGTAAACATGTTTTTATAATTACTACATTTGAAAATATTCTAACATATATCGTGTTTTGCTTTTCTTGTTGGATATTTTTTGATGTTCATGGTTTATTCACTGGTTTCTTTTTTTCTGTTGGTTTAAAAGGAAAATGTTATTTTTATTAAAGTGTTAAATTTAGTTTGATTATTTTGTTTATCTAGTCTCTTTTTTTATTTAGATGTTAAAAAAATACTTCCTATTTTTAGTTTGATGAAGTTTATTTTGTTATTGTTGTTTTGTTGGAGTCTGTAGAAGCTATTAAAATAAAACTATTGTTAGTTATTTTTTTTGTTTTTCTCTTAGTTTTCATCAGTTTACTCTATTTGCTGGTTAAGTCATATACATTAATGTTGATTGAGTAGTTATTTTGGAAGTAAATCATTGTTTGAATTTTCTAGGTGTAGTTTTATTGAACTTTAATCAGTGAAATATAAAGGAAAACCTTTTATACTTTTAGTTAATTTGTTTATTTTTGTAAGCTAATTTTATGTATTTATTTATAAAGTTTTGTTCTTACCTCTAATGAGAGTTTTTCTGAATAGTTGTTTGTGTAGTTCTTTTTCATCCTGTTTTCTGTCTTGCAAAGTTTTGTGCTTCCTGAGTGTTTGTCGGTTTGTGTTGGTGTAGTTAAAATTAATTGGTCCAGATAGCTTTTTTGACTTTTTGGTAGCTATAATTTTATTTGTTCAATGTTAATTATGTTTATTTAATGTTTGTTTTTATTTTGTTTAGTAGTATAATTAAAATGTAAGCTTACACAAATGTTATATATTTATTATGTACGTAATATATATATGTTTGTTTATTTTTGATAGTTGTGATTTTTTTATGTTGTATTGTTTGTTTGTTGATTTGTTTTTGGTTTTTCAGTGTATTTGTTTGTGTTTTAGTTTTATTAATTTTGTAATTTTGATTAGTGTTTGTTTTTAATGTTTGATATATGTTATATGATTATATTATTGAAAACAGTTTATTTTATGTTTAAATTTTATTTTTTGGTATAGTTCATATGTATTTCATCAATGTTTGTGTTGTCAATATTATTTATATTGAAGGTTTTGTTGTGTTATATGTTATTTTAATGTTATCAATATTTTTGTGTTATTTTTTGTTGTTGTACATGTTTTCGTCACCAAAATATATTTTAACAATTTTTTTATCGATGTTTGTGTTATTTTAGTTTTGTGTATTGGCTGTCGATATTTTTGTACACAATAATATTGACTCTATTATTTTGTAGTTCAATAATATAGGAGTCAATATTGTATCAGTGATCCATGTGGACCATCGCATTGTACTACACAGATTCAGATTGAATCTGGTACAATGGCTACTAGCCTTTCTAAAAGGCTACACGAAGCCAGGCTCCTTAAAGCCTTGTCCTTGCAATAATTTCTCTTAACAGGACACCTTACATTTCACCTTTGTCTGTGAATTTTATGAAATTTTAGAGATTCACAGCACTAACCTGCACCAACTTTGGTGAACCACTACAGCTAAAATTCAAGTAAGAAATCACTGTGAACTGCATTTACCACAATGCTAAGGGGCGAACTTTGCTGGGAGGTGTGGCAGTGTGCTCCCATCCCACATTTGTTTGAAAAGGCTCCCTTGAGCCACTGAGCTGATGAGCTCATGGCGATGCACCTGTGCGCCAGAGAGAGGTACTGAGACCTGAGAGACTATAGCAGCCTTTCCAGCAACCCCAGAAAGAATTTTCGTTTTTTATCTCTACTGAAGACGGATAATATCCAGAAACACATGTGTCTAGAGATTCACAGCAGTAACCTGCACCAACTTTGGTGAACCACTACAGCTAAAATTCAAGTAAGAAATCACCGTGAACTGCATTTACCACAATGCTAAGGGGCGAACTGTGCTGGAAGGTGTGGCAGTGTGCTCCCATCCCCCATTTGTTTGGAAAGGCTCCCTTGAGCCACTGAGCTGACGAGCTCATGGCGATACACCTGTGCGCCAGAGAGAGGTACTGAGACCTGAGAGACTATGGCAGCCTTTCCAGCAACCCCAGAAAGAATTTTTGTTTTTTATCTCTACTGAAGACGGATAATATCCAGAAACACATGTGTCTAGAGATTCACAGCACTAACCTGCACCAACTTTGGTGAACCACTACAGCTAAAATTCAAGTAAGAAATCACTGTGAACTGCATTTACCACAATGCTAAGGGGCGAACTGTGCTGGGAGGTGTGGCAGTGTGCTCCCAACCCCCATTTGTATGAAAAGGCTCCCTTGAGCCACTGAGCTGACGAGCTCATGGCGATGCACCTGTGCGCCAGAGAGAGGTACTGAGACCTGTGAGACTATGGCAGCCTTTCCAGCAACCCCAGAAAGAATTTTCGTTTTTTATCTCTACTGAAGACGGATAATATCCAGAAACACATGTGTCTAGACATTCACAGCACTAACCTGCACCAACTTTGGTGAACCACTACAGCTAAAATTCAAGTAAGAAATCACTGTGAACTGCATTTACCACAATGCTAAGGGGCGAACTGTGCTGGGAGGTGTGGCAGTGTGCTCCCATCCCCCATTTGTTTGAAAAGGCTCCCTTGAGCCACTGAGCTGACGAGCTCATGGCGATGCACCTGTGCGCCAGAGAGAGGTATTGAGACCTGAGAGACTATGGCAGCCTTTCCAGCAACCCCAGAAAGAATTTTCGTTTTTTATCTCTACTGAAGACGGATAATATCCAGAAACACATGTGTCTAGAGATTCACAGCACTAACCTGCACCAACTTTGGTGAACCACTACAGCTAAAATTCAAGTAAGAAATCACTGTGAACTGCATTTACCACAATGCTAAGGGGCGAACTGTGCTGGGAGGTGTGGCAGTGTGCTCCCATCCCCCATTTGTTTGAAAAGGCTCCCTTGAGCCACTGAGCTGACGAGCTCATGGCGATGCACCTGTGCGCCAGAGAGAGGTACTGAGACCTGAGAGACTATGGCAGCCTTTCCAGCAACCCCAGAAAGAATTTTCGTTTTTTATCTCTACTGAAGACGGATAATATCCAGAAACACATGTGTCTAGACATTCACAGCACTATCCTGCACCAACTTTGGTCAACCACTACAGCTAAAATTCAAGTAAGAAATCCCTGTGAACTGCATTTACCACAATGCTAAGGGGCGAACTGTGCTGGGAGGTGTGGCAGTGTGCTCCCATCCCCTATTTGTTTGAAAAGGCTCCCTTGAGCCACTGAGCTGACGAGCTCATGGCGATGCACCTGTGCGCCAGAGAGAGGTACTGAGACCTGAGAGACTATGGCAGCCTTTCCAGCAACCCCAGAAAGAATTTTCGTTTTTTATCTCTACTGAAGACGGATAATATCCAGAAACACATGTGTCTAGAGATTCACAGCACTAACCTGCACCAACTTTGGTGAACCACTACAGCTAAAATTCAAGTAAGAAATCACTGTGAACTGCATTTACCACAATGCTAAGGGGCGAACTGTGCTGGGAGGTGTGTCAGTGTGCTCCCATCCCCCATTTGTTTGAAAAGGCTCCCTTGAGCCACTGAGCTGACGAGCTCATGGCGATGCACCTGTGCGCCAGAGAGAGGCACTGAGACCTGAGAGACTATAGCAGCCTTTCCAGCAACCCCAGAAAGAATTTTCGTTTTTTATCTCTACTGAAGACGGATAATATCCAGAAACACATGTGTCTAGAGATTCACAGCACTAACCTGCACCAACTTTGGTGAACCACTACAGCTAAAATTCAAGTAAGAAATCACCGTGAACTGCATTTACCACAATGCTAAGGGGCGAACTGTGCTGGAAGGTGTGGCAGTGTGCTCCCATCCCCCATTTGTTTGGAAAGGCTCCCTTGAGCCACTGAGCTGACGAGCTCATGGCGATACACCTGTGCGCCAGAGAGAGGTACTGAGACCTGAGAGACTATGGCAGCCTTTCCAGCAACCCCAGAAAGAATTTTTGTTTTTTATCTCTACTGAAGACGGATAATATCCAGAAACACATGTGTCTAGAGATTCACAGCACTAACCTGCACCAACTTTGGTGAACCACTACAGCTAAAATTCAAGTAAGAAATCACTGTGAACTGCATTTACCACAATGCTAAGGGGCAAACTGTGCTGGGAGGTGTGGCAGTGTGCTCCCAACCCCCATTTGTTTGAAAAGGCTCCCTTGAGCCACTGAGCTGACGAGCTCATGGCGATGCACCTGTGCGCCAGAGAGAGGTACTGAGACCTGAGAGACTATGGCAGCCTTTCCAGCAACCCCAGAAAGAATTTTCGTTTTTTATCTCTACTGAAGACGGATAATATCCAGAAACACATGTGTCTAGAGATTCACAGCACTAACCTGCACCAACTTTGGTGAACCACTACAGCTAAAATTCAAGTAAGAAATCACTGTGAACTGCATTTACCACAATGCTAAGGGGCGAATTGTGCTGGGAGGTGTGGCAGTGTGCTCCCATCCCCCATTTGTTTGAAAAGGCTCCCTTGAGCCACTGAGCTGACGAGCTCATGGCGATGCACCTGTGCGCCAGAGAGAGGTACTGAGACCTGAGAGACTATAGCAGCCTTTCCAGCAACCCCAGAAAGAATTTTTGTTTTTTATCTCTACTGAAGACGGATAATATCCAGAAACACATGTGTCTAGAGATTCACAGCACTAACCTGCACCAACTTTGGTGAACCACTACAGCTAAAATTCAAGTAAGAAATCACTGTGAACTGCATTTACCACAATGCTTAGGGGCAAACTGTGCTGGGAGGTGTGGCAGTGTGATCCCAACCCCCATTTGTTTGAAAAGGCTCCCTTGAGCCACTGAGCTGACGAGCTCATGGCGATGCACCTGTGCGCCAGAGAGAGGTACTGAGACCTGAGAGACTATGGCAGCCTTTCCAGCAACCCCAGAAAGAATTTTCGTTTTTTATCTCTACTGAAGACGGATAATATCCAGAAACACATGTGTCTAGAGATTCACAGCACTAACCTGCACCAACTTTGGTGAACCACTACAGCTAAAATTCAAGTAAGAAATCACCGTGAACTGCATTTACCACAATGCTAAGGGGCGAACTGTGCTGGAAGGTGTGGCAGTGTGCTCCCATCCCCCATTTGTTTGGAAAGGCTCCCTTGAGCCACTGAGCTGACGAGCTCATGGCGATACACCTGTGCGCCAGAGAGAGGTACTGAGACCTGAGAGACTATGGCAGCCTTTCCAGCAACCCCAGAAAGAATTTTTGTTTTTTATCTCTACTGAAGACGGATAATATCCAGAAACACATGTGTCTAGAGATTCACAGCACTAACCTGCACCAACTTTGGTGAACCACTACAGCTAAAATTCAAGTAAGAAATCACTGTGGACTGCATTTACCACAATGCTAAGGGGCGAACTGTGCTGGGAGGTGTGGCAGTGTGCTCCCAACCCCCATTTGTTTGAAAAGGCTCCCTTGAGCCACTGAGCTGACGAGCTCATGGCGATGCACCTGTGCGCCAGGGAGAGGTACTGAGACCTGAGAGACTATGGCAGCCTTTCCAGCAACCCCAGAAAGAATTTTCGTTTTTTATCTCTACTGAAGACGGATAATATCCAGAAACACATGTGTCTAGACATTCACAGCACTAACCTGCACCAACTTTGGTGAACCACTACAGCTAAAATTCAAGTAAGAAATCACTGTGAACTGCATTTACCACAATGCTAAGGGGCGAACTGTGCTGGGAGGTGTGGCAGTGTGCTCCCATCCCCCATTTGTTTGAAAAGGCTCCCTTGAGCCACTGAGCTGACGAGCTCATGGCGATGCACCTGTGCGCCAGAGAGAGGCACTGAGACCTGAGAGACTATGGCAGCCTTTCCAGCAACCCCAGAAAGAATTTTAGTTTTTTATCTCTACTGAAGATGGATAATATCCAGAAACACATGTGTCTAGAGATTCACAGCACTAACCTGCACCAACTTTGGTGAACCACTACAGCTAAAATTCAAGTAAGAAATCACTGTGAACTGCATTTACCACAATGCTAAGGGGCGAACTGTGCTGGGAGGTGTGGCAGTGTGCTCCCATCCCCCATTTGTTTGGAAAGGCTCCCTTGAGCCACTGAGCTGACGAGCCCATGGCGATACACCTGTGCGCCAGAGAGAGGTACTGAGACCTGAGAGACTATGGCAGCCTTTCCAGCAACCCCAGAAATAATTTTTGTTTTTTATCTCTACTGAAGACGGATAATATCCAGAAACACATGTGTCTAGAGATTCACAGCACTAACCTGCACCAACTTTGGTGAACCACTACAGCTAAAATTCAAGTAAGAAATCACTGTGAACTGCATTTACCACAATGCTAAGGGGCGAACTTTGCTGGGAGGTGTGGCAGTGTGCTCCCATCCCCCATTTGTTTGAAAAGGCTCCCTTGAGCCACTGAGCTGACGAGCTCATGGCGATGCACCTGTGCGCCAGAGAGAGGTAATGAGACCTGAGAGACTATGGCAGCCTTTCCAGCAACCCCAGAAATAATTTTTGTTTTTTATCTCTACTGAAGACGGATATTATCCAGAAACACATGTGTCTAGACATTCACAGCACTAACCTGCACCAACTTTGGTGAACCACTACAGCTAAAATTCAAGTAAGAAATCACTGTGAACTGCATTTACCACAATGCTAAGGGGCGAACTGTGCTGGGAGGTGTGGCAGTGTGCTCCCATCCCCCATTTGTTTGAAAAGGCTCCCTTGAGCCACTGAGCTGACGAGCTCATGGCGATGCACCTGTGAGCCAGAGAGAGGTACTGAGACCTGAGAGACTATGGCAGCCTTTCCAGCAACCCCAGAAAGAATTTTCGTTTTTTATCTCTACTGAAGACGGATAATATCCAGAAACACATGTGTCTAGACATTCACAGCACTAACCTGCACCAACTTTGGTGAACCACTACAGCTAAAATTCAAGTAAGAAATCACTGTGAACTGCATTTACCACAATGCTAAGGGGTGAACTGTGCTGGGAGGTGTGGCAGTGTGTTCCCATCCCCCATTTGTTTGAAAAGGCTCCCTTGAGCCACTGAGCTGACGAGCTCATGGCGATGCACCTGTGCGCCAGAGATAGGTACTGAGACCTGAGAGACTATGGCAGCCTTTCCAGCAACCCCAGAAAGAATTTTCGTTTTTTATCTCTACTGAAGATGGATAATATCCAGAAACACATGTGTCTAGAGATTCACAGCACTAACCTGCACCAACTTTGGTGAACCACTACAGCTAAAATTCAAGTAAGAAATCACTGTGAACTGCATTTACCACAATGCTAAGGGGCGAACTGTGCTGGGAGGTGTGGCAGTGTGCTCCCATCCCCCATTTGTTTGGAAAGGCTCCCTTGAGCCACTGAGCTGACGAGCCCATGGCGATACACCTGTGCGCCAGAGAGAGGTACTGAGACCTGAGAGACTATGGCAGCCTTTCCAGCAACCCCAGAAATAATTTTTGTTTTTTATCTCTACTGAAGACGGATAATATCCAGAAACACATGTGTCTAGAGATTCACAGCACTAACCTGCACCAACTTTGGTGAACCACTACAGCTAAAATTCAAGTAAGAAATCACTGTGAACTGCATTTACCACAATGCTAAGGGGCGAACTTTGCTGGGAGGTGTGGCAGTGTGCTCCCATCCCCCATTTGTTTGAAAAGGCTCCCTTGAGCCACTGAGCTGACGAGCTCATGGCGATGCACCTGTGCGCCAGAGAGAGGTAATGAGACCTGAGAGACTATGGCAGCCTTTCCAGCAACCCCAGAAATAATTTTTGTTTTTTATCTCTACTGAAGACGGATATTATCCAGAAACACATGTGTCTAGACATTCACAGCACTAACCTGCACCAACTTTGGTGAACCACTACAGCTAAAATTCAAGTAAGAAATCACTGTGAACTGCATTTACCACAATGCTAAGGGGCGAACTGTGCTGGGAGGTGTGGCAGTGTGCTCCCATCCCCCATTTGTTTGAAAAGGCTCCCTTGAGCCACTGAGCTGACGAGCTCATGGCGATGCACCTGTGAGCCAGAGAGAGGTACTGAGACCTGAGAGACTATGGCAGCCTTTCCAGCAACCCCAGAAAGAATTTTCGTTTCTTATCTCTACTGAAGACGGATAATATCCAGAAACACATGTGTCTAGACATTCACAGCACTAACCTGCACCAACTTTGGTCAACCACTACAGCTAAAATTCAAGTAAGAAATCCCTGTGAACTGCATTTACCACAATGCTAAGGGGCGAACTGTGCTGGGAGGTGTGGCAGTGTGCTCCCATCCCCCATTTGTTTGAAAAGGCTCCCTTGAGCCACTGAGCTGACGAGCTCATGGCGATGCACCTGTGCGCCAGAGAGAGGTACTGAGACCTGAGATTCTATGGCAGCCTTTCCAGCAACCCCAGAAAGAATTTTCGTTTTTTATCTCTACTGAAGACGGATAATATCCAGAAACACATGTGTCTAGAGATTCACAGCACTAACCTGCACCAACTTTGGTGAACCACTACAGCTAAAATTCAAGTAAGAAATCACTGTGAACTGCATTTACCACAATGCTAAGGGGCGAACTGTGCTGGGAGGTGTGGCAGTGTGCTCCCATCCCCCATTTGTTTGAAAAGGCTCCCTTGAGCCACTGAGCTGACGAGCTCATGGCGATGCACCTGTGCGCCAGAGAGAGGTAATGAGACCTGAGAGACTATGGCAGCCTTTCCAGCAACCCCAGAAAGAATTTTCGTTTTTTATCTCTATTGAAGACGGATAATATCCAGAAACACATGTGTCTACAGATTCACAGCACTAACCTGCACCAACTTTGGTGAACCATTACAGCTAAAATTCAAGTAAGAAATCACTGTGAACTGCATTTACCACAATGCTAAGGGGCGAACTGTGCTGGGAGGTGTGGCAGTGTGCTCCCATCCCCCATTTGTTTGAAAAGGCTCCCTTGAGCCACTGAGCTGACGAGCTCATGGCGATGCACCTGTGCGCCAGAGAGAGGTACTGAGACCTGAGAGACTATGGCAGCCTTTCCAGCAACCCCAGAAAGAATTTTCGTTTTTTATCTCTACTGAAGACGGATAATATCCAGAAACACATGTGTCTAGAGATTCACAGCACTAACCTGCACCAACTTTGGTGAACCACTACAGCTAAAATTCAAGTAAGAAATCACTGTGAACTGCATTTACCACAATGCTAAGGGGCGAACTGTGCTGGGAGGTGTGGCAGTGTGCTCCCATCCCCCATTTGTTTGAAAAGGTTCCCTTGAGCCACTGAGCTGACGAGCTCATGGCGATGCACCTGTGCGCCAGAGAGAGGTACTGAGACCTGAGAGACTATGGCAGCCTTTCCAGCAACCCCAGAAAGACTTTTCGTTTTTAATCTCTACTGAAGACGGATAATATCCAGAAACACATGTGTCTAGAGATTCACAGCACTAACCTGCACCAACTTTGGTGAACCACTACAGCTAAAATTCAAGTAAGAAATCACTGTGAACTGCATTTACCACAATGCTAAGGGGTGAACTGTGCTGGGAGGTGTGGCAGTGTGTTCCCATCCCCCATTTGTTTGAAAAGGCTCCCTTGAGCCACTGAGCTGACGAGCTCATGGCGATGCACCTGTGCGCCAGAGATAGGTACTGAGACCTGAGAGACTATGGCAGCCTTTCCAGCAACCCCAGAAAGAATTTTCGTTTTTTATCTCTACTGAAGACGGATAATATCCAGAAACACATGTGTCTAGAGATTCACAGCACTAACCTGCACCAACTTTGGTGAACCACTACAGCTAAAATTCAAGTAAGAAATCACTGTGAACTGCATTTACCACAATGCTAAGGGGCGAACTGTGCTGGGAGGTGTGGCAGTGTGCTCCCATCCCCCACTTGTTTGAAAAGGCTCCCTTGAGCCACTGAGCTGACGAGCTCATGGCGATGCACCTGTACGCCAGAGAGAGGTACTGAGACCTGAGAGACTATGGCAGCCTTTCCAGCAACCCCAGAAAGAATTTTCGTTTTTTATCTCTACTGAAGACGGATAATATCCAGAAACACATGTGTCTAGAGATTCACAGCACTAACCTGCACCAACTTTGGTGAACCACTACAGCTAAAATTCAAGTAAGAAATCACTGTGAACTGCATTTACCACAATGCTAAGGGGCGAACTGTGCTGGGAGGTGTGGCAGTGTGCTCCCATCCCCCATTTGTTTGAAAAGGCTCCCTTGAGCCACTGAGCTGACGAGCTCATGGCGATGCACCTGTGCGCCAGAGAGAGGTACTGAGACCTGAGAGACTATGGCAGCCTTTCCAGCAACCCCAGGAAGAATTTTCGTTTTTTATCTCTACTGAAGACGGATAATAGAGATTCACAGCACTAACCTGCACCAACTTTGGTGAACCACTACAGCTAAAATTCAATTAAGCAATCACTGTGAACTGCATTTACCACAATGCTAAGGGGCGAACTGTGCTGGGAGGTGTGGCAGTGTGCTCCCATCCCCCATTTGTTTGAAAAGGCTCCCTTGAGCCACTGAGCTGACGAGCTCATGGCGATGCACCTGTGTGCCAGAGAGAGGTACTGAGACCTGAGAGACTATGGCAGCCTTTCTAGCAACCCCAGAAAGAATTTTCGTTTTTTATCTCTACTGAAGACGGATAATATCCAGAAACCCATATGTCTAGAGATTCACAGCACTAACCTGCACCAACTTTGGTGAACCACTACAGCTAAAATTCAAGTAAGAAATCACTGTGAACTGCATTTACCACAATGCTAAGGGGCGAACTGTGCTGGGAGGTGTGGCAGTGTGCTCCATCCCCCATTTGTCAACACTGAAACAGTAATAATGTCAAATTCAAAAAGCAAATTTATAACTAATCAAATTAGAAATATAGACAAAAATTCAATAAAGAAAATGACACTGAAATGACAAAAATATAATAAGGGGACCGGGAATTGTGAATTACTACACTTTTAAGTAAAATTAGCACCAAGAAATGCAGAGGGGCATATTTATGACAGGCTTGCGTCACATTTGCACCATGCAACGTGGGGTGTGAGTGGCTCATAAATATGGAGTTGTACAGCTCAGTGCAAATCGCTGCATTGCATTATTCTGCTCTATGAAGGCATTGGGAGTGCGCCAAAAAGTTGCGCCTACCCAGGGGAGGCATAACAAGGAGAAATTATCTATTTCTCCTTGTTTATTGCTCTTTCTATGGGTGCTGCATTCTTCAGCACACATAGAAAGAGGACTATGTCTCTCAGGATTGGTTTTATGCAGAAAGGTGCCCCTTCCTGCTCAAAAGTAATCCTGCAAGCAACACAGGCACCGTTGTGCAAGGGTGCCTGTGTTGGTGCTAGGATGACAAAACTACACCAGCTTTAAGAAAAGGAGAGGAATGCACAGGATTGCCTGAAATACAGCGCATTCCTGCTCTTTCCTTGTCATGCAATGTAGCCAGGTGAGTTGCTTTGCTGCACTGTGTCACTTTCGCATTAATGAGCCCCTAAGTGCCAATGGAAGTTTATGGTTGTGGTAGACTGGAAACTAGGTGGAATTTTAAGCTCACCATGATGGAGCATCTGTCGGAAAGACCAACCTGAATCACTGTGTTGAAAGATTTTACTTTCTGACTTACGACCTGATTTAGAGTGTGATGGACATGTTACTACATCACAAACATGACGGTTATTCCGTCAACTATATTACAAGTGCCATTGAATTTATTGCAATTACAAGACAGTGGACAGGATATCCGTCATATTTGTGATGAAGTAATCTGTTGGCCAAACTCTGAATCAGGCCCTTATTCTTTTAGGTCCCAATCCATCACAGGAGTACACTTCTAAAGCCTGCCAGGACTTTATGGGATGTACTTAGAGACTGACAGGGTGTCAGGCAGAGGGCAAAAGCAGGGTCCAGTTCAGGTCAAGTTTCCATTGGTCAGCTAGCTACTTCCAGGAAAAGTCCTCTTGTAGCTTGCGGTCTCTCTATAGCTACACAGGAGGTGAGTCAAGTGGCCCTTGGAGTCTACTTCTTTGTCCTTGGTACATGCCAAGTAGGTTCAGTCCTTCATGGTTCCTCTCAAGTCACAGTCAGCAGATCCAGTACTCTTCTGACATACTCATAAAGTGTTATGAAGTGAGCACCTGTAGGTGCCACTTTTATGCCTGGCACCAATGAGTGGGTGGGAATGACAACTTGGGAGCATCCTATCCAATGGACTTAAAATTCCATGGGTCAAACCCACCCACTTTTCCAATAGTTCCTGTTTGCTTTACTGCAAAGAGGCCCAAAATGCCACGTCAGGGCATTTTCAAGATGGACAAAGTCTTCAGCCACATTAAACTTGGGCTCTGAGGGCCGGGGGTGGGTAAGGAGTGTATTATGGCAATCATAGTGTCTCCTTCATTGCGAACTAAAATCTTGTTTGAGGCAGGCACAGTACCCACAACAAACCGAGAGACAGATGGCTGGTAGGGCAAAATCAGAGTCCTTCAGCAACCAATGGATAGATAAGAATTCTCTTGTCATCTTGTTCTTTCCGTTTCAAATGTGCCCCAGATGCTGCATGTGGCTTAAGAGAGCTGACAAGCACGATCTGAAACTGCTCTGTAATAAAGAGGCTGACAACCCCCACCCTACATATTCAGTTGAGCTTGGGTAGAGCGTCTATGCCCATTGAGGTCATTCTATTGTTTGCTCCTGGGAGGCATTTCATACCTTTTTCTCTTATACTGAAGGCTCTGTTTAGACTGGGAGCTGGCAGAGATTAATGCTAAGTAGCCTTATGGTAGGTAATACGGGTAAAGGGTCAATTTATGAAAGTTTATTTTCCTTAATAATTATTAAAATCAGACATCATCATTTAATTAAATTTTTAATAACTCCTATAAAAATGTTTCAGTATTTTTCTAGTTGGTCCCATTCCTGAGATACAGTTCAAGTATTTTAATCTGTATTCTTGTTTCTAAATAGGACAATTATGCCTGCCACAGTGAAAACAGCTTTTAAGGTTGTGTCACTGTAGGGACAGGGTAATATTCATGTTCAACATGTCCCACTTTTAATTACCATGCATCCTACCTTATGGGCTACATGGCTTAAATAGGGGTCACTTACTAATATCTCAAGGGGAGATGTTTACCTGTCAACAATGGTTATTTTAACAGCTCGTACTGCAGATTAAATTGCAGCAGTCATGCTACAATGGTAGGCCTGAAGCCATGTTTTCTTGTCACAATAAGTGCAAAAGTACACAGGTGACATTTAGGTTGCAGTATCGGGTGCACTGTTTACACTATCCACTAGGAACTTAGGACAAGTTAAATATACGAGTTGGTAATAGGACAGTTCAATCATGTTTAAAGGAAGAGCACAGGCACTTTAATGTAGGCTAGCTGGAATAAAGCCCACACATTTCTAGAGCCAGCACACAAAAATAGGGTCCAATAAGGGTAAAAAATCCAGGGTGGCCATGCAGAAAAGGCAAATTTCCTACACAGGATAAGATTACAGTAGGACTATTACTTCTACTTTTATTACAGATTTGACTTACGGTCACGGCAGTAATACATTCTTTTTAACTTTGCCTATTTTTAACTTGCTTGCGTAAATCTCTTCTTTGGTCTTGTACCCTAATCTAATTTCAAATTTACCTTTAATTAGTGGAGTCACTCTCCGGTCCACTGCTGCTTTGCCTTTTGAAGTGGAGACAGCATTGCTCTTTAGCAAACTTCCTGATTTGCCTCCTTCTGGTTAGGTGGATGGGGGTTAACAGGCTAGTGCCGCTTTGCCATCTATATAAGCCAATGATTGCACAGACACACAGTGCTAACGCTGCTGGTGCGCTGAAGGCACATTAGAGGCAGGCCCATCTCCGCCCGTCCGCATCTGTATCGGGCCCAAGGCCTGTCCTCCTGGTCGGCAAACCAACAAGAAAGGGATACGGAAGACTTATTCCAGAGAGGAGCTATTGGGCCTGATTCAAAAAGGCAAACTTAGACCACAAGTCTAAGTTTAGACCTGATGTCTAAGTTTAGACCTTAAGTATAACTTTACTACTGCTAAAGTTAGACTTTTGGTCTAGGTTTAGACCTGAAGTCTAGGTTTACACCTGAAGTCTAACTTTACTAATGCTAAAGTTAGACTTTTGGTCTAAGTTTAGACCAAAAGTCTAACTGAGACCAAAAGTCTAACTTTACTACTACTAAAGTTATACTTTTGGTCTAAGTTAGACTTTTGGTCTAAACTTAGACCAAAAGTTTAACTTTACTACTACTAAAGTTAGACTTTTTGGTCTAAGCTTAGACTTCAGGTCTCAACTTCAACTGTTGGTCTAAGTTTACCTTTGTGAATCAGGCCCGTTGACTCTAAACACTCAGGGTAATAGGATATTCTGCCTGAAACATGCCCCACTGCTACCGAACCCACTAGTGGTTAAATAAGGCATCTATGAAACTCATTCTATTCCTGGGGATGGCAGAATAGGGGCACTGGTGTCTGCCCCTGTGGGCCCAGGTCCGTTGATCAATTCACAGTTTGAAGGTTTGGGCTTTAAATTAGAGGTTTTAAAGACCCAGTTGTTTAATGGTCTCTTGTTGTACAGACCACCAGGCCAAAAAGCCCATTTTCTTGACGCCATCGGTCAGCCATTAGAATCCTCCGAATTTATGGCTGATGTTACCTTATTGGTGTCCTCAATTTTCACTTAAAGAAATGTAGCTACCTGAAAATTTAGCAATATTATCAGTAACATGGTCTGATCACAGCGCAGTCACTTGGGATATCTTTCTGCACCATAGCAAGGCTCCTAACAAGCTAATTCATTTCTGGGCATGGAACAAGATTAATGTGCAAGAGCTGAATGCAATCCTAAAAAACTCCCATCCTGCCATGTACGAAGATCCAGACAAGATGGTATCTGATTATTCTGCATGGCTGACTGGAGCTGTCAATACACTGGCTCCAGTTAAACAGATGCTTTCCAGGAGAAAGAAACCTACAACTCCGTGGTTCGGGTAAACGCTTTGGGCCGCTAAAAAAGTCTGCCGCAAACAGAAATGCAGGAGGAGGGAAAATTATGATAATAAAGACAAAATATATATAAATCTCTACTGGCAGATTATAAAAAGCTTATAATGAAGAAAAAATCACAGTACTTTATTAATTCCATTGAAAAAGCTTGTTGTACCTCTAAGCCCCTTTTCAAGCAATCTCCAAACTTTCCTCTTTGGAATTAATCAGGAATTCTGCGACTCTGAAGCTTCATTCTTTGTGAATAAAGTAGAAGTTATCTTTAATATGTTCACTTTGAATATGATGATACCTCCCATTAGGAGGGACATTTTTCTTAGGGACTGCAATAGTTTCTCTTTTGCTGAATTTAATCCTCTCTTAGTAGATCAAGTTAGACATCTGGTTCTTTCCACCAAATCTGTCTCATCTCATGATCCTTGCCATCTTAAAATCGTACAGCTTATTCCTGGCTTAATTGCTGCCCAAATGACCTCCATCTTTAACGCCGCTTTTAGGACCGGTCTCTTTCCTAAAAATTGGACAGCTGCCTCAATTCTCACGCTGCTTAGGAACGTCAATATGAATGCGATCTCCCCCAATAGCTACAGACAGATCTCCAGGCTGCCCTTTACAGCTAAAATACTGGAAAATAAATGAACTGTCAATTATCAGCCTTTCTGGATTGTAATCAGCCATTGGATGATTCCAAATATGGGTTCCGCATGGGGCATTCTACTAAATCTGCTCCTATTGTGGCTACAAAGATGGTTAGGGCCACTGTGGATGGTGGGGCCCATGTTGCCTTCATTCTTCTTGACATTACCTCAGCCTTTGACCTGGTCAATCATGACCTCCTGTTGAATCGGCTTGAGGATTTGGGGATAGAAGGGGCATTTTTGTCTCTTTTTATAACCTTTCTTACAGAACAAAGTCAGACTCTGTCCATAGGCAATTTTACATCTAAATCATTTTCCTTGCCGTGCAGAGTTCCACAGGGTCCTCAGTGAGTCCAACTTGTTTTAATATTTATGTTACCCCGTTAGCCGCCCTGGTAGAATCATTCGCTCTATCAATTGTCTCATGTGTGGATGACACGCAAATTGTTGTCTCCCTTTCTAGGTAGGGTCCAACATAAATGAGTAATTTCAGAACTGCATGCCGGAGGTCTGTGCTTGGATGGATGCAAACTGTCTTAGACTGAACTATGCAAAACAGAGGTCATCTTATTTGGGAAAAATACCTCCTTTTGGAATCCCACATGGTGGCTGGACAAATTGGGCTTGCTCTCGGTTCCAGTTAAAAATTTGAAAAACTTGTGTATCCTGATTGACGATAAATTGACATATGAAGAACAAGTCAATAAAGTAACCTCTACAGCCTTTTTTATGCTTTGGACCATCAGAAAAATTGCACAGTTTCAACCCCCAAACCTATTGAAAACAGTGGTCCTTTGCCTTGTAATGTCCAAGTTTGATTATTGCAATGGACTATATGCTAATTTACCTAAAGCTCCCTTGAAAAAAGCTGCAGAGCTTTTAAAATACAGTAGCAAGCCTACTGATGAAAATCCTGAGGTTCCAGTCGGCCTCACATGACTGGTGAGCCTTCATTGGCTACTTGTTTAGCAAAGGCTTCATTTTAAAATGCTTTGTATTGCTTATAAAGCTATACTGGGAAAAAGTTCCACCTTCTTTAAAGAAAAACTCAGATGGTACATCCCTAATAGGACTCTTAGGTCTGCTCAGCTAGGAATTTGATTGTGCCACCCTAAAAGCTCACCTCCTGGGGAGGCAGTAGATTTATACCCTGCACGACTAAAAACTGGAATCGTCTTCCCCTAGAGATAAAATCTTCTCCCTCTCTTTAGAGTTTCTGCAAGCTACTAAACTGTAACTGAGATCAAAATCAGAAAAATATATGCTCAGTTTCTCATGTGAAAAGCTCTAGGATATCTAGTGGTGAGATCAGAAATTGCTTCTTGTTAGAAACTTGGTTTCTGGTTTGCAGAGGTATGCACCCTGTCCAAGCAGGAACCACAATGCTAGTCAGGATAAGTCAGATACACACCCTAAATACACCTGTGCTTACCCTCTAGTAACTTGGCACAGAGCAGTCAGGCTTAACTTAAGAGGCAATGCAAGCAGTAAAACAATGAAAACACCACCCAAAAAGATACTATGTCTGGTTACAAAAATGGAGCTTACTTTAATGAACAACACAAGACCAAAACAACAAAAATCCAATATGTCTAATCGGAGTTATGAACTTTTAAAGAATAAACAGAAATGTAGTGCTTAAAAGCATAAAGTGTCAACCAAGGCTATCTGGTCACACTAGACTGGGTCATATCCCAGATTTCAGGCTGACTGCGATGTAGTACTGCTCAGATACAGGGACCAGCCTTGGCTGCTGAAACAGTACCTTGGTTCACAGTTCTGTCGACATCGAGGACAAGATGCGAGGATCAAAGGAGGCAATGCGTAGGCATCGATCCTTAGAATGTAGTTAATGCATCGGCTCTGAGCTGGGCAAAGTGAGAGATGCATCGGCAATGGATGCAATAAACCACACCGTCGGCAATACGATACACTTGATATTCACTACATATGCGATGCATCAGCATCGATGAAGATGCACCAGTTACGAACAGTGCAATGGCCTGATTGTGTGGGTTTTAGCCAGAGCAGCATTTTGTACCTACTTCCAAGGGTCTGGAACTAGATTGAAACCACTTGGCAGAGCAAGACTATTAGATGGCAGAGTCCAGGTGCTTTAGCAAGGTGAATTGGAATTGTTTTATGTCACTGAGACTTCAATCAGGAGGCAAGCGAGGAAGCCAGTGGAGTCATTTTGGTTCAGGTTTGGAGAGATGCAGGTATAGTCCTTTTCACTCATAGGCAAGGGGGCAGCAGGCAGCAGGTCAGCAAAGCAAAGCCGGCATCCAGCAAAGTAGCAGTCTTTGTAGCAGCACAGCAGTCCTTCTTACTGACAGAGTATCCACAGGTCCAGAAGTGTACTGAGTTGGTGGTGTCAGAGGTCCGATACAGATACCCATTTATACCTTTGAAGTGGAGGAGACTTCAAAGAGAGGCCTTTGAAGTGCACAGAGTCCCTGCCCTTTCTGCCCTGGCTATAGACTCATAAAAGGGGGGTATGCAGCTCTTTGTGTGGGGACATAACACAGCCTATTTAGGTGTGTCAGCCCCACCTTCCTATCCTGTCCAGGATGGACCATCAGAATGTGGATGGCCCATAAGTCACACCTAAGTTCCTTTTGTGTGTGGCTGTCAAGAGGGAATGCACAAAGTTCAGCTGCCACCGACCCCAGAACACCCTGGACATTTATTCAGAGAAAGGCAGAAGTCACCAAATGGCTAATGTGAAAAAATGCCAAGTTTCTAAAAGTCAATAGAAATACTGATACTGCAAGGTCAGACAGAGTGTGCACTACTATGCACTTAAGAGCGTCATACCAAAATTAACTGGTGTATTTAGTAATGTGTAATACATTCTCACATTAACAAAACATCGTTTACATGACATATGAAAAATTCTGTGAACAAATTACAATAAACGAACAATAAATCGTAGTTGCATCAATTCATTGCTTCATTAATCTTGCTTTTATTGCTTCGATTTTTCTATGATCTGGGTTCCTTACAACAGGAAAAATCACGCATAATAGGCGTAAATCACTCTATCCCAATGCATTTCGGGTGCATTTCAGGTGAGGAGTGCATAGTAGTGCACACTCTGTCTGAGACCTTGCAGTCTCAGTATTTCTATTGACTTTAACAGGCGGGGGGGGGGGGGTAGTACCGCCACAGAGAGGGCACACTGAAATTTCATATAATATTTGTCTCTTTGGTTCACTTGAGAATAGCTAAAAAACAGAGTGCAAAAACTGTCTGTTTTCTGTCCTTCAAGTTTCTAAAAGTGGCATTTTCAGAATTACAATTTAAAATCTGACTTCATTATAAGTTGAGATTTTAGACTCCAGAGACACCAACCTTGGGTGTCCAACCTCCTCCCAAATGGAAATTACACTTCTAAAAAGTAATAAGGTAATCCCAATGTTATCCTGTGGGAGAGATAATCCTTGCAGTAGTGAGAAACACATTTAAGCGTTTTTCACTACCAGGACATGTACAACTTAGAAGTACACGTCTACCTTTTAAATAAACGTTATACTGCCCTTGGGCCGCCCAGGGTCTACCCTAGAGGTTACTTATATTTGTTAAAAAGGAATGTTTGGGACTGTCCAGAGGGTTAACTTACCAGGTCGATGTTGCAGTTTATAACTGCCCACACAGCCTTTGAAATGTCAGGCCTGAGACCTGTTTATAGGGTTACTTAAGTGGGTGGCTCAATCCGTGCTGCACACCCACTGGTAGCATTTCATCTATTGGCCCTGGGCACATGTAGTGCACTTTACTAGGGGCTTATAAGTAAACTAAATATGCCAATTGTGGATAAGCCAATGTTACCATGTTTTGAGCAGAGCACATGCACTTTAGCACTGGTTAGCAGTGGTAAAATGCCCAACATCCCAAGGCCAGCAAAAACAGGAGGTCTAAAGATAAAAAATCAGGGGAAACCACACCAAGGATGCCAGGTCTAATACTTCTCATTGCATTTAATCGAAACTTTAGTCTATGCCATGCATGCACAAGAACTTAACCAAGGCAATTTGTTCAGGTCTGCAACCACGTCAGCGCTCATTTTCAAATAGTATGTGTGGGTTGGTATCTGCTTCTCTAAAGCTCAGAGAGTCAATACCTAGTAGCAATTTCCTAGGATTTCTTTCTGCTGTTTGCCTTTTCTGCCCCTATTATTTTTTACTGTGGCAACCTCTGCTGCAGAGCTCCGACATCAAGCCACGCAGTTTGTAGCAGCTATCCCACATGCATTCTGTCACTAAAAAGACTAAATGATTTTTAATGTAGCTGCAAGATACTGCTCCAGAAAACCAGTTAGTAGCTGCAGCCTTCCTAAAATTACAAATGTTTTACAACCAATTTTGGTTACCTTCGCACCTTTTTTTTACAAAGCTATGAAATGGCAAATATGAGGCAACAAGTAATATGAAAAACTATTTATTTATGTTATTTATATTATAATACACGGAATTCTGAAATCACTTAAAAAAAACTCTTATCTAATTACCTTAAGGTAAGCGACTTCTTTCACATCCTGTCGCCTATTAAATAAAATATTGTCAGAACTCTATTGTAATAAATTGGTTCAAAGGTCAGGTCAGGTCTCAGAGCATAATTAAAGCAGCTGTTTAAGTAGCAAAACAAAATGTTCCTTTGCTTTTCTTCTGCTTTGTATTTCTAGCTCAATAGTGACAAGCAGGGTGGTTAGACAGAATATCTGAAAAAAAAATGTTGTGGACAAAGTAGTGTGACAAGAATATTGGGGAAAAAATAATATATATATATTCTCTCTATATTTTGGTCCTTGATATTTGTGAGACAATTTTCTGTCCACAAGATATTTTTGTGAAATTTCTGCCCTTAAATGCAAGGGATTACTTATTTTCCTGGTGCATGCCTCTTTTACACAACCTTTCTTCCGGAAAATCTAGAAAGTGTTTTATTAAACCATTTTTGGACATTTAAAAATATATTTTATTCAATCTTTTCCTTTCATTGTAAACCTTTTTCCATTGTAAGACTTACCTTTGTATACATGCCTTGTGGAATGTTGAGTACAGTGCTGGACCACTTTGCCACATCTCTGCCCTACCTTTTCAGGGTCTGTGACACAATTTTAGAGGTGCAGTTAGGTGGGGGTAAAATCATTACAAAGTTATGACTGCAAGTGTTTCCTGGTTTGTAGTGGATGATGTTGGCCACTCCTCTGATGCTCCCATCCAAATGATGAATGTATACTTTTGAATCTGTAAGCAGACCCTCTGAATGCTGCACCCAGCCATTGTTAGTTTTGAGGATCTCATCTAAACCGTGAGAGATTTACATTAGTGTGAGTAATTGGGTTTTTGGTTGTGGGGGGTGTGAGCCGTTCTCAAGCAACAGCAATAATCCTTGTCCGGGTGAACGACAAACAAAAAGTCCCTAAATTAATCTGTTCTTAACCCTCTGGTAACTTGACACAAAAGCAGTCAGACCTAACATAGAGGCAATGTATAAAGTATTTATGCAGCACTCAAACAGTAATAAAGTGAGAACACTAGAAAAACTGCCATACTCATTTAGAAAAATAGAGTAAAATGTAGTAAATTATTTGATATCAAAACAACCAAACTGAATCAGTAGAACTTGAATATATGCAAATCAAATATTTAAAGTAAGTATGGTACCTAAAAGCACAAAGTGCCACTCACGTTCATCTGGTCCTGCAAGACTCGGTGAAAGCGACAAGTTAAAGCCCATTTCGATGGAGCATGGGCCATATACAGGGAGTACGTTTTGTGGCTGAAAAAGTTATCTTCCAAAGTCCAGCTTGAAGATTGAATATTTCCATTTGCGTGGAGCAGGACGCTAGGAGCAAGAAGATTGTCGCAGATGGTTGTCTCTGTAGCACAAAAACCAGGCTGGGCATCACAGAAGGTTGCTGCTATAGTATGAAGATCCTGTCAGGTGTCATGGACGGTCATTACCAGAGCTTTGTGTTGCTGGTCATGGTTGGCTATCGATGCTGTAGCACAAAGTGCAGATCTTGCATTTTCATCGCTGGTGGTTAATGTAGTGCAAAAAGTCAGGTTCACTGGAGCTTCACATTGGTGGTCATCACAGGCTCATCACATCTCAGTGTGAATGTGCCCATGTGCCCATTTGCGATTGCATAGCCTAAAACGTTAGGATTTCTGCTTTTCTTCCAGGAGGAACTCAACTGATTCCTCACCACGGGCTCAGGACCTGGGAAGCACCTCTTGGGGATTGGGAAATCACTCCAGCAGAGGCCTGCATGGATCAGGTAGGTCCAGCAGCAGGTCCAGGCAGGTCCAATGCAGCAGGTCAGCTAGGAAGTTGTAGAAACACGTCTGGAGCTTGTTGTGTCCCTGTAGATCAGAACAGGATAACTAGCCCTTGGAGTCACTCTAGTAGCCTGGGATGAAGGGCGTACGTCATTCCAGTCTTCCTTCTAAGAAAACAGGGCAAACCTTATGCAATAGGGCGGTTCTCCGGCAGATGGGCTGTCCTTTTTCTTTAGTGTCCATAGGTCAAGGAGTGCACTGAAGAGTGGGTCTGTGGGTCCCATTTTTATACGTGTTGCCAGCTTTGAAGTGGAAGAAAATCCTGTAGTATTTCCCCCCACAGAAGTGTCTGGAATTTCCTGCTTGCCCGCGGTGGTCCCAGGATGTGTGGTGCCACAATGACCTAGTGTGAAGTTGTTTGTGTATGTAATGAGGCAGTACCCTTGAGGTGCAAGTGTGACAGGTAACAGCTCCGTCCCTCTCATCAAGTCAGGATGGCCCATGCTCCGAACACCCAGTCCCTCTGTTGTGTGACCATCTGCCAGGAATGTTCAAAGGCTCACTGCCCACTACACCTAGTCATGTGACCCAGGAACAGGCTGCAGGCACCAGATGGTTAGGACATGAAAATGTCAATATTCTTGAAATTACATTTTCAGAATTGTGACTTAAAATTCGATTTTACCATTAAAGAGGGTTTTAAATTACAATTCCTTCAACACCAAACATAACATTTCTACCTGCTCACTGTCTGTATCTGTAGTTCCACTTTACCAGAGACTCATAAGTAAATTAAATGTACCGATTGGGTGCAACCACATTTTCCTTGTTGAAAGGAGAGGGTACCATCACTTTAGAACTGGTTAGTTGTGGTAAAGTGTGCAAAGTCCTAAAGCCAACAAAGACAAACTCAGCAAAACAGGTGGGGTGGAGGCAAAAAAGGTGGGGTGACCTACAATTAAGTCCAATAATTAGGCAAGCATAATCTTGTAAGTCAATTCCACTTACTGGGCTTCTCTTAGCTCACATAAATTCTTGCTTTCTTAAGTCTATGCAAACTGCATAGCTTTCGCTCATTGTAGAGTTGGTTTGAGCAGAAATCTATTGCTGAAACTGATAAACTGGATCTGTGCCATATGCGCTGCACTAGTAAGTTTACCCTGCAGCTTCCAGAAACTGCAATTACAACAAGGTGATGGATCAAATTCTTGAATTAATCTCAGCCCTGGCAATCCAGTTGTCTGCATCTCAGTCCATTGTTTTCCGTCCACCATGCCACCTAAGTTTGGACTCAGCCATATGCAAATAATTCTTGACCATGCTCCAGTAGGAACAGTCCACTACAAACTGCCAAGCCAGGTGCTCCCTGACTTGGAAAAGCAACTCAAGACTGATTTTGCTCTGATTAGGGATCATCAGTCAGGTTTAGCTTGGTCCATGGCCACAGTCAGCACAAGATCCATGTCAGAGAATATCCATCACACGTAGGGCTTCAACTGCAACAGCAAAGTGATGAATGAAATGCTTGAACAACTGGCAATCTCTCGGGTCGCCTCTCAATTATCTGTTTTTTGCCCACCACTCCAACTCAGTTTGTACCCGCCAAATGCAAACTAGCCTGAAATGCCAGGCCAGGTTCTCACTGACCTGGAACATCGGTTTCACCCTGCTTAGACCGATTTCACTGTGCTTAGAGCTCGTCAGTTGGATATAGCTTGGTTCCAATGGCATAGTGAGCATGGGACTCATGTCTGGGCTTACCGACACACTTAGGGTGTCAACTGCAACAACAAGGTGATGGATGGAATGCTGAGTTATTCTCAGCCACTGGCAATCACTCAGGGCCACATCCTAGTCCATAGGTTTTCACCTACCATGCCACCTAAGTTGTGGAAAGTGGTCAGCTGTGAGGTAAAGGTACCCAGGATCAATATTCACAAAATTATTTAAACTAGGGAACATAAGCTGAAAAAAGGGATCTCCTAATGGGAACGATTTGGAGATTTCCATTTTACAAGCATAAAGGCCAGCTTAGCATAGCAAGTGTAAAGGTTTTAGATTTTACAGGTATTCCATATGCTACATTAGAAAAAAATCTGCAGAACTTCGATTACCCCTAACGAAATCTAGTTATTAAAGGAAAAATATTACTTACTATTTTGCTCATCTATCTTACACAATAGTAGAGTTTTTGTGAAAGGTACCCTCCTCCACCATCTTCACAATCCTTGTAAAAAACTAACGGCTTCTTTAAACTTTAACATAATATGTAATACGGTTTCCTAATGCAGTGTGTGCTACCAGACTTTTTCCCTCCTAATGCAAGCATTGGGAAAATCAAAAGATTTGGGTTTCAAAAGTTGGTTCAGTGATTTTTTTTTATTTATTGACAGCATATGCTGCAAAAATAAAAAGGGAAAAACGCCGCCACCTGAACATGCTGGCTGTTGAAACTAGACTTTTTAGCAGGGTTTTCCCCAAACCTTTTGTCTCCCTCCTGTATTTTTTCGACCTCTTTTTGTTGGTTTTAGGACTCGGGGCACTTTACCACTGCTGTTCAGTGCTAAAGTGCATGTGCTCTCTCTTGTAAGGTTGGTCTGCACCAATGTGACATATTTAAATTACCTGTAAGTCCCTTGTACAATGGTATCCCATATACCCATGGCCTGTATATAACATTATGTCGAGGGGTGAAGAAGAGACCCAACAGCGAACGGGTTCACTTGCTATTATTTATTAGGACGTGGTAAGGAACAAAGAAAACAGAAAGTCAGTTCGTCCTGTTGAAGTCCTCGGTCAGCAAATTAGGGTTCTCCACCAAAGGGCTTTCTCTTCCAGGGCGACTCTCCGGTGTACAGCTTGGTTGTCAGCTTGGACTCCCGGGCATTAAGGAAAGAAAAAGGACACGTTTCAGTCTGTTGACTTCTATCACTTGTGTCAGGGAAGAGGAGGTGAGGAGGTTTCCACCAGATTATCTAAAGGAGGAATATGTGAGGGGGGGGGGGTCCGTCACCAAGACAAGGGGATTGCGGGGGGTATTGCTCTGTTCTCTATGTAAGCGCGAGCTGCGCAGAAGCAGGCTTCCCTCTACCCCGGCTTTCCGGACTCCCTACCCGCCTCCCACGGCCCTCGCAAGCGCTGCCGCACCTGGGTGAGCCACGTCCCCCCCGGGGAGTGGCTGGGCGAAGAGCCGGTCCGTTGGCCTCCTGGCTTGACGGTCTTTGGTTCCACAATCGTCTCTTCGGTCTTCGGGTCTTTCTCCGTCTTCTCCTCCGCTCGCTCCGCGTCTGCCTCCTTCGGGATACTTCCGCCTTCTTCTCCTATTGGCCATTCTTTATTGGGCAACGGTGCCCCGAGGCTCCGCCCCCAAACACTCGTCACGGGTGGTTCATCCTGGGTCTTAAAGGGCCAGCTACCCGCAGCAGGAAGTTGTATCGGTCCAGGTGAGGCAGTCTGCCAATCGAGGGGCTGAAATGGTAAAGAAGGGGTTGTATCGTCACCGTGGGTTGGATTCGGTCTGTGGAGGGTCGGGCTCTGACACACCCCCACCCCAGCATCGTCCCGATCGGGGACAAGAGGCAAGCGAGAGAGAAAGTCAGCGTTGGCGTTGTGGAGACCCTTACGGTGACGCACCTCAAAGGAATACGGCTGGAGGGACAAGAACCATCTCATGACACGGGGTTGTTACCCTTATTCCGGCTCATCCAAACTAAGGGTGCATGGTCCGTAAACAGGATGAAATGAGTACCCTCCAGGTAATATTGGAGTTTGTCCACGGCCCACTTAATGGCAAGACATTCCTTCTCGATAACGGGGTAGGCTCGTTCCCTCGGAAACAACTTCCTGCTAATAAACAGGACAGGTTTTTCAACCCCCTCCCTGGTGGATTGGGACAACACAGCTCCTATTCCCACCTCTGAGGCGTCATTCTGGAGAACAAAGGGTCGGGAGTGATCCGGGGAGATGAGGATGGGACGACTGGTGATTGCCTGTTTTAGTTCATGAATGGCCGTTCGTACAGCAAGGGAGGGCGTGGATAAGGCGGTTTTCGGAGTGTTTTTCTGTAGGAGATCAGTAAGGGGTGCGGAGATCTCTGCATAACGGGGGATGAACCTACGGTAGTAGCCTAATAAGCCCAGGAACGCCCGAACTTCTTTCTTCGTTGTCGGCAAGGGGGCTTGTTGGATGGCTCTGATCTTTTCGTCCTGGGGTTCGATGCACCCATCTCCTATAACGAACCCCAGATACCGTACCCTATGGAAAGCAGCTCGGGATTTCTTGGCATTGATATGCAACCCAGCCTGCTGGAGGGAGCTTAAGACCTTGCGTATATCCTCTAGGTGGCGTTCCCAGGTGGGACTATGGATGACGATATCGTCCAGATATGCAGAGGAAAAGGCCTGATGAGGTTTTAATATGGTGTTCATCAACCTCTGAAATGTAGCTGGTGCTCCGTGTAACCCAAAGGGATGGACTGTGAACTCAAAAAGACCGTCAGGTGTGGAGAAGGCGGTCTTTTCTTGGTCCGAGGCCCGTAAGGGTACCTGCCAATAACCCTTTGTTAAGTCGAGTGTAGTTATATAACGGGCCTCCCCCAGTCGTTCTACTAGATCATCTACTCGAAGTATGGGGTATGCGTCCAGTTTTGAGATGGCATTTACTTGTCTGAAGTCAATGCAAAACCGGATCGACCCGTCGGGTTTGGGTACTAGGACTATGGGAGAGTTCCAGTTACTAGTTGAGGGACGGATGATTCCTGTTTGTAACATCTGTCGTATTTCATCGGAGACTGCCTGTTGTCGGGAGGCGGGAAGTCGATACGGTCTTTGTCTAACTATCTTCCCTGCTTCGGTCTCGATACTGTGTTCAAGAAGGTGGGTTTTCCCAGGTTGGTCAGAAAACAGGGTTTGGAAGTCTGTTAGTGTCTGCCACAACTCCTCCCTTTGTTGTGAGGTCAAGGTTTCGTTAATGGGCAGGTGAGAGAGTGTGCAGGGGTCCTGGGGTAAGGTCTGTACTAGTTGGTTAGGAATTGGTGGGGGTCCTAGCCATTTTTTTAAGAGATTTATGTGGTATGTCTGAACCTTTCGTGGCCCCAGGCGAACATGATAGGTGGTGGCTCCTAGGGTTTTAATAACCTCAAAGGGTCCTTTCCATTCCGTCTTAACGGAAGAAAGGGAGGAGGGTATACGGACCAACACCCAGTCCCCCACCCGCAGGGTTCGTAGCTTTTTCCCTTTGTCATACTGCTGTTTCTGCAGTGTCTGTTTTCTATCTAGTTTGGCGTGGGCTAAGTCCCGAAGTTTCCCTATTTTCGCCCGCAGTTGCTGGGTGTATTCTAGCATGTCTTGTGTATCATTCTGTCCTTTTTCCCAGGCTTCCCTGGTCATTTCAAGAAGCGTACGGGGTTGTCTCCCGTAAAGAAGCTCAAACGAAGAACACCCTAAACTACTCTGGACTTGACCCCGGATGACAAAAAGGGCAAGGGGGAGCAGGCGGTCCCAATCTTTTCCCTCCCCCGACAAGAGTTTTTTTAATGTAAGCTTCAGGGTACCGTTATACCTTTCGACAAGACCATCGGTTTGAGGATGGTAAACCGATGTTTTTATATGTCGCACGTCAAGGGTTTTGCATATCTGGGCCATCAATTTGGAGACAAATGGGGTGCCTTGATCCGTTAGGATTTGTCGAGGGAAACCCACCCTAGAAAAGTACTCTATCAGTTTATCCGAGATGTTGGTGGTAGTGGGTGCTCGGAGAGGGAATGCATCCGGAAAACGGGTACAGTAGTCAACCAATACCAGCACGTACTGAAACCCCTTCCGGGAGCGGGGTAGAGGCCCAATGAGGTCCATCCCTACCCTGTCAAAGGGTTGACCTATTATAGGCAAAGGCTGTAGAGGGGCCTGTGTGGGTGTATAAGGATTCGTTTTTTGACAAACGGGACACTCACTACAGTACTTCTTGGTTTGTGCGTATATACCGGGCCAGTAGAAAAGACGTAGGAGTCCCTGTGTGGTTTTCTCGGCCCCCATATGGCCGGCAAGGAGGTGGGAATGGGCGAAGAATAGTATTTGTTCGCGAAAGTCTTGAGGGACCAAGAGCTGAGGGTGTTCACCAGGTCCCGGTATCCTATACAACAAATCGTTAGTAATTTGGAAGGTAGGGTAGGAGCGGCTTGTGGGTTGTCGGGCTTCCGCCCAAGCATGCGCGAGGGAAGCGTCGTTGTTTTGTGCCCAACGGAAATCCCTATCAGACACCCAAGGTTCTTGTGTTAAGAGTGCACCATGGATGGGGGGTTTAGAGGAGGTTGCCCTTTTTCCATGTAGTATTTGTTGAAAGAACGAGAGAAAGGAGGGATTGTCGGTACCTATGATAAGTTTCTCGGGTAAAGTGTCTAAGACCCCAACCATCACTGATGAAGGAACCCCTCTCCACGGTTGTAAAGTAACCCGTGCTACAGGATAGGGACGGACGTCTCCGTGTACACAGCGGATGAGGACCTTCCTGCCAGGCAGAAGTTGGGAAGGGGACACGAGGGAAGCCCGTATTCCGGACTGCCGACAACCGGAGTCTAGAAGTGCCTTGACTTGTACCCCATTCAGATAGAAACTTACGTAAAAGGAGGTTCCCATCTCGGCTGTATACATGAGGTTCTGGGGGAGGTAACTAACGTCCATCGGCTCTTCTGTTTTCTTGCGCGGACAAAAACGGGCCATATGGCCCCACTCCCCACAATCAAAGCACTGGGCGGATCTAAAAGGAGGTTCGCTTCTTTGGTGTCGTATTTTCTCTGGTTCTTTGATATGTCTTAGGGGCTTCCTCGGGGCAGGAGCTGGTCTCGGCTTCTCAGGCTCCCAAGGAGAGGTCCGAGGCTGTGCACGAGAAAAGGCAGTTGCTAATTCCACCGCTTGTTCAGCCGTGAGGTTTGCATGTTGTCGCAACCACCTTTGCGTTGAGAAGGGTAGGGCGTCCAGAAATTGCTCCAATATTACCGCCCCCATGACCTCCTCTTTTGATCGCTCCGCTGGTTTTAACCACTTCTCTGCGGCTAGCTTCAACTTAAAGTAGAGGGTTTTGGGAGTGTCTGCAGGGGTTCCCTTTTCCTTCCGGAATCGTAATCGATAGGCTTCCGTGTCCATACCTAAGTGGTCTAGAATGAGGGTTTTGATGTCTTCATAGGGGGTGACCCCACCAGCATTTGCCACCTGATAGGCCGCTTGTGCCTCCCCTGTCAAAAGAGGAGCCAAAAAAAACGGCCATTTGCTTACAGGCCAGCCTGAGGCGCGGGCAGCCCTCTCAAAATTCAATAGGAATGCGTCCGGATCTTCTCCGGGCACATATTTCTGTAAAGATACTGTAGGAAGGGCGGACACGCCCTTGGAGAGCCTATGGCCCGTAG
Organism: Triturus cristatus; assembly: GCF_964204655.1. Lineage (NCBI taxonomy): Eukaryota > Metazoa > Chordata > Amphibia > Caudata > Salamandridae > Triturus > Triturus cristatus. Next base: position 1,330,456,939 of record NC_140585.1, read on the forward strand.
GGGATGAGACCGGTTCTTCTGCTACTTTTATCAGGGTCTCCAATTGAGCCTTCATAAGGTCTCTGAATGTGTCTCTATCGGCCTGAGCGGAGGTCAGCTGACGCTCCACAGCCCATTCGAGCTTCTTCTGGCCCTCGACGATGTGTTGAATTAAAGTCTCCATGGGGAATTCTGATGCAAGAGGTCAAAGTGCCCGCATTCTCAACCAACTGTCGAGGGGTGAAGAAGAGACCCAACAGCGAACGGGTTCACTTGCTATTATTTATTAGGACGTGGTAAGGAACAAAGAAAACAGAAAGTCAGTTCGTCCTGTTGAAGTCCTCGGTCAGCAAATTAGGGTTCTCCACCAAAGGGCTTTCTCTTCCAGGGCGACTCTCCGGTGTACAGCTTGGTTGTCAGCTTGGACTCCCGGGCATTAAGGAAAGAAAAAGGACACGTTTCAGTCTGTTGACTTCTATCACTTGTGTCAGGGAAGAGGAGGTGAGGAGGTTTCCACCAGATTATCTAAAGGAGGAATATGTGAGGGGGGGGGGGGTCCGTCACCAAGACAAGGGGATTGCGGGGGGTATTGCTCTGTTCTCTATGTAAGCGCGAGCTGCGCAGAAGCAGGCTTCCCTCTACCCCGGCTTTCCGGACTCCCTACCCGCCTCCCACGGCCCTCGCAAGCGCTGCCGCACCTGGGTGAGCCACGTCCCCCCCGGGGAGTGGCTGGGCGAAGAGCCGGTCCGTTGGCCTCCTGGCTTGACGGTCTTTGGTTCCACAATCGTCTCTTCGGTCTTCGGGTCTTTCTCCGTCTTCTCCTCCGCTCGCTCCGCGTCTGCCTCCTTCGGGATACTTCCGCCTTCTTCTCCTATTGGCCATTCTTTATTGGGCAACGGTGCCCCGAGGCTCCGCCCCCAAACACTCGTCACGGGTGGTTCATCCTGGGTCTTAAAGGGCCAGCTACCCGCAGCAGGAAGTTGTATCGGTCCAGGTGAGGCAGTCTGCCAATCGAGGGGCTGAAATGGTAAAGAAGGGGTTGTATCGTCACCGTGGGTTGGATTCGGTCTGTGGAGGGTCGGGCTCTGACACATTATACTGGTGGGCCTGCAGCACTGCTTGCCCCACCCACAGAAGTAGCCTTTCAAACCTGTCTTAGGCCTCTACGACAGCAGGGCCTACCTGTGCAGTTTGCTGCAGCAGTGACGTGGCACTTAAAGTGTTTGCCATGTTTGAAACTCCCCTTTTACCACATATAGGTCTCCCCTAAGGTATGCCCCAGGTAGCCCTAGTGGTAGCTTGCTGTGTACGTAAAATGTAGGATATTTGCCTTAGCTGTGTGGCATGTCCTGGTAGTCACAAACAGCTTAATTGTTTCTCACTGCTGTGAGGCTACTCCTCTCATAGGTTTGCATTGGGATTTCCCTGATATGTGCTTCAGTGATAATTTCTGGCATTAAAGGGGTAGTGTGGCCATGTTTGGTATGTTTGGATTAGCAGTAATAAATCCTGCGTATTGGTGAAAGCTGATTTGTTATTAATGGTTTAGAAATGCACTTTAAGAAGTGAGGATTTCTGTTTGCTTATAACTCTGGTTTAGACTGATAGGAGAATGGGATGTACATTCACTCTCGACAGTCACAAGGGGGATTGGGGTGTGCCATGCCTTTCCTGGGGGGGCTCAGGGCTGGGCTGAATAGACCTTGGCTGCATTTAGAGTGGTGGGAGAAGTTTTCTTTGCACCTGAATAGGCCTGGTCTGCATTTACTGTGGTGGGAGGAGTTGAACCTGCACCTGAATAGGGCTGTGCCTTGACTTTCACAATGCTGTCTCCACCCCCCTATAGTGTGTCTGGAGCCAGGGCTTGGGATTGCATAGGGTGTTGTGCACTTCAATTTTAAGTGCACGCAGAACAAAGACTTTTGCAGTCCAAGTACAGGTGCTGTGACCTCATGATAAGAGACACTGCGTGGGACTGCACAGATGCTGCTGGCGCTAGAGACTGCCAAGAGGAACCACCATTGGACTTGCTTGGAGTGCTGACCTACTGCCTGCTGGGTAGAGAGAAGGGCTGCCACTGGTGCTACAGTGACCCGTGTGCGGAGTGCTAGTGCCTTATTGTTGGTGCCCCCAGTGTTCTCCAGGGTTTGGGTGACTCCCTCCCTGTTACAGCCTTAGTTTTATTTATGGCCTGTAATTCTGGAAGCAGCAGTTGTTTCCTACTTGCTGGCATTGCACATGTTGACCGATACTGGGTTTGCCTTTCCAGCCTTCCTTGCATCAGGATGGTATCGGGCACCACTGGGAATCGAGTGTAGCACTTAAAAGCACTCAGATTCCCTTTTCTCCTCGTCATCAGTGCCCCCGGTGAGCAGCTCGCTCCCTGGTGCCACTGGGGCACAAGCAGGCAACTGCCGGTGGCCCCAGCGATACTGACAGCAGCGAGTGGTGCAGGCTGATTTTTGACCCAGAGTGCACAGCCGGGGTGCCCAACCACAGCAGCAGGTGAGGTATGCCTCCCCCAGACCGAGGGACGTTATCTGCGTCGTGCCTCCCGACCACAGACAGCCTTGCAGGATTAACCCCTGCACTACCCCCCTTTTTTTTTTTAGCTGTGCCGGAGTATAGCTCCTGCTGTAGCCACTCGGAACTCAGAAAAAGGGCTGCTGACAGTCAGCATTTTGGAGCATGGCCGCAGCAGGGAGTGTGGTCCTAGCCTCGCTGCCATGGTGGTAATTTTTCTTTGCAATTAGTGACTCGGACCTGAGTGGTCCCCACATGTTACACATACTTGTGGCGGCCCCCTTGTCTTAAACAGCTCCACTTGGTCCCAGTCATTACAGCAGTGGTCTAAGAGGCCCCGGAAGGTCCCAGACAGGCTGTGACCACAGCTGGGCAATTTCTAAGAGGTGCCTGGAGTCAGCAGCTGCCGCGTGTAATTGCAGGCAGCTGCCTTGTTTGTGCCCTCATGTATGCCCCTGCTCACCAACATGCCTGGGGGCTGAGTATCTTCTTTTAGAGAACAGGGTGAGACCTCAACAGAGGCCACCGGTTCCCTGTGCTAGGTTACCTCATTACCATAGTTCCCCTAATAGGTGGGCAGGAGTGCCTGCACCGTAAATAGGCACTGAAATTACCATATAACCTGTACGAGAAGTGCAATAGCGATATATCACGGAGAGGACTACTCGATTATCGTGATTTCCTCTGATATATGCACTGCCTGTTATATTGAGTGAGGTTTTGCACCCCATGTGTTTTTCGCCGTCCCACCTAACTGCAGTATTTATGCCCTGGTGTGATGATTTATGTTGTGTATACTTTGCATGTGTCAGGGTAACTGGCATTACTTCAGGAGTTGCGTGTATGTGCTCAGTGATGGGGGTTTGATAATGAAACACAATCTACAAGTATTTACATGATTACACTATCTATACTATTATGACCGTTGCCTAGTGTCAAAGTGATTTTAGGATCTATGTGACATCATAACAATTGCCTAGTGCTACAGTGATTTATGTGATTGTGGTCTAAAGTGGTTTATGTACAATACCAGGGATATTTTTTATATAACCTTGTGTGGAGTCACTTTCTGTGCTATGTCTAGCGTAGCACTGGTGTGTGTGTTACGCTTTACACATTGCCTCTGGGATAAGCCTGACTGCTCTGCCAAGCGACCAAGGGGGTGAGCAGGGGTTTTCTTATGTGTGTAACTTCCTTACCCTGACTAGAATGGTGGGTTCTGCCTGGCTTAGGTGTATAACCTAGCCAACTAGAAACCCCATTTCTAACACGGTCAATATAATTGCAATAAAAATGTTAAATGTACAAATAAATTGAGAGTAATAAAACTCTGAAGGTGTTTCTTTGCTGGCAGGTTTACCTTGAAGAATCACATAAATTAATTTTAGTTTTAATTCAAATTACATAAACAATATGATTCTTATTGGCACAAAAAAAACCTCCATTGGCTTTTAAGTACTGTGATCTGCAGACATAATTTAACAACAAAGAGCATCTCAACAATTATTAAAGCAACTGATCTTCCCCTTCTGCTACAGCGAAAATCTCTTAAAAAGTCTCTAATCCGAAAATAAAAACAAATATGGATATACCTTTTTCGAATTCCTGGATTGAGGCTGGCATTTTTTTTTAAATGTGATATAGGTCAAGGAGATATGTGTAACTCTATTCTCAATGCTTTTATGAATTCTTTCCCATCTGCTAAACTGTCTGATATGGAATTTTGCAAGAAAATATTTGATTGCAAAGGACATATAGCTTCTAAAGTCACTAAAAGTCTTACCAGTATCAATAACTCTCTGGGGGATATTCTCAAGGACTTTTCAGCCAAAGTGGTGCTAAATGTATCGCCTTATTCACAAGCTGGTGCTAACAGCCCATATCACCAGTTTCCCTGCGATAGCAGCTGCAAACAACATCGCCACAGATGACACCGGCAACTAACGCTAATGAGATGAAGAGTAGCGTTCCTGTGCAAAAAGCCGCGACAACAACACTTCGCAACATTCTCAACGACCAGCCAGATCGGCGATAAAATCACAAAACATGCGATAAGGTGCGTTAGCAGCAGGGATTTAAGACCTGCTCCTATCTGGTGTAAAGTCAAACGACAACCTGCACCATGAACGGGAGCCCAGCCCAGAGCCACACCTGAAGAACAACAGATGCCATGGAGCTTTCTGATCATGCAGCTCGGACACCCAAGAGGGCCACAACACACACCACCACCACCCACACGCCCTTCCCCCCCCTGGGGCCCTAACCCGGGAATCCCCCCCCCCCCGGACAAAGGTACTTCACATCAACTTTAGGAAATCCTGAACAAAACGATTTGCCTGATGTCGCACAATTACAACAATTAACATTCATGTGTGGTCAAAAAATGGAGATCCATTCATTCATCATTGAAATGCCAAACAAAATATTTAATTAAAATTTAACTCAAAACAACTATTTGGAAGAGTCATGGTGGGTCTTCACTGGACAATCTGTAAGTCACAGCCTGGAAGACAAAATTCAAGATAAGAAGGTGTGTCATGCGCTCATCAAAGGACAGAGAGAGAGAGAGAGAGAGAGGGAGAGAGAGAGAGAGGGAGAGAGAGAGAAAGAGAGGGAGAGAGAGAGGGAGAGAGAGAGAGAGGGAGAGATAGAAAGAGAGAGAGTGAGAGAGAGAGAGAAAGAGAGAGAGAGAGAGAGAGAAAGAGAGAGAGACTGTACAAGGAGCGCAAGGCCGTTCGGGCTTCTGGTTCATACATGCCAACTGTTGTGTGTGTATTGCTATTGGTGCATCATGAGCCTAAGGCCTAGCCTGCATTGCATCGTGAAAGCCACATCACATTTCCAGAATGCAAGGAGTAGTCAGACTAACATTAGGGATAAAAGCTCCTTTGTCTCAATAAATAAGGCGGAAGGACATCTGCACCTACGACCTTGGTCTGGCATGCAGCAGGCACCCCCTGAGAGAGATACCATTGTAGATGATGACGACTCCCACACCATGCACAGCACTAACAAAAAAACAATGTAACCACACCCCACAAACAGAAGTCCTTGCTTGGGGTACTCCTGCATGGGATGCTACTCACGTACACAACAACCCATTCTTCCAAACGTTGCACACACATACTACTCATTGCTCCGAGCTGTTGCATATCATCCACATAAGTTCCGCAGGTCAGAAGAGTGCCAGGTCAACGAGAGCCACCAACGCAATGGCGGGACATCCCGGGCACATGCACAACCCCTGTCACGTGGAACTGTACTGTGCACGTATGCTGCATTTGTTGGGAGCACTGCCACTGGCAGTGTTGCGCATCAGTTACCGCCTGAGCTTCGTCTTGCGTACCTCACCTGCGTCCAGCTCTGGTTCCACTGTCGATCATGCACATTCGAGTGACCCATGGATGTCCGCCTATCCAACACAACGGTAGCTGAACTGGATTATGACTTGTGTGTGCGCCCCCTGTTGGCCCATGACCAGGAGTGTAGCCGTGATACCCGTGCATAGTATGTCTTGATATTTGGCGTATGTGCTGACAGTTGGGCATTGGAGATTGCACAAGTTCTCGTGTGCAGTGACCACATTGAGACGCTCCCCTATTGGGCTGTTTTGCAGATTGGTCAAACGGCGTCGACGAAGCACATCTGTCCAGACTAGTTAATGGATTGACTCTCCCTTGTGTTCGTTGATGTCGACAACAACTTACTCTTGGAACTGATTGCCCATGAAGCTGCGCTTGCATTCATGGATGAGTAACTACTTTCCTGCAGCCACAACTGATTGTAACCCAGAGCACAGGTCCCAACACTTTGTTCATCTCGGAGGAATGGTTGCATATTCCACAACAACAGTGGACATGTCTGCATTCGCCTGGACTCAGAATGCAGGTGTGTGCACCTACGCGTGTTGACACACACCTGTGCAAGGTGAGGCAGTCCCATGGGCGGAGCTGCACAGCGTCGTTTGGCAACGTTCCTAAATCTGTCATACTGCTGGAGGGAGAGTACACACATGGCAATGTAGTACTACATGTGACCTTGTTGGACCCTTTCACCTGCTCACTGTCAGCAGAGCAGACAGTCAGCGCAGTCCGGTGGTACAGCACTATGCAGATCCCATTGGCTGTGAGTCGTGTCCCCTGACACGGGGCAATGGTCATACGACAAACACCACATGACTCGTCCAGCAAGGCAAGGTGGGCTAAGACAGTTGCCATCCGTAATGATTGGTGTTCATTTTTGCCTCCCCATTTCTTGCACCTCTACATGTTCCTATGCTGCCTGTTAGTGTCTGAAGCATTGGTCTGCATGTTGTGGCCCTTGTCTTGCCCGTACTGACACGCACATGCTAATAAAGTCTTGGCAACTTCACTAGTGTTCAACTGTGATGAGTGTTGATTAGAATGACAAATCAGGTGCCTCTATGAGCATTGTCCGTACACAGGTAGGGACTGACTAACGCATTTCACTTGGGGGTAAGTCCCTATTGACAGCTCCACCTCTGTGAGCCAGACATTGTGGTTGGGATAGTTGCTGGCAGACCTGTGTCCTTACATGTCTTCAGCAATGTGAGTATGGTATCCAACTTCTTGCCATGTGGCTCAATATGATCCATCAAAACAGGCTCTGTCCACACAGTTGAGTGTGAGTAGGTATGCAAAGAGATGTTCTGTTGTCACATGTGATGGGGGACACTACTTTGGGCCTGCTACTAAATTTGACATTTTTACACACAGCTCTATTTAATACATGGACTTGGGGCTATGTTGGGGGGTTGCAAGATTGTTGTTCATGAGCAATGAGGCCACAGCTAGTTCACACCTTCACAGTCATCAAATTGGCGATGTGGGTAGGCTCAAACATGCGCATTGATGTAATTTCCCAGGGTGTACCTTTTTGTGCAATCAATGTCCATACAATCATTCATACTTTTATACTTGATTGAACATCTGTGTGATTTGGAATGTTTTATTCCCATTCTGTGGTGTGTCGGAGCTGGAGCAGTACATGGCCATGTAAACCACACATTACATGGTTGCCCAGTGGAGGGCCAACCAGAGTCCTTTGGGGAATGATAAGTTAATCGGAAGAGGAAGAGTTCAGTCCGCAGCCTGATTGCTGTGTCATTGGTGACCAGAGCAGATATGGCAGTCCATGGTGGGGTCCAGGTGAATGTCGCAGAGTGTTTCGGTGGGCAGTGGAAGGTGTTGTTCCAGGGCATGATGCAGAGGGCTGAACCAAGCAGGAACAGGCCATATGGGGGGGATAAATGCTACAACCTCCTTTTACACACAGAGTCATTACCATCCACATCTTAGTCTTCTGATATGTCTTCTGTGTCAGGTGTGTGTGTGGTGGTGTTATGGCTGCCTCACTGTCTGCCACTGGCACATCAGGGGGCGGAGGTGGTATGGCTGCCTCACTGGGTGCCACTGACACATCAGGGGGCAGAGGTGGTATGGCTGCCTCAATGGGTGCCACTGGCACATCAGGGGGCGGAGGTGGTATGGCTGCCTCACTGTGTGCCACTTACACATCAGGGGGTGGAGGTGTGTGTGTCGACGTTCCTGCAGCAGGCATCTGGGACAGGCTCCCTGGAAGCAATGGCAAGATGAGGTTCTGCAGGGCATAGAAGATTCCAGCTACATCTCGCTGGTGTACATCCGTGGCAGCCATCCTTCCAGCCTGCATCCGCTCCATGTTCTCCATTGTCCTCCGCATGTGTCTCAACTCCCGCCTGACATCGCTGGAGCCTGTCTGATTAGACAGTTCTTGTATACGAGTAATGGCTCCAGCGAGGTCGGCCAGGGAGTGTTGTAGAGCATGGTACGGACTCTGGGTGTCCATTAGGGACTGTAAGTGGTCTCTGATGAGACTCATAAACCCACATATGGCATCAAGTTTGGCTGCCATGAGGTCGAAACCCACCGCACCTGTTCAGCCAGCCCCCTCTGGCAGTCTAACACACGCCGTTGGAATGCCATGTGTTTTTCCACGAGGTAGTGGGAGCCAGCCGTGGTGGTGGGTGTTTCCTGCTGTGTGGGCTGTGCAGGGGGTGGGATCACCTCGATGCAACTGGGCTGTCCTGCTCCTGGAGGTGGGGTGCGGAGGCTGTCCACGAGCCGTTGGAGGGTGTCGGGGCAGATGGCCAGGGGGTCCTCATCATCATCACTAAAGAGATGTCTAGTCTGCTCTACAGGAGATGTTGATTGTCACTCTGCAATGTAAATGGGAGGTGCTGGTTAACAGTGTGTTCCATGTATGTTGACTCATTGTACATGTTTACATTCAGACTGCATGACAATGTACATTGTGACTGTTTTGAAGGAGCTGGATATTTGATGGGAGACAGTGGACATTTTGACTACATGATGGATGTGAGGTTGTGCTCGTACATTATCATCTCACAGTTTCTTGCTGTGGCAGATGTGATTGGCCAGTTTCTACGCACAAGCGGCACCAGTCCTCTGTTCTGTAGTGAAAGTGTTTCACTTTTTACCACATTGTCGTCAATGTTGATGTGCTGTGATTGCTATGTGTGTGTGCTGCATTGTGGGAGAGTCGCCCATGCAGCTCTGATTTAGCGGCCCCTTATCCCTTTGGGGCGGTGTGGCTTTAACTTGTGTGCTTTTACGGTGCTGAGATATTGACGACTTGGGTCATTTGTGCTCTTGGACGCTTTTTGTACTCTTGTGCATTGTTGGTTTGCAGATGTGTTGTTGATGTCAGGGGTTGTATGTGCACGTGGATGTGTCAGAGTGTGATTTGCTCCTTTGAGGATGTGATCCACACTGGGCCACCTCAGTGTCGTGTTGTGCACCATGTCATGTATTTTGACTGCAGCCATGTTATCGGTCATGCAGTGTCACTTGCATTGTCAGTGTGGCTCATAGAGCCGCTGCTTTGCTGGATTCAGCACATGTGCATGGATAGTTTGTGAGATTGGTGATAGGGAGGGGGCCCCTTTGTGTACATAGTGGAAGGGGGACAACTTGTTGTTTCTATGTGTGCTGCAGTGTGCCAAGGGTATCAGGGACATGTTCCACAATGATTGTGAGTGTGCAGTCTGCTACACATAATTGTGCATGTGTGCCATCGTGCCCATCTCCCCAGTCCTCCTAGTCGCTGGTCGTTACTCACCAGGTTGCTGTTGGGTCAGGTCACATCGAGCTGTGTCCGGACCCCCAACTCCTGCCACTGTCTTCACACTGATGACTGTGGCCACCATTTCCTTCAGCTCATCCAGCTCCTCCTGTGGTGCAGGACTCCCACCTCTGGTCACCGTTGCTGTCTTCCAGTTGGCCGCGAGTTTCTGCTTGGTTTGACTATTCACGTCACCCCAGCACCTCTTGACCTCCTCCATTGACCTCCTCGACACTCTATCTGCATTCACGTTGTTCACAATGGATGCCATATTTCCGTTTGTGTTGACAATGACACAGTGGAGGTGACGAACAGTTGTTGGAAGTGTTCTATCACCTCCGTGACAATGATCCGGATTTCCTGTGGACTGAACCCCATCTTCATCTTCCTCTTCTCCTTGCCCTTGCCATGGGGTTCCTGGCTGGTCCTCCGTGGTGCTTGTGTGGTTCGAATTGTCCTCTGCACTTGGTGCGCGTGCATCCATGGTGCTATGCAGTTTCTTTTGCTTTGGGTGTGTTTCTTTTGTTGCTTTTATAGTGCATTTTCCCCGCATGACGCGTGGGAATTGCAGGCCTGTTGCTGGTTATCGCTGATTTTTGTATCGTGATTTGGGGCATCACAACTTTTTTCGCATTCGTGTTTCGCATTTTTTCGGCCTCGCGTTAATTTTCTCGTGGTCATTTGCCGCGTTATCGTGAGACTATCGCATGATGCCGCCGGGTTGAGAATACAACGTTAACACTGTGTTATTTTCCTGCGATAGACTGCGATATGCAAAGTTGCGTTAAGCTAATTTAGCGATGATTAACACATGTTTTTGAGAATTTCCCCCTCTGTTGTCTAATTTTGCACAAATATGCAATTCTGAGTTAGGTGTCCAACTCTCCACTAAGAAATGGGGTAATTTATGTTCATGTAATGTAGCAGGATGCCTACCTGCTTCCATTTCCCAAACTAATGTGATTCGTTTATACAATTGTTTATGATCTTTAGTTAAGGTGTTTAAATCAAAATGAATTTATAATGCAAATTGTTGACTTAGGAAATGCGAATTTAGAATCTATAAAACATGTAGTAAATGACTGCCTTAATATTGTAAATGTCTGGATAGATGTATGGAAAATTGTTACACAGGTTTTTAGTTTTAATATACACATTTTGTTTATGTTTTTTTAATATCCTTGTGTTACTCTCCCTCTAATGATGTGAAATGATTTGATTTTATAATAGCTTTAGCAATTAATGCATTACTTATAATTGGAAAGATACAAGACTGTAATCGGTTCATGCCTGTAGGACTGGATAACGTATCTCAGACTTGGCCATTCCTCATGGATTCATTCCCCTTTCAATTGGTTAGTGCCTTTCTCTACAATGTGGACAACTCTTGACTCGTGTGTTGCTATTTCAAACATAATTTATTATACTGCGTATTTTTAGGGCACTTGATATTATAGTAGTCCATTATAAGTTTGGTTTGGTGATTGAAATTGGTCATTTATAGATATATTCCATTATTATATACGTTTTCATTTGTATGATTGTTTACCTATTTGGATAAGTATAATTACTTATCTTTCCAATACTATTTTATGCATGTTTGCAATTCGAGGTCTTCATAATATTCAATAAAATATTTAGAACATAAAAATAAACAAGGATAAAGAAATATAAGAGAAAACGACAGGAAAGTTAAAAGTATTGCAAAAGCCTTAGCACTATGTCAACTTCTTTTTAGTCACATATGAACATGTGCTCAGGGAAAAATGCAGTCACTCAGAGAGCACGGGAAACAATTGCCGAAGAGAGTTGACACACTGCACCATGAGGAGACATGCAAATGAACTTAGCAGCAGAATACAAGGCTGCACCCCTGGATGCCTCGATTTCATATGAAAAAGGGTCACAGACACTCTTGAAAAACAATTGAGCTCAAGGCATGGTCGGCACTTCTCAGATAAAGGACTCTGGCAAAGTACCATGACCCTTAGAAAATCTCAGTCTTTCCTAAGAAAATAAATATTACATTATTTTTTTCTGATGAACCTATGCTCATACTTCTTAAAGCAAGAAGTGTCTTGAGATGACCAAAACAGCATTATAAGATCCATTCTTTCAATCTACGACTGCAGAGAGTAGTCTGGATATCAGGGAATTTTAAATTGATGATGACACCTAAAACCTGATTCTTCCTTTAAGAACTAATTTACCCTGGAACAATAAGCAATCGAAATGTCCCATTAATGTTTTAAAGCTCCCGGGGAAAAAGATGAGGACTTAAAGGAAGAGACATTTCAAAAATAATGTTTACTGAATTTTTATCACTTTTACAACGTTTTTCAGCTCTTTTAATTTTGTTGCTAAAATATGTCATGTATTATAAGCTTTACAGAAAGCCAGAAACCCAATCCAACTACACTTCAAAATGATTATAGGAACGTGCATTCAGACAGAGCACAACTCGCCAAATGCATCATATCTTCCCTGCACATACACCGTCCATTGGAAGATAAGATGTATGGCCCTTAGACTAGGGGAGTGGCCTTTCCTGAAACATCTAGCCAAGTGAGAACACAAGCTGCAGGGGCTATGGCAGCTGCATATAATCATTCAAACCTGTCGTATGTCTATGTCCAACAAATGCAGGGCCAGAGTACGAAGAAAGTGGAACAATCTGGGAGTTCAGAGCTGTTGGCAGTCAGTTATCACCATATTAGATACCGACAACATTAATTAGAGCCCTAAACATCCTGTTAACTGGGTTTGTTACCACCGCATCTAACTACAAATAAATTAACCCAGTGCCTTAAACGCTGCAAACTTAAGGGTGGTAGCCCCAGGACTATTAAAGGACGTTTTATATTTGCAACCGCATTTTGAAAGACCTCAGATCCATTGGTAATGAGGAACAACATATTGCTACTCTGGCGGAAGATAGCTAAATGGGACATTTCCTAGGCATTGGAATTGTATTTAGCAGACGTTCTCAGATAGCTAATGTATTGGTTGAACCTGATCTGCAACATTATTTTCTGCAAACGTGGCTGTCTCAACACACCTAAACTTTATTGAATTTTTGTGTTGCTTTATTTAACGAAATAACCTGCTGCTTTATGTGGCAGACAATTGTGTTAACCCTGGCATGCTGTTTCAATGCACTTACACTTTTTCAAATTTTTTGTTAATGTAGAATATCTACCTGACATCCCTATATAGCTGACCAATGTGGTAACTTTACCATATTTCCATTTTATAGTTGAATACACTGTTTAAATAAGCATGAACTCGATTTCTGCTCGACTCATATAAATCCGAAACTGTGGTGCTTTAAACGAGGAGTAACCATTGGATACCCCTATGTAGCCAACCGATGTTTTAACAGCTGACTTACTGTTTTTAGCCTAGACAGTGCATGGGCTGTCGCAAGACCTGTAGTAAGCAGCAGTGTAATCCTGCCTGCTGCCGTGGTGCCTGACATTGGTTAACCTCCGTTACTCTAATTGCCTGGCTCCTTATTGGTTTGTGCTCCGATTCATCATTTCTGTTTTTAACGGAAGCAGCACCGACCAACTACAATTTTATCACTCACTAAGTGTTCATGTGTAATGTTTAGGGGCTAGTACTTGCTTTGTTGTGTCTCACCACGGTGCATAGCACGGCGCCTGGTTTAATGTTTTTTTTTCCATTTTCTGACCATGGCGCGCGCTTCACGGGCCGTTATACACATAAATTAAATTGCACGGGCACCGCACTTTAAATTTTAGTGCGGGGCTCCCCTTCTTTGAAATTTTATTTACATACCGGTGTCTAATTCATGGTACCCAACACCCGCCTTCACCACAGAACACAGAAAACTTTTTCATGGATAGCAGATTTTTTTTTTAATTTACATTGAGTTAAGAACGGTGTTAAAAAATATTTTGTTACTTTGAGCCTGTATCACATGGTGAATATGCCCCCTTGCACAGACGATGCGGGCACTGTGTTAATGAGGAAAATCAACTTAGATCCATCCTCCTTTTTCGTAGATAACCCCTCTTTCCCTGCCCTTTAGCACCCCTCCATGCCCCTTGTGTGGCTTGCATGTTTTTAAGAGACACTGTGTCAGCTTCGTGGTTTCTTAATATATCAAAGTTGGAAGTTACGCTATTTACTACTGCATGTTAGTCATAACTAAAATAATAAAAGCGTTTATGTTGTACACACTTACGAGCTTGCTGGTTGTGCCGGCTTTCACCCAGAATCACGCAGCTCCAATATTTTGGCAAAGCGACCCCTCTCAGGGCTGTGATTTATAACGGCATTCAAGTTAATGGTTTTCTTCTTGTTCTGTCAGGGCGGCTTGCAGAGCTCAATTCGCCCTTCCTCTGGTGCCTTTCCCCATACGGGAACGAAGCTCTTGACAAAGAGATGGCTCTTGGGTGTGCATTATGGATTTCAGTATCACCCAAAAATTAATCAGAGCTGCCTTTCTTGTTCATATGCTCCTTACCAGAGCCTTGCTCCAGTGGGCACGATATGGCACTATGAACCCGCCTAAGGTAAGTGCATCTTGCAGTCTAGAGCTAGCCTTTTCCTTCTGCCTTCCATAAACCCCTCACAAAGTGTTATTACGGTCTGGGCAATGTTTCTATTGAACTTGCAGCAGCCATTTGTTAAAGGTAAACAGACAGACTATTTCTAATAAACACAAAATCCGCCTCCACCACACGCATAACGTGTTTCATTTACTCCATAACAAGCCCCATGGGGACCCAGGGGGACCGTGGCGCGAGCCGGTGTCCCCCTGGGGTTTTTCACGAGGTCGAACAATCCACACAGCGCGTGAGTCTCAGTCAGGTAAGCGGCGGGGCTGGTAGCATAGGTATTTAGAGGGGACGGTTGGCGGGAGTGGTTTCCTCTGAGGAGATTTTGACGGCTTGCGTTTAATTGACAACAGCCTTTGTTTTTCTCAGAACTTCTGGTCAGCCTTGTGTGGGGATAAGGACGAAGTCAGCGGCTGTCAAGGACGCGCTCTGTGTCATCTACGAGGCAGGCAGTGAAGATCTTTTGATCCCCAGCATGTCGGTGGTTTTGGCAGCGATGGGGAGACGCCCGAAACACGTTGCGGCGCTGTGCGTCTCAGAAGCTGAGGCAGCGTGTTTACCTTCTCGGAGCCGGTCCCAAGCAGCGGAAGATCGAGCTGACACAGTACCTCTGCAGCTCCAGAACAGAGGCCATCCTTCACGTCGGAGCGGCGGCGGAAGGTTCCAGGCTTCACGCTGCTCTTCTCTTTCTATGAGGGAATCAGGTCAGTTGGGGGCAGTATCCGCCCCTCGTGTGGGCCGTTCAAGGAGGCGTGTTCAGGGTAGGGGTGGTGCCGCTTCCAGGAGCCTTCCTGCCTCAATTTCTCGGGGGAGCAGTGAGAAGGGAAGGGGTTCTGTCAATTGGGATTATGAATCATTTGCTTAACCGACTTCTCCTTTTGCTGCTAAGAGGGCAGATTTAAGTGGCAAGGTGCTAAAAAAGAGTGCACATTCTAATGAAGGAGTGACTTCAATTAATATAGTACCTCCTGTTTATACTGAGGGACGCCCTGCTGTTTTGGTGGATTATTCTAGTGACAGTGGGGAAGAGGATGCTGAGGTACAAATGTTGTCACCTGCTGTTAACAGTATTAATGTCCAGAGTAATGCTCATATGATGGAACCGGCATTTGATGGATCTGTTTCTGAGATGATTCTGTCTCCGGTTCCTAGAGGCCCTCCTGGGGCAAATTCCAGTTTATATTTGCAAGACACTGTTACCACTGGCCATTTTGATTTAACAGAGCCAGCCATGGGTGATGATGTTCAGGAGTTCTTGAATGATGTTGACGTATTCCCTCACAGCGAACATCCTTCTTCACAATTTGACCCTGCTGGTTATTCATCAGGCTTTGAATCTATTTTTCCGGAATCTCGCTCCCCCCCCTTGTTACTCACAGATCTCTTTTGACTCTGCATTAGGGCCACATCGTGGGCAATGGGTTTGGGTCGAACATTCCACTCCTTCATCGTTAGCAGCTGACAGCTCAGGGCAGGTGGCCGAGGTTGGTAAGTTAGTAACGTCTTCTGGCAAGAGCGGCTGGAAGTCTACATCATCTACAGTCCCTCATCTAGCACCTGGTGTTTCCAGGTTTGTGAATACGAAGCAGGTTGCAGCTTTGGGTAAGGATTTTGGTACACAGAGCGGATCAGGTGCGGATATTTCTGTTACGGCCGGGCGATCTGAGGGGCGGCCTGTGACCAATTGGGATGTCTATGATGGCGGGGTGGGAGATGGGGAAATGCCGAGCAGGAGCAATACTGAATTGTTAATACCTGTGGAGCATGCTGATAAAGGGATGGTGACGGAAAATATAAATGAAGGGTTCCTTGTTGAGAGTTTGAATGTTAATTCAAGACCTATAGGTCATGAGCAGGATTTGTCAAAAAGGGGTTCAGGGTCAAATGATTTTTATAGTATTTTGCAAAAGTCAAGAGCGGACAATACGAGGGAGCAAGAACAGCTTCACGGTCATCATCGTCGGGATGATCCACGGGAGTTCCAAAAAGGTGCTGCTCAATTGACATCAGGTAGGCCTCAGTGGTGAGCTTCTTGGCTACAACCTATAGCGGGCAAGCACAATATGTGTTCTGTGGGTGTTGGCGATGCATCTGTGAATAAAGTTTCGGGGTTGGGGGTAGGGGAGGAGGTGGGGCAAACAACAGAGCAGGCACGAATAAGTACAGGTGTTACTGAGTCTAATAAGGTTTGAAGTCCTTACAAACAGGTTTCTGATGTGGTTAAATCCTCTTTGGAGCAGGAATCGGTTGTCATTAATCCCATACATGGAAGCTCCCTTATATGGGTTTGGCTATGCCGCTGGGGACACATCTGGCCGAGAAAACAAAGAAGAGGATTTTGGACCATGAGTTTGTTGACGTTTTCAAACTCCTTCATAGGGACATTCAAGCTAAGGAGGGGTCCAAACAGGAGGAATGGGAGCTTTCTAGACGTCCCAGAGTACCTAAAACTATTGAAAACTGGACGGCTGCATTTTTAATCTATGCAAGTGTTCACTGTGAGAGACACCAAGACAGGGCTGTGGCCATGTTTAAATATATGGACATTATTCGCAAAGCTCAATTACAATTTGGTGGCTTCGCATGGCTCAGCTATGATGAGGAATTCAGGGCTAGAGTCAGTATTTTTCACGACAAACCTTGGGGGGAGGTGGTTCAGGAACTTTGGCTTCAGTGGATGTCCTCTACTCAACCGCCTGCGTCGACCCATACTGCAAGCGGTCTTCCAATTACTTACCGGCCCTTTCTGCCTCGCCCCGCCCAAATTGGCACGGGTGGGTTGGGTAGAGGATAACTGCCAACAACGGGATCCTGTTGGAATTTTAACCGTGGTTCATGCATCAGGCAATTTTGCAGGTTCAAGCACGAATGTTCTCAATGTGGAGGGAAACATGCCATCATCCAGTGTTTTACCAACCAGAGGTTTGGGGATCAAGGGAGATTGCCAAGAGGTAGGGGCCCAGTTCCACAGTTTATTCCAAAGGGCTCATACACCAATTAAGTTATCAGTAATGATGCCATGGTTGGAGGGGTACCCTGACTCAGAAACTGCCTCTAAACTTTTTGGGGGTTTTAAGATAGGTTACCAAGGTCCACGTTACAATAGATGGTCTGACAACTTGAAATCTGCCAAAGAATTGCTGCATGTTGTTCAGAAGAAGCTGGATGTCGAGTTACAAGCTGGCAGGATAGCAGGTCCCTTTAGGCAGTGTCCTTTGAAGACATTGATGATATCCCCGTTGGGCTTAGTTTCCAAGAAATTGTCTGGAGAATTTAGATTAATTCATCATTTATCGTGGCCGGAGGGCCAATTTATTAATGATTTCATTTCCCCTTCGGACTCTAATGTATCATATACGTCTGTTGATGATGCTTTACGGATGGTACGGATGGTTGGGTATGGTGCTGAACTTGCAAAATGCGATATTCAGTCAGCTTTTCGAAAACTGCCCATACATCCATCAGACTTCGAGCTTCTTGGCATGTTTTTTAATGACTCCTTTTACATTGACAGAGTCCTTCCCATGGGTTGTTCAGTGTCCTGTGCACTGTTCGAAATGTTTAGTACTTTTTTACAAACGTGTTTTTTGGAAAAAAGTGGTCACAAACAGGTTTGTCACTATCTAGACGACTTTTTGTTTATTGGTAAGGCACATTTAGATCAGTGTCGCAGAGTTTTATGCATCTTCCAGGACATGGCTCAGGAGTTCGGCGTTCCGCTGGCTCCGGAAAAAACTGAAGGTCCATGTACCAAACTCACATTTTTGGGTATAGAAATTGACACTGAAGTTATGATGGCTCGGTTGCTGGCAGCAAAGGTGAGCGAAATAAAGTCCTTTTTGATGGAGATTATTGACAGGGAAAAAATTGAGCTCAGGCAGGCTCAGCGATTGTTGGGCTATTTAAACTTTGCTTGTCGGGTGGTCCGGGCTGGCAGAACATTTTGTAGGCAGTTAGGGATGGCAATGTCAGGAGCATTCCTTCCTCATAACAGGATTAGACTCACTAAAGTCATCAAAGAAGTTAAAATGTTTGGGATGATTTCAATGGAGTCTCTCTCTTTTTTGTGGAGGATAATACTATTTGGCAGTTTCAGATTTTTTCAGATGCCTCTGGGGTACACGGTTTTGGTCTGTTTTGGGAGGGGCATTGGTGTGCAGAGAAATGGCCTCCTCATTGGCTCCAGCAAGGTTGCAGCATTGCTTTTCTTGAATTGTTTCCTCTAATTGTGGCTCTGTTAGTATGGGGTGATGAGTTTAAGGACAGAAGTGTTCTCTTCCATACTGATAATATGACTGTGGTCGAGCTCATTAACAATCAAAAGGCAAAAGATGTGCGGGTGCTATGCCTTTTGCGGGTTTTTATGCGGACAACTTCAACACTTCAATCCCGCAAGACACCTGGGTGCTGGGGGAATGAGAATCATCGATTTGATTGAAAAATCTGTAGCCCCTTCTACCAGAAGCAGTTATCGACAGGCCTGGTTGGAAATTTTTAAGTTATGCTAAGTTACACAGTTTTGATCAAACTACAGTTGGTAACAAATGTTTTATTTTACAGTTTGTTTTGTATTTGATTAATAAGGGTCTGCCTCATACAACCATTTCCCGAAAATTGGCTGGCATTTCTTTTTATGGTCAGTTGTGGTGGGGCAAGAGTTTGTGGTGGATGTTTTGTTACGACGTATGTTGAAGGGTTTTGGGATGGAGCGTTCATTTTCTTTGCCTTTACACGAAGCAGTTACTTTTTCTCTTTTCCAGCAACTTTTATTACAATTACCAGTTTGCTGCTATGAAAGGTGGGAGGTTTCTTGTTTTAGGCTTTGCATGATTTGGTTGTTTTTCGGTGCTTTTAGAGTTTCTGAATTGTTGGGTTTGTGGGATCAGATGGGTATTCAGACAAGCGAGGTTCAGGTGCAAGGAAGGAAGATCAGGATTCTTTTGATGAGGTCTAAAACTGACCAGCTAGGTAAAGGCACATGGATTCATTTGACCAGTAGTGGCGTGCAGGACTGCTGTCCTTTGGGGGAATGGGAGTCATTCGTAACTTCTGCTGATTTTCAACATGGGTCCATATTCCCTCATTGTAATGGAAATAGTATTACAAGTGCACATTAATTGGCTGTGTTACGCTAAGCTTTGATATAGCTGGGAAAAAAAACGTACTTTTTAGGACTCACTCTTTTTGTATAGGGGCAGCTACTGAAGCGTCTAGATTGGGTTGGGATGATATTAAAAGGATTGGTAGGTGGAAATCTGAGTGTTGTGCTCGTTATGTGAGGAAATAATAGCAACTGTTTTTTACTTAATTACAGGCTAATTTTGTTTTTCTGTCTAGGTGGTGTAAAAAATTAATTATCAACACAAATGCGTACATGGATAGTAGGCCATTCTTTCATTAACTGGTCAGCCATCTTTGCAGAACAGCAGATTTACAGCAGAGCGCTTGGACTTCCTAGGAAAGGCCATGAAGTTTTATGGAAAGGGAAAGGTGGTATGAGGTGGGAGGGTTTATTTCCCATGCTATCTGAGCAATCTTCCGCAAGCGGTTTCCCAGATTTATTAATTATCCATTTGGGTGAAAATTATCTAGTGCCATTGTCTGGTTTATCCCTTTTAAAGAAAATGAAATTGGACTTAGCTGTGATAAAGAACAATTGGGTGGGTACAACACTGGTTTGGACAGAGTTTAATTACAGGCACCATTGGAGGGGAGCTCGCAATCACACTGCGATGGAAAAGGCTCGCAGGAAACTCAATCGGGCAATGAAATTCTTTTGCCATGCAATGGGCATTAAGGCTTTGACTCATGATAATATTGCAGGTGTGGAGAATCATCATTTTTGAGAAGATGGGGTCCACTTGGGTCAAGCATATTATATAATGGAGTTGCGGGATTTGTTAGTGGAGTTTTGGAACGAAATCTCTGGTGTTTTGTTAATGCAAGTTAACTTTGTTTTAACACAAATTTTCAGGGTGGGGCCAGGAAAACTCTTTGGTCTTCCTGGGTGGCGTTTCTTGGGGGTTTGGATAGTCTGGAGCAGGCTTATCCTTCCCTCTGGGGAGGGGTAGGGGGGTTAGAAAGCTTGATTGGGATTGTGCAGTTCATGGGGTATTTTGCTGAAAAGTCTTGTTGGGAATATTTGGTTTGCTATCAAAACGTTTTAAAGCTTGATGACAATGTGGTTTCTGTTACCTGTCTTAATAAAGTAACCTTTCATGCTAAGTCAAATAACAAAGTGTGGGTTATTGTGTGGTATGTATGTGCCAAACGCAATAAGTTCACTCTGTGGTGAGTGAGCTCGCATTATACACTGAAAGCCCGCATTTCCCTTAATGCTACAAAGCAGCACAATCAACATACTTTAATAGGGTGCAATACTATACATTGATTTATGCCAACAGCAAAGCGCCAATAATTCTGAACCCTTTTGTGGTACGGACGAGGACAGAGTGCTTTTAGTCTTGGACAGTTAAGTATCTTAAAGACGTAAGTAAATCGGGGTCATTAACCTGGATTTACCCTTGTAAAAGCCATGCAGCTGACCCTAATTAGAATGTGTTGTTCCAATAATTGTCACTAATAAGTTGTAGAGCCTCGGGAAACCGGTTCTTGCTTTTACTTAATCAAACACCCATAAAACACTGCATCAGTGTAAAATGCACCCTCCAAAATGCACACTACCGGCACTTGAAGCCGCCACACTGCATTGCTCCTGCCTTGATCACTCTTCCTTTGTCTGTTTCTCCGATAAATGTTTCACTCTTTCAAAATTGAAAAACGTGTTGTTTCCAGAAAATAATTTTCTAAATATATATATTTGTTTCTCCCATATTACGACGTTGCTTCATTTGCTGCGTGATTAATTTAACCCTTTCGCCGCGGCGGGAATTCCGCCGCGGCGCTGGGGGGTGCGGGGGGGGCAACGCGGTGGCCCGGTGCTCATGACGGAGCCGCTCCGTCATGAGCCACAGTTGAGCTGTGCTCATGACGGAACGGTTCCGTCATGACTCCGCCCAGTTGCGTTGTCCCCCCGCACAGGCGGGGAAACAGCGCCGCGTGGGCGGAGCGGCCGCCAACGGTCGTGTCATGACGGAACCGTTCCGTCATGAGCACACGGCAACCGTGGCTCATGACGGAGCGGTTCCGTCATGAGCGGGGAAGGGGTTAATAAAAACACTGCAGTGAAGCTTCAAAATGCAGCATTTTGGATAGCTGCGTTGCGCTGTGTTTTACTATGGCAAACTGCATTTTAAAACTCAGCAAGCCAGTCCCTCAAAAAGCCTGTCCTTCATAACACAGACAAGATGCTTCAATGCTAAGGCCCATCTATATTATGCGATCGTGCAAATAACGTCTACATAGCCAGTTGCAAGTGCGACTGACTCTGTCCCAGCCCCACCAGAATTCCAGAGAAATCCCCTTGCCTGGAAATCTACCTATTTCACTATTGTCCAGCCACCATTGAAATGACATTTGTGAAATGCAATGCTCCTTTCTGCAGCTTTTTGTTGGTAACTGTTCTCACAATATATAAGCAGTGGGAGACCAGAGATGCTGTCATCTCTGTGAAGTAGATGCTATTTACATTAATATACATACAATCCACATCACATAATTCTATATCGCACCACAAAATTCAACAGCACACCACAAAATTCAACTCCACTACAAAACACTCCACAACATAAAATAACATACCACATAAATACTTTCCGTGACACACAATCTCACTGCGCACAATTCCTATACTCTAAATACCACATAATAACTATCCACACCATACCACATAATTCCACTATCCACTCCAATACAAAAAATATAACTAAAGGACATTTACATTTACAATGCCAATAGCTCGTAACTCTTGTAAATGCAACACCCATTGCATTGCAAATGTTTGTTATATGTATGAATTCGACTTCTGCTTAACTCGTATGAACCTGCCCCAGACTTATTAATTGTATTTGCTGTTTTACATTGAAAAGGTTCTAAATAACCATACACAATAAAGTAATCTTATTACAGGCAGCTGTCTTTAAAACCAGAAAAAAGGTAAAATGTCAACACAGAACTAAGCAGAATCTTCTGAATATTTGTAAGAAAAGTTGAACAATTGTATATTTAAATAGTAAAAACCACCGCTAACCCTACAGACCTCTTTTATATTTTGGATGAATGCGTTCTTGTGAGGAGAAATGCATTTTGAGAGACAAACTTTAGCGATCATTCTAGAAAGAATAAAAAGTACATTTATTGGAAAATAAAATCAACTAAAATATTTAAAATCACTACTTTAATTTTGTTAAATAAAAGCCCCAAAATAGTCTGCAGATACCGAATCTGAATATTTCCAATTTTAAACTAATATGGTAACCCAATGACATAAAAGAACAACTACATACTCAAAGCGGGAAGGCATTTCATTCATGAATGAAGAACGCTCTTAATTGGCAAACTTTAATGGAACGAAATTGAAAAGAACATTCTGTATTTGGCTACCACGTGAATCCTGTTTTATATTTTTAGGGATGATTATAGCTATACTTTAATTTTTATTTCTAATTTAATGAATCTGATTTAAACATGAACCTTTGCTTCAAAATGTAAATGGAGGGAAATCTTTAAAAGAAACCTATTTAAAAATTCATGGACCGTATATATCCAAATTACATTTTTCTGTGATTTTATGAAAATATGCTTGGTAATTTCCAAGCAATAGCATATGGTAGGGATGCACAAAAAGATGGTTGTGAAGAAATAACTGGCATTTTACTATTGTATAAGGTAAGTCATATTCATTTTCCAATATTATATCGCTATTGTATTGTGTCTTATTTTCATTTACAGTTATTGTCCCTCCAGCTCAAATGGTGGCTGACAGTTCTTTACCTTACCAAATACAGTATTTGTAATACTTACCTCAACGTGTTCTTTCAGAATGTCTCATTCAGAGATTCCCAAGCAGGAAATAAAAGTCTGAGACTGAGAAGTCACGCACCTTCTGTAGGCATGCAGGGACACGTTTTGTAATGACGCCATTTTTGGAATAAACCTCCTAAATATAGAGACTGATATGAAAACTGACAAATACAGCTCAATTATACGCAGCAAAACGTTTTTGTTAGTTAACTTTACTTGTGGATGTAAACTATTGTCATTGTTGATGAGTAGAATAATAATCTACGGATGGATTGGGCCTACGATGATATTTCATTCCTGGTTTTGTAAAGTATTTGTTGTAAACAATATGGGGAAGATTTTTTTATTCGTGTTTATTTATGCATTAATGTAATATGGACCTGAGGGATATCAGGAAACACTTATTTAAAGTAAAAAAGCATAGAAATCTTGTTTACAAATGTAATTATTTTTCGTCACTAGAAAGAGTATGGCTCCCATACTCTCTACTACTCCCTTCATATTGTCAGGTAACCCTGATATAGATTCAGTTAGCTTTAACAGCCGGCTGTCCTCAGCCTTAGACACTGTTGCCCCCCTCAGCTCAGTCTCTTCTTCTAGGCAAAGACCATCAGCCCCTTGGTTCTCCCCCGAGCTCTGTGCTGAGAAAAGCAACTGTAAAAAATTGGAGCGCTTCTGGAGACTATCCTATAACCCCTATGCCAAGTTGGCATACAAAAAAGCCTTAAAAGATTTTCACAAACTCAAGCGCAGCACTATGAGGGACTACTTCACCAACAAGTTCAGCTTAGTGAGGAACTCAGCAAAAACATTCTTTAAAATTGTACAGGAGTTCACTCAGGGCCATATGTATGAAACTTTGGTTTTGCGATTCTCAAATAGCGATTTTTAGAGAATCACTATTTGAGAATCGCAAAAAGCTATGTATGTCGGATTTGCAAATAATTTTGCGAATCCTACATATTCCTTAATTGCGAATTGCAAATGAATGAGAAGACATTCTCAATTTGCGATTCTCAATTAGAGAATCACAAATTGAGAATGCAATTTCAAGTGTGCCAGGGTGTCAAAAGGACACCCTGTTGCACCCCTGAAATGAGCATGGGTGCACATGTGGCGCACATACATGCCCTAAGGGAATGTGTGTGCGCCACATGCCACTTTGAAAAATGCAAAAATATGCATTTTTGAAAGAAATCGCAAATTACCACCAACCTGTAGTTGGTGGTAATTTGCGATTCCTTAAGGCCAAATTGCACTTTTTTGGTGCTTCTTACATTGCATTTAAGGAATCACAAAATTTGCGATTACTTAAATGCAATTGCAAAATAAGGAATCGGCGAATTTCGGCGTTTGCGATCGCAATTTTGCTTGATACATATGGCCCTAAGCCACCTGCCAATGCTGGAACAGTTCTCCCTTCGGCTTCTCTCTGCATCGAATTGTCAGACATCTTTCAGGACAAAATCCAAGTGATATATACCACCTTTGCCTCACCACAGATTATCTCAGAGCTTACGACTTGGCCAGTCAGCAATGATGGGCTGACCACTTTCCACCCTCTCTCTCTTGATGCTTTGCTGAAAAAACCTTTAACTTGCAAATCTGGGTCACCCGGCGATCCCTGCCCCACACAGTTTTTTGAACCTCTTGGCACCATGCAATAATGCCCCACTGAATCAGATCTGGAATTCCCTGCAGTGTGGAAACAGGCCTGTCTCCTGCCGATCCCTAAAAACACAAGATGCTGGCCCTGCTGCATTAAAAAACTTTACACCCATTTCCCTATTACTGGCACCAGCAAAAATTCTTGAACAAATAGTACAAAAGCAACTCTTCAATCATCTGGAATCTAGGAATAATTTTCATAACTCTCAATCCGGCTTCAGAGCCGGCTATAGCACGGAGACTTCCCTCCTTGAAGTATCCGAGAGTGTCCGCGAGAGCATCGATTTGGGCAAAGCAGCTATGCTTGTGCTACTCGACTTATCGCGGCGTTTGACACGGTGGCCCACTCCATTTTTATGATTTATTAAGAGACATGGGTATTCAAGCCACGGCCTTGTCCTGGATCTGGTCCTTCTTGGGTAACAAGTCTCAACAAGTCTTTCTCCGCCCTTTCATCTCTGACGAGAAGCCCTTGCTCTGCGGGGTTCCTCAGGGATCCTGCCTTGAGCCCTCTCCTTTTCAATGCCTACCTCTCACCCTTTGCGGGGTTGGTGGAATCATGCTGGGTGCGGGTGGTCTCCTACGTAGATGACACCCAACTGGTGTTCTCCTTTGAGGAGCAATCAGAAGCTGCCTTTGCTAATTTTAGAAACTGCTTGAGTAACATTTCGGCCTGAATGTCACTGAACTGTCTCAAACTTAACTCGGATAAAACCAAGGTACTCTTTTTCAACCAAAAATCCCCTCCCTCCCCAGCGCTATGGTGGCCACAGGAGATGAATCCTCCTCCTGAGCCCATTGACTTAGTGAGAAATCTGGGTTTCAGATTCGACAATGAACTCTCCTGCAAAACCCAAATCAGGCAAGTTTCCTCGTCATGCTTTGGGAAGCTCCGCACGATGCTGAAATTCCTCCACTTCCTTCCTCTGGAGTGCCAAAGAACAGTAGTTCATGCCCTAATCACGTCCCACCCAGACTATGCCAACAGTCTCTATCTGGGTCTCCCCACCTATCTGACTCGGCATTTGCAGATCATACAAATTGCGGCTGCCATATTGATCTGTAAGATACCTTTCCGCCGCTCAATTACCCCCACCTGAGAAACCTACACCGGTTACCTGTGACTAAGCGCATCGAATTCAAGGCCCTTACCCTCTCATTTAGAGCATTCCAGGGTCTAGGCCCGGCGTATCTGTGAGCTAGACTCCAGCACTACCATCACGACCGGACCCTAAGATCCAACCATCAGTGTTTCCTTGCCATTCCCCATTTTTGTAAGGCCAGGACTGGGGGCAGAGCTTTTGTGGTTAGAACCTCTAAACTTTGGAATGCCCTACCACTCTCCATCCGCTTATCAGAGACAGAATTCACTTTTTGGCGCGCCTTGAAAACCTGGTTCTTCACCTGCATCTAATCCTTTTGTGCCTGTCATCAGCCGACTGCCTCAGGGCCGGGATACCCCCATTGGGGGTAGCTGTGCACTCTACAAACTCCTTAAATAAAACAAAATACTTATATGATAGGCCCTCCAGATATTTCCAACACAAGGAAAGGTGGGCACTACAAAGACAAATCTATTGCGGGGGTGCGCAACGGGGCTGTGATGGTTGAAATTTAATTACAGAGGTTTTGGCACAACACAGAGGAGGTTAAGGGGTACTTGAGTGGCAGCCACTATGGTCTGAGTATAAGGTTGTTGTTACTGTTCCCGAATTACTACAATTCATTTTGAGTGAACAGAATATAACATTTTCTGTTTACTTAGGGTAAAGTGGGTGGCCTATATATTATAGAGGACTGCTTTATTTCCCTCTCTTTGAGTGCATTCTTAATTTACAACCTCTCTAGTGGAGCAATGCATGTGGAATGGATGCAGCTGAAGGTGAACATTTACATTGGAAGACTAGCTTTGCTTCTTGGAAGCCCTCTGAAGGTAGCATACGTATGCCTCTATTTCCTATGAGTTTTGATATGCTAAGAGGTTCAGATGAATATGGCTGTTTTGGGGGTTTGGATTTAGGTTGAAATTTGCTGAAATAAATGGGAACGCATCCAAGGGTTGGGACAGTTATATGAAAGCTGAATTCTACCACCCTATATCATTGATTGATGTGGTAGTGAAGGTCCTTGGAACGGCTATACTGTATAGGTTGTCACCGCAAGTCCTGCTTAAGATTTGCAATGCCAAGTGTGTGTCCCTGACCCATTACAGTAGTGAGGTGTGGGGGTACATGAAACCAACAACATTCAAGTGGCTGAACACATTTTTTAAGGTGACCAGTCAAGGTTCTGCAATGTACTCCTGCCTTCTCAGTGCACTCTGAACGTGGAATTAGGTTACTTGCCAACACAGTCGCTCTTTTTCCCCTCCGCTGCTGGATAAAGGTTTGGACCAGGGAGGATCTAAAGCTCAATAGATTGATCCTCTTTTACTGTTTTTCCTTGGATGACGCACTGAGACTCCCTTGGTTAGCCCATGGTAAGGCTGCATTGGCCATACTTGGGAGGTCTAATGCCTTTTTGTCTTCCCAACTCTTTGACGGCTGGGGACCTGCTTTCCATAAAAGAGCTGTGTTTTGAGCAGGCATCATCCTTTAGAGAAGCGGCTGAATTGATGAAACACTTGATGAGAGCACACTGGCTCCTTAAGTCTATCCAGGATATGTAGCATTATTTAGTCGAGGTGTCTAGTAGGCGTGACTGGTTTCTTTTGGCCAGGTTTCATTTTAATCAACTACACTATCTCCTACCCACACCTTTGGGTGGGTCCAATCTGGTAATAGTATGGCTGCGACAATTGGTCTCCACAGGATACCCTAATTTTTTTAATGTTTTTGAAGTTCCTATAGTTGGCCCAGAAAGCAGTTCCTTATCTGTAGTTTAAAACACTGAAATTTACTCAAGTGCGACCCATTCTTATGTACTTGCTCCGGGATTAACATGCATTTCTTTCTGTTGTCAGTTTGTCACGTGCAGCTCTGGCATCCAGGTGCTCAAGACAGGACTGAGTATTACATTTATGTATCCAGTGTTTCCTTGTTACAAGTTGTTTTGTCATATGTGAGCCTAAAGTTGCATTTTATGTAGATGTGTCATATTTGTGTGGTTTTATGGAAACCTATTGTGTCATTTATAGTTGTTTGTACAAACAAATAAAGATTTGTACTACTACAACAATATGAAAGCTGGTGATGTATTGTTTGATTTTCAAAATGAGAACTAGATGCAATTAGCTAGTTTGACACTTCTCGTTCATGTGATTATTGAGGGAAAGGCTGAAGGCTACCTGGGTTGTAATTCTTGGACACATAGGGTGAGAGAGAGAGGAAGTTGTCCCCCATCCTTGTGAGCAATCTGCACTGGAAATTGAGACTGAAATTACTATCATTGATGAAAATAACTCTTGCTTTAATTAGGCACGAAGCACCATTATCTTGCGTTTATAAATGCTGCAAACCACTAGATATCATTGGCTGATCACTTGCTGGAGGTCAGTCTCATTGTATAGCTCCCTTCCTTCATAACTACTACTGTCAGGCTAAAACAGGTAGCATGGCAATAGTTACCTCCCACCCTTTACAAATAAAAAATCAACATGGGTGATACATGTAGCATGTTGATGTTATGCACTCTAGGACCTCCGTGATTCTGGGTGGACTCTGGAGAGGAAACACGTGATATGTGGGGAGGTGTCAGGGTGTGGTTAACATTGAGTATGCGATACTGTGCAGTGTGCAAGTGTATGCTGAGGAATAAAGAAGTATTTTACTGCAGCTCCCATGTGGCATATTTTATTTGCATGCTTATGGACTGAGGAAGACACTACATCTGGCGATGAGTAGGGGTTATATACCCTGAAGAAAACAAGGCTGCTCTCCCTTAGAGTTTGCAACAGTACAGCAAACTTCCCGTAAGTGCTACATGTGCCTCAAATTGATGCAAAACAGTCTGCGACTGGAACAAGTGGAGTCAAAGCCCTGCTCCAGCCCATACACGGCCAAAGAAGAAATTGAAGGACCAACAGAGGAGCACATTCAAAACGCTTACAAATACTGCTAGTGAAGTGGTCAACGGAAACCCTGTGCTGCACCCTGAATACAGATCAATTACTCAAACAAAGCAGAAAGATAATGCCAGTGACAACAAGGTCAAAGAAACAGAGAATGTACTCACCGTCAAAGACAATTGAAGCATTCTACCACCTCAGATCTTGTGTGGTGACCCAAGTTTAAGCACAAGGATTGTGCTTGCAAAAGTTGCAGAGGCTACCGCGTACAGCGAAATCTGATTATACAGCATGTGCTCTCAATTGCAAAAGTGAGGGCGAAATACAATGCAGCCGTGTTCCTGAGTCACCACTGCCCTTTGATACTTCTAAGAGGCAGAACATTGGTGCCAAGTGGGCTGTGTGGATTGAAACATTCGATGATTTCCTAGATGCACTAGATGAAGAGGATAAAAAGAAGATCATCAAATAAGTGAACAAGCTTGCAGGGAATGTAGTGAAAGAAGTGCAAAAGACAGTTTTACTTACTGACTAAAATCATACCAGAGGGTAAAAAAAGTGTTTGATGTCAATTTCAACCCAATACCGAATGTGGACTATAAAAGTTATATCTTTGATCAAGCACAACAGGTTGGTGAAACAATGGCTGAATTTGTTGAAAGACTTGAAACTCATTAAACGTAAATTTTGTGGTTTCACTGACAAAGAAGCCATGCGCTTCAGAGTCATTGATGGCTGCCTGTCAAATTAGTTTAAAAGGCGCATGTTGAGTATGCGTCCAATGTGGATTTTCGTTTCCCCATGAAGGTGAATGTCCAGCAATTGGGCAGATCTGCAAAGGATGTGGAAGAAAGAATAATTTCGTAATTGTGTGCTGAGCTAAAGAAAAATCAAGTGTGTCACAATGGAAAGAAAAGATGGACGAGAGACGGTTCCAGATGGACTCTCACCTCACTCGCAAAACATTAAAGCGACATCAGCTATGTCAAATGGAAACCAGGCAAAACCAAGCATTGTCAAGCTCATTGTACAAAGGCTCTTCAACGTTACTAAGGAGTACCAGGGAAGAAGATAGGCGTGCGCTGATGATGTCTACTAAGGGACAGTGTGCACTTGTGAGGTTGGTTGCCTGTAAAGATCACAATTCAACGAAAACTCATCAAACAAAGCGAGAAACTTCAGTTGGACATTGTCCCAAAATCACGCTGAAAGTGAACGATCACCCAATAACTTTTATAATAGACATTGGTGCATCGATTAATATTATGCCTGTGGAAAATGTAACAGCCTATCCCCTGCACTTTGCCTCACTCCCTCAAGTATGAAGGTACACACTTGGGCCGCTTCTGAGCCATTGCAAAGCCAAGGGCTGTTCACAGCGACAGTGCAACACAAAAAGACAGTGCTGCAAGCTGCCATTTATGTTCTGCAAGGGACTTTGCTGAGCAGCTAGTTGACAGTAAGCTGGCGGACCCCAGGAAGCTTGCTGACAAGGAGGATCTCTGGGCCAGCACCAGTGCGTCCAAGAAGGGTGGATTAAGTTACACCCAGCAGAGTGAGAGAAAGGTTGATGAGTGACCCAGAAAAGTCCCAGAGTAAGGAGGGAGGAAAGGGTTCCCATTCCCCATCTGAGAAATGGGGTGGTTGTGATGGGTGGTGGCCCGGGGTACATAATTTCCAACCCTGCTGCTTTTGAGTGCTCCCAGTTAGGACACAACCAGGGACACTCTGTCCAAAGAAACCACCCACTGGTGGGACCTCTACAGTGGTGGCCAATACGACCTTAGGGGTAATTATTCCTCAGGGGCAATTCATAGACTTTGCCATGATCTCCCTTCGTTGGGAATCAGACTTGGAGCGTGAGCAGGTGATCACTGAGGATGAGTCATGAGGTCCTAGTTACTGCTCTCAGAGACACTGGGGTCAGACCATGATAGTGGAAAGACTAGTTTCCCCAGAGCAGTTCACTGGCCAAGTGTGTAGGTTAACTCAGGCCTACGGCAGGACATTCTCTGCCATGTAGCCCTGGTGTCCCTGGAGCAGGGTGGAGAGCTGACCCAGAGGAGGGTCAGATTTAGTCTCCAGATGCCCAGAAAGTGCATTTGGAGGAATGAGTTGCTCCCAGTGTCAGGTGAAGTGAGAGGGGAGGCTGCCAAGGGTGCTCTCACAGTTCTTTTTTTCTGGGGCTACTACTCCCAAGTGGAGGGTACAGGAACCCAGATGGAGGGGCAAGGTGAGGTACAACTCACCTCTGTCCCTTGTTCAGTCTCAGTGTACAGATCCAGAGTTGAAGGACCAGTTTTAGGATACCATCTCATAACTGATGGGGGGTAGAGTGGAAATAGGATGAAAAGCACCTAGGGCTACTGCCCCCCACTCAGAGACACCTCATAGGCCAGAGACACGTCAGGAGCTCATACAGAACTCCTTGTCAACCCTAAGTCTGGAAGAGAGACTTACCCAATATCCCAGCTTAAAACCTCCACCTAGCAGTGGATTGACAGGGCCAGGCTCCTGGCATTTACAGCTGTCAGTGGCCTCTGTTGGTTACTGTCTTTTTGGGCAACGTTTTCCTTGGGTTGGAGACAAAGTCAGATCCAAGGGTTGGAATGGGCCAAATCACTTTGCTGGCCAGGGTGGTGCTGAGTGCATACTGGGATGCATGTGTGAGCAAAGTAAGATTAGGTGCAGCACAGATGGGGCCCACAGTTGAAGAGAAGGATTTTCCATGGGTCTGTTTAGTGGCTTAGAACAATAGACAGCGGGGTCAAACTGAATCCAGAAAGGTGTAGAACTGACCTGTGCCCCTGCAGTGGAGAGCCATTTTCCACTTTCAGTCACCTAAGAAGGGAGGTCCATCAAGACCTTGGTTGGTCTTCCCTGGCGTTATGCTGGGGGGGGGGGGGGGGGTCTTTTAGGAAATGACCCTTTTTGCAAGGTCACCCCAAACCTTTTGCTTTCTTCCTCGGACTTTTTACTGAATTTGTTGTGTTGGCTTTACGACTCACTCCTAACCACTGCTAAAGTGCTCTCTCATTAAAATATGTTAGAATTGGCTTATACCCAATTGTCATATTTAATTTACTTACAAGTCCCTAGTACAGTGAACTACATGTGCCGGGGCCCTTTAAAATAAACGCTACAAGTGGGCCTGCAGGACATATGGTGCCACTCGCTTAAGTATCCCTTTAGCCATGTCTGAGGCCTGCCATTGCAGAGCTTATGTGTGCAGTTCTTCAGATATTGACATTATGAATTTAACCCAGTCATTGGCTTTCTGCGAGCGGGCTCAAACTAACTGCTCTTCTGTGGGAAAGCCACTCATGCAAACCCTGCCATGTTATGTTATGTTATGTTATGTTAAAGGGGATTTATAGAGCGCTCGGCCACTCAAAAAGAGTGTCCCGGCGCTAAAAGTACCTGCCAGACACCAGGAGCTCACACACGTCTTTCTGTCCTATCATAGCGACATATTGCAGTCTATAGGGGGAACAGCCAGGTCTTAAGATGCTGTCTAAAACTAAGGAGTTCAGAATCACTTCTGAGGGCCAGAGGGAGGGAGTTCCATAACTTGCTGACGATCACCTGGAAGGAACGACCTTCCTTTCTGGTTAGAAAGAATTTTGGCACCACAAGCAGATGAAGAGTAGAAGATCTTAACGTCCTCCCCGGGCAGTAGGGGGTAATTCTCTCTTTAAGATAAGAGGCCCCTATATCGTGAAGCGCTTTAAAAGCAAGGACCAGTGCCTTGAAATCGATTCTGTTTTTTATTTTGAGCCAATGTAGTGTTTTGAAGAGGCTAGCCAAATGGGTCCTAGGACCGACCCTCACAACTGCCCTGGCCGCAGCATTCTGAACCAATTGCAGACGGTTCACAAGAAATTTCGGGATGCACAGATAGAGAACATTTGCGTAGTCTAATCTAGAAATAATGAGAGCCTGAACTACAGTCTGTATATGGGACAGAGGCAGGAGGGAAAGAAAGTCCCTCATCATTTTTAGAAGCCTAAAACCTGTCCCCGTCACAGATTTCACCTGCGACTTCATAGAGAGATCTGAGTCCAATAAGACTCCAAGATTTTTCATTGTAGTCACAGGGCTGGGTGGAAAAGGCTGGTCCTGTGGCCACCAATTTTTCCACTCGTCCCCTGGAGTGTGTCCACAGAAGAGCATTTCGGTCTTTGCCGAATTACAGGACAGCTGTTTCAGATGAAACCATCCAAAAATGTTGGACAGACATTCATTAAAAGGTTCATCCTTCCCATAAGTAAACAGAATTTGAGAGTCGTCAGCATATGTTATAATCTTGGCTCCAAATTTTTCAGAGAGGCCAATGGGGCCATATATACATTAAAAAGAGTAAGTTCAACAAAGAACACTGGGGTACACCCACATTTAATTGGGGAATATCAGCAGAAAAAGGAGGAGACCAAACAGATTGTTGACGCTCATTGAGGAAAGAGGAGAACCAGTTGAAAACCGTGCCCCGTAGGCCGCACTCCCTCAATCTCTGAAGGAGGCAGTCGTGGGGCACGGTATCGAAAGCGGCCGAGAGATCAAGCAGTATAAGAACTGCTTTACCTCCTCTGTCGAGAGTGTTCCTAATGCTTTCAGAAATTTCTAGCAAAGCTGTCTCAGTACTATGGTTTGCTCTAAAGCCGGATTGGCTTGCATGAAGAGCATTAGTGGTTTCTAGATGGTTAATAATTACTGCATTCACATATTTTTCCAAAGTTTTAGCAAAGAAAGGAAGCAGTGTGATAGGCCTGTAATTATTAGTGACTGCTGGATCGGCCATGGGCTTTTTTAGAAGAGGGAGTATCTTGCCCAGTTTCCATCTCGCAGGGACAGTGCCGGTGCTCAGTGCCAAATTCAGCACGTGATTAGCAGCCGGGTTCACAACTTCGGCAACAGATGCTAATATTTTGGCGGGGCACGGGTCAGAAGGCGAACCAGATTTTAATGCTCTCATAATGGTTAGGGAAGCATCCAGGGATTTCGGAGGAAATTCTTCTAATATATCCGTCTGGGAACCGCCTGAGAAGTCCGAAACATTCTCTAAATTTGACTGTGGAGATACAGCAAAGGAATGCTGAATGGACTTAATCTTGTTGTAAACGAATGTGGCAATATTTACAGTCCATTCAGCAGTAGGAGTGAAGGGGCTCTGAGTAACAATAGGGGAAACGAAATCTTTCACTACTTTAAAAAGTGCCTTGCTGCAGTTGTTTGCGGACTCAATTTTATTTCCTAAAAACTTTTTCTTCTCATTACGGATCTTCAAGAAGTGGGTTTTAAGAGCCTGCTTGTAGATGAGCTTGCCCTGGGGGTGATAATTTTTCCTCCAAGAGCGCTCAAGGCATTTACAGGCTTTTTTACTCTGCCTCAGTTACTCCGAAAACCAGGGGGCCGAGGGACTATTCCGCGTGTCCCTGTGCACTTTGGGAGGAGCAAGGTGGAGTGTCCATGTATGAAGCCAATTCTCAAAAGTGGATACTGCATCCTCAAGAAGGCTTTCCGCCGAAATAGGGTGATGAATTAAAATTTCCGCTAAGGTTTCGCTTTATGCTGCGATCACAATTTTCAAGCAGGAAGCACAGACCACTGACACCTCTAAAACTAATATCTTATAAATAGTGTCATGGAATATAGCAGGATTGAGGAATAAAATGCACCAACATGACAAGGGGACTTTTATTGACAAAGGTGATGATATCATGGTTCAGGAAACTTGGTAAATAGTGCAGTTCCATAAGTAAGGCTTCAAAACCTTTTTTGTACCAGACATAAGGTCTAAGGCTGGCAGGTCATCAGGAGGACTGGGCCAGTATTGCTTTGGGGTGTCAGGCAAAACAACTAATCATTGATTTCCCTGATATACTATTGTTAGCATTTTCATCCTGGATGGGAAATAACTTTTTCTATACAGCGTGCACAATAGAAGCACAATAAAATTGACTGAGTCTCTAGTTTTAATATTACTGAGAGGCTGTATAAAAAGGACAGGTAATATTGCTGCTGTTATCATAGCGCCAGGGTACCCGTAGGGTGTTTGCTGCACTTTATAAATGCCATATACAATACAATACAATCATTGG
Source organism: Triturus cristatus (assembly GCF_964204655.1). Taxonomy (NCBI): domain Eukaryota; kingdom Metazoa; phylum Chordata; class Amphibia; order Caudata; family Salamandridae; genus Triturus; species Triturus cristatus. Next base: position 1,330,491,864 of record NC_140585.1, read on the forward strand.
AGGAGATTCCAATTTAAGCTTTGAGCCCTCAGCTCTTCTGAGGAATATTGGGTGTGATGACCAGCTGTGGAGTATTCCACAAATAACAGGTCCTTGTATATAGTCTATAGCTAAGGTAGTTTTTCAGATGATAGACCTCTTCATATGTTGCCATCTGAGAGCTTGTAATGGCCGAACAGCCTAAAATCTTACTAAGAGGCCTCTTTTAGAAGGAATACTCATCAAAGTGACATCAACTGCATACTCCTGGACCTACACGCTTGATCTAATCTTATTGACGCGGAAGTCACCAAGCGATATGAAAGTGACCATTCCCTTGTGTTCCTCGCCCTCCTGATCCTCCTGGTTGGTGGTTGGAATTTCCCATGAGAATGTATTGGAGGACTGTTAGAAGAGACACTAAATCAAATAATGAGGTCACATATGCCCCATTGTACCACCACTTGAGTTTAACCCTGTCCGTATTTGGTGACTGTGACCTCTCTACGCATATGATCATGAATCTCCATAACTAGCGCTTTGTGGAACTGAAGAATTCTTTCTTCACCAAACCCTCTCCCAGGTGCTGTACTCCGCCAACTCCCAACACAACATGGTGCAATAAGGCATGTAGAACAGCTAAATTCCACTGAGTTAAAACCATTAGACAACATGTCACTTGAAATCAAGGCTACCAGAGCCAAGTATGGAGAGACCCAAAAACAGGCCAAAGTAAAATGGAATAGAACTGTTTGGGGCGGCATTCTGGACGCTATCCGGTCCAGTAATCAGGCAGCTTTCTGGCACATGATCAGTCATTGTGACAAAACAAATATAATGAGGCTAGAGAACAGCATTTTACTCTAGGACTGGGTTAGTCACTTTTTTAAGCTCTCTAGAGTGAAGACACTACTGGTTCTGCTGTTTACGACACCCCAGATTCTGAAGAGCGCTGTAGAGCTGCCTATAGAATAAGACACTGATCTATCTGATATAAGCACTATGCCTATGAAAGCAAGTTGATGATACAACATTTTTTCCCTGACTGAAACAAGGTGTGCTATTTGTGCACAAAAAGCAGGCAAGGCACCTGGGCCGGATAAGATCCATATGGAACTACTTAAATCAGAGCCCGACTTTTGGACACCTTACTTAAATTGCATTGATTATGCCATTATTGTTGTTGCCCAAATTCCTGCCATCTGAAGAGGAGCAGATATATTTCCTATTTTCAAGAAGAGCTCAAAATCTGACCCAGCAAAATATCATTCCATAAGCCTGATAAGTCTGATTTATCTAGCCCAAAACATATTCTGCAAGCAAATTTGGGATCGTTTACTGGCATGGATCAAAGACAATAAGATCCTTTCCCGGGTTCAAGCAGGGTTTCACTCCAAAACAAGCACTGTAGATCAAGTCTTCAGATTCCAGCTTTTAAGATAGAAGGTGCTGGACATAAATTGGGGCAGTCTTTATGTAGCATTGAAGACTGCATTTGATATGGTTCCCAGAGGCAGACTCTAGTGTATCCCAAGAGAAGCAGAGTTACCATCTACCTTACTGGATATCATAGTGCACCTGCATACAGGCAATTATGCTCAAACTATATGGGGAGAAAATGGGAAAACAACAGACCGGATAGAAGTTGTCAAAGAGGTCCGACAAGGATGCGTTCTTGCCCCAACCCTATTCCTGCTATTTATAAAGTGCCATGTTGACTTCCTTCTGGACATGAAAATGACTTCCCAGCTTTGGGGGGCATAAAAATGCCAGGTTTGCTGTTCACCAACAACACGCTACTTGTGTCAAAAAAACCCAAAGGAATCAAGACCTTACTTGCCAGTTTCAGTCTTTTCATATTAATCAGGGCCTGGCCGTTAATACTAGTAAAACTAAGTTTATGGCAAATCATCTGCACAGGCACTTTAAAGGGGCTTCAAGTTTGGAGGGAGTAAATCTCAAGACAGTATTAGATTTTCATTATTTGGGAATTCGCCTATCTAGTGGTAACTCCTGGGCTATCCAAATCCCTGAGAGTATACTCCTCATTAACCGTATGGCAGCGGCCACTTCGAGATTTTCAAAAAAAACACCTCTTTTCACCCTGTATCACCTATTTTAGAAATGTGGAGAGCGCAAGCAGTGGCCGCTGCAGTTTATGGATCAGAACTTTGGGGTCACAGTAATGTTGACCCATTAGGGTCACAGAAAATACATTTCTGAGAGTGGCACTAAAAATTCCCCAAAATACTCTGTTAGTTTTAAAAATGCATTTGGATATGCAATCCATAACAGCCAAAGTTAGGCTTAAACCAATTTTGTACTGGCTGAGGATTTGTAGACCAATGAACTGGAACCCTATAGGGTAGACATTATGGACATTTTAGGTACAAAAAAAGGAGTGGTGACTTTACCATGGCTGATATATAAAAAACAGACACTATCCAACTGGTGTCTGATCGATCTTTGGAATCACGTGTTGTAGAATCACTGGGCCCTAAAGACATTCAGTTGAGCTAAGATCTTACAAACCAAAAATTCAGTAAAGCTATGCAGGACAGTAGCATTAGTATTTCCTGTATGGAGATCTCTCTTTTTGAATTTCTCCTAATCATGAATAAATCATTTGGAATGCACAATCAACTATTGGAAATGATTCATGGTGAGACAGAAACAGGATTTAATTAGAGTTAGATTTTTATCGAGATTAGTTAAAAAGGGTGAATGCATCAGTATCAGACATTTAAGATATAAGAGTGCAGGTCAATCAAATTAAGTTTGGGATTGCCATCAAATGTTACCAAAGCTTTGGAAAAGTTCAGGAAGGGAAATGAGCCATGTTAGCTCAAAAGTAATCTCCTATGAGGGGAATAGTCAGAGGACAGCGTACACAGCATATGGGTCAGCCAAGAGAAAAGCCAATAGAGTCAGCAGAGGCAAATCTGGTTCAAGAAAGTTGCAAAGAAGTCCACATGTAAGTTGCCAAAAAGCTCTGTGCCCAAGAAAAGTTGGTGTATACGTTCCTTCACATGAATGTATAATATGGTTCTCAAGTTCCGGAGTGACACCTGCTGGGTCACCTCATATGTTCAGACCACTTAGTCATTTGGTCAGTTGGTATAGGGTGATTGTCATGCATCATAAAGAAGACACAGATTATAGAGAAAAGGCAGTGCTCATCACATACGTTGTTGAACCATCGAGTGTGTATAACTCTCAAACAAAAGCCCTTTTGCAAGAGCACATGAGTGCAAGAGGACAGTTTCTTCTGGCCAAGGTTCCAAAAGTAGCAAATTCGTTGCAAGTAGTCTTTGTATGCAAATGGGAACTCTCCCCCTGAGTCATAGTTTCTCTCCGCAAAGCAAGTTTATGAAACCTTTTCATGAGAACAAAATCAAGCAAAGTAAGAACAATGCAGGACTACATGGAATTTGGCTCATAAAATGCAGAATATAAAATAATAGAAATATACATTTCATTAACGAAAGTCTTTCAACTTAGTTGCACTCATAAAGGGTTTTAGATTAGTTGTAAACAGCACACGTAACTATGGCATAGTACTGCGTTTCCAAAGTACCAATGTGTAAAATGATTTGAAAACATAAATATTCATATCATTTCAGTAATTCACATAAGTACATTATGAAGAATATTATCTGAAAGTTTTAGGGCAAGAGTATTTAGTATAGAAGTGCAACACCCTTTTCTCCTTTCTCACTTGATGGACAGTTTCACATATGCGAAAAATTTAGTTTTACATGAGACTCTTCAATAACACACAAAATGTAATCTAGATTACATTCGTTTTTTTTAATTCTTCACGCACATTAGTATTTCATAAGTGCAGTTAGGAAAATTTGAGACCATGTGAATTCATCACTTAACATTTTTTATTGCATGTGGAAAATATACACCAATACAGGTAAATAGAGTACAATGTATGTTATTCAAATGACTATATTTAATTACATTTACACTCATCTGCATGCTTTTATGATGGAGTAACTAGGGTTTCTTTCTTTAACGTATCGTTGGTGCACGTTTAACATATTTTCTCTCAAATGTGTCATAATCGGTTTGTGTGTCAATTAAAGTGTTCAGCAGCATATCTGCTGCATCACACCCAACACCCATTACCTCCTCTTCTGTCAACTTTTTGGGACAATGAAGGGAGGAAAATTACCCAATCCCCAAACCCGGGCACACTCACTAGCAGGTTTATGCAGACAAAACCAATATCAAAGTTTAAGCCTTTCCTTGGTAAGATTGATCCTCCATTCACAACACCTCTCTACATACGATTTAGGTTGGGAACCCTACCACTTGCAACTGTGACCAGCTAGAGGAAGGGCCCAAATCGAAGGTTGTAAATTTTGCCCGGTGTACAGGGAAACAGAAGAGCACAAAAACAATCACTACAGGTACTTTCCACTTTCAATGCGTGTTGTAGAATGCAGCACGCATTGAAAGAGGAAAAGCGAGGAAAAATGAAAACATTTCCCCTCGTTGCGCTTCGCTACGCCACCTCTAGGGTGGCAAAGCATTCACACGCATCTCCAGATTTACGATTTCTCATAAATCTGGAGATGTGTCTTGTTCCATGAGTGTTGCGTGGGAACACCCACAGCAACACCCATGGAACGCCCCTCCAATGCACAGTGCTGCATGTGAAGGGGCCGTATTTACAAGGAGAGGAAAAGTCACGCAGGGTGGCTTTTCCTGTCCTTGAAAATATGGAGGAGCCCCCTGCGCCACCAGTAGTTCACAAAAAGTGATGTACTGGTGGTGCAGGGGGCTTGTAAATCTGCCGCAGTGTATTTTCAATTGCAAATACCTCAAATCTATTTACCCCGCCGGTCCCCTCTTTGTAAATTGTGCTTAAAGTACTTTGGGCTAATGACCCATGAACATCCTGGCAATAACTTAACTAAATGAGCCAATAATTATGGTCACAACGAGCCTATATGGAATTTGAAAATGTCAATTTTTATGTTTTTTCATTTATGATATTGCACTTTATGGTTCTGGGCATGAGAGGATCAAAGTACTTAGTTTCTTGGAAACAGTTAAATTATTTTTTACATTTTAACCCCAAATAATTGTTTTGTTAACACACATTTGTAAACCTTTTCAAATTGATCAAAGCACTTTATCATATTTGTATGATATGTGAGTTTTTAATTAAATTTACAAATGCACTTTTGACATATTGCTTGGATTCGGAATGTATTTATTATATAGTTTGTTTTATTTGAAACAATGTATATTGCAACTTGCTTATGCTGCTTTTAAGGTCCTTGACCAAAATAAAGTGTTTAGACTCTATACACCCCAGGACACAGTTTACATCACCTTCAGACTAGCATCAGCGGGGCAATAAGCTATGTACATCCCTGTGTGCAGTGTGTGGACTCTTGAATAGTATGAGCCTTCCTTGATGACTGAATGCAGGGTGAACCATACATCCATTACCTGCATGTTAGTGACACAATTTTGTAGTTGGCATGTGGTGGTAAAGGATTGGTGGTCAGGTATTGACAGTGGGAACATATCCCAGTCCAAATCAGCTACATAGTTTAGGTACCCACAATACACGGTGGGTACTATAGAGTGACGGACAATAGCCGGTATCAATCCAGAAAAAAATATTGCCTGAGTCACATCAAAGGCACAGATTGTAATAAGGGCAAATTGCTCTCCATCTAGTTTATCTTCAATTGCCACATGTCTACCTTCTGTGTCAATCTCAGATCTGTGAAGTACAAACAGTGCATCGCGGGCAATTCGTATGAGTACCCCTCTAGCAAACCCTGAATATGTAGTCCTATGGGTAAACAGCCATTACAACGAAAATTTTACAATGAATACCATTACCCCGCATTCCAACACGAACCAACTACCATTACTCCGCAATGCCATTACAATGGCATTACAATGCATATGCATTTACCACGCATGCTTGAACAGCAAATTTCATTGTAAAGGCATTCATGGTAAAGGCATATGTATTTTACATGTAAGTATAAGGTAAGTATAGGGTTTAAGGTGGGTTTGGGGTGTATGGTTTAGGTTTTGGGGTGCCAAGGTTAATTTTAGGGTTCAGGGTGGATTTTGGTTTGGATGTGCCCAGGGTAATTTTGGGGTTCAGGGTTTTTTGGGGTTTTGGGGTGCCCAGGGTAATTTTAGGGATCAGGGTGGGTTTGGGGTGCAGGGGTGCAGGGGAATTTTAAAGGTTCAGGGGGTTGTGTTTTGGGGCGCCCAGGGTAATTCTAGGGTTCAAGGTTTGTTTGGGTTTTGGGGTTTCTAGGGTAATTTTAGGGTTCTTTGTTTGTTTGGGTTTTGGTGTGTAGGGTTATTTTTAGGGTTCAGGGTGAGTTTGTTACAAGAAGGAATGGTGGTATAGTTGATAGGGAATGGGCGCCTAAAAGGGTAATTCCACTAAATATTTATTTGTGTGGGTACAATTGTTACGGTGCTGCAGCGTAGAGAGAATCACCTGCCTCTCCAGACCTGTGGCCTGGGCTACACTTGACTTAATTAGTAATCCCAAGCACATGTTATATATAAATGGGTGAGTTTGGGTTTTGGGGTAATTTTAGGGATGAGGGTGGTTTTGGGTTTGGCGTGCCAAGGGTATTTTTAGGTATCAGGGTGGGTTTGGGTTTTGGGGTGTAGGGGTATTTTTAGGGTTCAGGGTGAGTTTGGGTTTGGGGGTGCCCAGGGCAATTTTAGGGTTTAGGGTGGGTTTGGGTTTTGGGGTACAGGGGTGTTTTTAGGGTTCAGGGTGGGTTTAGGTTTTAGGATGTCCAGGGTAATTTTAGGGTTCTGGGTCTGTTTGGGTTTTGGGGTGTCCAGGGTAATTTTAGGGATCAGGGTGTGTTTGGGTTTTGGGGTGTAGGGGTATTTTTAGAGTTCAGGGTGAGTTTGGGTTTCGGGGTGCCCAGGGTAATTTTAGGGTTTAGGGTGTATCTGGGTTTTGGGGTGCAGGGATATTTTTAGGGTTCAGGGTGGGTTTGGATTTTGGGGTGCCCAGGGTAAGTTTAGGGATCAGGGTGGGTTTGGGGGAGTAGGGGTATTTTTAGGATACAGGGTAGGGTTGAGTTTTGGGATACCCAGGGTAATTTTAGGGTTTAGGGTGTATCTGGGTTTTGGGGTGCAGGGATATTTTTAGGGTTCAGGGTGGGTTTGGATTTTGGGGTGCCCAGGGTAAGTTTAGGGTTCAGGGTGGGTTTGGGGGAGTAGGGGTATTTTTAGGATACAGGGTAGGGTTGAGTTTTGGGATACCCAGGGTAATTTTAGGGTAATTTTAGGGTTCAGGGTGAGTATGGGTTTTGGGGTGCAGGGGTATTTTTAGTGTTCAAGGTGGGTTTGGGTTTCAGGGTGTCCAGGGTAATTTTAGGGCTCATGGTTTGTTTGGGTTCTAGGTGTATTTTTAGGGTTTAGGGTGGGTTTGGATTTTGGGTGCCCATGGTAATTTTAGGATTTAGGGGGTATGGGTATTGGGGTGGTAAGGGCAATTTTCTTTTGAGGGGGGTGTATAGTTATTGGGATACAGAGGGTAATTTTGGGGTTTTAGGGGGTATGTTTAAATATATATATATATATATTTTTACAATATTGGTTATGACGTATGTGTAAGCACACACAAAAAACTGCAGGGTCTTATAAATTAGTACTCTTTTATCAGTACTGTATTGATTTTATGGTTGCTTTTAATGAGATTGGTGTACAAGTTTTAACATGAGAGTATTTATACTTTTATTATTTCATGTTTAGCTAACTACTCACCATTTCTGACTCAGTACCATAAAGTCTGTTTTCTATTTTTATGTTCTTACCCTATGGCACCTTGCACTTTAAGAAAACTGCTAAAAATGGGAAAATAATTGTACAAATAAGAAACCTCCTACCGGCTAGTGTGTCATGTGATCAAGACCCTTGTAGGGTCGAAACGCGTAATGGCTGCCGAGGCTTGATGAGCTGTCAATAAAGAATTTTTTCCAGTATTCAATTGTGGTCTGTGCTCCATTCTTCACGATCGAATGAGGTTTAAATGGAGTGCTGCTGATAATAATGTAGCCGGTTTTAGACTTCTTCGGCTTTACACGGACTCCCTCCAACTTGGTGCTGCTGCCACCAAGGGAGTCACAGCTTGTAACCAAGCGTCAATTTAATCCGGAAGGATACGTGGCGGCAAGGCCCCCCATCAAGCTGAAAACTACAACGGCGGAACCCCGCAGCTTCGGACAGGTAGGCGAGCACGCGTCGGAGGACGCGTAGGGCGCCTAACCTGTTTTGAGTAGTCCACGGGGGGAGCCAGTGTGAAAGGGCACAGCTGGGTGTGAGGTACTGCAGGGATACACGGGAGAAGCAGGCATAAAGAGCATAAACTCCTTTAAGAGTATCCAATCCATAAAAGACAAACAATACTTGCTCGTTAAGCCAGTATGACAGCTGACACGCTCAGAGAGAGGGAAGCGGTGGCGGCTGAAATGTTTGAGGACAACAAAGCACCTATTATGAACTCAAATTCCCACAATACATCTGTAGCTCAGTGAAATCCCACTTTAAGGGACAAAATCAGGCAACTTGAAAAATTGATGCGGACTGAACAAAATAAATGGTGGGAAGCAAAATCTCTCCAGCGCTATTTAGATGTTGGCAGGGTGCCACAAGGATAAAGGATTTTAATTGCTCCAAGTTACGAAACCCCCTATAAAGAAATGATGAAAGAATGGGCAGAAACCAATATGGAATCTTCACAAAGGTTGTTAATTATACTTGTCAAATATGCAGAAAAAGACCGTGCGGAGCTAACAGAACAAATCGCAGCAATTAACAATGAATTAAGTGGCATGGGTCAAACAGAAGAATTAACAAAATTAAAGGAGGAAATGACCAAAAGGTTCTAATGGCACGCACGCAAAATGGCTTGCAAAAGGCCTTGGATACATTTAATGATTTTATAAGGACCTAGGGTTAAGCATTAATGTCTCTAAGACATTTATCATGAGATGTGGTAAAGGGATCCAGAGGGTGAGGGAAATTTTTCTGGATGGAAACAAGTTAGCCACCACCAAGAATTTTAGTTATCACGGCATTCTAGTAAATCAAAAAGACACCTGGTCTCAGATGTTAAACGCGAAAAGACTCACGTTTACTAGAACAACGACAGCCCTAGTCTCCTTTGCCAAGAAACTAGAGAGGAAGCCGCCACTTGAGCTTTTGCAAATATACAAAGCAAAGTGTATCACAGCTACAATGTATGGGGCAGGTGTGTGGCGTTTTGTTAATACCTACCCACTACAGCTGGTGGAGAATTCGTTTTTGCGTTATATTCTGTCAGCCCCCCCATCCACGCCCTCCTACACATGCCATGAGGAGCTGGGTCTCCCTTTTATTTCAGACCTCATCAAATTGGAACCAGTGCTTTTATGGCATAGGATGTGGACTAAGGAGCAGACCAAGTTGAATAGAGTGATTTTAAATGATAGCATGAGCTTGGATGGGGCCGCCAAGGTCCCTTGGATTAAATATATATGTAATTTTATGAAAGACCTAGGGCATCTGGAATACTTTGTGGACCCCATTACTCTGCTGTCAGTATTGAGAAAGACCCTAAAGTTAGAGGGTCTTCAATTATTGAATTCAATACGACTGGCAGAAGAAGTGCTAAAACCTAGCGTTAGGCAGCATCAATTATTGCTTGCATGTATGGGGATGGAGCCCTACTTGATATGTCCCAGGAATATTTGATAGGATGCTTTTAACAAGATTTAGATTGGGAGTCGTACATAGATTACTGTCAATACCAACTATGACCGACTGGTCACGAACTCTGATACCCTGCCCGTGTGACAACCACTCTGAACAGTCTATGATCCACCTACTTCTATTCTGTAAATTTTACGTAGAGTTGGGGAAAGTCTATTTACTTCCACTTTTAAAACATGTGGTTGTAAGGCAATGTCACCCAGTTTTTATTTGGCTGTAGCTTCTAGTAGATGAACACACTGCGTGGAGGGTGGCCAAGTTTTTGAAAAAGGCGATCCAGCTGAGGAAAAGTGTGGTATTTGAGGTGTACATTGTGGGCACTAGCTCCCCTGATGGTGCTGGATCAATTTTTAATGTGTAATTATATCAAAATCTGTTAAGTTAATAATGAAATTTGTATTTGTTTTTATTGTATGTGCTTTTATGATTGGTATATTAACAATCAAATAAAGCTTTCCTTGACTTGACTTGACCAAAAGGTTAAAAAAAGAAGAGGACAAGATATGTGAGCGCAAGGCTTTTAAATTCCATCAAGATCGAATGGATTACGAAGGTGGAAGGATTTTCACCTTCGCAAAGAAATACGACTCTCAAAGTTTTAAAATATGGGGCAGCACAAAATGCGAAACAAACAAACACTGAGGTAAGAGCAGAAGCTGGTACTTCGTCAAACTCTGAATTCAGTTCAGCCCTTGAGAGCGAGGCAGAAGTAGAATCTCGCAGACAAAATCTATCACAATTACCAGTAAAAATAAGCCTGGCAGATGAAGTGGATTTTTTAGTTCTCGAGCGCAGGCAAACCCTGTGCCCCAGAGGTCAACAAACACAGCAAACAATAGTAGAACAGCAAAACGCCGGGAAAGGAGAATGGCAAAATGACAATCTACCAGGCAACAAGAAACAACAAAAACGTCAACCAAAACGGAATTGGAAGCGGTAAATCAAAATGAACGGTTTACAAACCCTACAGTAATCAACTTAACAGACACTATACTTAACAAGGCAGAAGAACAACTGCTGTCCTCAGGTCTCTCCTATTGCCCACCAAGCTCCTTCAACTACGCAGCAACGCGAATGGACGTATACAAGAGGATCAGAAAACTCAAAAAATATTTCTTGCAACAAAATAACACTCGATCAGAACTGATTTCTCAACAAGAATCACACGTGTATATGTCCTCTCAGCTGAATTGAACTCCTTCCAACCTGCCATTGTTACAAGATATGCTTGACTTAAGCAGTGAAAACAGAATCAGTAATAGAGGTTCACATGAAGATTCCAACAACAGTGCACCAACTCCCAAACTAGTTGAGACAACTTCATTCAAACCTCGCTCAACTTTCAATCCGATCATTCTAAAAGACAATATTGACATGTTTCATGAACAAGTTACAAACAGTCTCAAAGAACTTAATCTTGAAAAAAAAAACACCACTAAACACAGAACCAACATGTGGGAATTACAATATCATGTTCTAATGTCAAAACTTAAAATTGATGAAGAAATCATTATAACAAATGCCGATAAAGGGGGTAACCTGGTACTGTGGAAGAAGAAAGACTACATAACTGAAGCTATGAGACAACTAAAAGACTGCTATAGACGCTGTGACCAAGTAACATTGAGGACTGTTTATGACAATTACAAAATGAAACTTTTAGCGTGGAACCATGCGGGTTTGCTAACACTTGACGAAATTAAATTCTTAAAAAATGAAAACCCCATCTTATACTTTATCCCTAAAGTTCACATAAACATAGAACAACCACCGGGAAGGCCCATCCTCTCCGCCCGGAATAGCCTCCTTGAGAATACATCAAGTTATGTAGATTATTATCTACAGGAGCACATACAACAGCTCACATTGTATATCAAAGAGACGGGGGACATTTTATTCAAGATGTTGAACTTTTCTTGGCAGAATTAATTTTATCTCATTACACTTGATGTAACGTCACTTTAAACTTCGATAAATCATTGTGACGGACTAAGCGCTATGAAGTATTACTCAGCACGTAGAGGTACAGAATTTGCACAACACAACACAATGTTAGCTGATATGGTGGAATACTGTTTGTGCAATAATATATTTTTGTTTTCAAAACAACTTGTACCAACAACTACGAGGCGTGGCAATGGGGGCCAGCTTCTCCCCCAGCTATACCTGTCTGCACATGGGATGGTGGGAAGAGCTGGTCCTACTGAAAGAATACGCCTCAATCATTAACCCAGAGCTCTTAACTGGGGGTGAATGTTTTGATTTGTTCTGCATACCGTCCATCAATTGTGTGTCTTTTGCTCAATCATGAGAAACATCAAAATCTGGTGGAGATTTTTTGATGATCTCTTTTTAATATGGCAGGGAAGTAAAGAAGATGCTGAAGAATTCATTGCCAGTCTTAATACCAATCAACTAAATCTGAAATTTACAGGAACAATCAGCAAGGAAAGTGTAAACTTTTTAGATGTTCAGGCTTTCATTAAAGAAGGAAGATTAGAAACAAAAGTTCACAAAAAACCTACAGCTGGCAAAGCAATATTACATGCAGAAAGTGCGCACCCCCGACACCTGATTCAAAGCATTCCATATGGAGAAATGCTCCGTTTTAAATGAATCTGCAGTTGTGAGGAAGATCTCAGACAAGCACAAACAAACAGCAGAATCAGATTTCTAGACAGGGGCTATACAGCCCGCTGCATTGATGATGCCATCAAACGCAGCAACACAGTCCCTAGGGAAACCCTCCTTAGAAAAAACATAGAGGGATTAAAAGACAAAAAACAAGATGCCGACATGTTCAGGTTCATTTTGCGATACAGCAGAGAAGAAAAACAGATTAGAAATATCATCAAAAAGCATTGGCCCTTGATATTAGGAGATCCCACTATAGGTCACCTGCTTCCTAAAAGACCGGCCATTACATACAGCAGGGCACCCTCAATGAGGGATGCTTTGGTTCAAAATGACCCTGGTGGCCAACCGAGTGGTACATGGCTTTCTCAAAGGAAAGGGTTCTTTAAATGTAAGACATGCAAGGCATGTCAATTCGGAACCAATTGAACAACCTATGCCACACCCTTTGATGACAAAGAAAGACCCATCAATGAAGCCCTTAATTTTAAATCCAACTTTGTAGTTTATGTGCTGGAGTGCCCTTGTGGCCTACATTACATAGGTTGTACCATACTACAAGGACACAAGAGGGTACTCAAGCACATAAGGGCATTAAAGAACAGGGATCCAGATTACCTAGTGGTCAGACACTTTGGTGAATCACATAATGCAGACCCCAATAACCTAAAATACTATCTGATTGACTCTGTTCCTCCACAGAAAAGAGGTGGTGACAGGGAAAAAGCCCTGAGACGGTTGGTCACGTGGTATATTCTTAACCTTGATTCCAAATTTCCAAAAGGGTTGAACGCTACGGAGGAATTACATACATGCTTGTAGGTCCATAACAACCGTCGCACTACAACCGCTCAAATTTTACTTCACTCGGGATAGATAGGTTTTTACACTCATTTCACACCAAGAAGAATATTAGCACTCAGCACTTTTTTGCACTAGCACAAGCTACTTTATGTCATAAGGTTTACATGTTAACTGTTCATATCAAGTTGTACTGTATCTTGTATATTTATTTGATTATCTAGTCATGAATATACAAGCAGGTAAAATTGCATAAGCTCATATTGGTATTTAAACCTGGACGTCCATATTTAACAATATTAGTTATGATATATGTGCAAGCACACACAAAAAACTGGAGGGTCTTACAAATGAATACTCTTTTATCAGTACTGTATTGATTTTATGGTTGCTTTTAATGAGATTGGTATACAAGTTTTAACATGAGAGTATTTATGCTTTTATTATTTCATGTTTAGCTAACTACTCGCCATTTCTGAATCAGTACCATAAAGTTTGTTTTCTATTTTCATGTTCTTACCTTATGGCACCTTGCACTTTAAGAAAACTGCTAAAAATTTAAAAAACATAGTACAAATAGGAAACCTCCTCCCGGCTAGTGCGTCATGTGATCAAGACCCTTGTAGGGTCGAAACGCGTAATGGCTGCCGAGGCTTGATGAGCTGTCAATAAAGAATTGTTTCTAGCATTCAATTGCAGTCCATGCTCCATTCTTCACGATCAACTGAGGTTTAAATGGAGTGTTGCTGATATATATCATTTCACTCCTTCTAGCTGGCTTCCATGGCGCTCTGAGGTGGTGAGGAACCCCGCGGCAACAGAACCTACGCATTGTGCTAATGGCGATTCATTACCCTCCAGAGATTGGTCCCAGTGTACTTCATTCTATTATTTTGATACTCCTAAAGTGGAGAGCGTATCCTTTCCCCTAATGTTCTAAATATCTACACCCTTTGTAGTGATGGTGTGTTAGAGCTCCAATGAGGTCCCAAGTCTTGGTTGTAGCTCACCTTAACATCACCCATATCTACAATTAAGTACCTCACTGCCGGAGTGACCCCTCCAAACATTAACAAAATAACATAATAGCCAACTCCCACACCCAGGCCACGTTTGGCAAACTTACTCAGACAAACATCTTGCAGCCCTAATTTGTGCTGAGAAACTGTTCCATAAAGGAAATGGGGGCTTGTGCAAAGTAACCACTCAATTACTGATACATAACTGCTACCTTTTTGCACCCCTGTGTTGCAGTGAACAATAGAATGATACTTTTCCCAGGCATAGACATGTCCATGTACAGAAACTTGTTAGAGACAACACATATGCTGGAAACTTTAAAGAAAATTCAAATGAAAAGTAAAAAAGGGATCAATACTAGTGAAAAGCTACACTATACATTACGTTCAGCAGTCATTGGAGTCATCAGTGAGTTACGCCTCAGCTCTTCCACAATCTCCTCGGTTGCAGCAGCTTCCAGGGACCCCTGCACTTTGAAATCTGACCAATGACTATTTGACCCAGTTGAGCCCATTCTCTACAGTTCTGCCATCACTTGCACTTGTTCTTTCATTTCCTGTTTCTTCGTGATTCTGCCTGTGTAGCTTTCAAATAGGTTGGCGTCTGCTTTGGGCCTCAGACCATCCCCCCTCAGGTCTCCAAAAGCCGGTGGAGGTGCCTCGCTCTAGTCTTGAGCCATTGCCATACTCCTCACTGCATCAGGAAACCAGAGCAGTGCCCACCTCAATGACTTTAAGTTTTGCTGGAAAAATTTTATATTTAGGAGGCAAAGGCACTTTAGTTTACCTCAAAAAGGATTCCCTGTTTTTGTTCTCCACTTTACAGGGACCAGGGACCTTTATAACTGAAGATTTGTTATCTTGATCCAGGTAATTAAATATTCTGACCACCACCGGATGCAGTGGGATGCCAGGAGACAATACCAGGACTATGTGTGCATGTTCCACGATAAAAAGGCTTATGTCTTACCACCCAATAGTGTTTGGGACAACCAGTTCTACAGGAACAAGTCCATACTCAGTCACTCAATGCATTCTGGCAGGCCCAGCACTCTAATGTTGTTGCGGCGCCAGTGGTCTTCCATATAATTGGGTTTGAGCTTCAAGAATCAGACCTCCTCTTGCAATGCTGTGATTTGTGATTGATGCAAAAACAACAATTGATGGACAGAATGCAGAACAATGTCATACATTCACCCCAATACAGAGATCTGGGCCTTAATCCATCATTTTTTTGCTCACGATGCCATTCCAGTTTGGACACAGCCAAATGCAAATCAGTCTTGTCCCTGTGCCCAATGGGAACAGTCCAGCCCGAACTGCCAGGCCAGGTCCTCCCTGGACTGGAAACAAGCATCCTGGGAACTGTTTCGGGCTTTCAGCTCTCATAAGCCAGGATAGCTTGACTCCAGTGGCATGGAGACCACGGGATCCACGTCTGGGCATACCCGTCCCACTTGGGGTGACAAATGCACAAACAATTGATGGACAGAATGCAGAACAATGTCATACATTCACCCCAGTACAGAGATCAGGGCCTTAATCCATCGTTTTTTAGTTCACCATGCCATTCCAGTTTGGACCCAGTCATATGCAAATCAGTCTTGACCCTGCATCCAATGGGAACAGTCCAGCCCTAACTGCCATGCCAGGTCCTCCCTGGACTGGAAACAAGCATCCTAGGACCGGTTTCAGTCTTTCAGCTCTCATCAGCCAGGATAGCTTCACTCGAGTGGCATGATTTGTGATTGGGCATTTGTAAGTGATGGCTGCATTGCCACCAGCATGGATTCAGCATTGCTCACTACCTCCTTCAGTTTCTTGTTGTCTTCCCGTATTAGGCCCATGTCTTTTACCAGCAAGTTGATCTTTGGTTCCATCAAGGACTTGATGTTCAGCACAGACTGAAATATCTCCTCAAATTTCTAGGAGTGTTCCTGCAGTATTTTCTACACCAGGTTTACTGCTGATGGTCTTTTTGTGGTTAGGGGGTTCTTTATTGCCAGTGGCCCCTGATTGTTCATCTTACGGGATTTTACTTTGATCATAGTGGTGGTGTGACTGGTCGGTCATGTGTATGTTATGTGGGTCATGAGCCCGCAAGCACCTTCTCTCATGCACAGGCGAGCCTTAATACCTCAAACGTGGAGTTCAAGAGGGTTCAGCGAACAGGGAGAGGTCGCCGTTGATTTTCCACCGGCCCCATATGGGCACTAGATCCATCCCAGTTGTGCAAGCTATGTGGCCATTTAGATCCAGCTCCGGTTGGAGGATTGCCTCATACACCGTTCTATATCATTCAGTGCCATTCTGAGGCAGCCTCATGATCTGAAATAATGTGCCCCTGCTGCCTATGTAAGAAAAGTAGCAGTCACCTTCAGACTCCTCAGGTCCTATGTCACGGTGGAATGCCTCAGTGCATACCCACTGCAAGATCAAGAGATGGTACAGTCACTGCAATACCATGGCCATAAAGCCAGATCAGCACCACAGAGCGTACCTCGTTAAACAACAGACAAGCCCATCCACTATGGATGCTGGGACACTAAATCTAGGGACATTGGGAAATCTCTTCCCCATCAGACAGGCACAGCACCATGTAGCCACCAGCTCTCACCCCTGGAAGTGCTGGCAGAGGCATCCAGTGCTGCAAC
This sequence comes from Triturus cristatus, assembly GCF_964204655.1. Lineage (NCBI taxonomy): Eukaryota > Metazoa > Chordata > Amphibia > Caudata > Salamandridae > Triturus > Triturus cristatus. The sequence continues at coordinate 1,330,508,725 of NC_140585.1, forward strand.
ACCACTACTCTCGGAAGGGTACCGATAGTGAGCTGGGCCCTCTCCGGCCTCAGGACTATCACCTTCCCCAAATGCCTCAGCAACAGGCAACTCAGGACTCCACCATAGTTTCTACACTCCCTCAGCCTCACCTCACCAGATAACAATCATGGACACCCACCTGGGTGCCAATCAGATCATTGGAAAAAAGACAAGTGCTTACCCCAGTGGCGCGTTGCTCAGCTCATCCGGTCTCATTGACCCACCGCTTGGACCCTCCTGCATGTCATGGCTTTTGACCAGCTCTGCAGGCCCAGCCACACTGCCTAATTCGGACACAGCACCACTACACGGGAGTGCCAGAAAGAAGCCTCAGCTCTGGCACTCTGTCTGGTCCCAGTCCTCCCAGTCCCAGGAGGTGGCTCAGATTATTGTTGATCAATAGAAAGGGGGTGATGGAGCTAGTGGTGTTTCTTCATGATCAAAATCTATGTATACGGCTAGTATGGAGGAAACTGAGGCCTTGCTCCAGTGAGAGAAACAACAGGGAATTATTATGTGCTTTGAAAAAGGAATGTCACTCTTTAGAGGTTTTAACAGACAGTTAAAAATGTGGTGAACCTAGTTACAGCTGTTTTTATTCATGAAGATCTTTTCTTTTGAAAATAATTTAGTTAAGCACAGAGTCTAAGCTGACGCCACCAAAGCCAACATATCCATTAAATCTAGCAGAACATCATATTAGTGTCTCTCATGTGCCTCATACAGCAATAATTTCACTTACTGCTAGCTATGATTTCTGTTCTATGGGAAAAGGGATGACATTTGTAGAATTAGGTTGATCTCCAGCTTCTAACACTACATTTGCCATATAGGTGTGATATCAGTGTAGATAAATATTACACTATATCATCTTTGCTGCCATCAAGTGTGGACAGTGCTAAAGTTGGAAAACATTTACTCAAGGAACTCATAAATTGGGGGTCAAGTTGTGGCAAACAAAAAGGGCTGGTGGCACGAGGGGGGAGCTGGAAAAGCAGATTTTAACTGTCAATTTATACATTTATTTAAAAAAATCTGTTTCAATAAACTGCCAAAAAGAACAAATGTGACTGTAAATCTGGTTTAGCTTACTTGGTCACAAAGAGGCTGCATGCTAAAATATTTCACAAGGTTAAGAATACTATTGCAGAAACCTTTGTGTGTCCAGCAATTTTGGGGGGATCCTGATAGTGGTAAGAGAACTCTGGTGGGTAATGCAGTTCTGGGAGAGTTCTGTGTTTTTTCCAGCCACATTTTTTACTTGAAATGTAGCATAGAGGGTAACTGGCGGCAGCATGGATGCGTGCGTCAGACGTGTCGCTGGCATACCAAAGTTGCGGCTAATGCAAGTCTAACCCTGCTCGACCGGGGCCAAGGGCCAGACATAATGCTCGCATTTTGGCTTACTACTCAAATAACCTTAGATGTCTTTTCTCCAGCAATTACCAACTTGATCCATCCCTCCTGCAAAAACTCAGTCATTTTCGTATTTTAAACTTTAATGAGCATGGTATTAGGCAGCTAGAATGGCTTCTGGCCTCCAAGACCACCACAGATAATGCTCCCTGGTTATTCCCAAGCCTATGTGTTCGGCTAAGGACTTCTCAGTTGCATACCTGAACACATGTTCATTGGTTAAGCATCAAATTGACATATTCTCTCTTCTTGATTTAGAATCCCCATATCTATTATTTCCTACTGAAACTTGGATAAGAGCGGAATCAAGGCCTGACATTTAAGCTGCCCTTGCAGAAAATCAGTATTACTTAATACCAACAGAGCACTGGGGAAGAAAGGTGGCTAGGTGGTTAAAAATTTAAAAAAACAGCTTACATCTGAAGAAAAAGTATGTGCTAAAAAGAACAGTGGATTTCCAAAGAAACATAACCTAGAGAAGGCTGTTTCTCGTAAATAGCAAAGAATTTGTTTCGATCATGACACAAAATGACGCCTGTACACAAAATGGCTCAGCGAATGCTAACTTACGTAAAACATTGCAAGAGCACAATTTTTATTCCTACAGACCCTCCTTTAAGAATGAGCTAAGCATGAGCTAAGCAATTGTGTATAATAACAAAGGATATATAATTCACTTCTTTTGTCGATGTCCTTTTAACCCACCGTATGTTTGGCTTACTATACTGACAGGGCACACCGAGAGGGAGCATCATCCCTAGAGCAACATCCTCTGTACCGTTATAAAAATTTGAATATGAACCATCAGACAGAAAATAAAACCCTTGGTGTACATAAAGTGGACCTTTATAATCTACAGTAGCATACCTGGTGTTCATTCCAACAGTACTCAGATCCTTCTTTTTCACTAAAGACATCGTATTTTTGAACAATATTGTTCCGGAACAATTTACATACAAGAATGCATCAGTACTGTTTACTATCGGACAACATGCAGAATAATAACCAGCTTTTCGAGTGACCATTGAATCTTGGGAATGCCAGCCTACTTAGGTGATGTTCTGCTCTTTCATATACAAATTATTACAGTACATATTAGTGTCACAACCTGGATATCCCATCCCTCGTGACTTTTGATAACATGAACAAGGACCGTAATATCTCATCCCAAACTCACCCTTTACCATTTATGAATTGGGCTGGGCAGACATATAACTAATTAACCAGTGACAATGGGTAAGCAGTCAATAAACTTGTAACAGATTCAGTGGGATAACAAGCTGTACCTACACCCAAAAATCTTTTATGTGTATCTAGGAAAACTTTACTCGGGGCTTTCCTTTTCGTACCGACTTGAGAAATAACCTTGTGTTTAGTACATGATGGTGCGTTCTGATCACATTCCAGACCCAGGACACCCCACCCAGAATCAACAGCAGTAGTATCACAAGAATAGCACATAGCATTTTTTACTTGGTAGACCAAAATATACGTGTATGACCAAGGGAATTACTGGCTGATCTTCATCAGCAACCATTCTGCCAAAGGGGTGCAGAGCAAATGATAAAGCAAGGTGGCAAATTGCCAGCAAAAGGAGTGTACAAGTTCCCAGTGTCTGTCAGAGCCTCACTTGTACAGGCTCCTATTGTCCATCAACTGTTGGCACTCTTGAGCACCAGCGGTGGAGCTTGCTCTGTCCTAAGTGCGCCTTCCCACATCACCCAGGATAAGGTACCCCCAAGGGGATACGTTCGATCTATCCTGTCCAATGTTCAAACGGTGCACAAATCTCACATCCCCATAAACTAACGCCGTTGGTACTATAGCGAAGTATACCCTAACGTACACAGTCCATCCCTGCCTAATCAGGCTTCTCCTTTGGTGCACTGTTCCTCAGCTGAGGACGCAGATTGTACCTAGTAACTCCAGGCACAGATGCATCACTGAAAAGGGGCTTCTGGATAGCTCGTATCTCCAGTGGAAATGCTGCATTCAGCAATTCATCATTCTCCTCATCCGTTTTGGTCGAGGTCAGCCTGGCGTCACTAAAGGGGACAAACTGAGGCAGCTTCTCACACTCAGGGTCCCCTACTCCATCTTTTATCCATTGATCATAAGGCAAAGGCAGGGGCACCCTCTTGCAGTAAGTGCCATGCACCCAATAGTTTCATCCATATCAGCTGGGCGTGTAGCCAAGAGGACCTGTTCTGGTCCCTTCCAACGTGACTCCAAACACTTATTCCTCTGAAACTTCCGAACAAGAACAAAATCCCCAGCCTGAATGTTGTGTCCGGGCCCCTCTGATGTAGCTGGCAGGGCTTCCCGGACCAGTTGGTGCATAGAACACACATTTTTAATTAACTGGCAAAGGTAGTCGATCAACAATGGGTACTCAATATCAGAGAACTGCTGAGGCACGGGATGCCCCAGACATTTGCTGTGCATCCAAACATGACCTCGTACGGTGACAATCCTGTCCTAGAATGTGCTGTTGTTCTCGTTGACAAAAGAGCTAATGGTAAAGCATCGGGCTACTGTAACCCTGTTGTCTCCTGAATCTTTCTCAATTTCCGTTTGAGAGTAACATTGTACTTCTCAACCAAACCTGCTGACTATGGGTGGTTGGCAGCATGAAACATTTGTTTTATATGCAACCAATCACAATTCAATTGAATCACCTGGGCATTAAAATGACTTCCGTTATCACTTCAAATCAAATGGGGCAAGCTGAAACGAGGAAAGAACTCCATCTGGAGTACATTTGCAGTCGTAATCACTGTATTATCTTTAGTGGGATAAGCCTCAACCCATTTACTGAATGCCCAGACAACCACCAGAACATATTTCAAATTGTTGAAACTTTCCAGTTTGATATAGTCCATTTGAAGCACTTCGAAAGGGAAAGTGGGTGGTGCAAAATTACCAGGGGGTGTAGGAGTACTCTTCCCTGGATTATGCATCATGCTCACCATGCAGTACTTCACTAAGTGTGCAGCTGTTTTTGAAATAATATCATTCTGCCATATAGGGTCTAATAACTTGCAAATACCCTTAGCACTGATGTGGGCTGGGCCATGAGCCATCGTAAAGACAATGAGAACATATGCATCTGGTAACATCCATCTTTGGTTCCCTGTCTTATCAATCCAACATCCCTCATCATTCAGTTGTGCTGTACTTTCTTGCCACTTTGCTAACTCTTCTATTGTAGCTTCAGTTTGTATCTCTTTCACATTTTCAACTGTATCCTCAAACATGGTAACTTTAGGCACCCACCTAGGGGGGCCTGCTACAAACATTCTATTCATTTTAGTCTGGGCTGTTTCTTTAGCTGTCTGATCTGCATAGAAATTTCCCCAACCAACATCATCCGTGACTTTCCAGCAGGCGCTACACTTCACTATAGCCAATTGTCAAAGCAGACAAAAGCCTCAATATGAGGTGCCCGTGCTGGATTTTGGTGCCATGGGAAGTAAGAAACCCTCTCTCAGCCCAGAGACTGCCAAAATTATGTGCGACTCCAAAGGTGTATTGGCTGTCAGTATAAATATTGACAACTAGTCCCTCCCTCAATTCGCAAGCTTCTTTCATTTCCTGTTTCTTCGTGATTCTGCCTGTGTAGCTTTCAAATAGGTTGGCGTCTGCTTTGGGCCTCAGACCATCCCCCCTCAGGTCTCCAAAAGCCGGTGGAGGTGCCTCGCTCTAGTCTTGAGCGATTGCCATACTTCTCACTGCATCAGGAAACCAGAGCAGTGCCCACCTCAATGACTTTAAGTTTTGCTGGAAACATTTTATATTTAGGAGGCAAAGGCACTTTAGTTTACCTCAAAAAGGATTCCCTGTTTTTGTTCTCCACTTTACAGGGACCTTTATAACTGAAGATTTGTTATCTTGGTCCAGGTAATTAAATATTCTGACCACCACCGGATGCAGTGGGATGCCAGGAGACAATGGCCTACCAGGACTATGTGTGCATGTTCTACGATAAAAAGGCTTATGTCTTACCACCCAATAGTGTTTGGGACAACCAGTTCTACAGGAACAAGTCCATACTCAGTCACTCAATGCATTCTGGCAGGCCCAGCACTCTAATGTTGTTGCGGCGCCAGTGGTCTTCCATATAATTGGCTTTGAGCTTCAAGAATCAGACCTCCTCTTGCAATGCTGTGATTTGTGATTGATGCAAAAACAACAATTGATGGACAGAATGCAGAACAATGTCATACATTCACCCCAATACAGAGATCTGGGCCTTAATCCATCATTTTTTTGCTCACGATGCCATTCCAGTTTGGACACAGCCAAATGCAAATCAGTCTTGTCCCTGTGCCCAATGGGAACAGTCCAGCCCGAACTGCCAGGTCAGGTCCTCCCTGGACTGGAAACAAGCATCCTGGGAACTGTTTCGGGCTTTCAGCTCTCATAAGCCAGGATAGCTTGACTCCAGTGGAATGGAGACCACGGGATCCACGTCTGGGCATACCCGTCCCACTCGGGGTGACAAATGCACAAACAATTGATGGACAGAATGCAGAACAATGTCATACATTAACCTCAGTACAGATATCAGGGCCTTAATCCATCGTTTTTTAGTTCACCATGCCATTCCAGTTTGGACCCAGTCATATGCAAATCAGTCTTGACCCTGCATCCAATGGGAACAGCCCAGCCCTAACTGCCATGCCAGGTCCTCCCTGGACTGGAAACAAGCATCCTAGGACCGGTTTCAGTCTTTCAGCTCTCATCAGCCAGGGTAGCTTGACTCCAGTGGCATGGAGAGCACAGGACCCACGTCTTGGCATATCCGTCCCACTCGGGGTGACAAATGCAAAAACAATTGATGGACAGAATGCAGAACAATGTCATACATTCACCCCAGTACAGAGATCTGGGCTTTAATCCATTGTTTTTTTGCTCACCATTCCATTCCAGTTTGGACCCAGCCATATGCAAATCAGTCTTGACCCTGCGCCCAATGGGAACAGTCCAGCCCGAACTGCCGGGCCAGGTCCTCCCTGGACTGGAAACAAGCATCCTAGGACCGGTTTCGGGCTTTCAGCCCTCATCAGCCAGGATAGCTTCACTCCAGTGGCATGATTTGTGATTGGGCATCTGTAAGTGATGGCTGCATTGTCACCAGCATGGATTCAGCATTGCTCACTACCTCCTTCAGTTTCTTGTTGTCTTCCCGTATTAGGCCCATGTCTTTTACCAGCAAGTTGATCTTTGGTTCCATCAAGGACTTGATGTTCAGCACAGACTGAAATATCTCCTCAAATTTCTAGGAGTGTTCCTGCAGTATTTTCTACACCAGGTTTACTGCTGATGGTCTTTTTGTGGTTAGGGGGTTCCTTATTGCCAGTGGCCCCTGATTGTTCATCTTACGGGATTTTACTTTGATCATAGTGGTGGTGTGACTGGACGGTCATGTGTATGTTACGTGGGTCATGAGCCCGCAAGCACCTTCTCTCATGCACAGGCGAGCCTTAATACCTCAAACGTGGAGTTCAAGAGGGTTCAGCGAACAGGGAGAGGTCGCCGTTGATTTTCCACCGGCCCCATATGGGCACTAGATCCATCCCAGTTGTGCAAGCTATGTGGCCATTTAGATCCAGCTCCGGTTGGAGGATTGCCTCATACACTGTTCTATATCATTCAGTGCCATTCTGAGGCAGCCTCATGATCTGAAATAATGTGCCCCTGCTGCCTATGTAAGAAAAGTAGCAGTCACCTTCAGACTCCTCAGGTCCTATGTCACGGTGGAATGCCTCAGTGCATACCCACTGCAAGATCAAGAGATGGTACAGTCACTGCAATACCATGGCCATAAAGCCAGATCAGCACCACAGAGCGTACCTCGTTAAACAACAGACAAGCCCATCCACTATGGATGCTGGGACACTAAATCTAGGGACATTGGGAAATCTCTTCCCCATCAGACAGGCACAGCACCATGTAGCCACCAGCTCTCACCCCTGGAAGTGCTGGCAGAGGCATCCAGTGCTGCAACACCACTACTCTCTGAAGGGTACCGATAGTGAGCTGGGCCCTCTCCGGCCTCAGGACTATCACTTTCCCCAAATGCCTCAGCAACTGGTAACTCAGGACTCCACCATAGTTTCTACACTCCCTCAGCCTCACCTCACCAGATAACAATCATGGACACCCACCTGGGTGCCAATCAGATCATTGGAAAAAAGACAAGTGCTTACCCCAGTGGCGCGTTGCTCAGCTCATCCGGTCTCATTGACCCACCGCTTGGACCCTCCTGCATGTCATGGCTTTTGACCAGCTCTGCAGGCCCAGCCACACTGCCTAATTCGGACACAACACCACTACAAGGGAGTGCCAGAAAGAAGCCTCAGCTCTGGCACTCTGTCTGGTCCCAGTCCTCCCAGTCCCAGGAGGGGGCTCAGATTATTGTTGATCAATAGAAAGGGGGTGATGGAGCTAGTGGTTTTTCTTCATGATCAAAATCTATGTATACGGCTAGTATGGAGGAAACTGAGGCCTTGCTCCAGTGAAAGAAACAACAGGGAATTATTATGTGCTTTGAAAAAGGAATGTCATTCTTTAGAGGTTTTAACAGACAGTTAAAAATGTGGTGAACCTAGTTACAGCTGTTTTTATTCATGAAGATCTTTTCTTTTGAAAATAATTTAGTTAAGCACAGAGTCTAAGCTGACGCCACCAAAGCCAACATATCCATTAAATATAGCAGAAAATCATATTAGTGTCTCTCATGTGCCTCATATAGCAATAATTTCACTTGCTGCTAGCTATGATTTCTGTTCTATGGGAAAAGGGATGACATTTGTAGAATTAGGTTGATCTCCAGCTTCTAACACTACATTTGCCATATAGGTGTGATATCAGTGTAGATAAATATTACACTATATCATCTTTGCTGCCATCAAGTGTGGACAGTGCTAGAGTTGGAAAACATTTACTCAAGGAACCCATAAATTGGGTGTCAAGTTGTGGCAAACAAAAAGGGCTCGTGGAACGAGGGGGGAGCTGGAAAAGCAGAGTGTAACTGTCAATTTATACATTTATTTAAAAAAATCTGTTTCAATAAATTACCAACAAGAACAAATGTGACTGTAAATCTGGTTTAGCTTACTTGGTCACAAAGAGGCTGCATGCTAAAATATTTCACAAGGTTAAGAATACTATTTCAGAAACCTTTGTGTGTCCAGCAATTTTGGGGGGATTCTGATAGTGGTAAGAGAACTCTGGTGGGTAATGCAGTTCTAGGAGAGTTCTGTGTTTTTTCCAGTCACATTTTTTACTTGAAATGTAGCATAGAGGGTAACTGGCGGCAGCATGGATGCGTGCGGCAGACGTGTCGCTGGCATGCCAAAGTTGCGGCTAATGCAAGTCTAACCCTGCTCGACCGGGGCCAAGGGCCAGACATAATGCTCGCATTTTGGCTTACTACTCAAATAACCTTAGATGTCTTTTCTCCAGCAATTACCAACTTGATCCATCCCTCCTGCAAAAACTCAGTCATTTTGGTATTTTAAACTTTAATGAGCATGGTATTAGGCAGCTAGAATGGCTGCTGGCCTCCAAGACCACCACAGATAATGCTCCCTGGTTATTCCCAAGCCTATATGTTCGGCTAAGGACTTCTCAGTTGCATACCTGAACACATGTTCATTGGTTAAGCATCAAATTGACATATTCTCTCTTCTTGATTTAGAATCCCCTGATCTATTATTTCCTACTGAAACTTGGATAAGAGTGGAATCAAGGCCTGACATTTAAGCTGCCCTTGCAGAAAATCAGTATTTACTTAATACCAACAGAGCACTGGGGAAGAAAGGTGGCTAGGTGGTTGAACATTTTAAAAAAACAGCTTACATCTGAAGAAAAAGTATGTGCTAAAAAAAACAGTGCATTTCCAAAGAAACAAACCTAGAGAAGGCCGTTTCTCGGAAATAGCAAAGAATTTGTTTCGATCATGACACAAAATGACGCCTGTACACAAAATGGCTCAGCAAATGCTAACTTACGTAAAACAGTGCAAGAGCATAATATTTATTCCTACAGACCCTCCTTTAAGCATGAGCTAAGCATGAGCTAAGCAATTGTGTATAATAACAAAAGATATATAATTCACTTCTTTTGTCGATGTCCTTTTAACCCACCGTATGTTTGGCTTACTATACTGACAGGGCACACCAAGAGGGAACATCATCCCTAGAGCAACATCCTCTGTACCGTTATAAAAATTTTAATATGTACCATCAGACAGAAAATAAAACCCTTGGTGTACATAAAGTGGACCTTGATAATCTACAGTAGCATACCTGGTGTTCATTCCAACAGTACTCAGATCCTTCTTTTTCACTAAAGACATCGTATTTTTGAACAATTTTGTTCCGGAACAATTTACATACAAGAATGCATCAGTACTGTTTGCTATCGGACAACATGCAGAATAATAACCAGCTTTTCGAGTGACCATTGAATCTTGGGAATGCCAGCCTACTTAGGTGATGTTCTGCTCTTTCATATACAAATTATTACAGTACATATTAGTGTCAAAACCTGGATATCCCATCCCTCGTGACTTTTGATAACATGAACAAGGACCGTAATATCTCATCCCAAACTCACCCTTTACCATTCATGAATTGGGCTGGGCAGACATATAAATAATTAACCAGTGACAATGGGTAAGCAGTCAATAAACTTGTAACAGATTCAGTGGGATAACAAGCTGTACCTACACCCAAAAATCTTTTATGTGTATCTAGGAAAACTTTACTCGGGGCTCTCCTTTTCGTACCGACTTGAGAAATAACCTTGTATTTAGTACATGATGGTGCGTTCTGATCACATTCCAGACCCAGGACACCCCACCCAGAATCAACAGCAGTAGTATCACAAGAATAGCACATAGCATTTTTTGCTTGGTAGACCAAAATATACGTCTATGACCAAGGGGAATTACTGGCTGATCTTCATCAGGCAACCATTCTGCCAAAGGGGTGCAGAGCAAATGATAAAGCAAGGTGGCAAATTGCCAGCAAAAGGAGTGTACAAGTTCCCAGTGTCTGTCAGAGCCTCACTTGTACAGGCTCCTATTGTCCATCAACTGTTGGCACTCTTGAGCACCAGCGGTGGAGCTTGCTCTGTCCTAAGTGCGCGTTCCCACATCACCCAGGATAAGGTACCCCCAAGGGGATACGTTCGATCTATCCTGTCCAATGTTCAAACAGTGCACAAATCTCACGTCCCCATAAACTAACGCCGTTAGTACTATAGCAAAGTATACCCTAACTTACACAGTCCATCCCTGCCTAATCAGGCTTCTGTTTTGGTGCACTGTTCCTCAGCTGAGGACGCAGATTGTACCTAGTGACTCCAGGCACAGATGCATCACTGAAAAGGGGCTTCTGGATAGCTCGTATCTCCAGTGGAAATGCTGCATTCAGCAATTCATCATTCTCCTCATCCGTTTTGGTCGAGGTCAGCCTGGCGTCACTAAAGGGGACAAACTGAGGCAGCTTCTCACACTCAGGGTCCCCTACTCCATCTTTTATCCATTGATCATGAGGCAAAGGCAGGGGCACCCTCTTGCAGTAAGTGCCATGCACCCAATAGTTTCATCCATATCAGCTGGGTGTGTAGCCAAGAGGACCTGTTCTGGTCCCTTCCAACATGACTCCAAACTCTCATTCCTCTGAAAATTCCGAACAAGAACAAAATAGCCCCGCCTGAATGTTCTGTCCGGGCCCCTCTGATGTAGCTGGCAGGGCTTCCCGGACCAGTTGGTGCATAGAACACACATTTTCAGTTAACTGGCAAAGGTAGTCGATCAACAATGGGTACTCAATATCAGAGAACTGCTGAGGCACGGGATGCCCCAGACATTTGCTGTGCATCCAAACATGACCTCGTACGGTGACAATCCTGTCCTAGAATGTGCTGTTGTTCTCGTTGACAAAAGAGCTAATGGTAAAGCATCGGGCTACTGTATCCCTGTTGTCCCCTGAATCTTTCTCAATTTCCGTTTGAGAGTAACATTGTACTTCTCAACCAATCCTGCTGACTGTGGGTGGTTGGCAGCATGAAACATTTGTTTTATATGCAACCCATCACAATTCAACTGAATCACCTGGGCATTAAAATGACTTCCGTTATCACTTCAAATCAAATGGGGCAAGCTGAAACGAGGAAGCAACTCCATCTGGAGTACATTTGCAGTCGTAATGGCTGTATTACCTTTAGTGGGATAAGCCTCAACCCATTTACTGAATGCACAGACAACCACCAGAACATATTTCAAGTTGTTGAAACTTTCCAGTTCGATATAGTCCATTTGAAGCACTTCGAAAGGGAAAGTGGGTGGTGCAAAATTACCAGGGGGTGTAGGAGTACCCTTCCCAGGATTATGCATCATGCACACCATGCAGTACTTCACTAAGTGTGCAGCTGTTTTTGAAATATTATCATTCTGCCATATAGGGTCTAATAACTTGCAAATACCCTTAGCACTGATGTGGGATGGGCCATGAGCCATCGTAAAGACAATGAGAACATATGCATGTGGTAACATCCATCTTTGTTTCCCTGTCTTATCAATCCAACATCCCTCATCATTCAGCTGTGCTGTACTTTCTTGCCACACTGCTAATTCTTCTATTGTAGCTTCAGTTTGTATCTCTTTCACATTTTCAACTGTATCCTCAAACATGGTAACTTTAGGCACCCACCTAGGGGGGCCTGCTACAAACATTCTATTCATTTTAGTCTGGGCTGTTTCTTTAGCTGTCTGATCTGCATAGAAATTTCCCCTACCAGCATCATCCGTGACTTTCCAGCAGGCGCTACACTTCACTATAGCCAATTGTCAAAGCAGACAAAAGCCTCAATATGAGGTGCCCGTGCTGGATTTTGGTGCCATGGGAAGTAAGAAACCCTCTCTCAGCCCAGAGACTGCCAAAATTATGTGTGACTCCAAAGGTGTATTGGCTGTCAGTATAAATATTGACAACTAGTCCCTCCCTCAATTCGCAAGCTCATATTAGAGCAACAGTCTCAGCAGCCTGGGCCAATTGATAGGGAACTCCTGATTTCTCAACTACCGTACACAGCGTTGTAATAGCATACGCAGCAGTTGTAGTGCCATCCGGTAATTTAAAGCAAGAGCCATCGACATATAGTTCCCCTTGTGGGTCAGATAAGGGAACATCAGTCAAGTCTACCCGTCCTTTTGTCTCTTCTTCTGTCCGGAAGATACAGTCATGTTTATTAATCTCATCATTCTCAGAAGGAACGGGTAGTAGCGTGGCTGGATTCAGAGTGGCACATCTTTTAATCGTGATGTGTTTGGCAAACGATGTTAATTCATACCCTGTCAGACACGCACTGGTAAGGAAGGTGCTGTGTCTTAGTCTTATTCAAAAGTGTATCCACAGCATGGGGTACCATGACTGTGAGATCAGTATCAAGTACGAGTCCAGCCAATTGTCTTATCGAGACAACTACAGCCGCAACCACTCTTAGACAGCTCGGGAGGGCTCGTGCCACAGGGTCAAGAACAGCAAAGAAATAAGCACACATCCGTTCCTTATCTCCAAATGTTTGTGTTAGAACAGAAAGCACGCAACCAGCCATCTCATGGACGTACAACACAAACGCTTTGTTATAATCGGGGGTGCCAAGCACTAGGGCTGAACAACGCGTAGTTTTAAATTGCTCAAAAGACTGCTAACATTCAGGCGTCCAAGGCAGGGGCGCATGCTCATCTTTAGTGGTAAGTGCAAGAAAGGATTTGATTAGTAGCGAGTAGTTAGGTATCCACTGCCGGCAGTAGGAAGTGATACCTATAAAAGTGCGCACATCTTTCTGAGTTTGTGGAACGGGCATTTTAACAATAGTACTAATGCGCTCCGGGGTCACTCTCCTACCCTCCTTCGACAGCAGGTGACCTAAATAAGTGAACTCCTGTCAACTGTACAGAAATTTAGAAAGGGAAACGTTATGTCCATGTTGGGCCAAATGCAACAACAAATTAATTGTACTGTGTTTGCAACCTTGTTCCGTGTCAGAAGCGATGAGCAAGTCAGCAACATACTGCATCAATACCTTACCTGAGGGAAGCGAAAGGGAATCCAATTGACTCTTTAATGCTTGGCTATAAATGGTCGTACTTTCTGTATAGTTCTGGGGAGCTCGACATAATCTAAAGCTCCTACCAGCTAGGGTAAAACCAAACAAGTACCTGCTATGCGGATGAATAGGAATTCTGAAAAAAGCATTTTTCAAGTAAATGACAGAAAATATTTAGTACAAGTAATTATTGTCAAAGCGTAGTAATGTCGAGGACCACTGGGAACTGGGGAACAACTATTTTATTACCTTCGCGTGAATCAATCACAAAACGATAAACAGCCTCATGATGGTCAACTGAACAAGGAGGGTGTCTGTTTAAGAATTGGAAGGATAGGGCTATTACAAACATTAGCAGACATCTCTTCAACCACTCCTTCTTAATCAATTTTTCCTAGGGTCAGGCAAATGAGTCTTAAGAGATAAAACCTCAATTATTTTCCACAGTGTATGAACCCATTGTTCTTGAAACCGGGCAGCCACTGCCGCTCGAATAACATTAACTCAACCATCTGTTAACTCTGGTGTTTCTGGGTGGTATATAGGATGAACCTCTCTCATCGGAAACCGAGACACCGACCTGGAACTTTTCTCATTCAGTTTTCCCTTGTAGGCTTTATTGTTGTGATATTACCAAAGACTTGATCTGGATCTAGTTTACTAATATACACTCGATCTCTAATATCACATAGAATCTGTGGTGCCTCCGCTCCAAAGCATTGTTGCCAAAGACCAATCAGGGTAGTAGACATATGTTTGAGGGCATGTTGTTGTATAAAAAAGGCTCAAAATTTCTCATAGTCGCCCAGAGATCCTCTACACCATAAAAAGGATTACATTCCCATTGTGCAGCCTGATTGGCTATTACCCTTTTCTCTCCTTCTCCCACATCAGACTGCACTGCCGGTCCCATACGCTCCTTGAATTTCATCCAATCCCTATCCTCAAATCCATGCACCGATGCCCCACTACTTACTAATGACAGAGGATGAAAAACCACAGTGGGAGAGGCAACAGTAGTAACAGGCACTGTCGTCACTGAGGGTTGTGTCACGCGTGAAAGAGCTGGCGAAAGGGACACTGAGACAATAGGCACAGCAGGAGTACTAACAATCACAGTTGCCACAGTCAGTGAAGAAAAAGAAGAAAGAAGAGGAGGAGGACCCGAAGCCACAGCCATTGATGTAACAACGGTGGACACAGAGACAGTGGACACAACTGTAATGGGCAGCTGTGAGGAGACCGGGACAGTAGGATATATTTTCTGCGGAGCATATGAAGGTGGGGCAGGGTGGGGCCTGGGGCATACAACAATTCATCCACAAAAGTATCATCTTCCTCCTGTGCCACATATGATTTGTCAATATGTAATCCAAACCTTCTATCTTCACATTCAATACCTTTCTCCTGTTTTTCCCTATCATATGCTACAGCCTTCTGAGTCAACGTCTGCATTATTGCTTTCCAGGCCTCCTTCTCCGCACTCAACCGTCTCTGCTTATCTACTTTCTGCCACATTCTGAGGGAATCAAGCATAGACTGCCTACTTCTTTTCTTAAACAACTGTTCTTGTAAATACTGAATCTTTTGTTCATCAAAAGTGCCTGTCAACAGCCCCTACAACTCGACATTGTCCCTCGTATATTTGTGCCATAGTGTACTAAACATAATTGGGCCAAGACCATGCTTCAGATACATATCAAAATTGGGAGTGCCTTCTGGAGGAGCCGGCTGAGCTTCTTGCAATCGAGCATCTGCAGACTAACAGTGGAAGCACAAAGAAATCAATTTACTGACACGAGGCATTTTTTAAACATTCACTATTTTATGCCTGACAAACAAGTGCAAATACTTCTTATCCAAAGATGGTTCTTAGATGGTACCAAATACAAACCAAAATGGTACCATATCCACAAAGAACCAAAACAAACTCACCTGATATATGCAGGTCAAAGCAAATCGATTCTCCACTGCCGACTCTTCAGACCAAAGGATCAGATCCAAGGGTTTCGCCGTTCAGGCCTCGAGTCGGGTTGACCACTGGGCGAGGCACCGTCCGACCGGACAGAGGGGGCAGCTGCAAGTACTAGAAACTCTTTGTGCAGGGATCCCTGATCCGTCAGTCCGACCCTGCAACGGCCTCGACCTCCCCGCATCTGTGGAAGGGGATGGGTCACTGACTCGAAGGAGTCTCTGTTTGGGTGCCAACTGAAGGAAGTGGCCCGATTTGGGTCATTCGGGTCCCCAATGACCACCTCTCCGCCTTCCACTAAAATGAAGAGTCGGTCAGACAGTGCAGAATAAAAACCAATAATTGTTTATTCAGATTACACTCAGAGCGGAGCCCAAGTTGCCCAGTCGCTTAGGAGTGTTGCAGTGGGACTGACATCAACAAGCATAACGATACATTATGTACATTTCAAAATCCATGAAAACACGCCCACCATGGAATTTTCCAGAGAGATGCAGCTGGACTGTAAATTACAAAGGAGTAAGTTTTGGTTCTGAGCCCGGGCACATTTTATCTGCTATTCAAGGTCATTCTGCCTGTGCCTGCCACTAGGCAAGTGGGAGAAGGCTTACATCTAAAGGAAAGGTATGTGCTAATAAGAACAGTGCATTCATTAGTGTGGCAGAACTCAGCTCTGAAGAAACACAACCTTTAGAACGCCGTTTCTCGAAAATGGCAACTAATTAGTTTTAATCATGACACAAAATGGCGCCTGTACACAAAATGGTGCCGCAAATGCTAACTTACGTAAAACAATGCACGTTTTTATTCCTACACTTTTTCCAGGAATTTGAATGATGTCAACCTTAACTCCTTTTGCAACTCGTTAGCATCGACCCTACCTATTCACACTGAGAGCTTCGATGTGCTGGAGGGGCCAATATTGGACTGGCTAACAGTAGCCAGTGGTATCCATGCTCCCCTCCATAAACGTAAACAAATTTGATGCCATGAGGCATCAAAATGGTACACAGAAGAGCTAAAGAAAGCCAAACTTGCTCTACGACTGTCTGGAGGCAATTGGCGGGATGCGTACCTGCCTAAAAAAAGAATATCTTTGTTCTATGGCTGAAGGCATATAAGAAACTAATCCGGGAGGCCAAATTTACATATTTTTCAAGGAAAATTCTAAATTCCAAGGACAAAACTAAAGACATTTTTTGAATTGTCACAATTTCCCTTCAAAACCTATGTGATGACCTGAATTATTTGTCCATCAATAAAATAAAGGCGATAAAAAACAGCCCTCTATCTAGCCAGGGTTACTTCTTTGGAAGAGAAAAATCCTCTGATATACACGGCATTGCCTACTATTACCAAAGATCGACTCTTGGACCTGTTGAGCAAAGTCAAATCTGGATCCCCTGAAGAAATCTGTCCCCCTTGGATTTTAGAAATCTTACTCTCCCTTTTTCAGGGCTCAATTATGTCCTTACTTAACTTATCTTTGAGCCAGGACATTGTTCCTCCTTTAAGAAGGCGGTATTAATCCCATTTTTAAAAAACCTTGAGAATATCCAACAATTTTTTTAAATGACCAGCCTATTTCCTTGCTCCCCTACTTTGCCAAGTTATTAGAGGCTCATTTTGCCCAACGCATTTACTCCTCCCAAGAGGACACTGCTTTTCTTGATTTTCATCAAGTGGGATTTCATCCCGCCAATTCAACAGAAACTGTCATCCTTTCGGTAGTTGATGACATGAGGGAAGAAGCAGATAAAGGACTGGCCCAGGCACAGGTCCTTTTGGATTTATCAGCGACCTTCAACACAGTTGATGGATCATGCTATTTTGATCGACTGTGCCGAGGCCGCAGGCCTGCAGGGCACAGCATTGGACTGGATGAAATCTTTCCTTCATGATCACTCTCCTTCATTTCGTCTTTTTCTTTTCTGCTCCATAAAGATCCAAATAAATAGTGGAGTACGTCAAGGCTCCTCTCTATTCCCCACCTATTTAATCTCTACATTTGCCATTTGGTATGTGTCCAACAGAACTAGAGGGTGAAAATGTTCAACTATGCTGATGACATGCAGCTGCTCATCAGCATAAACAATACCCCAGCATCTATGGCGCTATTTCAAAATACCCTGCTACATATCCCTGATTGGATGAACAGTCATCATTTAAAGTTAGACTTGGATAAAACAGAAATTGTGATTACAAAAACAAACTTCATAATTGAAACCCTTGCTTCTGGCCCCCTGAGATAGACTCAATCCCTTCATCCAAAAAGGTGGTTAAAAGTCTTAGAATCCTCATAGATAAGGACCTTTCTATAACGCCAAAGATAGGAGCAGTGATTTCCTCGAACTTTTCTCAACTCCACGAAATTAAGAAAATTAAGAAATATTTTACCTTTGAAGCCATCATCCAGATTATAATTGACTTAGTGATGTCCCGGAAGGATTAATCAAGCTCTATCTTAGACTGCCAAAAGGACTGAATCAGAGGCAACAAATAGTACAAAACCAGGTAGTTAGGTTGGTCTGGTGTCAGCCAAGATATTGCCATATTAAGCCTCTGATGTGAAAGTTACACTGGCTCCCAGTGCGCTGGGAACCATTTTTAAAACTGGTTGTATTATTTTTTAATCACTCTAATGGAAAAAGTCCAACCTTTGTGTCCTCCAGAGTTCAGAGCTCCATTCTCAAACGTAATCTCAGATCAGCTCACCATAACCTGTCGGGTGTCACAATTCTGGCAGGAATTGTGCGGAACGCCATTTACTAAGCATGGATACAAAAGGTCCAATAGTGATCCTTATCAGGTAGACTGGGATAGCTACTATTAGTACACAAATCATGACACAAAGAGCAATTCATCAATAAGATGTATTATTCAGCTGTCCATAACACACAGATTACATATAATACAATAAATTCAACTGACATAATATGGGAAATAAAAAAATTACAGTGTTCACATATACAGACATGAAAACATAAAAGACACACGTAGTCAAGTTTCCACGAATGTGAAGCTCAAGGTATCCTTGTATTGTTTCCTTTTTATATTTGTTGGATAGTTGATGCATGACATAGGATAATTACATCAACCTTTTGACCCTCTTATAATATGTTAATGGTTAGATAGATAAGATAGATAGGTATCTTTATTTGATTATAGCATAAAAATCATAAAAGCACATCAATATAAAATAGGTTTAAATAAAGAAAAAGTAGTCCTCTCATCAAGACCTCAGAATAAAATAATACTGTTGGGCACGAAGTACATAACACAGGTTTCTTGATCGCAGTTCACATTGGCATCTCCCAATAACTGTTTAATTTGGGTTACATCCAAGGACCATGTGGTGACTTCCATTGACAACCATGCGTGTATTGGTATTTAGTAAAGTGTCTAGTGCTGATACCATTAAAACATCTATGGTAAAACTATACAAAAATTGCGATATGTACAGTAAGATAACCAATTTGAACCTATCATCAACTGGTTAAATTTGTTTTTATCATTTGCTAGAATATTGATACTGCAGTTTGCACCCTCTAGGAGTTAAAATCCTATTATCGCATTAGGCAGTACTCTCAGTAAGCGGTAACCATTTCATATTCAAATATTTGTTAGCTACACTGGTGTGCTTTAGCATTTTGTTGTTAACATAAAGTCGCCATTGTTACATACCACAAGTTACCATTAATTATAATCTTCTGCAGGATACATATCTGCATACCTTGATTCGTCTTCCCAGCATTGTGTGCACTTAACAAACATGAACATGATTTAAAAAAAAGATGATTTGATGTTAACATTTTTCGATCTATTACTCCTTAATGTCCATGCATGGAGCAGATATCTAGACAATCCAAAGACTAGGTATTCTGAGCTATAACTTTTTAAAATTCTAACAATCTCTGTTAAACGCTTAGCTGCCAGAATCCGGCAGATTGGACAAAGCCAGGTTCTTCTAGTCTGTACCTAGGACAGAAAAACAGGAAATGTACTTCTGTTTCAAGTGCGACCTCACTTGCTGGGCAGCTAGGCGAGATATCAACACCATTCCAATTACTGCGAAAGCTATTGATTGGAAGAATACCATTCCAAAATTTTAGGTATAGTGATTTTGCAAATATTGGTTCTATTTGGTCCAAATATTTTTCTTACTGCTTTTTATCTTTAATACTAAGGAACCTGCATGTAAATTCCCCTGCACTTCGCCTGCTTAGCCAACTGTCCTCCACATATCTCCAATATCTCTTTTTGAGGAGATTTAGAGAACTTTTTTTGGTATTGCCAAGGTTTAGCCATAGATCATTCATACTCAGTTGAAGTACTGGGAATTTTAAGCCCAGCGGTGTAGGGGAACACACCCTATGACTTCGGGTTCTTCCTGTTTCAGACCTACAGAAACACAGAGTCTTCTGGGTGAAGTCAAAGATCAGTTTATTGGCTGCAGACCAATTACAGGTATCCAAGAAGTACAACAGCGTGTATGTTCTTAGGAGACTGCTAAAAATCACAGAAACGGGCTTCTCCTTAAATACAAAATATCATGCTTCAGGCACACATTCCTTGGTTTTACGATATGGCCATATACAAGTATACATTTCAAACGAAAAGGCAGAGTCATGATGACCATCCCACATTCCAGTTAAGCCAGCCCGTAATTATTTACCCAGAAAGGCTCAGATCCCACATCAGATATCGATAGGCCCCAATAAACATGAGCATCTCCTGTTTGGAAAACAAGCCATAAAGCAGGAACAGTCAGGTGTGAAAGAGATTAGCTGGAGGCTCGTGTTTAATGTAAAGGCTTTATGGTGTGTCAAGCCCTGATGCTAATCACAGGTGGCCAGAGGACGGGGAGCTCGTGAGACCGGACTGACCTGGGGCAGCGGAGCCAAGCTGCCCAGGTCACAGAAAAGTCAAAGGAAAGGCACATGTGCTCTAAAAGGCCCGTATTTGCTTCATGCTATGTAGCCTATGTGAGGGCAACCATAAGATGGCCACCGCTCTAAAATGGAACCCACGTAGTGATGTATAATAGCGTATACACAGTGCATTCATAGCTAAAACGTTACACAAAGCACTTGTACATACCGCATTAACCATTCACGGTTCACTAATACTGGGATAGACAGGGGTAGGGCCCTGCCTCCTACGCGGTCCCAAATTCTAAAGTACGACAGACCCTCCTTTTGCCCTTACATAGGCAATAACTATACTCATTTCAATCCGAGTCTAGGTCAATATTCACGAAGTCATGGAGATGTTGCTGTAGCATCATCCTATTACCTAGCTCGTCCCTCGATACAGGTTTCCTTACACATAATGTAGCACAGAGGCCACATATCGCAGGAGCACACTGTATGCACAGACAGAACAGGAAAAGGATGGCTAAGATCATTCCAATGACCATCAGAACTTTCCAACCCCAGGCAGATATCAGTTCCCAGAACCACCCCACCAGTGACCAATCTCGTTTATCCACGTGTATGGACTCAGATATTTTATGTAGTTTGGAGATGGCTTGATAAACTGTTGGAGCGTTGTCTGGTATGAAAATGCAACAACTAGATTGGATAACCTTACATACCCCACCGCGGTCTGCAAGTATGACGTCTAGAACCATGCGGTTCTGCAAAGTCATGAGGCGATCCGCCTGGAGCTCAGCTGTCAAATTACCAAGGGCACCAGCCGTAACATTAACAGTGGATTCAACCACACGAGTCAGCTGTCTCAGGTTCCTACTATTAACCATAGGTCCCCAAAACGGCAGGAAACCCCAAAAAAAATCTCCCGCTTCCTGACCGGCAGTATCCTCCTTACTAATCACGCCTCTCACAACTCTGGTCTTGTGATAGTCAGAGGCGGCAGCAAATGTTGGCGGTAGCAGATTTGCAATATAACATGTGCCCGAGAAGTCAGGGGGCAACCATGTATATGCTCGGTCATTGCAGATAAAATATGTACCCTTGGCAGCCAGAAACGCAGGGGAAAACTGTGACGGAAAAGTGTACGTTTCAGTACAGTCACTTCTTCCCAATTGAGCTCTAGGATTCTGACCATTACCTTGCAAACAGAACCGACCTATGTGGGGTACGACCCAGATTGGGGATGAGATTTTTCGCTGTCTTTCACCCAGACTAATACTATACCCCGTCGCGTTCCACCCTACATAAGCTCTCAACTCTTCTTTGGGAATAGATGAGTATGCATCGATATCTCTGCTCATATCGGCAACTCCTTTCATTAAAGCTTTGTTATTGGTGCTAGGTCTGATGGAACGCGGTTGTCGCGGGGAGTGCGCATCTAGAGCAAAGAGAAACATGGTCTGGAATGCCCATGACGATCCATTGTAACTAAACGGCAGCACTAGATAGGGAATACCCTTATTAATGGCATGTGGCATTAAAGCACACACCCAACAATTGGTTGTATTCATAACTAGTTGGTGCTGGTGCAGGAGCTGAATAAACGAGTTATTCAAAAAATCTGATCGTCTAGCTTGTTCGTGTTCAGGCAGAGGGTGAAAAGAGTGTGAGGAGACAGTAGGAGGAGGTATAGGCTGTACAGTGGGTGCAATGGGCTCTTGAGAGGAGAATACAAATCCTACAGTAAACACTACCATACTACATAATACAAACAGGCATAAAAATACAAAACGTTTGCTCTCTCTGTGGCTTCAGCTTGAAGGGACTTTACACTCTCTATTGTGTTTTCACACATTCCAACATCACCAACCCATCTTGCAGGGCCTGCAACATACATTCGAGTCTTCACATCTTTTGCTGTTTCTTTCGCGACTTAATCAGCAAACGCATTACCACGACCAACATCATCAGTGATTTTCTTGTGCGCACTGCATTTCATAATCGCAACTTGCAATGGTAGGGTCAGCGACTCAAGGAGATCATTCACCAGCTTGCCATTCTGAATATTAGCTCCATGCGAAGTCAGGAACCCACGTTCCTTCCACAATCGCCCAAAACTATGAGCCACGCCAAAGGCGTACTGGCTATCCGTATATATGTTCACTTTCATTCCTTCAGACAACACGCATGCTCTCGTAAGGGCAATCAATTCTGCTGCTTGAGCCGAATTTTGTGGCACACGTGCAGTTTCCACAATCGTGTGCAAAGTCGTGATAGCATATGCAGCAGTCGTATCACCATTTGGAAGCTTGAAACACGAACCATCCACCCATAAAGTACCATCACACTCAGTCAGGGGGAGTATCTTTAAGATCTACTCTCCCTTTCATCTCTTCTTCTGTTCTGAACAGACAATCATGTTGCTCAATCTCATCTAGGTCTGCTGGAATTGGTAATAGTGTAGCTGGATTCAACGTGTTGCATCTCTTTATGTGTATATGGTTTGCTAACAGTGTCAGCTCATAACCAGATAATCGCGCACTAGTTAAGTGCTGTGTCTTGGTCCTGTTTAACAGTGTGTCCACAGCATGTGGAACCATAACAATCAATGTATTATCCATTACTAGGCCAGCAGACTGTCGAATAGACATAGCTGCAGCGGCAGTGGCTCTCAAACAACTTGGCAATGCCCTCACTACCGGGTCCAAGGTTGACGAAAAATACGTGCATGGACGCGGTCTGTCGCCAAAAGGCTGTGTTAACACTGATAATGCGCAACCATCTTTCTCATGAACATACAATGTAAAAGTCTTGCTGTAGTCAGGGGTACCCAACACAGGAGCTGAACATAATGCATTACGCAATTCCCAAAAACTTTTCTGACACTCTTCAGACCATGGAATAGGATTCGGTGTGTCTTTGCATGTTAATGCTAACAAAGGTTTTGCCAACAAGGAAAAATTAGGAATCCAATGCCTACAGTATGAAGTAATGCCCAAGAAAGCACGCACTTCTCTCTGTGTTCTTGGCACACTCAACTGTGCAATGGCTTGAATTCGTTCTGGGGTCAGTTTCCTTCCCTCCTTCGATAAGAGATGACCTAAGTAGGTCACTTCTTGTCGACAATATTGGAGCTTTGAGAGAGACACTTTGTGATGAAAGGCAGACAAATGATGCAACAATGACAAGGTAGCGTTTTTGCAAATCTTTTCAGTATCCGCGGCGATCAGTAAATCGTCAACATACTGAATAAGGATAGCGCCACTAGGTAAAACAAGTGCATCAAGCTGCGCTTTTAAAGCCTGACTGTATATTGATGGACTTTCACAGTAGCCCTGGGGAGCGCGTTTAAAGCGGAAGCTGCGGCCACCTAAACTAAAGCCAAAAATGTCTTTGCTCTCCTCTGCAATTGGGATGCTAAAGAAAGCATTCTTCAGATCGATCACTGAGAACCATGCAGCGGATGCTGGAATCATGGTTAACAAGGCAGTTATATCAGGGACAACTGGAAACTGTGGTACAACAATCTTATTAACCTCTCTAAGATCAATCACAAATCTGTAAACAGGTGGCTGTGAAGGGTCCGTTCGTTTTAAGACAGGTAAAACAGGACTATTGCAAACGTTGCCTCTTGTCTCTTCAATTACACCCTTTTTAATCAAATCACTGACAATTGCTAACAATGCTTTCTGACCTTCATTGGAGATCTTGTACTGGGGAATACGTGGCAATCTGACATTGGCTTTTAAAGTGACCACATATGGCGGTATTTCCAAAAGACCCACATCATTGGGACCAGTAGCCCAAAGGACATCCGGAAGGGATGACAATTCAGGTGGCATTGCATTTTTAGACAAATACATCGGGGAAATCACTTTCTTACCTAATGTAAGTTGTACTCCTGAGAGGGAACAATATAGCGTTGCATGCAATCTTTTTAGCAAATCTAAGCCTAGCAAATTTTCACCACAACCTGTTGTTAGGATGAGGGGTGCTTTTAGCTCACAAGGTCCAACAGAAAGTGACATAGGACTAGAAATCGGGTTCCTAACTGGGGCGCCAGAAAAACCTACTGAGACATTTATTTCGCCAGACAAAGGCGCGCCAGGGAGTTTTGAATGCATGATTGAACTCTTTGCAGCACCAGTATCCAGCAGAAAGGGCTCCGTTACATTTGCTGTAGTTACTTTAACATAAGGTCCGCTCTGATCCACTGGCACTGAAACAACTCCCTCTCTCTGTCTATGGCTGTCCTAGTAATCGTTATCTTCTACATTGTCGTCTTCTGCATAATAATCATTATTGTGGTACTGAGCTGTATTACCAGACGCATTGGCTTGCTGATCAAAGCTATTTATGGTATTTTGAGGCGGAAGAGGACGTGCGTTCTGGAGAGCATTTCCACGCCCTCTACCCCTAGGAGCTGGCTGACCACCTCTACCTCTTGCGCCATACGCATTACTGTTACGCTGCATTAATTTAGGGCAACTATATTTAAAATGCCCTTCCTCTTTGAAATATGAACATTGGTTGGGACCTACAGGGATTCGTGGTTGATAATACCCATTCATTTGCTGATTATTCTGAAATTGTTGGGGCTGCTGATAGATACCTTGGGTTTGCCTATAATTATTCTGTCCTCCACGTGGTGGATAAGCCTGCTGCAAGAGGACCTTTGTTTTTAGTTCTTTCGTTTTCTTATCTGTTCTATCCTTCTCATCTTTGTCTCTATTCTCATAATACTGTGCAGTAGCCAGTATTTGCGCTGAAGAGGAAACAGCCCACGAACTTTCGGAGTCTTTTAATTTCTTACACAACTCGGGAAGTAGATTCTGCACAAATTTATCAACAAATAACCGTTGGCCACCTTCAGTGCTCATGTCTTGACCACTGTGGTCGATAAACGTTTCTTCAAACTGTGTAAAGAAATCGGACACTGTCTCATCTTTCTTCTGCTTACATGCGGATAGTTTATCCCAATTTACGCGCATCGCAGGCATTATAGTTTTCATGTAGGTAATAATTCTACCAGGGAGTTCTGCTACTAAAGGGTCAGGTTTCGCGCCACCAACTTGGCCAGCATCTGCAGCAATGATATTAGCCCACGTGTTACCCATTTCTGCAGCGTGATCTACATTACGAATGGATCCCCATAAAGGCTGTGGAACAACATTCCCAAACAACATATCTATGTCAGCCAAATTCATTACACATGATTCTGCAGTTTGTGATAACTCCTTATAATAACCGGTAGGGTTTTTACGGGGGTCAGGCAATGTCTGTTTAAGCGCTAACAGTTCAGATCGCTTCCATGGAACATGTACCCAAACATGCTGAAAATGAGCTGGGACAGCTGGATTAGCATTTAAATCAGCAGGTCTCCACACTGGAGGAACCTCACGCATCGGATATTGGCGCGCTTTTACCTTTTTCCCCACAGGGAGTTCCTGTTCGAACAATGATTGCTGACAATCGCCATTTCTGAAGGACAGTAAAGTCGCAACTGCTTTATCTACATTGGGACCCACAATTGTACCTTTTTCAAAATCAAATCGCACTCGACACAATTCCTGTGGGTTTGGGTTTGCACCATTATCCTCCAATTCCTCACAGAGGAATTCACACATTTTGTCAAAGACATACCTCTGTGTTGGGGCATCCCATTGATGAAAAACGGTAACAACTGATTCCACATCATAGAGTGAAGGGAAACCAATCCACCTACGCGCCTGATGATCTAACACCTCTTTCTCGTCGGGACCAGGCAGCTGACTGCGCAATTGCTTATGCTGTAAGCCAGGAGTCTCACTAGATGACCCAAAGAGAGGCGACATTAAACTAGTAACTACATTAGCTAGTCGTTGTCGTGCTGAAGGAGAAGTTGAGGCGAAAACGGGGGGATAGACAGAGGGAAGAAAAACAGATTCAGATACAGGTACCTGGGTAGTGTAAGAAGGAGCGCCAGGGGAAACCGCTGGCGTGCTAGGCAAAGTCGCAGGAAGCGCGGGGGTAACAGGTAACAAAACCGGCGACCCTTGAGAGGGCT
This sequence comes from Triturus cristatus, assembly GCF_964204655.1. NCBI lineage: Eukaryota > Metazoa > Chordata > Amphibia > Caudata > Salamandridae > Triturus > Triturus cristatus. The sequence goes on from NC_140585.1 coordinate 1,330,535,180, forward strand.
GCACTGCAGGGATAGGAGCCAGCTGAAGAGGAGCTGGCGGCTGTGGGAAGGCTTGCGGCATATTTACTGGAGGCTGCACATTTACAAAGTGTGGAGGTGCGGTGGCATTTTGCGCATACGGGGGTGGTGAACTTAACAAATGGGACATTAGGGAATCTTTCTCTTTCTCTTTTGTCTCATCTTGCACAAGGGGTGACAAAACAGGGTAACATTTATCAATCCCTAGTTTGCGCTGTCTGTGCAATTGCTCATTCATTTGTTCCTCCTCATTATCTTTAAATTGCACAGCTGCTTGCATCACTGACATACCTCTCTCTCTCTTATTTCTTTTCGCTAGCTTAATTTCCTTCTGTTTGGCTTCCTTTCGCCATAGGCGGAAAGAATCAAACATCGCCGGCCGGGCTTTCTTTTTAAACAATGTCACTTCCAAATTATCTAAGATATCTGTATCGAAACTACCATTTTGGGGCCATTTTAAAACACCGTCTTTTCTGGTATATCGGATCCATACTTCTTTATATGCAATGGGGCCCACGCCATGTTTTACATAAAGCTCATAAGTTGGAGTTCCAATTGGAGGAACCGGACATGAATCCTCTAACTGGAAATCCCTTCCACAACTCAAACAAAACAATCTTCCAAATACACTAGCACCAGGCATCTTTGCTCACTAGTCTAGTTCCAAACTTCAAAGGATTATCGATTACGATAGTCTCGTGAATACACGAGTCCTCTGGCTTTGGGGTTTGCAAACTCCAAATCAAAATTATCCCGAAGGATACCAAATTCAAACTGGGAGACGCTCCACATATACTTAACTGAATATCGATGATCAATGGCGTCACCAGAAGACTCTCTCGATTGTTTCGCTCTACCAAAATCGTCAAGGGTCCAAAACAGGGCGATTAATCAGGGCAGCAGTCCTTCGTAGCCGTCGGGACGCGGAGAACCTCGCAGAAAAGACTTTCGGACCACGTCCACATGCAGGGTCGATGAAGTGGCGGCCTTCCTCCAGAATTTCCACACGAAGCTCCTCACGAACCTCTGGCTTGGACCGGTACCGCTGAAATCGCGCCGAGTTGGGCGCCAACTGAAGTACTGGGAATTTTAAGCCCAGCGGTGTAGGGGAACACACCCTATGACTTCGGGTTCTTCCTGTTTCAGACCTACAGAAACACAGAGTCTTCTGGGTGAAGTCAAAGATCAGTTTATTGGCTGCAGACCAATTACAGGTATCCAAGAAGTACAACAGCGTGTATGTTCTTAGGAGACTGCTAAAAATCACAGAAACGGGCTTCTCCTTAAATACAAAATATCATGCTTCAGGCACACATTCCTTGGTTTTACGATATGGCCATATACATGTATACATTTCAAACGAAAAGGCAGAGTCATGATGACCATCCCACATTCCAGTTAAGCCAGCCCGTAATTATTTACCCAGCAAGGCTCAGATCCCACATCAGATATCGATAGGCCCCAATAAACATGAGCATCTCCTGTTTGGAAAACAAGCCATAAAGCAGGAACAGTCAGGTGTGAAAGAGATTAGCTGGAGGCTCGTGTTTAATGTAAAGGCTTTATGGTGTGTCAAGCCCTGATGCTAATCACAGGTGGCCAGAGGACGGGGAGCTCGTGAGAACGGACTGACCTGGGGCAGCGGAGCCAAGCTGCCCAGGTCACAGAAAAGTCAAAGGAAAGGCACATGTGCTCTAAAAGGCCCGTATGTGCTTCATGCTATGTAGCCTATGTGAGGGCAACCATAAGATGGCCACCGCTCTAAAATGGAACCCACGTAGTGATGTATAATAGTGTATACACAGTGCATTCATAGCTAAAACGTTACACAAAGCACTTGTACATACCGCATTAACCATTCGCGGTTCACTAATACCGGGATAGACAGGGGTAGGGCCCTGCCTCCTACGCGGTCCCAAATTCTAAAGTACGACACAGTTTGACCAAGCATGCCTGTATATAATTGAACCACTGACCACACCCTCTGGTGTCTAATGATAATACATCTCGGAGCGATTCTTTCATGGGCAGTGGTGAATCGTTCGACCAAATGTGCATCCAAAATGGTAAGGGCCGGAGGGCAATCGCATTGGCGATGCTCTTGATGCCCAGAACTAAGCGCATTGGTGTCAGTGGAGCATTTCATGGGAGCTCCAACACTGATCTCATGAATTTATTTTTGTTTTTTTCAATGGGGGCTACGTTAACGTGGCACCATAAAGTGCGGCTCCTATTCCCTTCGCTTGATATACTTGAATCACTGGGGTCACCGGTCTGTAAGTTGACTGTCTTGGCTTTTTGATTAGGTGGTCCCCACGTGTTGTAGAGAGAGTTGGCTTTTTAGTAATTGTGATGACCATGATATTGTGTTGGTAAGCCTCACCCCAAATAATTGAAATGTCTCACCTCCTCTAGTGTAGTTGGGCCCAGCTTTATACTTCGTTTGAAGGACTTATGACGGTAGAAGACCATGAATTTTGTTTATGAGGTATTAATTTCTAATCTATGTTCCTCACAGCCCCTCCCAAACTAGTCCACTACGTTTTGAAGCCCCATTGGGACCTTGGAAAGAGCAGGGTGTCGTCTGCAAACAGAAGTGCAGGCACCTCTTGCCCTGCAAGCTTAGGGGCTCACCCCTACAATCTGTTATTTGTTCAATCAGTCCATTTACGTAGAGGGTAGAGAGGGTTTTGGTGCGAGGACACACCCTTACCCTCACTCCGATCCGATCCGTTGGCCCACCCTCACAATCCCATATAATTTGGGCATAATTATTTGTGTAGTCTAATAATAATTTGCAGGAGATTTTTGGCATCCCCAATTTGGTGAATGCTGTCCAGAGATTTTCCTGTGGAACTAAGTCAAATGCGGTGATCTACAGATACTACGTATAAAGTGTCTTTCTTGATTGTCACGTATTTCCACAAGATCAGAAGGAAGCCAAGCAACTGATCTATAGTGCTTGTCTTCCCTCTGAAGCCTGCCTGCAGGGGGGATAGTAAATTCTCTTCTCTCATCCAGTCATGGATCCTCTCCAGCAGTTGCCAACAGAATATTTTCTGGGCAATATCAATAAGGCTGATGGGCCTGTAACTTACCAGGTAACTTTAGTCTCCCTTTTTGTGTATGGGGACTACTTCAGTGCCCAGCCATGAATTTGGGATTTCTGCCTCTTTTAGTATGCCGTTAAATGTACAATTTGAAATCACACTCCATATTTGGGGCTCAGAAATATAGAGATCCCCTGGAATTTGGTCTAGTCCTGGTGCTTTTCCCCACTGCAAGGTTGTAATTGCATCCAGGGCTTCTTCTACAGTAAAAGTGAGGTGATCTGTGTCTGTTCCCAGTTTAAAAAGCTCTCTAGTTGCTACACCACTGTCCATCAGTCCTGCATAAAAATTTGAGAAGTGGACTTCCCATGTCTGCGGGAGGATATGAAAGTTTTCCTCTAAGATTCTTGTCCCTTTCTAAATCAGGTGACGAAATTCTTTGTTATTTTTGGTTTGGGCCACAGCTAATAGGCCTTGCCGTATCCATACGTGCCAGTTTCTGTGTGCCTCATGCTGTGCATTTTTGTAGGCCTTCCTTTTTATGGCTATGAGTGTTCTCTGGCCATACTTGATTGCTCTCATCAACAATTTCTGTCTTGTTTGCAGTTTTCATCAAACCACTCGTTTGTTTTGTTCCTGACCATTTTCTGTCCACTATAATTTTTGTAGAAGAATATATTGATGTTATTTAAAAGGGTTTTAAATGTATACACTGTGACTTGCTTCTCCAATCTTTTGGTGCCTAAGGTCACCAGGGAGTCAACAGCTATGGTGTAGATTCGTGCCAGGGTTTCAACACTGCTCTCAATTAATGGCCATTTAACCCTCTTTTTGCTATTGCTAGTGATAATGCAGTTAGATAAATTAGATTTTAAGGGTGTTTGGTGAAGAACAAATACTTCTATTAGTCACAGAGAGAGAGCATTGTGGTCGCTATTGTATCTCTCTATTACCCACATGTCACCTAGGCTGGACCATAGTTGTACATCGAGCAAGAAGTAGTCAATTCTGGTTTTACAGTTCACTCTCTTATATGTGTAGTATAATCTATGGTCAGAAGTAAAGCGACCATTTGCAACCCTCAACCCATGTTTATAGGCCTGGGAAGCCACTTTGAGTGTTGCTTTCACATTCTTAGCTGGCTGCCCATGCCTAGTTTTGCATCCTCTTCATCAGTAAGGTTTTTCTTTACTTTGAGAGGCTCAAAGGCTATTTAGAGGTCCTCCGCAATAAGCATATAGTGGGATGACCTTTCTTTTTCAAGGACTTTATCTAGGTGTACGATTGTTGGAGAGTCATAGTGTTGAGAAGCAAACCTGTTATAAATGTTCACTAACAAAACTGACCTGTTGTTGATGGTATCTTTGATAATCAGGGCCTGTAGGTTAGAGCTATGTAGATCAAGTTTTTTTAATGGAAATCCCCATGTTGATTTTAGTCCAGATTATTATTCCACCTACTGCTCTTACTCCCTTTAATTCTTCCAGTGATCCTTCCAGTGGTCCCTACTTACCCATCGGTCCTCCATAACCGTAAGCTCCACCCTGGTGCCATCCACCTTCATATGGATTGTGGCGCATAGTGGTCTGTTCAAATATCTGCCCATTAATGGGACACGAGGGCGATGGGGCTTGATGGAACAGCTGAGGAGTATAGTTGGAAACTGACTAAATTTTGTCACCAACAGAAGTGTAATTTTGGGACTTTAACATAACAAGCATAATAAAAATTCAAAAATGTACACAAATCACACAAGCAAACTAAACATTTTGTTTAGGTGTGTATGTTAGGCCTAAAATTTCTCATTCACCCAGTAACTCCTAATATGGGCTGCATCAGACATTTCTAAGGTATTCCACCGAATGGAGTCAAAACTTGGCGAATCTACAAGTTTGCGCCTGAGCTACTGAAAACTAGGCCTGGGTCAAAATTCCGTTCCGTTCGCGGAAATTGCGATAATTTGGCATTTTCGCATTCCGCGGAAAGCGCGAAAATTTCCACATTCCGCAGCTTAGCGATATTTTGTTTCTTGCTCGCGCTGTAAAATAAAACATTCTCGCGTGCGCGTGATCGCCTTACCTGAATCCCCGCGTTCGCCGACAAGTTTTCCCGATCCGGTCGCGTTCTCCACGAGATTTTGGATTGTTGGTAGCCATTTGCGCTGTCTCGCAACAGTTCGCGCCCGCAGTAACGTCATGCGTCGCGCAATCACGTCTTTCTTCTCGCGATCATGCACCGCGAGCCTAGTGAAAACAAGATGGCCGCGCCCGCGAGCAACCGCATGGGTAAGTTGGCGAGCCGCGACCACGCAGAAAATACCGCGAACGGGCGGGAAAAAAACTTCCGCATCTTCGCGATATTTCCGCGTGTTTGCAGAGATTTTTAACATTTTCGCGATAATTTGCGAAAGTGAATTTCGCAAATTCCGCCCACCCCTATTGAAAACACAGCTTAGAAACACGGAACAGCAACCACTACTCTAGATTCTCTAGTTGTGCTGTCTTGAGATCCAGTTCTGCCTCTAATAATTGCAGAATTTCTATATGCACTTTAAACAGTAGCAAAAAGAAGAAACCTGTGCTTGAGCCAATCTACACCTCTGCAAAGGGTGCAGAATGGAATCATAATTCAACTCAAGGCTGGACTGGCCGTAGAAGCCAACGGGCATTTTCCTGATGGGCTGGAAGGGTAGGGCCGGTTTTGTTACTTGGGGCCAGTTTGCAATAACTGCCCCCTGTACGAAAAGCGTCAGCAGTGCTAATTCAGCAGCAGTGCCCCCCCCCTTCCTGCACGGTGCTTCTCACTAGCATCCCCCCACATGGGCAGGTCCAGCAGAATTGTCAGGGCTGATTTGCGTTCCCAGTCCGGGCCTGATTCAACTCCAGGGGCACTCTTAAATGTTTGTGCAGACGACAAGCAAATCTGTGAGCCTGTGTCTGAGGAAACTGTGCTTCACAGAGCACATACATTAACTCAAAAACGGTATACTTATTGCTTTAATGGTAGACAGCACAGCTCATAAACAGCAGCAACCTCTTCTGCCTTTAGCTAATGCATTAACTTGTGAAGTTACGAAGCTGGCAAATCTGCTAAAGACTGCAATTTCAAAACAGAGGCAAACACTGTTCTGGTTCTGCTTCACACATTTGTATTACTGCATCATGTGTGTTGTGTACTATCATCTGCTGCAACGTTTTCGATCTGATATTCATCTCGTAGGTGCTGTGAACTGTAGTTTTTTTCTTTTTTTAACATATTTTATTAGTTTGCATTTGAGAATTCCACCACGGCCAACATGGCCCATATAGCAAACAATTGCACAAGGATATATACAGTGAACAAACAGGAGAAAAAAGGGGGAAGAAATGGCCCTGCTTAAACCGGTTCCCCCTCTCACCCCCACATCAGTGACACACAGGAAAGAAAACCCAGTCTGGCTGCAGATCGAGAAAGGGTTGGCACGCTTACCCCTATGTGATCTCCCCTCCTCCCTAGAATGCCCTAATTTCTTCATCCGTGAATTGGCTTATCAAACGCTGTACTCTGCCCATCTCTTCCATATTTTGGGATGTTTTTTGGGGCAGCCCCTTGCTTATATACAACTATCTACAGCCCCATTCAGTAGTCCTTTCCCTTTTTCCATACCGTCAATGATGGGGGAGCCACCACCTTCCATTCCCTGGCAATATCGCATTTAGCAAGTGTCAGTCCCAAGTTGAGTAAAGACAATTCATATCTATTAACACCCACATCTTCGGTAAGGTGTTGAATGGCCAACCTCAGATTTCGGGGAATCTGCAGGGACATGAACTAAGCTTGGCAAGTGATCATCCCTGCCAAAACTTGTCTAGCGCTGCACAACAAAAAATCAATTTGGGGGAAAATGGATCACATGTCCTGTGAAATCAGGGTTTTATCGTCACGTAATCCTATAAAAAAACCCTCATATAAGTACACAGGTCGGGGCGGTAAATCTTGATTCTCCGCCTCAGTGTACTGTCACAGCATCATCATAGAGTTTTGTTTTTGTATATATGCTGTCCTCCGCCTGGAGGTAGACCACCTGATTTGCCAGTAGTGTCCAGATATCAAAAAGAGAGAGGGGCGCTGCACAACTCCATACCGTATGGATGAAAGTGCCAACACAGCAGAGACAGGCAGGGAAGGCAATCACTCCCATATGCCAGAGTTGATGACCTGTGAGGTAGACCCTGTGTTTGTATTCGAACTGAATCAAACTGACTCTGGCTGCAATGCCGTTTCTCGTGGGGAACCCAGAATCTCTGCCCAGTCCTCGTTTTCCAACCCTCCCACGTTGGCCTCCCAAGCTGTGCGAAGGGCACCAAACCTGTCTGATTGGTTAGAGAGGAGAGTCTGGTAGATTTTTGCAACTTTATGGTCTCCAGGTCCCTCCATGAGCTTACCCTCTAAAGGATTGAATTCAGAGAGGTCTGATAGTGCATTTATGTAGGGAGTCAATACATGGCAAAGATGGAGATACCTAAAAAATTGACTGGAATTCCGTCTAGAGGATTTGGAAGGATTTAAGAACTGTACCCTGCATGACGTCCCCTAAGGTGGGGATCCCACTGACATCCTACTTCTGGAATCCCTACAGCTTAGCCACCTTTGCAAGCGATTCCCATACCGTAATGGTATCTGCTCTGTTAATCTGCCCCACCATTTCATCTGTTAAAGCATTGACCGCCATGATTTTAGGACAGTTTTCATCGCCATGGGAAGGTTAGTGTTTTTTCCTACACGGTATAAATACATCATTAGTGGGGTAGTACCCATTGCACATTTGTCCAGTCCATATGCCGGGTCACCCTGCATGTCATACCACCAGTCGTTTATAATTAGAAGATAAGCCACTTGGTAATAGGATTCAACATCCCCCCCGCAATAGGTGGATTGCAAACATTTGTTGAGGGCAACACGAGGAGTATCGCCGTCCCATAGGAAGGAATTAGGATGGAGTTCAGCCTAGGGAACCATTGTCATGGAATCTCATCAGGGAAATTCTGTAGTTGATAAAGGAATCTGGGTAGAGAGACTATTTTGAAGATCGCCGGCCACCGTAGCAGGGACAGCAGGAGCACTGACCAGATCTTTATATCATCTTTAAAGCGAGCAAGCACCAGCTCAACATTGGCACCCCATGCCACCGCCGCATCTGGGCACAGATAAAACCTAAATATTTTTACCCATTGGTGGCAAGTCGCAGCTCCGACGCCCATCCCAGGTTGTAGGCTGAATTGTAATTTTTGATTCATGTGTCACATATTTTAGCAGTCTAATTATTGTCCTGTGCTTTTTTATATAAAAAATGCGGCCCGCGCAACTTGTGATTCTCCCATTATGAGAGGCGCACTTCTTGTCCTCAATTATCAACACATACAACAAAAAGAGGCAGCTTGGCTCTGAAGCTAATTAGTTTGTTTTATTATTCTCCTCTGATACATAGCTCCATTAGAGCGCTACAGATAAACAGTACATTACAAAAAGTCCCAAGAGGTTGGCCCTCATTCCTATACTAACTTAAAGGAAACTGCCGCCCCTAAAAGCACAGCAAGTACTGTAGTTGCAACAATTAATTGATACAATTCAGACAGGAGATTAGGGAAATCAATAAAGCAATTTCCAAGGAGCTCTGAAACATAGTGGCATTCATAGGGCAGCTCATAAATTGGTTCTTATCTCTCGGATATTGGGTGTCATGTGGGAGGAAATGCTTTCAATTTGTTCTTTTTCCCAAATGGCTTTAAGGCAGTTATTACTAATTGAAATGCATGTGCCGCAAATAGAAAAGAATAGTAAATAGAAAATAGTTCATTTATGCAAATTATATGGTAAATGTGAAATAATAGGAAACGCTCATTAGCTGAAATTATTGCTGACTTTTTTTTCTTTCACAGACTGAAATGCCCCATGTATGGAAGGACAGCTTATAACAATCTTTCTGGGTCGGACTGGGACACAAAATACGCCTTGGCACTAAAATAAAAGTGTCCCCCGAGAGTGAATCAGTTAGCTAAAAAAGTAGCTCATGTTTGAAAATGTGAGGCAGGGTTGAAAGAGCCTACCCTGTACAATCCATAAGACACACTGTATAAGTACTTTGCAAAGTATGGAAAACTGCATCGATTTGAGTTTCCTGCAGGAAAGTTTGTGTAAATTTCAGGGAAATCAACAGTGAATTCCGACTGCAGACCATTAAACAGGCCCACAAAGAGGACAATACACATATCATACCAGCCCCTCGGGGTCTGCGTGACTGCACTATTGGCCAGTCCGACCCTGCAATCTGTAATACTAATACAATGCTGTCACCTGGTAATTAAGGTTTCATTGGGCACGAGTCTATAAGTTCTCAGGGATATCATAGAAGATTTCGAGGCAAAAGAAAAGGGATGAATGGTTAAAGGGGCAAAGCGCTCTGATAGGTCAGTAGCAGTGGACTCGCAGAGGCTTGGAAGTGTCCAGCTCTTCAGCTTGACTTGAAATGAGGTTCGATTCTCCTAGTGGTGGTTTGTCCAGAACAAAACTGAGATGGGATCGGATGTGAAGAAAACTTGCTCTCCAGGGGGCATATGTATGAAAGGAAAAAATAGTCGCAAACGCTGCGAATCGCTAAAAACAGCGTTTGCGACTAATTTTTCGCAATTTCATATGTATGACACACTTCCACACAGGAAAACTAAGAAATCGCAAAATTTGCGATTTCTTAGGCTGCGAAACATGAAAAATGTGAATTTCCTTGCGATTACCTAATTTGCGATTTGTTAGCTTAGCGAAAATCGCTAAAAAGAAATCGCAAAACGGGTGTCTGAGAATAGTTTGCGATTTTTAAGAAATCGCAATATATTTGCGATTATTTACATCCCGCTTAGCGAATCTCAATTTGCGAATCGCAAAATATCGCAAATTAGGATTCGCTACACGGGAGTTTGATACATATGCCCCCTGGTCACTTGCAGCTGTGTTCGATGTGATTCACCTATGCTTCCACTTCTGATTTGACTTTAGGTAAAGAAATGGGCCAATGGGACTCTTTATCCAATATCATTCTGTGTATCAATTTGTACACTCCTTTACAAGCCACACTAGTGCTTGTATTCTGAAATTGTGCATTTATCTGTCTTTTTTACCTGATGCATTTAGGGACCCAGTACATATGTATATCATCGTTTATCTGTATTTGGGGGTTAAATATATATGTGGGGCTATTACGTTCTCTGTCTGTAAATATGCGTATTACAAATGTGGCATTCTTGTCTTGTAGTTAGGATTCACAAAACCACCCTAGAATGTTATATCTTTGTATCACAACTCACTTTCAATCCCTTTGACAAATTTAGCAATGCCAATTTGTCGTGTATATTGCTGCAAAAGCTGTCTACGTTTTAAGGGTGTGGAATACAAAAAGTGTTAATAGGGTTACAATTAAAATTCCTAAAAGGACCTTTCGGCAAGAAAAAAATAATGACAATGAACTTCACATTTGCAAGGCACGTCCCGTGTGTGTACATTCCGTGTCTTTATTTTCTTTGATGACTTTTGGTTCAAATATATATTTTTTTAAAGTTAAATCAGTTAGCTGATTGAGAACATTTGGATTATCTTTTTATGTATCTAGCCTTTTTTGATTGGCCAAATTCCCTCAATGTAATCAAGCAGAATCAAAGCTGATAGGCTAAGAATCACTTTGAAAAAAACTAGAGAAAAGAGCCGTCTTGATTACATTACATTTATTTTAGAACATTGCATTGTTCAAATATTGAAGAAGTAAAAAAACAGAACCCTCAGAAATCATGCACATACTGTAGCATGCTCTTTTTCGACAGAATCAGCCCCAACAAAAAAGATAGTCTCAAAGTCTGTGAACATCAGATGGAATCAAGAAAAAATGCTAGCAGGTTGGATGAGCCTACCTTGCATAATGCATAAGACAGTGGGCCTTTGGTACGCCCATGATGCACGTCACCGAGCCTGTCAAAAGGGACTGGGAAAAATGAAACATGGAAAGAAGCTTTACTCTCAGGTCCCCCAGGCCCCAGTGACATCTTAAGGATTTATGAGGCCCCAGGCTAGATATAGTTCAGTTTTTATTTTTTTTTACCTCTTTTTAAGTTTCAGGTTTATTGCATAAGTTAATTAAAACTATTGCAATTATTAAGCATTTAATCACAATAAAAGGAATCAAAGTAGCTTAAAATTAAAATAGATGCAATCATAAGTGAAACATATCAAAAGCTAGAGATAGCAAGCATAACTTTAGTACTGGCCATCGGTACGTCCTTTGTCAATGAGTGTTTGAAACCTGGATACAAACTTTACAATTCACAGTTTAACATGGTATCCTCTGGATTTAGAAAGGCAGTGATTGCTTACCTGCAGGTACGTATTACTCTGTCTTTAAAAGATGTTTTCTGGAGTTAGCATGTTGCTTGTTTTAGTCTAGGGCAGATGCAAACCAGGTAGATTAGGTCCTTTTTTGGCACCTCACACAGTCTGCAGGTGTCAGCCAAGGCCGACGCCTCACTAGCAATGGGAATGATCCAAGCCTATCGATTTTATGACTGCTGAATAGGTGGAACCAAAGTGGGTCGCCGATCTCAAGCATTTATATGTATTGATCAACATCCAGGTGTGTGATCACTTTGCCAGGACCAATGTGTCCTCAATGAGTGATGTTTCCCTCATTGATTTATTTAATATTGTTTTGAAGGACGCACATGGTAATGGCAGGTAACCCACAGGTTGTATTTGCATATTGCTGATCCATTTCCCTAAATAAGGTTTTGAAAGGTGTCACCCGAGAGTTTGCAATTACTGACCACAGTATATTATTGATAGAGCTTTCTTCAGAACGCTGAAGACTATAACAACATCTAATGAAGGCACACTGTCTGGTGATGACTTGCTTGATTAGGCAAAATTCTAAAGGTATCTGAGCAAATGATGCTGTCCTTAGGATCTTGAAAACTTGACTGTTTATTTAATTCCTTCCAAAAGGGCTATCTCTGCTTCTGAGGGCCTCCCTTTCGTAAGTGATTATGCTCAGACGTGGGCTCCGTGCTCACTGTGCCACTGGATTCAAGCTAGCCTGGCTGATGAGGGGTGATGCCCTGAAACTGGTCCCAGATTGGCTGTTTCTGGTCCAGGGATGACCTGGCTTGGCAGTTCGGGCTGAACTGTTCCAATGAGGGGCAGAGTCAAGACTGATTTGCATTTGGCTGGGTCCAAACTCGACTGGTGTGGTAAGCAAAAGAATGATGGATTAAACCCAGATCTTTTTGAGTGGGGGTGAATGCTTGCATTGTTAAGCATTCTGTCCATCATTTGTTCCTTTTGCTTTTGTCACCCTAAGTGGGAAGGGTATGCCCAGACATGGGTCCCAAGCTCACTGCTCCACTGGATTCAAGCTAGCCTGACTGATGAGGGGTGATGTCCTGAAGCTGGTACCAGGATGCTTGTTTCTGGTCCAGGCTTGGCAGTTCGGGCTGGATGTTCCCATGAGGGGCGGGGTCAAGCCTGATTTGCATATGGCTGGGTCCAAACTGGGGTGGCGTGGTAAGCAAAAGAACAATGAATTAAACCCAGATCTTTTTGAGTGGGGGTGAATGCTTGCCTTGTTAATCATCCCAGCCATCATTCGTTCCTTTTACTTTTGTCACCCAAAGTGGGAAGGGTATGCCCAGACATGGGTTCCATGCTCACTGCGCCACTGGATTCAAGCTAGTCTGGCTGATGAGGAGTGATACCCTGAAACTGGTACCACAAAGATTGTTTCTGGTCCAGGGAGGACCTGGCTTGGCAGTTTGGGCTGGATGTTCCCATGAGGAGCAGGGTCAGGACTGATTTGCATATGGCTGAGTACAAATTAGGATGGCGTGGTGAGCAAAAGAACAATTGATTAAACCCAGATCCTTGTGGCTGGGGGTGAGTGTTTGCATTGTTAAGCATCCCATCCATCATTTATTCCTTTTACTTTTAGAAAGTAGGCATTTCACTTAACTTACTGCACTGTGTGCCTGCAGCCTGTCTTGAATACACGTTTTGGGGTGGGTAGCAGCTACACTTTGTGCATTACTCTAGACAGCCACAAACAGGGGAAAGGTAGATGTGTCAGTGAACTCATCTGCATTCTGACAGGTCTTCCTGGGTAGGAAAAGGGGGCAGCTGACATACCTGAATAGGCAGTGTTCTGTTTCCCACACAAAGAACTGATTACCCCCTACTGATAGTCTGGGGTGAGGGCTGGGAAGAAAGGATCTGTGTGAACTTCAAGACCCTTCATTGAAGTCATTCCCACTTCAAAGGCACAACTGGGTAGAAGTACTGGGGCTCTGAACCTACCAAACCAGTATACTACTGGACCTTTCAAAAACTTTGTCAAGAGTAAAGACTGCTGTGCTACAAGGATTGCCACTCAGCTTGACTGCTGCTCTGGAAGAGCTGCTTTTCTGCTTTGCTGCACTGCCCTGCTGCCTTCCGATCTCTGCCTTGCTGAGGACAAGGACTTGACCCATTTCACTTGAACCCAGAGTGACTACGAGGGTGTGCTGGCTTGCCCCCTGTTCTGAAGACTCAGGGCCATCAAAGACTTCCTTCAACCTTTTCAACAGCACCTGGACTCAATCCTGTGATTTCTGCTATGCTGATCCATCAAAAATGAGGCATCAATGACTTTGCGCCAATTGGAATTGACGCATCACCCTTTCACGCGGATGCGACTGTGCTTGATGGCATCACTTCAACAGACTGCTAGACTTGACCACTGCAGACTGCTCAGCTCAACGATGACACCTCGCCTACATCCATGGGATCGACGATGACGCCTCGCCTCCTCTGCTCCTCTCATCGAGCCTTTGACGTCGATGCTTCCTCCATCAAAGGTATTTTTTTAGCTGTTTCTGATCATTCCTGTAGCCAGCATGCTCTCCATTGTGGTCGGCCTGAACTTTATATTTACCCAGGTCTAGCATGACCAGATGTCACCCAGTTTATGACTCCAGCGCTTTATGACTCTAAGCACTATCATTTCATTTAATCCTCAAAAATGTATAACTCTGGTTCTGCTGATTGGATTTTGGTCATTTTGGGCTTGTTTTACTTGTAAATATATAATTTATTGTTCTAACCCTGTAAGGAGTATTTTTGTGGTGTTTCCATTGTGTTTATGTGCGTTTGTGTGTTGCAGAAATAATTTACACAATGCCTCTTTAGGTAAATCTGACTGCTCTGTGCCAAGTCACCAGAGGGTGAGCACAGGTTAAGTTTTAGTGTGTATCTAGCTTACCCTACTAGAGGGGTAGTTCCTGCATGTACAAGGTGCATACTTTGACAACCAGAAACAGCATTTCTCCAGTGGTGGGCATTGAGGGGGTTAGATGTACTAGTGTCCTCCAACCTATCCAACATTAAGGAAGCTTAATTCAGTTCAAAATCTTTTTTCAGCACAAGACGTTAAAAGAATAAATATCATACATACAAGTTATTAAAAACAATAAAATATTACAGTGGAATCATAAGCCATTCACGATACCATTTTCAAAACCCATCAACAAAACAGAATACATAAACACAGCTTTAATCATTAATAAAGGTCATAGTCTTCGTGATTTTGGGTGTTTGACAAACATAACCTAATACTGATCATGGCAAAATTCAGACTCTAGCAGTTGGAGATGTAGCAAACAGACAGAAAAAGAGCTAGCACCAAAAGAGCGTAATAATGGACATTAAAAAGCACCCTTGGTCTAGAGTACAAACGACAAAAGAACATAAAATGGGCCAGGGTTTGCTTAGAAAACCCATCACAAGGACAGGGAAGTAAAAATGAAGACCACAAACCCTGTTTAGGGTAGACTATCAGGATATACAAAGAACCCAATCCGAAACGGGTCAGATAAAATCTACATTATGTTATCCAGGTAAGATAGTGTTCCCCACCCCCAGTCTGGTTTAGATCTAAATAACGGGTGACTGAGGTCATAGACCGATGTTTTACAAGCCTAGAATGCAATCTAAAGGAAGTGAAAAAGGATTTTACAAATTTTTGGGAGTTTCCGTTGATTTCTTGTGGTCTGCGCAAAAACGTTGACAGTCCTATAGTTATAAAAGTCTTTTCGATATAAGCAAGTCAGGGGATTACAACTGCATGATCGAATTTAAGACTGAACCATGTGTGGGGTGAGTGCCAAATCTTTAACCATAACAACAGCAGGGCAACCTGAACTAGAGCCTCCAAAAATAAAAATCCAACTTCCAAATGAGTAAAAAAAAGTTGCCTTGCTCCTTGGCACGGAAAGTAAACTGCAGAGGAATTGATTTTTCATTGTTTGAAAGTTGTCCGCCGGAATATAGCCCCAAACTCAAGCCCCATAAGCCCTGTGGGAAATTCATTTACTCTTAAAAGTTCAGTTCACAAACTTTATTCGGATAAACATTGTATCCATAAAAGTGCAACAATGGTTAAAGTAACAGAGAAAAGATAATAATACATAATTGTAAGAATTACAGTTGTATAAACACAATGTCATGAAATTTAGATGACAAATTAAGACAAAAAAAAGTAAATAGTAAATAAATCACTAATATATAAAACCAATCCATTCGATGATTATAAACTGCCCGTACATGATTAAAACTCAGTGATTAAGCATTGTCTTGCGCGCCCTGGTGGCAATTCTCAGAAATGTGCTTAAACGAAAAACCAGCTCTTCGTCAGCCAAGGCAAGCATACATGAATAAGCAGAATCCAAACTGATGGGCCTGCTCTTGTTAAAAAATGGGCGAAGAAGCCATTTGATATATTTCATGTAGAATTTGCAGAAAAACAAGAAGTGTTGGGTTGATTGACCACTCACCCCGTCACATGGACAGGGTAGCGAATCAAATTTCGGGTGGTAGCCCAAAGGAAAACACAGTGCAAATTTAACTGTCCCAGCCCTCAGGCGGAATAAGAGGCTCCTTTCGGAACGACTCATGGGTAGGGTGAGATAATTTGGTAGGGGGTAGCAGTGCCGTTCATAAGCCATATAACTAGAAACAAAGAGTTTCTTTGATTCCAACACAGTTCTTACAATTCTATATGACGAATAGAGAGCGCATCTAAGTTCTTTTTTATTTACAGTTTCAGCTTCGCTAGGATTTAAAAAGATGCAGCCTTTATTAATGCTGCATAAGCTCTGCTACACTCCAGATAGCCAGGGAATGTCCATCCCCTTCTCACACTTCAAACAGTCTGTTTTGATAATTTTTGTTAACGTCGCTGCCTGATTCTTCCAAACTGATAGCCAGAAAAGAGCTGGGCGGGCACGTATAAAATCAGATATATAATTTAAATTCAGTTCCTTGTGGCACATGTATTGTGGGGTCGAGATTGTGATACTCAACAGCAAAACCAGTTTTCTTCCTGCTGAATACAGGAGCTATCTGCGGTACCCCAAATCTCAGCTCCATACGTGGCCACAGGGACACATTGTAATTTAAAAAAAATTAAGATAGCTAAAATAGCACCTGTGTTCTTTGGGCGGGGAAAACTAAAAATAGAGTTAATAGTCTTTGAGAACTTGCTCCTGGAATGAGTAAGATGCTCAGTCCAGGAGCCGTTCGCAGCAAAGACAACTCCGAGGTAAGGGAATTTACAGGTACTTGTCAATTTTTGATTGCCGGCAACAATAGAACTAAGCTGGCGTTTCCTGGGGCCACAGGACACTAAAAATGATTTTTTAAAGTTTACACACAAGTCCAAACTATCCATATATTTAACAAAGGACTGTACTAGGATATGCAGAGAATTAGGAGTGCGGCCTATGAGAACCGCATCATCTTCGTAAAGTAGTACAGGAAGGGGTTTCCCATGAATCTTGGGGACATCTTGAGTCATGGGTGCCAGTGACTTATTTAGACCATTAATATAAATAATAAAAAGGAGGGGGGCCAAGACACATCCCTGCTTGACCCCCCCTTCCAACCTTAATGGCTCCCGATACCTCTCCACCGCTACCTATCATCACCTGTGCCTGGAGGTCTTTATGGAGGTATGCCCGAAAATGGACCAATGGCTCATCCAGCCCATGAGCCAATATGATAGCCCAAAGCCTTGACCTATTCACAAGGTCGAATGCTGAGGACAAATCCATAAAGGCCAAATAGACCGGGGAATTCCGTGCGATAGTGTACTTCCCAATTACAAGGTTACGGTTAAGGCATTGTTCGTTAGTGCCAACCTTGCTGCGGAATCCTACCTGACAGGGCTCTAAAATACTGCATTCCTCTGACCAATCCAGGATCTTATTGTATAAGACTCTGCCCAAAATGTTAAGGGTATTATCAATCAATGAGATCGGCCTATAGTTGCTAGGCTGTGACCGATCCCCCTTTTAAAATATTGGGACAATGATACTCTTTGCCCAGGTACTGGGTAGCGGGGCATACATTAAATTGTTAAAAACATTCAGAAGGAGCGGGACCCCGAAGTCTGGTGTTAAGACTAGGCGCGTCCGTGACAGCCTCACTGGAGGCTACCAAATATAGTGAAGATAGGCTTGTAGGAGCGGGGCATGCTTCCGTTAGCGGCACGTTTTTTGGAGTTGTGCAAGGAAAAGCATCCAGTGTCCCGGCTACTCCCCTGCGTTTGCTCATTTTCCAGCAAACCTAATCAGTCCGATTGTAGAGCCACGAGGTAGCACACTCTCAAATAGGGTGTAGCAATTATATTAGCAATACTTGGAACTTACATTATGGATGCTTTTCTCAATAACAGATGTCAGAGGGGTAGCCCAGCCCAGCCTCTTCCGGGCACAGATGGGCCCACCCTTGGTCCGGGCTTTGTCCGGGCTACATCCCACGCGCGTCCCGCGTCGCGGTAGGAGAGGCTGTGCTATGAGCATGTTGGCCCCGCCTCCCCCTCACTCGCGGCAGCTGCGAGGAGCGGCAGGAACAGCGGTGCACTCTGGGGGCTGCAGTCCCCAGAGTGTAATTACCAGCGTGGATGGTGCAGCGGCGGTAATGGCGTTGCCCCTGGGACCCTTGTCCCACCAGGGGTTCTTAGCGGGATGGTGGTGTGGCGAGCAGCAATGGACAAAGCAATACCAGGCTGCAGGCAAAGGAACTCCCCACTTACTCTTCTAAAGAAAAATAAGTTCTCTAATGGGTTTATTTCCAAGTCTTTTAGAAAACCTAAAAATTGCGTTGATTGCCCCTCTAATTTTACCTGGTCTCTGGGACAAACGGTTACCTCAACTAAAATCTGAAGATATCAAAAACCCTAAATAATTCAAATGGATTACTTTAGCTATAGGGATAATTGCAACGTGATAGGAGCGGAAGTGAGCATTCTTCGGACCACATGTCACAATAAAAGACTTCCTATGATTAATTTTCAGGTTACGTTCCCCCAAAACATAATAAAAAATATCCAATAAAAGCTGGAGGCCATTAGTTGTACTCGCAATTAAAAGTGCTTCGTCCACATGTATTAATACTGGAATAACACAGGATCCAAAACTTGGAAGGTCTTCTCCATTTTCCACTAACTCCTTTTCAAGGGCATTAATATAAAAAAGAAATAAGAAGGGCCCTAATATTTAGCTCTTCCATCTACCCTGTTGGAGTTAAAATCACGGGTGCAATCACCATTTACACTTTAACACACCCGCACTGTAGTGCCCCAATGCACGGTTTTAGTAGGTCAACCAGAGCAAGGTTAATCCCAGCCTTTCCCATCATAATCCATAGATTGTCCTTGTCCACTAAGTCAAAGGCAATCAACAGGTTCATGAAGGCAAATTCTAAATCAGATCCTCTGCCACTTTTTTGAAATGGCACCACTCAACCTGTCTTTTCTTTATTTTTACCGTTGCATGTCAACATTTCAAAGGATCCTTGTCAGTTACATCAGTCAGACGTCGATGAACTAAGAGAGATTTAGCCATGTTAATCAATGTAGTTAATTTATTCAAATGTTCGTGATAATTCTGAAGAGGTTTCTACGTCACATTTCCGAATGCTTCAGACAACTTCTCTTTGTGTTCCCCAAACTTTTAAGATTTGGCTGTAAACAATTCAATTGATCACAAAGATTCCACAAAAAGCCGTTCTGTTGAACAAGGTGAAGTCAGTAATCTAAGACAGTATCTCATCCTGAGTTTGGGTGCAGGGGGGATGCACCTTCCCAGCCTCTTCCTGACACTAATGGGTACAAACGTGTGTGATCTTGTCCCAGTCTTCTCCCAGGCGCATCACACCCAGAAGATGAAGAGCACTCTTGAAATAGCGCTTGTGGTGGTGGAAGGGATTTTCTTACTCCTCATGCCCTCCACAAGAGTTTTGGATGATGTAGTCTGGCCCACAGCAAACAGTAGTGTAAATAGTAAAACAGCACATGAGGTGGGTGGTGGGATTTCCTTCTGCCTCCTGTCACTAGTAGGGTTCTTTGTAATTTAGCCCGGCTCCCACAGCAAGACAATTCAGTACACACAACAATATACAGTTTTTGTTCCCAAAGAAAATTGTATAATTCGAAGCGAGCTGAGTATTCTGTTGAATAATCGCATACAAATGCTCCTGTAGCCCAATGTCTTGTTGTAGGAGAGTAGGGTCTGCTATCCTATGGTCACCCCAAATTTTTGCTTTTTGCTTCACTGGTTTTTGACATATTGAGGCTGTGGGCCTGCTAATCAGACCCCCAGCCTGCTGTTCTCTCTACTAAATTGACACTATGCACTATAGGTGCATAACCAATTGGAATTGGATCACCCTGTGAGCCCCTGTACCAGTGTACACTAGGTACCCAGGGCATTGGTGTATCTAAGGCCTACCAGGGGCTGAAGCATGTATTGTGCCACCCCTGGCCTGGCCTAACAAATTTGGCACAACTGGCTGATCACTCAGCTGGGGTAAGTTGGTGTAACCACCTCTTACTTAGGTGAAGTATACCTATACCTAACCTTAAATGGGACACATGTTAACCTATAAGTCACTCCTATGGCAGGCCTTAACAATCCTGAAGGCAGAGTGCTTGGTTCCATGTGAGATGGTGCTCTGGCATGAGCTGAGCCTGTCTGCAGTGGTCGGAACAACTTCCTTCTACCGTTTCCAGATATCGTCATACCATATACTCTTAAGTGCATTATGAACCTCGCGGTTAAATGCTATCTTTGGTTTGGCTTTATCAAAACATGTCGAATAAGGTGTCATACGAATTGGAATACTAACCCCTCGCCAATTCTGGCGATGGCGTTAGCATTCCACCCTTCTAGAGGGACACGACATGTACAGTACCTGAAACCCGGGTAAAATCCGACATAGCCTCAGCTCCACAAAATGGATGCTGCCACCACAGACACAAGTCTGCCCTCCTGCTGCTGGGAGTCCTTCCTTGGGAGACGTGGACAAAGGGTTTCTTGCCAAGGGAGGTGCGAGCACCACCCCAGGCAGGATTTTGTGTATTGGTCAGGTAGGGCTTGAATAGAATCAGACATGTCTGAGGCTCACAAGGAGCCTCGGTGCATATGCCAGTTCAAACCGGTCCTAGGGCACACCAGCCCCGGACCTGGGGCGAGCTGGACAAAGGATTGGTGGGGTAACCACCCCCCTTCCTGGTCCCACCCTTAGGGAGGGACCTAGCAGGTAGTCCGGCCCCTAGAATCCGCTTAAAGGTAGGAGCTGTGTCCTAAGACTTCAGACATCCTGGAATCAACTTACTACAAAGAAGAAGACGGGAACTTCGACGCTCTGCTGCACAGAGGACAGAAGGAAATCTCCCCTATGGTAAGGGAGTGACCATCTTGCTAACGCAAGCACCATCCAGCAACTTGATGTCTGCTTTGCCGCCGCCTTCTGCCAGAGCCCGAGCCCAGAGACCAACAAGACCTGGACCTCCAGACCTCACACAGCCCGATCCACAGTCCCTGCAAAGAAGGAACCCGTGGAGGCCCCGAGACAAGTGGAGCCAGCCATCTTGAAAAGACACTTGACAAGCTGCAAGCGCAACAACAGAGGCTCCCTCGAAGTTGTGCTTTGGGTCCTGAGAAGCCCAACATCCGAGCAGCATCTGCACCAAAGGTGAGCCCTCCAGCATCTCCACGATCTGCGTGGGGCCCCTCTGCACTTTGCATCTCGACGCGCCTGCCCGGTCCTGGCCCGTTGGCTAGTGGCCATTTTGGCAATGAACTTTGAAAACTATGATGCTGGTCTGGTTGATCCAGGCTGGCCCCTGCTTCCCTCCAAAGGAGCAGCCCCTCTGACCTTGCTGGTCCGAGTAAACAGCTTTCTTCAATTCCTACAACTCCTGCCTTTGCCAAGGCTTGTTTGGTTCTTTCGAGTCGCCGACACCGCCGACAGTGAGAGCCTGTGTGGGACAGCTCGTGAACCAACTCCTGGACGTCGTCGACCCTCAGGGACCACGTGGCTGTGGAGACAAGCTACACCTCTTCACATGTTTGCACCCGACATCGCCTGGTACCTACCTGGTGCCACGCTGGTCACTGGCTAGTGACTGTGAACACTGTCCTCTCTGCTTTCAGGTCGTCTACAACTCCGATCCACCCTTGGATCCACCGCATCTCTTCTGGACCGACCGCCTGCAGCATCTTTGTCATCAGGCGCCATTGAATAGATAGACGAAACCCGACGCACTTCGAGACCTATGCACCCGCTTCCTGTGGGTGAGGTAAAGCTGGCACTCCGGTGCCCAAGTGTAGAGAAATATCTCTAGTGTCTGTGTTTTAAGTCTTAAGTTCGTAGTCCATCCAGAAGACCCTTCTAGCAGTAACTTTTGAACTTTTACGCACCCATTGAAAACCTATGGGAGCCCGCGTGTAACTTTCCTCACTGCACACGCGACCCGTGGACCTCCTGGTCACTAACTGAAGTTAGCTCCTTGTAGGCCCAGCGATTCTAGAGGCCCTAGGCCTTTTTGCCCTTTCCTGTTCGTGGTACTTATACCACTATTTTAGTATATGGTTTGATCGGCCACCAGGGCCTATCCATATAAAGTGCAACTTCTGTATATTGTAATACTTTCTTGTTTAACGATTTGTGCTCCTGTGCTCATAAAGAGTCTAGGGGATAATTTGAGTAATAAATACATATATATTTTGAATATATATCTGTGTGGTGTCCTTTCATTGGTATAAATGGGGGTTACATATGGTAAAACAGCTTGCTTAACACGCTTTAACGAGTTTAGCCTCAAAGACTGCTTAGCCTACGCTACCACTAGGGCAGCTAGTCCGAAAAGGTTGACTTACAACCACACCATAAGGGTTGCTTGGCATGGAACAAGGTGGTCACTTTAACTAGTGAACATCATATACCAGGCCAACTTCTCACACTTGTCACATAATAAAATCTGTTAAGGCACACTGTGAATGTGTTTTTTAAATTATCCTGCTTAAATTAGCATAAGTCTTTCATACACCCTTAACGATACAGTAGGATGCATAACATGTGCATGCAGAAGTTTGTTTTAGCAAAATTGATCTCTTATCTTATTGACCCACGCACTTTATTCAGTATGTACATTAAGGCATACACACATCTCTAATTATAACTAAAAGTGCCTGTCGACACTAGAATTATGGTAAGCTTTATTCTAGTCAAGCATAACTGATTTCACAATTGCCATTCTAAGTATAAAATCCTATTTAGAATGGCCTAAAATAAGCTTTATAGTCACGAGTGACAAATAATTCACACCATATTGACACTGTCATTAAATTTAATTGTTCTTTTCGGTTATGATTCCATTATAACTTTCAGGAATGCCTGAGCGATTTCTTCTCATTGTGATAACGTGATTAGATATATAACCAAGGGAAGCGATCATCCCATCTATACATCATAACTTTATCTACTGTACAATCCCCAATTGGATTTAAATGTTGAATAATTCAGAATTATTGCTTGCTAATTTGCATCTAATGTAAATGTGCCACCGCAATGTAAATCTACAGTGTTGCTTCTTAATTAAATGGAAAGTCATTAACGTTCATTTGCAATATAATCAGATTTTGGTGGCTTGTTATGTTTTTGAGGGGAAGTGTTAAATGTGCTAAAATGGTTGACAGGAGCACTTCCAGATTTTGTGCTCCTTCTAAATGCATATGATATACTGCTGCTCGAACGTGGTTGTCAAAAATGGATGCCAACGTCTCAGCCAAGAAGCAACACTATCTGCAAGATTCTGTAGTTTACAGTATGAAGTGTGATTAATGTGACTGTATGGCCTGATTTGAAATTAACATCTAAAATGCCATGGGGCCCCCAGCAAGTAGCTGAGGGGCACCATTAGTCACTCCACTGGCAGAAGCCAGCCAAGGTGGGAGCCCGTTGCTTGTTCTGCCTCCAAAGCAGGTCATGACCTCATCAGGAGGTGCCCTGGAAAGGACATTTAATGTGTTGTGAGGAAAGCTCCAGGACACCGCATCGCAACCCTGGAGTAAGGTGGAATTGGCAGACTTTCTAGCAACAGAAAAAGGGGGATACTCACAAAATTTAGACTGAGTTACTGTACTTACCCCTTGGAGGGGTGTTGAGTTGTGTGGGCAATGGGTAGACAAGAGGGGGACTGACCTGCTGGTGGTCCAGGAACTTTTTGCTCCACCCTGGGATGCCTGGAGTTGAACATTGTGGGTGAGATGCCTGGGGTTTTGGGCAAGATGCCTGGAGTTGAACATTTTGGGTGATTTTCCCGTGTTATTTTGTGTGAGCACTTGGCATGCGGGAATTGGGGACTGACCTGCTGGTGGTCCTGGACCATTCAGATCTACCCATTGATGCCTGGAACTGAACATTTTGGGGGTTTCACCTGGAGACAGGTTCCCCCACAGGGACTGAGCACTATACAGTGCCCTGATTGGTATGGAACAACGGTTATTGACCATCCCAATGAGAGATGGGGTTGTAAGTGTGTGTCACCACTATGGGATGCTTGCCAATAATCCCCGGTATGTCCTTCTTTCAGGGCTGGAGATATGGATAAGGAATAGGGATCTTCTGGCACTATGCACAATTACATTGCTTGTACAATCTTTACTCTGATTTTGTGCTGATCTTATGACCTGGAATTTTCATTTTTTGTTTAAATCTTAGTTATTGAGTTGTTGTTTTTTTGGTTTGTAACAAACAGGTAAAGTGGAAGCAGTTGGAAGTTTCGTTACACTCTATACATGCTATATCCCTAGTAAATCAGGTACCTTAGACATTCTGACAATTCAGCATCAAAGGGCATTTTCAACTGTCAAGCATGGTTCAATTGTTTACAACTAATACACTTAAATATGACCTTATAACAATTGTTTGTACATGGTGTGAGTTATTTATTCCTGTTGGACACCGGTGTTAGACGCAGTAATGCGTGTTGTGTCTGTGTTGTGTTTTCCTGTGGTAATGAAATACCTTGCTGCGTTTCCAACACTTGCAGCTGTCAGCGTCTGGTATGTTCATTGAAATTACCAATTGCATCGCTTCCCTATGTTAACAACTGCTGCTGTACGCACCAGGCCCAACTGAGCGGTGTGGATCTGTGTCTGCGGTGGTTGCCTGAGTTGTTTCTTGTGTAGCACATGTTGTGTAGATGCTATGTGGGAGTGTCGGGCTTCACCTGTTTCGTAACTGTGGAGGATGACTAATAACAAAACTGTGAGAAAATAACCTCTAACAGGTGTGGGGTCTGGGCTGCGGGGAGCTGGCGCTAGGGAGTACGGGGAGCGGTAATACTGGTTTTGACGTCTGTACTGTTGACGTTGACAGTCGCTGTTAGCAAGATTGGGGGCATGTACATAATTATGCTTGCTAGGCAGGTTGGTGTCTTACGTCTGACCACTACATTCCACCCTTTGCTTATGAGCACTGCTCTTTGCTGAGTGCTCTAGGGATGCATCCCCTGTTGAAGCGTGGGCGGGAGACACGCTCTCTTGCGTGTCGATCAATGTGTTTAGGATTGCGTCCCAACTGGTAGCAATGGGGGTCTTCGGGATCCCAAGTGTATCCTCACGTCTAAAAGCTGGACTTTCTGCTTTAGTCCAGTTGGGCATAGAGTGTCTCCACACTATGGTGGGTTGGAGTCTTTCCATCTTTTAGTAATTAGCCTCATCACCACTGTCATCCCCAAGTCTAAGAATCTAGACGTGACCTTGTTGTTGAGGCTTCTGCGGAATGGGTGCAGAAGGTATATGCGCCATTCAAAGGGGAATGTGCTGCCAGTGGTTCGTGTTAACGCATCTGTCACTGCCCGCCAGTATTCAGTCAGTGTGGGGCATCCCCACAGCATATGTAACTAGTCTGCATCTAGGTGCATGCATCTGGGGCACTTTGCGTCTTGCCAACTGTGAGAAGTTGGCCTGGCATATGCTGGTCACTAGTTATAGTGGCCACCTTGCACCAGTCCAATTCGACTCTTATTGATGATAGGTTTAAGACAACCTTTTAAAGAAAGCTATCCTAGTGGTAGCTGTGGAGAGCAGCCTTCAGGCTAAGTTTCAGAGGAATGTAAAGCAGCTTGTTTTACCTTATAATCGCTTGAATTACCAAATGAAAGGACACCACACAGGTATATATATCAAATATATATGTATTTATTACTAGGCACACTCTACTAATCTCTTTATGAGATTAGAAACCAGGTACACATTCAAATGTCAACGTTTCACAATAAATTAAGCACAAATATGGCTGGAGCCCTAGGGGCGTACCAGACCATATACTAAGAAAGTGGTATAAGGATGTCGACTTGAAAAATAACAAGGCCTAGGGCCTGGGGAATCGCTGGGGCTTCACTACTGCAGTGTTATCAGGTAAGCAACAGGCCCACGGGAGACGCGTGCAGTGTGTGAACACTGCCGCGGGTTTCCTATTGGTTATAATGGTGCAAGTCGCGGTTAGATTTTTACAGTTCTAGGGTACTTCGAGGAAGACTACAAGCAAGCCACTTACAAGGTAAGTATTTCGAGGGCCAACACAGACTTGGGCACCGGAGTGCACGAGTTACCTCACCCAGGGAAGCCGGGTGCATAGGTGTCTTTTGGTGTCGGGTCGCGTCGCTGTTTTCTATGGAGACCAAAGAAAACTTGCTGCTTGAGTCATCTGGAGAAGTGTCCGGTGGAATCCGAAGGTGGATTCAAGATGGAGGAGACCTGAAAATTGAAGGGACAGTGTTCAAAGTCACTTGCCAGTGACCGGTGGCCAGCAAGATGGATGACCACAGATGTCGTGTCGATTCAGGTCGTCGATGGTGTTTTGACTCTTCGCTCACGAGGTCCAGGAGAGATCAACGATAACCAGCAGCTGAATTTGGAGTTTGCTACAACGTCTGCAGCAGATGGCGGTGTCGGCGACCGGATTGAAGCCAACAAGCCTTGGCAAATGCAAGTCTTGTGTAAACTGAAGAAAGACGATAGTGCAGACCAGCAAGGTCTGATGGACTCACCCAGCAAGGGTAAGTGAGGGCAGGCCTGGAAAAATTAGAAGAGCCCTTTGAGTTGTTGAGAAAGTCTTCGGTGGACCCACTAGCCAATGGGCAGGTGATCGCAAAGATGCTGCCACAGGAAATGCTTCACAGGAGTCCACGGTCCCTCGGGATGGGGTAGGCCACTGATTTTTGGTGCAAGAACTGCTGGGGGATTGAGCCACAAATGGTTCAATGCACAAGGTCGAAGATTATTGTTTAGGGTTTGCACTTGACAATAGTGCACGGTCCCCGGGTATTGCTGTTCCTCGTCACTCGTGGGGTCCAGACGCCACAACTTCGCTGGAGACTCAAAATGGCCATCGAGATGTCAGGAAATCTACTTCCAGGGTTGCAGGGACTTCGGACTCCAGCGGGAGAGGGAAATGTTGCAACTGTAGATTAAGGGTTTTTGTGCCTGCCAAGCAGGGGAGTCACTCCTTGACTCCAAAGGAGTTTCTTCTGTCTTCCAAAGGTAGTGGAACGTCAAAGGGCCAGGATTCTTCTTTGTGGAGCGTCGTCAAGGGTTATCTGATTTGTAAAGGCAATGCTTGCTATCTTATAGTGAAGATAGGGGAGCGACTAGCTCTATGACCACTCCTCTAGGAGGGTCAGGGGAGGGGGTGGTTACACCCACTTCCCTTTGTCCAGTTTTGCACCAGAGCAGGGATAGGTAGCCCCTGAACCGGTTTGAGCTGGCATATGCACAGAGGAGCCTACTGCTCCCCCAGTGCAGGACTTCAAAGCACTCTAGGAGTGCACCCACCCAGCTCCAATACACTAAATCCTGTCTGGAAGGTGGTGACACTTCTGCAGATCGGAGCATATAAATTCTCCCTACTTCCACGGACAGAGTAAATCCACAGTCACACGCACATACTCTCATCATACGCTAGGGCCCATCACACTAACATTAATTCTATTACTCTATCCACACTGAATATGTAGGAGAAATCCTAAACAATCTGCGTCTAAAGCGAGGTCAATGCAACCTAAAGAAATTGTCCTGAGTCATGATTTTAAACATAGGAAACACATTTGAAACTCAATAAATGACAAGGAAATAACCACCCGACACTGATATTCAAACAAAGGTTATCTTTTATCTAAATTAGTTCAAAGAAAGTCAATCATTAGCAAAATCATTATTCTCATAGTTACCTATTCTAGCTAAGTGTCATTTGGGTCAGGACAGGTCTCTCAGTAAAGTCTCCCGAGTCGCCGTCCTCTCAATCAGCGTCGATCCTCACGAGCATAGGTTCGGGAAGAAGTGGCCTTAGACCCTCTCTAGTCTAACAATATTTATAGTGAAACTAACAAATTGAAAGTAACAAACAAACTCTAAACGTCCGTTGAGCCGCTGAGCAGAGCGAGCAGGAAAGGATGTTGACTCGCAACATTTAGAAAAACCTCCGCTCACAAAAATCACAAAAATAAAAACACGGAAGAAGGAAGCTCAAACTAAAAAATGATACATCCATGAATGCTCTTCCTCGGAATCATAGTGAAGCCACCGCAAGTTTATCAGAGTTCATTGTGGCTTTATTCTCCTCCAAGGGCAACTGGCAGCATGCCTGGAGCTGCTGTCCTCACGGAAACTTTTCAATACAGTCAGAGGCCGAAGTCAGGTGGTTTCAAACCATGTTCAGCAAGGCCTCTCCTCGTACTCCAGCAACTAAAATGCAGGCTGTAAATATCGGCCATCTTGGATTAGGCCAAAACGGGCCGTCTTAATTAAAAGAAACACAAAACAACGTTAATACATCGTAATGATTATACAGTGTTAATACCCACTAATACCCTTATGTGTATGTAATTATCTAGTCATCTGCGACACAAAAAAAACATTAAAGCACGTTATTTCAAAGCGCAAACACAAAACAAATAGCACTTTAACAACACTTATTTTATTAATTAACTCACCAATTTAGTCCACGTATTAATAAAGCAACATAAACGCACTCCCGCGTGTAATTCTTTCATTAGTAATGTTGATTAGTCAGAGACTTTAACAAAATTAATAATTATCAATTAATTATCAGTAATTTTAATCATGACATATAACATAAACTGGAGTTTAAATCTCAAAAAACTTTCAATAGAAAACCCTGCTCCAGCAATCCCCCCTTTGGTGATATATATCACCACAAAAACCAACCCCCCAAAAAAATGTAGTCCCTATTTTTAGGAGAAAATGAATTGTCTTTTTTCCCGACACTACACACCAGACTCCCTTTCATCATCCCTCTTTGACTCCAAGTAAACACTCTCCCTCAATTCTTCTAATTCTATTTCTTGTGGGTCTCTCTTTGACCTCTTTTGTTTCTTTGCAGTATTTCCTCTAATTATTCTCTTTTTCCCTCCCCTGTTTTTACAACACAAACACCCTAATCTAAGCATCAATAAACCAACAATTACACATGTCAAAGGAAACAATATTTTACCAAAAATGGTACTACCTATTTTAGCAATAAAGCTCTTAACAGCAAGTAGCTTATTAGCCATTTTAGTCCAGATACTTTTAGCTTCCAATGGTACTAATTCTTCATGCAAATCAGTAATATTTTTAATATAGACCTTTAGATCTTTGCTTTCGTCAGGAATGTAAGTGCAACAATGTTGAAATTTCAGCATTCCACAGACTCCACCCTCTTTGGCCAATAGAATATCAAGGGCAAGTCGATTTTGCATAGACATGGCTCGTACGGCAATCATCTCCGTATTTACCAAAAGAAACCCTCCAGCGGTACTTGTCGATAAGCGATCCACCACTGTTGACAGTTTCCGAATCCCATATGCATTTAATGAAATTCCCACTGCTGGAATCAAAGCTCCAAAAATATCACCTACAATTTCTGACCAAGTTTCTCTCTTAAAACGTGTTAGTAGATTAATGTGCTCTACATCCTCTATCTTATCTATATGAAAAATCTTTGGAAAGACCAGGCCAACATAACACGTGCCATACCAATGGTCAGGCAACCTGTAATAAGCCTTATTCCCACAAATATAATACACTCCCGGGAAAACTGGATCTTCTCCACCTTTAAAACCCCATCCTGTTGCAATAAAGTATGTATCATGACACTCACTAGTCCCAACAAAGTAGTTATCATATTGGGATTTCCTTCTGGTAATGCATAGTTTACCCTTCTGTGGTGCATCTAAAGCCAAAGTTGGACTGGCCCCATTCCTCAACTCGTTTCCTATCTCAATATCCCATATTGTCTCACTCATTTTATATTTTCCTGCCTTTTCATGCATGCTCACTCTTCTTTCCTCTACCATGTCTAGGAAAGCCTTCTCTTCTTCTTTCAGACTGCAAGTTAAATTGTTTCTAAAAATGTAATCTAATGTTAATTCTTCTGTCTCTATAAAAATCTCACCAAAAATGTTAGCTTCTTTAGCTGGATTCAGCTTTTTATTCATAGGCAATTGCCCAAAAATATTATCTTTGTTAGACATCTCATAATCTATTTTCCCTAACAAATAAAAAACACTACTCAACACACTACATGAAATCCCATACGTAGCTGGTAGATGGTGATAAGTAACACCCTCTGAAACGGATGCAGGTAATTGCATACAGACGTAGCAATCCCTAACTTCCATTGTGTTTACGTATTCGTACAACAATTTTGAAAAAACATTACTAGAAAAATCATTAATCGACCTATCTTTATGTATGTAAATGTTACTAATTCTAGTTGGAACTACTTTCTGTGAACTCTTCCCTATATTAGTCATATTCTCAGTATGTATTCCAAAAGTATCTATTGTAACCCTAAAGGTAACTAATAAAGCAAGTACACCCCATAATAGCATTAATAGTCCTGTACAGCAGCAGCACATTCTACACCATCTTCTCAAGAAGGCACATCTACTTTGATTATTTTCTGTGTTAGCCATCTTATTACTTTGGCAGTGTCTTTTGACTTAGCCTCTACAACTCCACTACTGAGTTTCTAGAACTCTAGATTATTTCAAACAGCTAATTTTACATTTTCTACTTTCACTTCTTCTCCAAGTGACTCCTTCAGTTCACTCAATTTGGATTTTCATCACTTTTTACTTCTTCTTCAGCAACATCAAATTGTATCAAATCTTCAACATCCTGAGCATCTGACTCTTCTCCAATGTCAGTCAAGATAACTTTCAGGACTCAGACAGTTTTCTCCTCCTCAACCACTTCTCGTACGGTCCCCTCTGGATTTCCTTGACTTCCTGCCTCTTCACCTTCAGACAGTGCCACGTACGTCCATTCCGGTGACCTATACTTCTGGTTAGGTTTTCTGATTCTCTTGATCTCCTCTGGTTCTTTTGATTCTTCTTGTTTCTCACCTTTTGCTTGATTCTGACTCGACACCTCGTTCACCTGTTCAGCTTTCGATGAACTTGAACTTGCACTTGCTCGTGTCAGTCTGTACCTTAGCCTCTTTATCCTATTGGGCCAAAGATCTCCTCTTACAACCCTTTTTGGTCTCACTTCTTTATTATTTCTTTCTCCGATCCAAGTTCTCTTTCTCAGAACTCGACCCTCTGATTTTCCATTGTCACTCTCATCCGATTCTGTCTCATTTGCCTCTTGTTCATCAACAATTTTCTTTTGCTCCACAGACTTCTTTTTCTCCACCAATTGAGATTTCCCTACTACTGTCCCTCCTCGGGTCTCCGACACGCAATCTTCTTGCTGTCTACTTGTCCCTTCACCTAGCTTATCAGGAATGTTCCCTACACCTCCTCGGGGGTCTTCCGCAATCTGTCCCTCTCTATCTTCTTCTGACCCTGCTTCTTCAGGAGTAATCTCAGGTGGATTTTCAACCTCTTCATCTGATTCAGGTGTAGTCTCTGTGGAATTGCTCTTTTCTTTCCCTTTTCCTCCTTTATTTCCTCCACTGCTTGTTGGAACAACTTCAGGCACTCGCACAGAACCTGAACTCTCCTCTGAAGCTCTCAATGTCTCTCTTGAAGCTTCTCTTGGTAAGAAAAAAGAATCACCTGACTCTCTTTCTCCTTCCCCCCTTTCAGGATTCTTTTTTCTTCTCACTGGTTCAGTCTCCGCATCATCACTGGAATCTGACTCTTCAAAATACTCTTTACCAGTCCCATCCTTTGGATTCGGAACTCTTAGAGTATGACGTGCATGAACCCAGTTTTTCACACCAGCACACTTTACTGCAGTTGTCGTAGTCAGAATGACTTGTCTTGGCCTTCCCCACCTTGGAACCAAGCAATTTCTTCTTCTGTGCACCTTTATCCTCACCCAGTCCCCTGGACTCAGATCATGGGCTTGCTTCTTTTCAAGTGTAGTGGCGTCTTCTCCAACCTGGTGAAACACAGAATGAACTGCGTCAGCCAGGCCTTTACAGTAATCCAAAATCATGTCATCAGTTATTGTCATCAACTTGTTGACAGGCACGAAAGCATGTCTCATCGCACGTCCCATCAATATTTCATGTGGACTCAACCCTGTGGTTCTATCTGGAGTAGACCTAATAGTCATTAGCACTAGAGGCAAGACATCAGGCCATTTCATTCCAGTGGCTAAACACATCTTACCAATTCGGTTTTTGATTGTGCCATTCATCTGTTCAACAACACCAGAAGCCTGTATGCACAATGTAGCTTCTGCTGTATGCTCAATGCTTCACAAATCAAACCCATCAGCTCATTGTAGAAGTGTCCCCCTCTGTCTGACTCAATTGTCACTGGGAACCCGTACCTAGGAATCAACTCTCTTAACAGTAACTTTGCCACTGTTATCCCATCATTTCTCCTAGTCGGATAGGCCTCTACCCATCTTGAAAACAAACAGACTACCACTAGAACATACCTCAACCTGTTCACTTGGGGCATTTCAATGAAATCAATCTGCATTCTGGTAAAAGGACCTCCCTCTCTGCCTATTGTTCCTAGGCTCAACACTGTCTTCTTTCCTGTATTGAACTGCTGACAAATCAAACATCTTTGACAGATGCTCTCTGCAATCAGCCTGAACTTTGCATTGTACCAGGTTTGCTTAAAGGACCTAATCATTGCGTCCCTCCCCAGATGTCCCTGGCCATGATACATCCTTGCCATTGTTGACAGCATGGAATTAGGCATGACTGGTCTTCCATCTCTATAGATCCAAACATGATCTTTCTCTCTTGGGGCACAACCTGCCTTGATCCAATCTCTCATTTCCTCATCTCCCGCTTCATCCTGCAACTGTTTCACTTCATCCCACGTTTCTAGGACATTAGTAAACATCACAGAACAAAAAGACATCTCTTTTTCTCGTCCCCGATTAATTGAGTGATTGTTCTTTGCACAATACTGTGCTATGTCATTCGCAAAACGATTACCAAGAGTAACAAAATCATCTCCTTGTCCATGAGCAGCACATTTCACAACTGCTAGTTCTTTAGGCAGCTGTATCGCCTCAAGCAACTTCCCAATCACTTCAGCATTCTTTATTGGAGTCCCACTCGACGTCAAGAAACCTCTCTGTAGCCAAAGTTGGCCAAAATCATGAACCACTCCAAATCCATATTGACTATCAGTCATCACAGTCACTCTCAGATTCTTCCCAATCTTGCAAGCCTTCGTCAATGCCACCAATTCAGCCACTTGAGCAGATCTCACTCCTTTCAAAGGCGAAGCTTCCATAACCTCTGAAACCTCGCACACCGCATATGCTGCACTTAGCACACCATCATCAGTTCTCAGACATGATCCATCCACAAACAACACATGATCACTCTCAGGTAATGGCAAATCTCTTATGTCTGGTCTAGGTTTTGTGCAGTAGTCAAGCACATCCAAACAATCATGATCAACATCATCTCCCACATTCACATTTTCAGCATCTGGCAAAAGCGTTGCTGGATTCACATTCACACATCTCTCAAGAGTCACATTTGATGCTCCCAGAATGATTTTCTCATATTTAGTCAGTCGACTGTGTGACATATATTGAGTTCTACTTCTTGTCAAAAGAATTGCCACATCATGAGGTACGAATACCCGTACAGGATATCCCATTATTATACCCTCACTCTGTTCCAAGCTTCTGCATGTAGCAGCTACTGCTTTCAGGCAACCTGGCAAACCCACAGCTACGGGGTCAAGTGTTGATGAGAAGTACGCAATCGACCTTCTCAGTTGTCCATGTTTCTGAATTAACACTGAAAGTGCACATCCATTTCTCTCACTGCAATACAACTCAAACTCCTTCTCATAGTCTGGCATTCCCAAAGCAGGAGCTTCACACATTCTGCTCTTTAACTCTTCAAATGCTGCCATTTGTTCTGCATTCAGTTCCAATGGGTCTTTCACTTCACTTTTGGTCAATTTAATCAATGGCTTTGCTATCAGGGAGAAATTACTTATCCACTGACGACAATAACCCACCATCCCCAGAAACATCCTCACTTCTCTCTGGGTCATTGGGGCTCTCATTCCTCTGATAATCTTGATCCTGTCATCGGTCACCTTTCTCAGACCCTTTTCAATATTGTGTCCAAGATAATGCACCTCTTTCTTGCAAAATTGCAATTTGGCTGGAGATACCTTTAACCCTCCATCTGCCAGATGATTCAGTAAAGCTATGGTATCTACTTCACAAGCTTCACGTGTCTTCGATGCCACAAGTAGGTCATCGATGTACTGCACAAGTACTGAACTTTCAGGCATGATCAAACTCTCCAATGATTTCTTCAATAACTGATTGAATATCGAAGGACTCTCTGTATACCCCTGTGGGATACGACACCATGCCAAAATACGCTGTTCAAACCGAAATGCAAAAATCGGCTGGCTGTCATGATGCAATGTAATTGAAAAGAAAGCATGACACAAATCTATTACCGTGTACCACTCAGCATCATGAGGAATCTGATACAAAATCACTGACGGATTTGGCACAATAGGACAACATGCCACCACAATTTTGTTAACTTTTCTCAAATCTTGTACAATCCTGAACTTTCCATTAGGTTTCTTTAGCCCCATTATCGGTGAATTACACAGGCTACTCAGTAACTCTCTCAAAACACCCTGCTGAATCATCTTGTCAATTATAGGGGTTATTCCCTCAATTATCTCTGGTGTCAATCTGTACTGTGGGATATTAGGATAAACAATTCCCTCTTTCACTGAAATCTTCACTGGATCTACATTATTCATCAATCCCACATCTTCTCCAGTAAAATCCCAAACCTCTGTTTTCACTGTGTGTCTCAACTCTTGAGGCAAATCATCTGGATTAAACACAGCATATGTACCAACAATCTCACTCTCTCTATTATCTAGAGTCATCCTGTACAAAACATCCTCATCTGGTGTCTCAAAAGCTATTCCATCCGGAGTACAGAAAATTGTGCAATTCATCTTACACAATAAGTCCTCTACCTAACAAGTTCACTGGACTAGTGTCACAGACTACAAATCTGTGCATGTCTGAAAATTTCCCTATTCTTACCCTTACTGGTTCGGTAAGACGAGTCTTAATCTGTCTATTAGCTACACCAACCACTTGGATTGCTTCGTCCGAGAGAGGAAGATTTCTTATATCTGCTGACCTGACAGTTGATCTCGTCGCTCCCGTGTCTACCAAAAAAGTAACACTTTCCCCATTTATTTTCCCATCTACAAAAGGTCCTGCCTGGTCTATTTCTAGAGTTGCACCAAGTATACACTCTTCCTCCTCTCTTCGGCACCGTCAATAGTCCCCTTCAGACTCACTCCCCTCATTTAACCAGTACTGCTGTACCAGGTTAGTACGTCTCGGTTTGTTTACCTGCTCATCATTGTAGAATCCTGAGTCCTGGTTATACTTTTGGGACCCTCTATTCTGCGGCAAGGGCGGTTTTGGCTCTTGACTCTGCTGTCTGACAACCTTCTGCTGTTGTTGCTGTTGATTACACCCCTCGTTCTGCACCTGTTGATTCAATGATTTATTCACATTACTCACTAATGGTGGATTGGTACACTCGGACCTCCAGTGCCCCAATTGTCCACAGTTGTGACATGGGAACTTTTTCTTGGCCTCTTCTAGATTTCCCCTTCCTTTTCCTGCACCATATCTAGGCCTATTTCCTTGATTATTGGCCTGTTCCACCAGCTGTGCTTCTTGTCTTTCAGCAACTTTCACCTGTGCCCACATTGCTTTCTCTTTCAGCTTTCTTTGTTTTGCCTCAATCTCATCACTGAAGTACTTCTCATGTCTCAGGATTTCATCAATCTTTTTACTCTGCCAATCAACTGTGTGCTCACGTATTCTTTCACTGATTTCAGGTCTCAAGCCATATACAAATCTGTATACAAAATGACTCAAATCCTTATCACCCAGATGTTCATCTCCACTGAACTGTTTAAAAGCCAGTATCAGCCTTTCATAAAAAGCATGAACTGATTCTTTTGCTTCTTGATGTGTTCGATCTATCTTAACCCAGTCTGTCTCTTTTGGGGGTACCTTATTCTTTAGAAACACTATAACCTGGTCATATTTCTTCATGACCTCCGGGTCTGGAGCTCCTGTTTTCGGGTCTCTTGGATACTCCTTGGCAGGCCAATCTACAACTATTTTACACTCTGCCCACAAGTCTGCTGGAACAATTATATCAAACAGACTATTCAGGTCAATCCACAGCACTTTTGACAATTTCACAAACCTATCTACCTGCCTATACCACTCGACGGGCTTTTCTCTCAATCGAGGGAAATCATTCGTAAAGGACAAAATATCCTGTCTAGTCCATGGGACATGTACATATCCTCCTCCAGGAATCTCTCTCATAGGATAAGCATCCACTGTTTTCTCTTTTTCTCTCATAGGGAAAGCTGAGTAAGTCCTGTCCACTGAATCTTCCTTTTGCTTGTACCATCTATCCTTCCATTTTTCCACATCACCCCATTCTCGCAATAAGGCAATCAGGAAACTGCTGCAGATCGGAGCATATCAATTCTCCCTACTTCCACGGACAGAGTAAATCACAGTCACACGCACATACTCTCATCATACGCTAGGGCCCATCACACTAACATTCATTCTATTACTATATCCACACTGAATATGTAGGAGAAATCCTAAACAATCTGCGTCTAAAGCGAGGTCAATGCAACCTAAAGAAATTGTCCTGAGTCATGATTTTAAACATAGGAAACACATTTGAAACTCAATAAATTACAAGGAAATAACCACCCGACACTGATATTCAAACAAAGGTTATCTTTTATCTAAATTAGTTCAAAGAAAGTCAATCATTAGCAAAATCATTATTCTCATAGTTACCTATTCTAGCTAAGTGTCATTTGGGTCAGGACAGGTCTCTCAGTAAAGTCTCCCGAGTCGCCGTCCTCTCAATCAGCGTCGATCCTCACGAGCATAGGTTCGGGAAGAAGTGGCCTTAGACCCTCTCTAGTCCAACAATAGTTATAGTGAAACTAACAAATTGAAAGTAACAAACAAACTCTAAACGTCCGTTGAGCCGCTGAGCAGAGCGAGCAGGAAAGGATGTTGACTCGCAACATTTGGAAAAACCTCCGCTCACAAAAATCACAAAAATAAAAACACGGAAGAAGGAAGCTCAAACTAAAAAATGATACATCCATGAATGCTCTTCCTCGGAATCATAGTGAAGCCATCGCAAGTTTATAAGAGTTCATTGTGGCTTTATTCTCCTCCAAGGGCAACTGCCAGCATGCCTGGAGCTGCTGTCCTCACGGAAACTTTTCAATACAGTCAGAGGCCGAAGTCAGATGGTTTCAAACCATGTTCAGCAAGGCCTCTCCTTGTACTCCAGCAACTCAATGCAGGCTGTAAATATCGGCCATCTTGGATTAGGCCAAAACGGGCCATCTTAATTAAAAGAAACACAAAACAACGTTAATACATCGTAATGATTATACAGTGTTAATACCCACTAATACCCTTATGTGTATGTAATTATGTAGCCATCTGCGACATAAAAAAAACATTAAAGCACATTATTTCAAAGCGCAAACACAAAACAAATAGCACTTTAACAACACTTATTTTATTAATTATCTCACCAATTTAGTCCACGTATTAATAAAGCAACATAAACGCACTCCCGCGTGTAATTCTTTCATTAGTAATGTTGATTAGTCAGAGACTTTAACAAAATTAATAATTATCAATTAATTATCAGTAATTTTAATCATGACATATAACATAAACTGGAGTTTAAATCTCAATAAATTTTCAATAGAAAACCCTGCTCCAGCAACACCTCCCTGTGACAGGATGCCTTTTGTTGGGCCTCCTCCACTGCGAGTTTCAGTCAACAGCAGGAGGGCAGCCCAGTGTCTGTGCTGGTGGCATCCATTTTGTGATGCCAGGGCTCTATAGGATTTCTATCGTTTTACATGTCGTCCCCTCTAGAAGGGTGGGATCATGCTCCCACATCATGGACTGATGTGGGGGTATGATTCCAAGTTGTTTGACACCAAATACGACATGTTTTGATGCAGTCATTCCAAAGTTAGCATTTTAATGCACTTAAGAGTATATGGTTTAACCGCATCCACAAACAGCCATAGAGAATAGACTCTGGTAGCTGCAGAGGGGCCCTGCTCAGGCAGAGGCACCCCCTCACATTGTAAACCAAGCACCCTGCCCTCAGGATTGATAGGGCCTGCCATAGGGGTGGCTGATAAGTTCAAATGTGTGTGTGTATGGTGAGATATAGGAACCTATATCTCAGTGAGGAGTGCTAACACTACCCCACACAGGCTGCAGTAGCAGGCCTGTGATGTCAGATTGAGTCTGCTTCCCAGGGGTGGCATAATACATGCTTCAATCCCTGGTAGGCCTGTGAAGTACCAATGCCCTAGGTACCTGAGGTACCATATACTAGGGGCTCATAAGGTACCACAGTATCCAATCACTAGTGCATCTAATATGCACACCAAGTCGTTTAGAGAGAACAGAGAGACTGGGGCCCTGATTAGCAGGGACCCAGCCAGACTATAGCCAGAAACCAGTGTATACATCAGAAAAAAGTGGGGGCAACATAAGTGCAGATTCTACTCTCCTACACAACCCCCCCCCCCCAAACACAGGGACATTAAACTAACCTTGACCAGTTGAGTCTTCATGTTCTAAGTGGAAATAACTTGAGAGTCCATCTGCGTTGCATGTTGGGTCCCAGGTCTATGTTCCACTGTATAATCCATCCCCTGTAGGGAAATGGACCACCTGAGCAATTTAGGATTTTCACCTTTCATCTGTTTGAGCCATAGGAGGGGCTTGTGGTCAGTCTGAACTATGAAGTGAGTGCCAAACAAGTATGACCTCAGCTTCTTCAGGACCCCCACCACAGCAAAGGCCTCCCTCTCTATAGCTGACCAACATTTCTCTCTAGGGGTCAGCCTTCTGCTTATGAAAGATACTGGCTGGTCTTGACCTTCATAATTAAGTTGAGACAGTACAGCTCCCACACCCAGCTCTGAAGCATCTGTTTGAACAATGAACTTCTTTTGGTAATTTGGACTCTGTAAGATGGGGGCAGTGCACATTGCCTGCTTGAGGTCATCAAATGCCTTTTGACAGCTAGCTGTCCACTGAACCTTTTTTGGCATTTTCTTATAGGTCAGATCATTTAAGGGGGTCACTATAGATCCATATCCCTTAACAAATCTCCTATAGTACCCAGTCAGGCCTAAAAAGGCTCTAACCTGTGTCTGGGTTGTTGGAGCTACCCATTCCATTATGGTTTGGATTTTGCAGTGCAATGGTTGAACCTGGCCTCCACCAACAAGGTGGCCCAGGTACACAACCTGACTCTGCCCTATCTCCAGACGTGGCCACAGGGACACATTGTAATTTAAAATTTTTTAAGATACCTAAAATAGCACCTGTGTTTTTTGGGCGGGGAAAACTAAAAATAGAATTAATAGTCTTTGAGAACTTGCTCCTGGAATGAGTAAGATGCTCAGTCCAGGAGCCGTTCGCAGCAAAGACAACTCCGAGGTAAGGGAATTTACAGGTACTTGTCAATTTTTGATTGCCGGCAACAATAGAACTAAGCTGGCGTTTCCTGGGGCCACAGGACACTAAACATTATTTTTTTAAAGTTTACACACAAGTCCAAACTATCCATATATTTAACAAAGGACTGTACTAGGATACGCAGAGAATTAGGAGTGCGGCCTATAAGAACCGCATCATCTGCATAAAGTAGTACAGGAAGGGGTTTCCCATGAATCATGGAGACATCTTGAGTCATGGGTGCCAGTGACTTATTTAGACCATTATATAAATATTAAAAAGGAGGGGGGCCAAGAAACATCCCTGCCTGACCCCCCCTTCCAACCTTAATGGCTCCCGATACCTCTCCACCGCTACCTATCATCACCTGTGCCTGGAGGTCTTGATGGAGGTATGCCAGAAAATGGACCAATGGCTCATCCAGCCCATGAGCCAATATGATAGCCCAAAGCCTTGACCTATTCACAAGGTCGAATGCTGAGGACAAATCCATAAAGGCCAAATAGACCGGGGAATTCCGTGCGATAGTGTACTTCCCAATTACAAGGTGAAGGTTAAGGCATTGTTCGTTAGTGCCAACCTTGCTGCGGAATCCTAACTGGCAGGGCTCTAAAATACTGCATTCCTCTGACCAATCCAGGATCT
This sequence comes from Triturus cristatus, assembly GCF_964204655.1. Lineage (NCBI taxonomy): Eukaryota > Metazoa > Chordata > Amphibia > Caudata > Salamandridae > Triturus > Triturus cristatus. Next base: position 1,330,575,351 of record NC_140585.1, read on the forward strand.
TATTGTATAAGACTCTGCCCAAAATTTTAAGGGTATTATCAGTCAATGAGATCGGCCTATAGTTGCTAGGCTGTGACCGATCCCCCTTTTTAAATATTGGGACAATGATACTCTTTGTTCAGGTACTGGGTAGCGGGGCATACATTAAATTGTTAAAAACATTCAGAAGGAGCGGGACCCCGAAGTCTGGTGTTAAGACTAGGCGCGTTCGGGGCAGCCTCACTGGAGGCTCCCAGATATAGTGAAGATAGGCTTGTAGGAGCGGGGCATGCTTCCGTTAGCGGCACGTTTTTTGGAGTTGTGCAAGTTACGCTATCTGTAGTCAAACCACCTAATGATAGACAAGATTGTAAGGATACAGGGTCGAGGGACAAACGACGCTCTGTAAGTTCAATTTCATGGGTTAACAGGTACTCAGCCCTCACAAGAAAAGCGTCCAGTGTCCTGGCTACTCCCCTGCATTTGCTCATTTTCCAGCAAACCTAATCAGTCCGATTGTAGAGCTACGAGGTAGCACTCTCTCAAATAGGGTGTAACAATTATATTAGCAATACTTGTTACTTACGTTATGGATGCTTTTCTCAATAAGAGATGTCAGAGGGGTAGCCCAGACCAGCCTCCTCAGGGCACAGATGGGCCCGCCCTTGGTCCGGGCTTCGTCGGGGCTACGTCCCGTGTGCATCCCGCATCGCGGTGGAAGAGGCTGTGCTATGAGCATGTTGGCCCCGCCTTCCCCTCACCCGCGGCAGCTGCGAGGAACGGCAGGAACAGCGGTTCACTCTGGGGGCTGCAGTCCCCAGAGTGTAATTACCAGCATGGATGGTGCAGCGGCGGTAATGGCGTTGCCCCTGGGACCCTTGTCCCACCAGGGGTTCTTAGCGGGATGGTGGTGTGGCGAGCAGCAAAGGACAAAGCAATACCAGGCTGCAGGCAAAGAAACTCCCCACTTACTCTTCTAAAGAAAAATAAGTTCTCTAATGGGTTTATTTCCATGTCTTTTAGAAAACCTAAAAATTGCGTTGATTGCCCCTCTAATTTTACCTGCTCTCTGGGACAAATGGTTACCTCAACTAAAATCTGAAGATATCAAAAACCCTAAATAAGTCAAATGGATTACTTTAGCTATAGGGATAATTGCAATGTGATAGGAGCGGGAGTGAGCATTCTTCGGACCACATGTCACAATAAAAGACTTCCTATGATTAATTTTCAGGTTACGTCCCCCCAAAAAATCATAAAAAATATCCAATAAAAGCAGGAGGCCATTAGTTGTACTGGCAATTAAAAGTGCTTCGTCCACATTTATTAATACTGGAATAACACAGGATCCAAGAACTTGGAAGGTCTTTTCCATTTTCCACTAACTCCTTTTCAAGGGCATTAATATAAAAAAGAAATAAGAAGGGCCCTAATATTTAGCTCTTCCATCCACCCTGTTGGAGTTAAAATCACGGGTGCAAGCACCATTTACACTGCAACACGGCCGCACTGTAGTACCCCAATGCACGGTTTTAGTAGGTCAACCAGAGCAAGGTTAATCCCAGCCTTTCCCATCATAATCCATAGATTGTCCTTGTCCACTAAGTCAAAGGCAATCAACAGGTTCATGAAGGCAAATTCTAAATCAGATCCTCTGTCACTTTTTTGAAATGGCACCACTCAACCTGTCTTTTCTTTATTTTTACCGTTGCATGTCAATATTTCAAAGGATCCTTGTCAGTTACATCAGTCAGACGTTGATGAACTAAGAGAGATTTAGCCATGTTAATCAATGTAGTTAATCTATTCAAATGTTCGTGATAATTCTGAACAGGTTTCTTCGTCACATTTCCGAATGCTTCAGACAACTTCTCTTTGTGTTCCCCAAACTTTTAATATTTGGCTGTACACAATTCAATTGATCACAAAGATTCCACAAAAAGACGTTCTGTTCAACAAGGTGAAGTCTGTAATTTAAGACAGTATCTCATCCTGAGTTTGGGTGCAGGGGGGATGGACCTTCCCAGCCTCTTCCTGACACTGATGGGTACAAACGTGTGTGATCTTGTCCCGGTCTTCTCCCAGGCGCATCACACCCAGAAGATGAAGAGCACTCTTGAAATAGCGCTTGTGGTGGTGGAAGGGATTTTCTTACGCCTCATGCCCTCCAGAAGAGTTTTGGATGATGTAGTCTGGCCCACAGCAAACAGTAGTGTAAATAGTAAAACAGCACTTGAGGTGGGTGGTGGGATTTCCTTCTGCCTCCTGTCACTAGTAGGGTTCTTTGTAATTTAGCCCGGCTCCCACAGCAAGACAATTCAGTACACACAACAATATACACAGTTTTTGTTGCCCAAAGAAAATTGTATAATTCGAGGTGAGCTGAGTATTCTGTTGAATACTCGCATGCAAATGCTCCTGTAGCCCAATGTCTTGTCACATAATGAAATCTGTTAAGGCACACTGTGAATGTGTTTTTTATATTATCCTGCTTAAATTAGCATACGTCTTCCATACACCCTTAACGATACAGCAGGATGCATAACATGTGCATGCAGAAGTTTGTTTTAGCAAAATTGATCTCTTATCTTATTGACCCACGCACTTTATTCAGTATGTACATTAAGGCATACTCACATCTCTAATTATAACTAAAAGTGCCTGTCGACACTAGAATTATGGTAAGCTTTATTCTAGTCAAGCATAACTGATTTCACAATTGCCATTCTAAGTATAAAATCCTATTTAGAATGGACTAAAATAAGCTTTATAGTCACGAGTGACAAATAATTCACACCATATTGACACTGTCATTAAATGTAATTGTTCTTTTCGGTTATGATTCTATTATAACTTTCAGAAATGCCTGAGCGATTTCTTCTCATTGTGATAACGTGATTAGATATATAACCAAGGGAAGCGATCATCCCATCAATACATCATCACTTTATCTACTGTACAATCCCCAATTGGATTTAAATGTTGAATAATTCAGAATTATTGCTTGCTAATTTGCATCTAATGTAAATGTGCCACTGCAATGTAAATCTACAGTGTTGCTTCTTAATTAAATGGAAAGTCATTAACGTTCATTTGCGATATAATCAGATTTTGGTGGCTTGTTATGTTTTTGAGGGGAAGTGTTAAATGTGCTAAAATGGTTGACAGGAGCACTTCCAGATTTTGTGCTCCTTCTAAATGCATATGATATACTGCTGCTCGAATGTGGTTGTCAAAAATGGATGCCAACGTCTCAGCCAAGAAGCAACACTATCTGCAAGATTCTGCAGTTTCCAGTATGAAGTGTGATTAATCTGACTGTATGGCCTGATTTGAAATTAACATCTAAAATGCCATGGGGCCCCCAGCAAGTAGCTGAGGGGCACCATTAGTCACTCCACTGGCAGAAGCCAGCCAAGGTGGGAGCCCGTTGCTTGTTCTGCCTCCAAAGCAGGTCATGACCTCATCAGGAGGTGCCCTGGAAAGGACATTTAATGTGTTGTAAGGAAAGCTCCAGGACACCGCATCTCAACCCTGGAGTAAGGTGGAATTGGCAGACTTTCTAGCAACAGAAAAAGGGGGATACTCACAAAATTTGGACTGAGTTACTGTACTTACCCCTTGGAGGGGTGTTGAGTTGTGTGGGCACTGGGTAGACAAGAGGGGGACTGACCTGCTGGTGGTCCAGGAACTTTTTGCCCCACCCTGGGATGCCTGGAGTTGAAATTTGTGGGTGAGATGCCTGGGGTTTTGGGCAAGATGCCTGGAGTTGAACATTTTGGGTGATTTTCTCGTGTTATTTTGTGTGAGCACTTGGCATGCGGGAGTTGGGGACTGACCTGCTGGTGGTCCTGGAACATTCAGATCTACCCATTGATGCCTGCAACTGAACATTTTGGGGTATTCACCTGGAGACAGGTTCCCCGACAGGGACTGAGCACTATGCAGTGCCCTGGTTGGTATGAAACAACGGTTATTGACCATCCCAATGAGAGAAGGGGTTGTAAGTGTGTGTTGCCACTATGGGATGCTTGCCAATAATCTCTGGTATGTCCTTGGTTCAGGGCTGGATATATGGATAAGGAATAGGGATCTTCTGGCACTATGCACAATTACATTGCTTGTACAATCTTTACTCTGATTTTGTGCTGATCGGATGTATGTCGTTACAACGCACACTTTTACAACGCATGCACTTACAACGCATTTTTTACAACGCACAATCCATTACAACGCATGACATTACAATGCAGGACACTACAACGCATTTTTAAAAACTACCTTTACAACGCATTCCATTACAACGCATACTACCATTACAACGCATACCATTACAACGCATAATATTAAATTGCATTTAAGGTAAGTATTAGATAGTATAGGGGTAAAAATTACTTTTCTAACTCCAGGGGGTGCAACAGTAGGGTAAGTGTTGGATAGTATAGGGGTACAAATTACTATTCTAACTCCAGGGGGTGCAACAGTAGGGAAAGTGTTGGATAGTATAGGGGTTAAAATTACTATTCTAACTCCAGGGGTTGCAACAGCAGGGTAAGTGTTGGATAGTATAGGGGTTAAAATTACTATTCTAACTCCAGGGGGTGCAACAGTAGGGTAAGTGTTGGATAGTATAGGGGTTAAAATTACTATTCTAACTCCAGGGGGTGCAACAGTAGGGTAAGTGTTGGATAGTATAGGGGTAAAAATTACTATTCTAACTCCAGGGGGTGCAACAGTAGGGTAAGTGTTGGATAGTATAGGGGTAAAAATTACTATTCTAACTCCAGGGGGTGCAACAGTAGGGTAAGTGTTGGATAGTATAGGGGTAAAAATTACTATTCTAACTCCAGGGGGTGCAACAGTAGGGAAAGTATTGGATAGTATAGGGGTACAAATTACTAATCTAACTCCAGGGGGTGCAACAGTAGGGTAAGTGTTGGATAGTATAGGGGTAAAAATTACTATTCTAACTCCAGGGGGTGCAACAGTAGGGAAAGTGTTGGATAGTATAGGGGTAAAAATTACTATTCTAACTCCAGGGGGTGCAACAGTAGGGTAAGTGTTGGATAGTGTAGTGTAATATTATGCGTTGTAATGGTATGCGTTGTAATGGTAGTATGCGTTGTAATGGAATGCGTTGTAAAGGTAGTTTTTAAAAATGCGTTGTAGTGTCCTGCGTTGTAATGTCATGCGTTGTAATGGATTGTGCGTTGTAAAAAATGCGTTGTAAGTGTAGTGCGTTGTAAAAGTTGCGTTGTAAAGGTTGTTCCCCTGCTGATCTTATGACCTGGAATTTTCTTTTTATTTTTTAAATCTTAGTTATTGAGTTGTTGTTTTTTTGGTTTGTAACAAACAGGTAAAGTGGAAGCAGTTGGAAGTTTCGTTACACTCTATACATGCTATATCCCAAGTAAATCAGGTACCTTAGACATTCTGACAATTCAGCATCAAAGGGCATTTTCAACTGTCAAGCATGGTTCAATTGTTTACAACTAACTCACTTAAACATGACCTTATAACAATTGTTTGTACATGGTGTGAGTTATTTATTCCTGTTGGACATTGGTGTTAGACGCAGTATTGCGTGTTGTGTCTGTGTTGTGTTTCCATGTGGTAATGGAATACCTTGCTGCGTTTCCAACACTTGCAGCTGTCAGCGTCTGTTATGTTCATTGAAATTACCAATTGCAATCGCTTCCCTATGTTAACAACTGCTTCTGTACGCACCAGGCCCAACTGAGCGCTGTGGATCTGTGTCTGCGGTGGTAGCCTGATTTGTTTCTCGTGCAGCACATGTTGTGTAGACGCTATGTGGGCGTGTCGGGCTTCACCTGTTCCGTAACTGTGGAGGAGGACTAATAACAAAACTGTGACAAAATAACCTCTAACAGGTGTGGGGTCTGGGCTGCGGGGGGCTGGCGCTAGGGAGTACGGGGAGCGGTAATACTGGTGTTGACGTCCGTACTGTTGACGTTGACAGTCGCTGTTAGCAAGATTGGGGGCATGTACATAATTATGCTTGCTAGGCAGGTTGGTGTCTTACGTCTGACCACTACACTCCACTCTTTGCTTGTGAGCACTGCTCTTTGCTGACCGCTCTAGGGATGCATCCCCTGTTGAAGCGTGGGCGGGAGACACGCTCTCTTGCGCGTCGATCAATGTGTTTAGGATTGCGTCCCAACTGGTAGCAATGGAGGTCTTCCGGATCCCAAGTGTGTCCTCACGTCTAAGAGCGGTACTTTCCGCTTTAGCCCAGTTGAGCATAGATTGTCTCCACACTATGGTGGGTTGGAGTCTTTCCATCTCTTAGTAATTAGCCTCATCGCCACTGTCATCCCCAAGTCTAAGAATCTAGACGTGACCTTAATGTTGATGCTTCTTCGGAATGGGTGCAGAAGGTATATGCGCTATTCAAAGGGGAGTGTGTGGCCAGTGCTTTGTGTTAACGCATCTGCCACTGCCCGCCAGTATTCATTCAGTGTGGGGCATCCCCACAGCATATGTACTAAGTCTGCATCTAGGTGCATGCATCTGGGGTACTTTGCGTCTTGCCAACTGAAATATTGGTTGATCTTCGCAGGTGTGAGATATGCATGATGAGTGACATAGAATTGTATTTGCTGCAAGCGCGCATTTCTGGGGACCTGAGTTGGGCACGCCAGCACTGACGCCCATTCCTTGTCCGTGAACTGGCATCCTATGTCTGTCTCCCAGTGCTGGCAGTGGGCTGATAGGTCTGCCGCCAGGTGATGTCTGAGTGACGCTTCAAACCATTTAATGAGGTGCCCACCCTGCCCCATAACATGTAGATATTGGATGGTGAGGTGCGTTTCTGGCTCGGTGGATATGTCTCCCCATTTGGCTGTGATGGATGCCACAAGAGAGCGGTGTAGCAGAAATTGAGCTGGGGGCAGCTCGTCTTCTTCCACCAGCGATTTATATGGGATTAGCGCGCTCTTGCGGTATAGGTCTCCCATGTCACGGACCCCAGCCGTATGCCAGGTGCTAAGTTCAGTCGCCGTGGTTACCGCAGGGCCTCTGGGCATTCCCTCTAGGGGTAGAGCCGGAGTGTATGGTGTGTTTGTTTGAGTAATGTAAAATGATCTGCGGAAGCACTTATATGCCACGTTTATAAGTCCGGTGGTGTGGTTCTGGAGAGTGGATGGAATATCGTTGCTAGTTGTGTCAGCTGCAGTAGGGGTTGTATAGTCGCTGTGTCTCCGATATGACGGTCCGCGAACCATTTGGCGACCCATTGTATTTGGGCTGCCAAGAAGTACTGCTCCAGGTGTGGGACCACCAGGCCGCCCTGATCTGTGGGCAGATAGATTTTGCTGATTGTCACTCGATGCCTAGAGGTACCCCATATGAAATCTTTCACTATTTTCTCAAGGGGCCGGAAGAAGGACGGGGTGATATAGTGTGGGAGGTTCGAGAAATAGTAGAGAAGCCTGGGCAGTACCACCATTTTTACCATAGCCACTTTACCAGCTACTGATAGAGGGAGAGTGTCCCAGAACACAATCTGGGAGCGGATCACGGCTAGTGCTCTGCCCAGGTTACCGTCTTGTAGGTCTTTTGGGTTCCTATATATACGAATGCCCAGATATCGAAATGTATCTGCACACCAACGAACTTTCATGCCTCCCAGCTCACATCCTGGGTCTCTGCATTGCTCTCCGAAGGAGTACAGGCAGGACTTAGCGACAATTACTCGCAGGACTGATATGGAGACGAAGCGCTCCAGTATAGTCGGCAAATTTTGCGGTCTGGAGTGGATATCCCTAAAGTATAGCAGGAGGTCATCTGCATATAATGATATAGTGTGTGTTTCGTCCCCCAGCGTGATACCGTCTGATATCTCAGCGTGCACTGCCTCTGAAAGCAGTTCAGTTGCCAATGCGAAGAGCAGCGGGGACAAAGGGCAGCCCTGGCGAGTCCCCCTGTGTACTCCCACTAGGTTGGACACATAGGGGCCTGTTTTTACCCTCACTGTCAAGGCTTTGTATAGTAGCTTTACCATGTTGATGAATGAGTCTCCCAGTTGATACTTGTCTAACCCTGAAAATAAGTAGCCCCACTCGAAGGCCTTTTCGAGTTATAATATGAGGCAACCCGCTCTCGGCCATTGGGTCTGCGAATAAGCGGTGACCCAAAAGTAGTGTCTGAGGATTAAAGAGATGTTTCTCCAGGGTACACACCCATTCTGGTCCCGCTGGATCAGGGTGGGTACCACTTGCGCTAGCCTATCTGCTAAGAGTTTGGCCAGCACTTTGTAATCTACATTGAGTAAGGCGAGTGGCCTGTATTTGGCCAGTTCTGTGGGGTCTTTATCAGGTTTAAGCAGGGATACCAAATTGGCTTCGTACATGGACGGGGGAGACGCTGCTCTTCTATAGTTGTCATGTATACTTCGTGTAGGTAGGGAACAAGTATCTCAGCATTAGCTTAATAAAATTCTGCTGGGAATCCGTCCGGGCCTGGGGTTTTACCGCTCACTAGCGCCATGATTGCATTGCAAATTTTGTTGAGTGCAGGAGGTTCATTGAGCAGCTCGCACTGTTGTATTGCCTCTAGGAACCTAGCAGTCTAGATCTCTGTCCCGGACGCTCTGGTATGGTATAGTCCAGTATAGTTTTGGGTCATTGACTCATGTATTTCGAGCTGTGTGTACACCATGGGGCCCAGAAGTGCCTGGGTTTGTCTTATAAGTCCATGCCAATGTCCTGCCGACACGGTCCGCGGTAGCGTGTGTGCGTGCAGAGTGTGCCCCGTAGTTATGGCACCGGAGCTGTTCTAACAGGTCTGCGTACTCTGTTCGCAGTGAGTCTAAAGCTCTTGTGTCATTGCGCTTCTCCACCTGTTGCGTCTTGTGTTCCAGCAATTTCCCCTCTATCCTACTAATTCTCCCAGTTCTTTGTTTGCGCAAGTTCTAGGTGGCCCACATGCAGTGCTCTCTAAGCGTTACCTTAAAGGCATCCCACTCGATAAGGTGGTCTTCCGTGGTATGGTTGTTATTTTCAAAGTAGTCTAGTATGGATGTACCTAATGAGGAACAAAAGTCTGAGTCTTCCAATGCAGCTGGTGGTAGGTGCCATGTCGCTATTGGAGGGCGTCCCGTGTCCTATGTGAGTTGCAATAACAGGGTATTGTGGTCTGAGTGCGTGCGTCCCAGGTACTCAATGTGCTTGACACTTGGAAGCAGGGCAGTCGGAGTGCTGAAGAGGCGAAATGGAAGAGGTCAAGAGGCGCTGGAATGATGTGAAGAGGAAAACCAAGCAGAAACTCGCAAACAACTGGAAGGCAGCATTGCAGACTGGAGTGGGAGTCCAGTGCCACAGGAGGAGCTGGACGAGATGTTGGTGTCAACAGTCATCAGTGGGGAGATGGTGGCAGGATTTGGGGGCCCGGACATTGCTCAACATGACCGGACACAACAGCAACAGGGTGAGTAACGACCAGGGACTGGGGGGACGGGGGAGATGGGCCCAATGGCACACATGCACAATTAGGCGTAGCACAGCTGCGGACAAACCATGCCACAGACACCAAACTCCCACCAAGAGACCAATGCACCCAAGTATGTAACATCTCAGCACTTTATAAGCACAGAAGTCAGAGGCACACTGCATGTAAGGGATAAGGGGCAGTTAAATCAGAGCTGCAGGGGCGACTCCCCCAAAATTCAGCACACACACATTACATGCAGAGCACTTCAACACTGACAATGATGTTGCACAAACCGCAACACATCCATTACAGAACAGAGGACACAACTGGTGCCCCTTGTGTGAAGAAACTGGCCAATCACATATGGCATTGCAGGGAAATGTGAGTTGACAATGTACAAGTACAAACACACATCCGTGATGTTGTCGAGATGTTGCACCTAAAGAGCTGGGCGGGTGTGCAGCCTGCGATGAGGCCGTGTGCACTGATGTGATCTCTGCCATTGTGAAATCAAGACCCAGAGTCAAGCGTGTGACCTGGTGGCCCGCGGTGCGGGGCTGTCTGATGTGGAGGAAGATATGGTCACAGGCCCCGGGCTTGGAGCTTGCAAAGGCATGTGGTGGGCCCTCTTGGAGACACGTCGGTGGTGGAAGGTGAGCAGTGACACCTGGTTGCGCAGGGGCCGGCAATCACCGCTGGGCGGTGGGAGGGGCTGGGGTGCAGCAGCCTGTGTGTGCAGGGGCAGGCAAGCGATCATAGCATGTGCAACTGTATGGACTCTGCCATTCACGTCTCTGGCAACTGTTTCAGATAAGGGACCTGGGGGACTGAAGTGTATACCGGCACGTGGTTGGAGACATACCGATGGTAGCAGGCGAGCATGGAGGCCTGGGTCTGCAGTGTCGGCACTCTCTCTCCCCCCTCTCTCTCTTTCTCTCTCACTCTTTCTTGCCCTCTCTTTCTCTCTCTCTCTCTCTCTCTCTCTCTCTATCTATATCTCTTTTTCGCTCTCTCTCTCTCTGTGCTTTGATGAGCACATGACGCCTTCTTATCTCGATTTTTGTCTTGCAGGCTGTGACTTACAGAATGTCCTGAGAGGACCCGCCATGACCCTTCAGAATTGTTGTTTTGGGTTTATTATGTAATAAGCGAATTATTTGGATATTCTAAGATGAATGTATGCTTCTCCTTTTTCTGTCCACACATGTACGTTAGGTGTTGTGATTGTGCGACTTCATGCGAATTGTTTGGTTCGGGATTTCGTAGAGTTGATGTGCAATATCTTTGTCCATGGGGGGGGTGTCCGGGGTAGGGGCCCGGGGGGGGGGGTTGTGTGGTCTTAGGGGTGGTGGCGGTGTGTGTTGTTGCCCTATTGGGGCTCCGGGCTGCGTGTTCAGTTGCTCCAGGGCATCTGTTGGTCTTCAGGCGTGGCTGTGTGCTGGGCTCCCTTTTTTGGTGCAGGTTGCCGTCCGACTTCGCACCAGGTCAGAGCAGGTGTTAATTTCATGCCACTAACGCACCTGTTTTGTGGTCTTATCGCTGATTGGACTGTTTGTTGAGAATGTTGAGGTGTGGTATTGTCACGGCTTTTTGCTTGGGAATATCTACTCATTAGCGATAGTTGCCGGGGTCATCTGTGGCGATATTTTTTGCGGCTGCTATCACAGGTAAACTGGTGGTATCGGCTACTAGCACCAGCTTGTGAATGGGGCGATACATTTATCGCGACTTTGGCTGCGATAAAGTGCAGATAACGCGGCAATAGATCCTTGAGAATATGCCCCTAAGAATGTCCACATCCGTATGATCATTGAGCACAACAACTATTCCAAAACTAAAACGTTTGCAGTTTCCAAGATATATTTCTATGGATTTCATTATTCCCTTACTAGTAGCATTGTTCCTTAAGATGGATGTCTACACAACCTTCTGCATGATCATGGCTTTCAATAAAATATACAACGACTGAAAACGATTTCAAGGCTAAACATTGTTGCTGCTTTTGGCAACTTATTAAATATCTAGACAATTTGAGCTTGATTTGCAATGGTTTGTGTGCAGCTACGGAGCAGTTAAGTGAGTAAAAACATAATTTAGCTGGGCAAATTCCACAAGGAATCAGGAAGTGTGTGTCACATACTAGCTGTGTGGAGGCTGATACATTATTTTCACACACAATAGTTATGGGGACTTGAACATGCCTACCTTAACACACCATCTATGAGATCTTGAACATCCCAATAATCACACAGTATCACTGTGGGGACATGAACAACCTAATAATCACACACTAGCTCTGTGGGGACTTGAACATCACTATAATCACACATTATCTCTGTGGGGACTGGAATACCATTATCATTGCAGAAATTCACTGTATGGACTTGACCATGATAATTTCCAAACACTTTGTCATCAGAGACTTGAACTCCACTAAAATCACACAATATGCAGAGGCTTAAACATGCCTGTTTTCACACACTATCTCTGTGGGGACTTGAATGACATTATCTGTATGCAAAATCGCTGTATGGACAAAACCATGATAATCTCCACTCACTATGTTGGTAAAGACTTCATCACCACTATAATCACACAGTATGTGGTGGCTTGAAAATGCCTGTAATCATAGTTTATTTTTGTGGAGATTTTAATATCATTATATTTGCTTACTATCAATGTGTGTACTTGTCCATGATAATCTGCACATACTATATCAGAAGGGACTTGAAAACCACTATTATCACACACTATGCATAGGCTTAAACATGCCTAAGCATCATTATCTTCACACACCATGGGCTCGATTCACAAAGGAAAAGTTAGATTTTTGCTATGTTTAGATCAAAAGTGTAACTTTACTACTTTTTAGTATTCACAAAGGTAAGTTGGGAGCAGCATCTTTACGACTGTGGAGTTTCCGCTCTCCCGGCTGAGATCTGCATCTCTGCCCCAAGTGCGGAGTTTATGCCCAGAGTGTGGAGATTCTACCCGAGGGTGCAAACTCCGCCCTGAGTGCGGAAACTCTGCAGTCGTAAAGATACTACATGTAACTTACATTTGTGAATACTGAAAAGCAGTAAAGCTAGACTTTTGGTTAAACATACCACTAACAGCTAGACGGTTGACCTCAAAGCTGGGAACCAGGTTTGAGTCTCAGCAGGGATGTTAGAGGCGGGAGTCTCTGGTTGGCGCAAGGTTGCCCTTGTGTCAAGCAGGAACCCTCTCCTCCACGTCAGGGCGCAGGATAACCCCTCGCGAATGACCCTTGCTCACCCTCTAGGTGCGTGGCGTGAGCAGCCAAGGCGATTCCTCAGGCGTTGTTGGTTAAGCACTTACAATCATACACACAGTAAATACATCAATCCCCCCAGAAACGGACACCAGACCTGGATATATATAAAAATACGCTTCTTTATGTAAAAATAGGTATATATATCTCAGCAGAATTATCACAAGACCAATAACGTTTTCGCTATGCCACCAGGTTGTAAAGCAGGCAAATGTTCCTTGTTCTTAGCTTCAAATGGAGACTTTGTAGCCTCTTGCAAGTGTTACTTGTGGTTCCAGTACTCACAGCGATCGGCTCCTGCGAACGGGGAAATAAGGCGTTGCGGGCCCCGAGCCCGATACTGGAACTTCTTTCGTGATGTGGAGAGTCGGCACAGGTCGGTGCGACTCTCAGCTTCGGAAGTGTTCTTGGGTCCTCAATCAGCAGGTGTGGGCAAGTAGGCAGGCGCGGCCAGCGACCCTTTAGCACGGCGGTGCAGGGGGGTCTCCACAACGGGGGCGGCGCGGCCTGAGATGTCCGGGGATAGCGAAGCGGGGTCACAGGGCACGGTCAGTGCAGCTGGATGACCCGGCGTGGATCACAGTCGTCGGACGGCTTCCGGCAGGAGGGGTGATAGCGCGGTCAGCGCGCTCCAGTAGCAGGCGGTGACAGGGATGCAGGCGGCCTGGCCCGGGGACAGAGAGCGGCTCGGGACGGAGCGGGGCTCTCACGGGTTGGAGGCAGGCGAGCTTCTGAGTGTCACGGCCCTAGGAGGGGCGATGAGGGGCGCAGTCTCTTTTCCAGCGGGATGCCCACACGGCTCGAATTGGAGGATGAGCAAGAAGCACAGAGAACCCACTGTTCCTGGGGTTCAGTTCAGGGGGCAAGCTCAGATCAAGCCCTTGGAGAATGTTCAAGCACAAAGTAGCAAAGTCGTTTCAGTAAGTCTCTTCCTCTCCTTTCTCAGCAAGGCAGGCAGCAGGCCAGCTCCTCCAGCGTCTCCTTCTCCTTCTAGTCGGGCAGAGGTTCTTTGTGGTAAACAGGATTCTGATTTCTTAGGAGCCAGGCTCCTACTTTTATACACCAATTCTTTTGTTCTTTAGCGCCAGGGGGCCTAGGCCTGGCTCAGTCCAGTTCTGGAGCACTTTGTTATGGTGACTCTGCTCTCTCCTTTCAGCAGCAGGGCAGAGACATCAGCCGCCCCACAGGGGGTGGCGCCGGCTTTGTGGTGGCAGAGCACAGGTCTATTCAAGAGTCAAGGTGTACTCCTCCCACCCATCCAGGTGTAATCTCTCTACCCACCACCTGGCAGCCAACCTGTCTCTGGGGATTCCCCAACCCTGCTCCTTACTGTTGCCAGGCAGAACACATACACACAGCAGAGGCGGACTGAGATGGTCAGGTCAGTAAATACTAACTTTCTAAAAGTAGTATTTACAAACCCAGGATATTAAAATAAACTTGACTACAAGAAGTATTTTATCATCCTGAGTTCAGGCATACTAAACTTGACACTTCTACCATGCTCTCTGAGTCCACTGGGGTCACAGCATTGGCGTGATCCCGGCAGCCCATTCTGGCCTATGGAGAGCAGGTAGCCTTCAATAGTGAAAAACGACAAGGGCTGTAATTCACTACCAAGACATGCCACCCACATCAGGGCATGTCCTACCTTATGCCTTCAATGCACCCTGCCCTTGGGCCTACCAGAGGGGTGGCTGATATGTAGGTAAGGGAAGGTTTAGGGACTGGCAAGTGGGGGCACTTGCGCAGTCAGCGCGACAGTCCCAGACTGCACGCAGGGTCTGCGGTGGCAGACCCTAGACACATTTTACAAAGCCGCTTTCTGTGGGTGGCGCAACCAGCGCTGCAAGCCCACCAGCAGCATTGGCATTCACGAGCCCTGGCACCCCTGGTGCACTTTACTGGGGACTGACAGTGAATCCAATAAACCAATCGTGGACATCAATTACAGGTACACTTTACTTAGGGAGTACTTGCACTGCGGCACGGATTAGCCGTGGCGCAGTGCCCTGAGCGGACAACACCAGCAAAACAATCGAGGCACACCATCAAAAAGTGGAAGGGAAACTCACGCCAAGGTGCCAGGTCTAACACGTGTCCCCTCCAGCTGAAATGTGGGGAGAACTACCCTTGCCCAGGGGGTTCCTCGTCACTAAGGCGGAAATACCTGGACAGACCGTCAGCGTTGGCGTGATCTGTACCAGGACGGTGTTCCACCGTAAAGTCCATACCCTGTAGGGAGATGGACCACCTCAACAGCTTCGGGTTTTCACCCCTCATTTGCATCAACCATCTGAGGGGCCTGTGGTCCGTCTGAACCCGGAAGTGAGACCCAAACAAGTAGGGTCTTAGCTTCTTCAGCGCCCAGACCACAGCATACGCTTCTCGCTCAATTGCACTCCACCTACTTTCCCGTGGAAGTAACCTCCTACTGATGAAGGCTACGGGTTGGTCCCAGCCCTCCTCAGTCATCTGTGAAAGAACAGCCCCCACACCATGCTCTGAAGCGTCTGTCTGGACTAGGAATTCCCTGGAGAAGTCAGGGGCCAAGAGCACGGGCGCCGTGCACATGGCAGTCTTCAAGGTGTCGAAAGCTTTCTGACAGGTGTCAGTCCAAATCACGTTCCTGGGCTGCTTCTTCGAAGTCAGCTCTGTCAAGGGGGCAACGATCGTTCCATAGCCCTTGACAAACCTCCTGTAGTACCCAGTGAGCCCCAGGAAGGCCCTCACTGCGGTCTGCGTCTTGGGGGGTTCCCAAGCCAGGATGGTCTCAATTTTGGGTTGCAAGGGTGCCACCTTGCCACTCCCCACTTGGTGTCCCAAGTACACCACGGAACCCTGCCCGATCTGGCACTTGCTTGCCTTGATCGTGAGGCCTGCTCGGCGCAGCGCCATCAACACTTCCCAGAGGTGGCGCAGGTGTTCAGGCCAGGTGGCACTGAACACTGCGATGTCATCCAGGTAGGCGGCACTGAACGCATCCAGCCCAACCAGTACCTGGTTGACCAACCTCTGAAAGGTGGCAGGGGCATTCTTCATCCCAAATGGCATGACTCGGAACTGGAAGTGCCCATCTGGTGTAGAGAATGCTGACCTCTCTTTGGCCCCATCGGTCAAGGCGATCTGCCAGTACCCAGACGTTAAATCAAACGTACTGAGGAACCGGGCAGCCCCCAGCCGATCAATGAGCTCATCAGCTCTGGGGATGGGGTGCGCGTCAGTCTTCGTGACTGAATTGAGTCCTCTGTAGTCCACACAGAACCGGAGTTCAGGTGTGGCTCCCGGCGCAGCAGCTTTGGGGACCAAGACCACGGGGCTGGACCAAGGACTGCTGGAGGACTCAACCACCCCTAGCGCAAGCATTTTGGAGACCTCCTCCTTAATGCAAGCTCTGACCCTGTCAGTTACCCTGTAAGCCTTGTGCTTCACAGGTAAGCTGTCTCCTGTGTCCACATCATGGACGCACCAATCTGTGACACCAGGAACCAGGGAGAATCGGTCGGAAAATTGTCCCAGCAAGTGGCGGCAGTCTTCCTGTTGTTCGGGCGTCAGGGTGGGTGAGAGGTTAACTCCATCCACTGACCCATCTTTCTCAGAGGCCACTAAGAGGTCAGGAAGAGGCTCGGTCTCCTCTTCCATTCCATCATCAGTGGCCAGCAGCATGCCCACTTCGGTCCTCTCTAAGTGGGGCTTAAGGCGGTTAACATGTAGGACCCTTAAAGGGTTCCTGGAAGTCTGCATGTCCACCAAGTAGGTGATAGGACTTTTGCGCTCCACAACCTCAAATGGACCTGTCCACTTATCCTGAAGTGCACACGGCTCCACTGGGGCCAAGACCCACACCTTTTGTCCAGGTTGAAGCTCTACCAGAGTGGCATTCCGGTCGTACCACCGCTTCATCTCCTCCTGGCTGGCTTCCAGATTTGCCTCAGCAAGTTGCCTGAAACGCCGAGTCTGGTTTCGGAAGGCCAGCATGTAACTATATACATTCTGGGGAGGTTTCCTGGGAGATTGCTCCCAGCCTTCCTTTACCAAACTCAGAGGTCCTCTTACCGGGTGACCATACAGAAGCTCAAAGGGGCTGAATCCTAGAGACTTCTGTGGCACCTCTCGGTAAGCGAAGAGCAGGCATGGCAAGAGGACGTCCCACTTACGCCTCATCGGACCGTCCAGGCCCATGATCATGCCTTTGAGGGTTCGGTTGAATCTCTCAACCAACCCATTTCCTTGGGGATGGTAAGGAGTGGTGAACTTGTACGTTACCCCACACTCCTTCCACAGGGATTTCATATATGTGGATATGAAATTGGTCCCCCTGTCGCTCACCACCTCTAGAGGGAATCCCACTCGGGAGAAAATTCCCATCAGTGCCCGTCCCACCACGGGGGCCGTCACTGTCCTCAGAGGGATGGCTTCAGGGTACCGGGTGGCATGGTCCACCAAGACCAGGATGAACCTGTTGCCCAGGGCTGTCTTGGGGTCCAGAGGCCCCACAATGTCAATACCCACTCGTTGGAATGGCGTACCGACCACAGGGAAAGGTTGCAGAGGAGCCTTGTGCTTCCCTCCGCTCTTACCACTTGCCTGGCAAGTCTGACAGGTTCTGCAGTAGGAATCGGAATTCTTATGCATTTGGGGCCAGTAGAAGTGGGTGACAAGCCTGTCATAGGTCTTGTCCATCCCCAAATGTCCTGCTAACGGCACATCATGAGCCAGCCCCAGTAGGAAGGTTCTGAACTTCTGGGGTACCACCAGCACACGGGCTGACCCAGGTTCAGCAGCCTTAGGCTCGGAATACAGGAGGTCACTCTCCCAGTACACGTAGTGTGTTTTGGCCTGAACACCATTGGCCTGGTCTGCAGCCTGCTGCCGCATACCCATGAGAGAAGGGCATTCTTTCTGCTCCCTGCAGAATTCCTCCCTGGAGGGACCTCCTTCTTGCTGCCAATGGGTCAGCTCAGGCAGATCTCCCAGTTCGGCAATCTGTTCCCCGGTAGGCTCCAGAGCATCCCCCTCAGGGTCTACTTCCTCCTGGGCCGTGGGAACTTCGGGGGCCGGTTTCCCGCGCCTCCTGCGCCTTCTCCCTAAGGCCGGTTCCTGGACCTCTCCCTCAGGCTCCAGGACCCTCTCAACACCCCTACTGGCTGCCACGGACCGGGTGGTCACGCACGCCCAGTCGGGTAGACCCACCATCCTCAGATGCGTGGTCTTTTCCACCTTTTCCCAAGGGGAACTCTCCAGGTCGTTCCCTAGCAGACAATCTACAGGCATGTCAGTTCTCACAGCGACTTGTAGAGTACCAGAGACCTCCCCCCACTCAAAGGGAACTTGAGCCATTGGACAACGACTCTCTACGTTGTCAGCATTGACAACCCTACAGTAGGCATTGGGTACAATCTGCTCTTGAGACACCAGGTGTTGCCTCACCGAGGTCACGCTGGCTCCTGTATCTCTAAGAGCCTCAACCTTCTTTCCATTGATGGTCACCACCTGCCCATATTTCTTAGTGTTAGAGGGCAGGTAGGTTACAGGGACCATCTCACTGTCTCCTAGCGAGACTAGGGTCATCTGCCCGGGACCCCCACCCTCCTGGACTGCTACTTCCTCCCCAAAGTTAACACTAGCTACTTGCCGGGGTGGAGCACCAGTGGGTGCGGTCTTACCAAACAGGCGACACTTAGGATCAGAGGCAATGTGGCCCGGATCGCCACACTTATAACAATTGAAGGGCCCCTTTGGAACAGGTCTACCTGTCGGGGCCCCGTTCTGCTGCGGGGTTGGGGGAGGCTGAGAACCCTTCTGCTGGTTCCCTTGGGAATTACTTTGGGGGCCTTTTTGGAACCCCTTCTGTTTACCCTTGTCCCCCCCACTCTTCTGCTGGGGACCCTGCCCACCTTTGGCGGAGTCTCCCACTTGACCCTTGTGGACCCTGGTGCTGAGCCAGCGGTCCGCCTCCTCAGCAAGCTTCCTCGGGTTGGACAGCTTGCTATCTATCAGGTGCTGGCGTAGCTCAGGAAAACATTGACTGGACAAGTGCTCCCATGCAATTAAATCAAGCAGCCCTTGATAATCATTCACTTTGCTACCCTTCACCCAACCATCCAGCGCTCTGCAGAAAAAGGTCACATATTCCACATACGTACTCTCAGGGATCTTCTTGGTCTCCCTGAACCTCTGTCGATATAGCTCCGGAGTTAACCCATACCTGGTCATTAAAGCTTCCTTCATATGGGGGTATGAGGTTTGGACTTCTAAGGGCAAATCTAACAGTGTGTCCCGCCCTTCAGCAAGGAACCTTCCCCACAACCCCGCTCCCCAGTCTTTCTCAGGGACCCGGTGTGAGGACATGGCCACCTCGTAGGCCCTAAACCACTGCCCTATGTCATCCTTTCTGAAATACTCCTTTACTACATCTTTGGGGATGTACACCTTGGACTCTACCTGCGCTGGTGGAGTGCTGCCACCAGAAGGAGCGGTGTCCAAACTTTTCGCCTTCAGCTCCAACTCCTTCAATCTGATATCGTGATCCATTTGGCGTTGTTGTGCCTCCAGGGCCAACTTCTGCTTTTCCATTTCCATTTGTCCTGCCAACTTTGCCATCTCCATTGCATGCGCCCTGTCTGCTGCCCTGTCTGCCAGCTCCTCTGGCGACCGGACTCTGCTGGGCTCCTCAAGGTTGTCGGGTGGAACGATGTCCCCCGCATTCCGTGGGTCTCGTGACTCCCTCCAGGCTCTTAGCGCCTTGGCGTACTGGGTTCTCCTCTTGAATCCAGCATGGGGAACTCGGAATTTTACACTGTAGCCTTTCAATTGCTCCATCGTGTAGCCTTCCAGTCTCTCCCAATCTACCTCATCTATTCCAGAAATCACAGAGAGTGCTCTTCCAGCGGAGTGCGAGCCAGGCATGGTTGCAGTAATGGCAGATGTCTCAACAAAGTTCAGAAAATGAAAACCTGTGGCTGCGTTACTTGGTCTGCTCTCACTATCTGGTGATTAATAATTCACTGTATGCAAATTACAAGTGCAAATCCGAAATCCCAACCGCTGCCAACAATGTTAGAGGCGGGAGTCTCTGGTTGGCGCAAGGTTGCCCTTGTGTCAAGCAGGAACCCTCTCCTCCACGTCAGGGCGCAGGATAACCCCTCGCGAATGACCCTTGCTCACCCTCTAGGTGCGTGGCGTGAGCAGCCAAGGCGATTCCTCAGGCGTTGTTGGTTAAGCACTTACAATCATACACACAGTAAATACATCAATCCCCCCAGAAACGGACACCAGACCTGGATATATATAAAAATACGCTTCTTTATGTAAAAATAGGTATATATATCTCAGCAGAATTATCACAAGACCAATAACGTTTTCGCTATGCCACCAGGTTGTAAAGCAGGCAAATGTTCCTTGTTCTTAGCTTCAAATGGAGACTTTGTAGCCTCTTGCAAGTGTTACTTGTGGTTCCAGTACTCACAGCGATCGGCTCCTGCGAACGGGGAAATAAGGCGTTGCGGGCCCCGAGCCCGATACTGGAACTTCTTTCGTGATGTGGAGAGTCGGCACAGGTCGGTGCGACTCTCAGCTTCGGAAGTGTTCTTGGGTCCTCAATCAGCAGGTGTGGGCAAGTAGGCAGGCGCGGCCAGCGACCCTTTAGCACGGCGGTGCAGGGGGGTCTCCACAACGGGGGCGGCGCGGCCTGAGATGTCCGGGGATAGCGAAGCGGGGTCACAGGGCACGGTCAGTGCAGCTGGATGACCCGGCGTGGATCACAGTCGTCGGACGGCTTCCGGCAGGAGGGGTGATAGCGCGGTCAGCGCGCTCCAGTAGCAGGCGGTGACAGGGATGCAGGCGGCCTGGCCCGGGGACAGAGAGCGGCTCGGGACGGAGCGGGGCTCTCACGGGTTGGAGGCAGGCGAGCTTCTGAGTGTCACGGCCCTAGGAGGGGCGATGAGGGGCGCAGTCTCTTTTCCAGCGGGATGCCCACACGGCTCGAATTGGAGGATGAGCAAGAAGCACAGAGAACCCACTGTTCCTGGGGTTCAGTTCAGGGGGCAAGCTCAGATCAAGCCCTTGGAGAATGTTCAAGCACAAAGTAGCAAAGTCGTTTCAGTAAGTCTCTTCCTCTCCTTTCTCAGCAAGGCAGGCAGCAGGCCAGCTCCTCCAGCGTCTCCTTCTCCTTCTAGTCGGGCAGAGGTTCTTTGTGGTAAACAGGATTCTGATTTCTTAGGAGCCAGGCTCCTACTTTTATACACCAATTCTTTTGTTCTTTAGCGCCAGGGGGCCTAGGCCTGGCTCAGTCCAGTTCTGGAGCACTTTGTTATGGTGACTCTGCTCTCTCCTTTCAGCAGCAGGGCAGAGACATCAGCCGCCCCACAGGGGGTGGCGCCGGCTTTGTGGTGGCAGAGCACAGGTCTATTCAAGAGTCAAGGTGTACTCCTCCCACCCATCCAGGTGTAATCTCTCTACCCACCACCTGGCAGCCAACCTGTCTCTGGGGATTCCCCAACCCTGCTCCTTACTGTTGCCAGGCAGAACACATACACACAGCAGAGGCGGACTGAGATGGTCAGGTCAGTAAATACTAACTTTCTAAAAGTAGTATTTACAAACCCAGGATATTAAAATAAACTTGACTACAAGAAGTATTTTATCATCCTGAGTTCAGGCATACTAAACTTGACACTTCTACCATGCTCTCTGAGTCCACTGGGGTCACAGCGTTGGCGTGATCCCGGCAGCCCATTCTGGCCTATGGAGAGCAGGTAGCCTTCAATAGTGAAAAACGACAAGGGCTGTAATTCACTACCAAGACATGCCACCCACATCAGGGCATGTCCTACCTTATGCCTTCAATGCACCCTGCCCTTGGGCCTACCAGAGGGGTGGCTGATATGTAGGTAAGGGAAGGTTTAGGGACTGGCAAGTGGGGGCACTTGCGCAGTCAGCGCGACAGTCCCAGACTGCACGCAGGGTCTGCGGTGGCAGACCCTAGACACATTTTACAAAGCCGCTTTCTGTGGGTGGCGCAACCAGCGCTGCAAGCCCACCAGCAGCATTGGCATTCACGAGCCCTGGCACCCCTGGTGCACTTTACTGGGGACTGACAGTGAATCCAATAAACCAATCGTGGACATCAATTACAGGTACACTTTACTTAGGGAGTACTTGCACTGCGGCACGGATTAGCCGTGGCGCAGTGCCCTGAGCGGACAACACCAGCAAAACAATCGAGGCACACCATCAAAAAGTGGAAGGGAAACTCACGCCAAGGTGCCAGGTCTAACAAGGGATGTTCAACATCCTGTGATTCTGGGCAAATCACTTAATCTCCCCATGCCTACCAAAAGATGAATATGTCCATCTGTAACGTAACTGGTGCTCATGCAAAGCACTCTGATTGATGCCTACAGGTCGAGTTTGCGCTATATAAAACAGAAAATAAATAAATAATACGTCTAACTTTACCTTTGTGAATCAGGCCTAATCTGTGTTGAGAAGTTATCTTCATACACTATCTTTATGGGGACTTGAACATGCTCACCTTCCCACACCATCTCTTTGAGATCTTGAGCATCTCCATAATCATAAAATATCTCTGTTCGGACTTGAACAGCCCAATAAACACACACTATCTCTGTGGGGACTTGAACATCCCAATTATCACACACTATCTCTATGGGGACTTGATCATCCCTATAATAATACACTATCTTTGTGGGGACTTGAATACATTTATCTTTGCACATTATCACTGCAAAGACTTGATTATCATTATCTTCACACACTGTCGGTGTAGCTATTTGAACATTATCTTCACACACTATCTTTGAGGGGACATGAACATGCCTACCTTCACACACCATCTCTATGAGGTCTTGAACATCTTAATAACCAAACTTTAGCCCAGTAACCACACACCATCTCTGTGTGGATCTGAACATCCCAGTAATCACACATCATCGCTGTGGGGAATTAAACATCCCAATAACTACATGCTATCTCTCTGGGGACTTCACTACAATCACTCAGTATCTTTGTGGGACTTCAACAAGATTACTTTCATACACCATTTTTGTCAGGACTCCAACATTCTTATAATCATAAACTATCGTTGTGGTACTTGAACATCATTATCTTCGCATGCTACCTCTGTGGGGGACTTTCATCATGGTTTTAGACAGTGTCCCTGAAAAGTCTATGATAGTTCTATGATCGCATATTACCTCTGTGTGTATCATCACATACCATTCCTGTGAAAAAATTAACATTACATGTAATTGCTAGGGAGACATGGTCTTTAGCTACTTTGAAATAAATTAAATATTCACACTACTAGACAACATTGAAAATTCCATTATTTAATGTATCTATATGTTAATCCCTTATCTCTAGACCTGGGCAAAGATTTCATTACGCAGACTAGTAATTGCAGTAAATTAACGTTATTCTGCCCATTCGAGTCTTTATGAGTAATTTGGTACAGAAATCCTGCTGCAGGAGCACTGGGACTGCAAATATACTGAGCACAAGTGGCTGTCTACTGCTGCTGTTTGGATTCTGTTGCATTTAGAGCTATTTTCTTAGCTATTTTCTTAGCGCAAAATGCATCCTCAGGCCTGTTTTGGATGTGAGGGTGCATTTTGCGCTCTGATAAAAGTGCTAAATGCTGGGATATGTTTCTTGCATATTTCAGGAAACGTTTGCATACTTTTGCTGTAATTTTGTGTAATGACACTACAGAAAATTGTGTGAGTGTTTCCCACTTATCTCTTAACACTTGGAGCACTAAGCAAAGAGTTACATACACTTTTAAATTCCCTTCTGTAATTCTGATATATGTAAATTTCTGGCAAGTTATTGACACAATAATCTACTGAGAACCCATAGAATACATGAAGCTATTGAATTATGAAAAGATTATGATGTTATTTGCACATCTTGCTGATAAAATAAACATTTAGCCATGTGCCCATCACTGTCTTCAATAGTAACTGACAATTATAGAGCAAGTCCCTACAAAGATGGTGACACACGTTCAAGTCCCCACAAAGATGGTTCTGTGCATGCAATTAAATAACAACATATTTGCAAATTTGAAGCAGGACCCTGTATTATGAATTTTTTTCTTAACATTTTTCAGTTAATAGTATGTTTTTAAAACATTGGAAAAGGTTAGTCCCCCACAAAGCAGGTGTTCACAAGTAGTCCCCACAAGGATGGTAACACGTGTATGCGTGTTTGTGTGTGTGCGCGTGTGTGCGTGTGTGTGAGTGATGAGGTATGTGCGTACAGGGGACAGTTTCTACACAAGTACAACAGTTTTTCTTGGGGTAAACAACAAGAAAGCACATTTTCAGATGTAAAATTTACTAGACTGGCAAAGTCCTGCAAACCAAACTGGACACTGATTTTGATATAGTAAGAAAAGCATGTGGGTACTCCTGGGTACCTTGACTGACACAGAAATCCAGGAGTATACCATGAATTATTTGAGAATTACAAATAGCGAAAAATCATTTCCAAATCGTGCCTAGTAGTTTTACTTTATTTTGCAAACCAACCTGTAGGATATTCTGAATGTGAGCATTTTAAGGCCTTTCAGACACATGGAAACAGTGTATTGGTTCGGAATTGTAAAGCCATGCATGAATTCAAAGGGGTTTACTAACAACGTACCTACAGCCTGATAACATAAATTATACTATCACTGTGGTGGATGGCACAGTAGCTGCTACAGTCCACTAGAGACGTATAACTTAAATGCCCTAGGTTCACCACCTAACATATACTAGGGACTTATAGGTAAGTAAAATATGCCAATTAGGGGTATACTAATTTAAAAGTGCTGAAAGGAGTAGCTAAGGCACTTTACCTCTGGTTACCAAGGATAAAGTGCAAAGAGTTCTACAGCCAGCACAGACAGTCAATGCAATAGTGGTATGAAGCACCTATTGTGCCATCCACCACAGTGATCGTATAATTTATGTTTTCAGGCTGTAGTTTCAGGCCGATCGTTGTAGCCCGGCTAAAGTAGCTTGTAAACCTGCAATTTGATCTAGCAAAATAAACCCTCTGGAAAGGTCAAAACTTTCCTTTTAAAAAACACCCCTAAGTATTCCTCTTTACCCATAATGCAGGTGCATGGTATTTAAAAGTATGTCATGTAGACATGTAATATTAAACATTTCCCTTCAGTGCAGAAGGCCCACAAGCTATTTTTACTTTAGCAGGACCTGCTGTACTATAGGAAAACACTGACTTACACTATTAAACTTAATAATGCCAATTACAGGTAGGAAAACAGCAAGAAATGTAATTGAGGACTCTTTTTAATAGTATTAAAATCCAATTTAATGATAACATTGAACATTTAAAACTTATTAAGGAAGAGGTACTTTTATAAATTTAGATTTTCCCTGCATGAAGCCTCAGGAGGACTATTTACATAAGCAACAACTGTCACCCACTGGCTGAGTACCTTCCTTGGTGAGGTGTGAAAACTGATTTCAGAGCAAAGACAAAGGTTTGGGAGTGGGGAGTTCTTTCTGTTCTCTGACGGGATGCGTATTTGGACTGTGCCCAGAACTTGATTAACAACAAAGAAAGCCTATTATATAACACCCAAATGTTAGCTGACAGCTGGGCAGCTTGTTTGATCCCCCTGTCATACAGGCTCCAAACGCATCATGAAGGGAGCCAGCCCCAGAGCTCTATTGAAGTGATCACAGAGGAGAGGTTGCTCATTACCCTGGTCACACCATTGAGATGGGCATGCAGGTCCTCCACAAAGTGATAAGATTTTCACCATCTTGGATGTTGGCAGAGAGGGGCTCTGTGAAATTGTTTGTGGTGGCGCATTCAGGATAAGTGTGCACCTTATTGGTAAGGGAGGGGCCAGTAGTCACACATTCTTTTTGGCTCCAAAGACCTCTGAAGGACCAAGACAAACCTGCCAAGCTGATCCGATGAAGGTGCTTTGCAGTCGAGCTGAAGATTCAGGTTTCCCCTGCTCAGAGAATTTTCTTAGCAGCAAATCCAAATCAGCGGGACTATGCGGAGCAGGTATGTGACTTAGTTGAACCCTCTTCAGCTAAAGTCTTGCACCGCTGGAGGAATCTAAGGAAAAAAAAACGGATTATGTCTAAATGTAGAATCCTCTCTGGGAAAAATCACCAGAATTCCAGCCAGGGAGAGACCTTTCTTGTGTGCAAAATTCAAAATTCCCCTGCTCTGAGTTTTCCTGCTAAAAGTCAACTGCTTCATTGGTATATCATCCGATAGTTATCAGATCTCATTGAGACTTTCTTGGCCACAGTTTGCTCCCTTGTCCCACGGAAGATTTTGGACATCCATTTCAGAGACTACGGGCTACATGTACATAGCTTTTTTTCTATGCAGCAAACCCTATTTTGCGATTCGGTAATTTATTATTGAATCAAAAAAAGGGTTAGCCATTTGGTATAAGGAAGGCACGTGTTAAGGGCTTCCCTTCCTAAAAGCATTTTACCATGGTATGTATGGAGTTTTGTGACCGAAATACAGTTGCAAAAGATTTGCTTTTTGTAATCCATTCACAATTGGGAAGACCACCCCAAGGGACCCCTCTCTTTGTGAATGTATGCAAAAAAACCACGTTTTTTAGGAGCAGGCAGTGGTCTCCTGAACCACTGCCGTACTCTTTAAAAATGAAAAGAATATTTTTCATTTTGAAATGAATCCCATTTTTCTTTAAGGAAAATAGGCTGCATTTAGTAAAAAAAAAAGTTGCCTTATTTAAAAGCAAACACAGACATGGTGGTCTGCTGTCCCCAGCAGGCCACTATCCCTGTACTTTTAGCGATTCCCAATGGGTCGCAAATTACGACCTACCTCACAGAGATTATTGAAGTAGGTCGATCACAACCCCATTAGGAATCGCTAAATGTGTCAAGACACATTAGTACATAGATGTTTGCGAATTCCTAAGAGCAAATCGCAAAAATCTGCTACTAGAAAATCACAGACGGAAACCTTAGTACATGTGGCCCCAAGTCTGAAGGTAAAACTTCTGACTAAGTCAAACCTGGTTTCTGTAGCGAACCTATGCTCCATTGCATTCAGTGTCAAATTACTCTTAGGTCCAGGTCTGTTGAAACCAGTTGACTGAGAATGGTGCTTAACGCTTTTTGGCACTATTTTGATTTGAAATTTTAAGACATCATATCTATGGTGTGAAACAACCTTTACAACGCGATCATTACACCGCAATATCTTTACAACGCGGTCGTTACAACAACCGCGTTGTTAGTACGCATTGCATTTACATTGCAAGTCTTTACAACGACTTCCACTAGGGGCGCTGAGCTATTAGAAATTAATTCCAACACCTTCCCTACTGTTGCGCGAACTGGAGTAGGATTAGTAAATAATACTATTCCTGAGTCCAGCGCACCCCCCAGTGGAAGTCGTTGTAAAGACTTGTGATGTAAATGCATCACGTTCTAACAACACAGTCATTGTAATGACCGCGTTGCAATAGCATGCGATGTAATACATCAAGTAGTAAAGTGCTATATTCATCTATGGTTCCTTTTATTGAACTGTTGATTTTTTGTTGTCATTTTATTTCTTAAAATTGACTCTATGTATCTAAATTGGATTTTGGATTTGATTTGTTTTGTATTTTGGTACTGCGTAAATACTCATTACCTCTAAGTTAAGTCTGTCTGTTCTGTGGCATAGCTACCAGAGGTAGTTCAGGTTAATTTAGTGACTTTAGTGATTCACCTAAAAAAGGATTGTAGTTATTAGAGTGGGTCACCACCACCCTTAACTAATACCTTACAGAAAGCATATTGTTGGAAAAGGTGGAAAAGTGTTAAAATGGCATAGCATTGGACATGCATTTCTAAACCTTTTATATATAAATAATCTAAGATTCCAATATTCCTGAACAATGTTTAAGTATCATACTTTCATCTCAAAGGTGGTGGTACGGGGGCGGGTCAAAGATGGTGCCCCTGTAGGAGCTGCCTTGCAGAGCTATGCCGCACCCATTCAGAGGAAGGCGGCCTGAGGGGGTCATCCCGACCTGGAAGGAAACAAGTAGGCTCCTGTGCAGGAATACACTAACGGGGTTCCACAACAGGGCGGAGCTGTGAATTTTGGCCCTCCCCCCGCCGGACTGAACACAAAATGGTGGTTGCTGATGTGAAATTGGAGCAACCTGGGGACTGAGCCCCCTTGACCCTGGGATCAGGGGTAATAGCAGCCAAGCCTGTTGCTGGCTCATCTCTGCAGAAACTGCATTATCAAACCACCATAAAACTACCAAAAACGGAGAACCAGCACACGTGCTGAGGCGGGTGGCTGGCATCGGATTTCGAGCGCAGCCCACGTGTGAGCAGAGTGTCGGCCTGGACAACGCCAGCTCGGGAGCCCTGGAGAGGCGGTGCAAGCCACACCAGGAGACAAGGCAGACACGTGGCCCCACAGGAGGCTGGATCCAGAGAGAAGACTGTGCACAATAGACGGCCGCCACCTTGAGATGGGGCATTCCACTGATGGAGCCCTCTAGGTACGGAGAAGAGAGGTAGCTGCACGCTAGCCCATTGCGAGCTTACCTTCTCTGAATCTGCAGCACTAGTTCATCGCTGCGAGCTGGGGTCTAGCAGGCGAGCTGCAGTAGATGGCAAATGCCAGTCAAGAAACGTCCCAGCCTTGGGAAGCGTGTCAGACTGGGCTGCAGCAGCGGAGGAACAGGGAGGCAGAGCAGAGGCAGAGAGAAGAAGGGGTCCCAGAGAGAGACCGAGGCATGGAGAGTGAGGCACAACGGAAGTCCCTGAGAGGTGAGCCTTGGTGATCTGGTGCTTCGATTGGGCTGGGGCTAGTCATGCATGGGTGCTAATCGGAAATCAGTCAGTCATAGAGACCAGCAGCAGGGAATGCTGACACCTGCTTCTCTGGTGAATGGGAGTCAGGGCTTGAGCCAACAGATAGCATCCAAGCCCCCAGTGAGGGGTGAGTGTTGAGAAGGGAAACATACAAGGTATATATGGAGAAGAAGCCACAAGGGGGCATTAAAGCAAAGTTTGTGGAGCGCCCTGGGCTAACGCACTGAGTAAGGGAGCCCTCCCTGGATGGTGTGCTCAGATGGGCCCAGTGCTGGCCTGTGGTGGATGCGGCATCCCCTACCTCTTCCTCTATCCAAATTACACTCCCTGAACTTGTGATAGAGCTCATGGGCTAGGCCCCTACCACAGGGGGACACCAAATAGAACCCATCCAGGGGGCATCAGATCAATTGGTGCCTTTGGGGGATGTAGAGGTGTGTAATCCCCCCACTCTTTTGACACGTGCTGACTGTGGTTTCTGGAGTTGGTGGTGAAAGACCCAACTTAGCTGGCTCCTACCACCTGATAAATCTCAGTGCGGAGGGGAACAGTGTGGTGGAGACACAGAGCCCACAAAGAGTGTAACATGCACCAGCCGACAGAGGACACTCGCATTTGTGGATGCATCCCTCCCTGGAGGTCACAGAGCGATCAAAGTGACCTCCACAAGAATGAAGAAAGATCCCACGGTCAAATACTTATTTGCTAAGAGCTCCTCCTAGAAAGCTGACCAGACCAAGGACCCTGGCTCGCCTACCCGCACACCTCCAAAGCCAAGTAGGGATCAGGGTATGAACAATGAGGCATCTGTCACACATGGCTTTATGGAAACTCTCTTTAGCACCTTGAGAGAAGACATAGCCACCCTCAAGATGGAAATGACCAAAGAAGTGAAAGACCTCCGGCACGACATGGGTGAGTTGGAGCAAAAAGTAGACAGGGTGGAAAAAAATGGCGACACAAGAGAAGAGGATTTGGAAGCGTGTTGCAAAGATCGAAACGCTGACCTTAAGTATTATCTGGAGCACTTGGAAAATAGGTCCAGCAGGTCCAATAGTAGAATTAAAGGTGTTCTATCACAGGCCAATGTGAGCTAGGTGGAGTAATACGTGCTGCAGCTCTTCAGGCACATTGTCCCAGAGCTGGTTGGAAAAGAACGCCGCACCAGTTCAGAGAAATGCGGCCCGGGGGGGGTCGTCCCAACCCAGAAGGACAGCAAGTAGGCTCCCGTGCAGGAATTCACTAATGGGGTTCCACAGCAGGGCGAGCTGTGAGTTTTGCCCCCCCACCACAGGAGAGCGGAGACAGGGAGCGGACTGAACACTAAATGGCGGCTGCCGATGTGAAACGGGAGCAACCTGCAGGCTGAGACCCTTAGACCCTGGGATCGGGGGTAATAGCAGCCGAGCCTGTCGCAGGTTCACCTCCACAGAAACTGTAGCATCAAACCACCATACCACTACTGCGAACGGAGAACCAGCAGACATGTTGAGGCGGCCGTCCGGCATCAGATTTGGAGCGCGAAGCCCAGGTGTGAGCAGAGTGTCAGCCTGGACAACGCCAGCGGGGGAGACTCGGAGGGCTGGTGCAAACCACACCAGGAGACAAGGCAGACACGGGGCCCCACAGGAAGCTGGAGCCAGAGAGTGGCCAATGCAAAATTGACAGCCTCCACCATGAGAACTATTTGTTAATACACTCTACACTTTGACATGCAATACTGTTTTACCTCAACATATTCATGGACGCTATAGATGTCCCCCCTCACTAGCGGGCATATATGGCAGACACTTCCTCTGTATTTATGGTCAAGATAGTGAGTCTCAATGTTAGAGGTTTGAATGCCCCAGCAAAGAGGATAGCGTAACTGTCCCAACTGAGATGCGCAATGTGATATATATATTTTACAAGAAACGCACCTGCTTAAAAAGGATTGGGGTCAGATGCGGTCAAGATGGTTTGACCCCCAATATTCTCTTCATCCATCATCTCCTTGTGTTTGCTTTGTGCGCCCTAAGTTGGCAGGGTATGCCCGGATGTGGGTCCCTTGCTCACTTTGCCACTGGATTCAAGCTAGCCTGGCTGATGAGGGCTGTTAGCCCGAAACCGGTCCCAGGATGCTTGTTTCCGGTCCAGGGAAGGCATGGCTTTGCAGTTGGGCTGGACTGTTCCCATGAGGCACAGGGTCAAGACTGATTTGCATATAGCTGTGTCTGAACTGGGGTGGCAAAGTGAGCTAAAGAATGATGATGGATTCAACTCAGATCTGTGACTGTGGGTGAGTGTTTGAAAAGTTTCAGCACTCCGTCCATCATCTCCTTGTGTTCGCCAATACTAGTCCTCTGGCCCGGGAAAAAAGGCAGAGGTGACAATCTTACTTTCCACTCATTTCCAGGGGCAAGTGCTTCAGGTACAGTCAGAAACAACAGATTGCATGCTAGCTTTGAGGGTTACAATTTATTATCACACTTTTACTGTGGCAAGACCACCAAGAGCCCTTTATTCACAATGCCGTGGGAATAGTCTTCACCTCCCTGGACGGTAAGTTCCTCATAGGTGGAGACTTTAATTTGGTACCGGACACACAGCTAGATCGATCCCCCTATAGAGCAAGTGTGTCAGGTACAATTTCCCAACAGGGGCTGCAGTGAATGGTTGAGGCCGGGCCAACCGATATATGGAGATCGCTGAGCCCCCAATAAAGGAGCCTATTTTTTTTTTCTCAGCGGCATATCAGTCCTATGCAAGAATTTATTACTTTCTGGTATCTGCCCACCTCCAACCAAATGCAGTCCATTAGGATATCGAGGTAGCCTCTATTTCAGACCATTCCCCCATTATGATTGCATTACGCATACCCCATTCATGTTATTATTATTAAGGGAGGCTTATAAAGCGCTTGGTTACGCTAGGAAGCGTGTCCCCGCGCTACAACTGAAAAACTCAGAGCAGTAGTGAGGAGTGAGCCCTATTATCTTGAAAATAGGTGGGTTTTTAAGTTCTTCCGGAAGCTGGATTCCGATGGGTCTAGGCGGAGATTAAGAGGCAGGGCGTTCCAGCGCTTCGCTGCCAAATGGCGAAAAGAGCGTCCACCCATGCGGGCCCTTCTGACCCTAGGGACCACAAGTAGACCTCCGTGTGAAGAGCGCAGAGCGCGTGATGGTGCATACTTGGTAACTAGGTTCTGAAGTGGTATAGGCGCTTTCCTAGCAAGAATACGGTGACAGGTACAGAGGGCTTTAAATTCCACTCTGCTTCTCACTGGCAACCAGTAGAGAGTCTGAAGGGCAGCTTTAGAATCCGATCTTTTTGGGGTTTTTAGGATGAGGCGGGCTGCCACATTCTGCAATACCTGGAGGCGGTTTATTGCCTTGCAGGTGGCTCCCAAGTACAATAGGTTGCCATAGTCTAGGCGCGATGTCACGAGGGCATGTACCAGCGTTCTCCGGGCGGACATAGGAAGGAGAGCAAGGACCTTCCGTAGGATTTTTAAAACGCTGAAACAGACACCCGCCACTCGGTCTATTTGGGGTCCAAAAGAGAGGTCAGCATCGAGCCATACACCAAGGTTTTTGACTTCCTGACGGGGCATAGGTGCCTCACCTAGGCATGGAGGCCACCATGCTGACGACCAAACAGATGGACTCCCCCCCACCACGAGCACCTCGGTCTTGTTGCCATTTAATTCAAGGCAGTTGGTGGACATCCAGGTTGCAAGATCTTGCATGCAAGCCCTGAAACTGTCCATAGCAAGTCCGGGTGCACGTGAGAGGGAGATAACCAACTGCGTGTCATCGGCGTATGACACGATGTTCAATCCATGACTCACGGCAATCAAAGCCACTGGAGAGACATAAAGATTAAACAAAGTTGGGCTCAGGGACGATCCCTGGGGAACGCCCTGTCCCAATCCTATGTCTCTAGAGTAGTGATCACCCTGGCGGACTTGGAAGCTTCTCCCAGTCAGGAAGGATTGGATCCATTGGAGTGCAGCTTCAGATATTCCTCCGTTATTCATACACTGTAGCAAGTTGGCGTGAGCTACAGTGTCGAATGCTGCACTCAGGTCCAATAGGATGAGGGCCATGGTGTGACCCTCATCCGCCCCCTAACGTAGGGTCTCCACCGCTGTTAGGAGTGCAGACTCTGTAGAATGACGGGGACGGAAGCCGAATTGAGTATCGTGTAATAAGGCAGCTTTTTCCACGAAGTCCATCAATTGCAGATTGACCGTTTTTTCGGCTACTTTGGCCAGGTATGGTAGGAGTGAGATTGGAAGCAGGTTCTCTAGTTTCTCAAAACTGATGGTTGGTTTCTTCCTTAGAGGTAGAACCACCGCCTTTTTCCAGTCTTTAGGTACTGTCATGGTACTAAAAGACACGTCTAATAGATGTCTGATGTAAGGTTCTAATACCACCAGACTATCTGCCAGACGTTTAGGTGTGGTAGGGTCCTGTGGAGAACCCGACCTCACGGATCTACAAATTTTTAGGAGATCTTCTGGGGGCGGGATAACAAAGTGGGTCAGTCTGTGTCTATCTCCCCATTCCCTAGGGCTTTCAACAAATTCTGTCCCAGTTATAGGCTGCGTTGGGAACGCCGAGTAGATTTTGGCTATTTTCTCTGAAAAAAAGTCTGCGATTTTATTGCACGATTCGGGGGAACAATCGTCTGGGACAGTGGCTGATTTTCCGCTCGAAAGAGTTTTGTAGAGCGAAAACAGCTCTTTCATTGAATTACCACCTTCACTGATTCTAGACGTATAGTATGCTGTTTTGGACTTTCTAATTAGGCCATGGTAAAGTCGCCTCTCGGTCAAGTAGGTGACTCTAGATTCTTTGGAGAAAGTCCTGCGCCATTCTCTTTCGGTTCTCTTCAGTGCGGTTTTCAAGGCTCTTAATTCATCGTTAAACCATGGGGCAGTTTTTTGAACACGGCCCCCAGATTTGGTTTTTAGAAGAGGAGCTGTACAATCCAGTGCCTCATTGATGCGTTTGCAAAGATTAGTATTGGCCGTGTCAGCGTCATCCCCCCCAGGGCTCCCCCCTTTAGTCAGTGCCTCGCAGAATTTAGGCTGGGAGAAAGTAGCCCATTTCCGCCTGAGGTGATACAATACTGTTGGCTGCGGGGGTCTACTTCCAGGAATACGAATAGTGAAAGGGACTAAATAGTGATCCGACCAGGGGATGGGTATAGGGGTCGTGGCTTCTACTTCCCCCCAGTTGACAAATATGGGATCCAGCAGGTGACCCAACTGATGAGTTGGACCGCTAACAATTTGATTCAGTTGGAGGGCTCCTAATGCCTGACTGAAATTCTTAGTAACGCTGTCTAAGGGGTTATTAAGATGTAAATTAAGGTCTCCAAGTACCAAAAATTTGTCTTTGCATAAAGCGGTCTCCATAATGCCTTCAACCAGACTTTCCTCAAACTTGGCTATAGGGCCTGGGGGTCTGTAGATTAGCATGCCCTTTAGCGTGTAGCCATTATTCACTTTAATAGTGAAGCTCCCTGCCTCACTATCCAGGATAGGAGAGCTGTCAAGTTGGCATCGCAAGCTTTCCCGGATTACAATTGCAATGCCCCCTCCTCTGCCTATGGGTCTGTCCTGTCTGTGTATTGTATATCCTACTGGAAGTGCCTCAAGGGCATCAGATGTAGAATCATTATCTAACCACGTTTCTGTTAGAAACACAAGATCCCATTTTCTCTCAGTGAGTAGATCATATAGGTCTAACTTGTGTTTCCTTAATGATGTCCTGGCACCAGGATGTGGCGCATCAACCCTAGATTACTATCCTATGCCCCAGCAGCCTGGGAGATAGAACAATCAATAATAGACTACTTGGAGATTAATGATATACCAGACACTAAGATAGCAACGTTCTGGGAAGCCTTCAAGGCAGTTGTAAAGGGGAATTGCATAGCAATAGCCTCTCGACTAAACAGGGATAGGAAAGCTAAGCATGCAGAGTTAGAGCTACAAGTGAGGGAATTGGAGAAGACACACGGACCAGTGGGTTCACACAAGATATGTCGCCAACTCTCAACACTTAGGAAACAGCTTACAGCATTTGATATGGACCTGGTGGAATACGCTTTACTCTGTAGGAAACAAAGATATATTATGCAGGGGGGAATAAAGTGGGAAGAGTGTTGGCACATAAGCTACGAGCACAGACACATAAACAGCGTATTTGCTAGGAACTAGACCACTCTTCTCGTCCCCTTGTAAGAGGCTCAGAAATAGCATCAGAATTTGGCCGGTTGATGCCATAGGGAAGCTCAAGGTAGATAAAGCCTCAGGTAACGACTGGTTCATTGTGGCATTCTACAACATTTTTGCCACTTGACTTTCCCCCGTGCTGGTCTGCCTGTACAGCTCTTTTAGGATAGAGGGAGCCCTCACCGAGTCCATGAAATTGGCCACTATACTAGTTTTGCCAAAGCTGGGGCAAGACCCCCAACTTTGCTTTTCCTACTGCCCCATATCTTTGTTGAACGTCAAAGCAAAACTATTTACTGAGATAATGGTAACTAGACTGGGCCATCTCATACCGGGTTTGATAGATCCACATCAATCAGGTTTTATCCCTGGGTGCACACGTGGTGACAACACCAAGCGTATAGTCCACTTAATAGATAAAACAGGGAAATCGAAGGTTCCCACTATGCTGCTATCCATCGACACAGAAAAAGCATTGAACCGCGTGCATTGGCCCTTCCGACGGCTGGCCTCGAGGCCACAGGCCTGGGTCCCCAGTTTCAGAAATGGGTATGGGCTACCTACTCTAATCCAGTGGCAGTGGTCCGTGTTAATGGCACAACATCTCCTTCCTTTCCTATCTTGATGAGGACACGGCAAGGGTGCCCGCTCTCACTGCTTTTGTTCATGCTCTATATGGAGGCACTAGCGGAGCACATACGGGGCCACCCCCTTATAGCGGGGGTTTGAATGGTGGGTCAGTCACACAAGATAATTCTGTATGCTGATGACTTGCTCCTGGCCCTCACCAACCCATGCCAGTCTTTGCCTTCACTGCTGGAGTATCTTAAGCAATTTGGGGGCATAGGGTTTCAAAGTGAACACGATTAAATATCAGGCTCTCAATCTCACTATCTCACAGGACCACCAAGCGCTTCTAGCTAGGACATTTCCGTTCACCTGGGCCACAAAAAAAACTCTGTATTTAGGCATTCAGCAATTCCCAACCATTGAAAAGGCAGTGTCATATAATTACGTCACCTTACTTGTCACAACATATTACCTGATACAATCATGGCATGAAGGACCACTTTCTTGGGTGGGATGAATTATGGCCGTTAAAATGTCCCTACTTCCCAAGTTCTTATTCTACATGCAGGCAATACCGCTGCAACCCCCGCAGTCTGTACTGCAAAAAATTCAACAATCCCTAGCAACTTTCATCTGGGGTGGCAAGCGTGCAAGAATGGCGAGCGAACGGGTCTACCTTCCAGTAGCAAAGGGTGGGCTTGGCACACCCAAACTCTTGTGCTACTATCAAACAACTCAATTGTGCTTCCATGCATGGAAAAACACTGGTGCTTTCTCGATCAGACGATCGCAGGGATTCATATCAGGAATATTCCTTGGCTCCCACAAAGTCATTGCCCCCGGGGGTGTATATCTCTCTGGTTGTCCGGGCCACAATGGGGTATGGGATAGACTCTGCATTCCTAGGCAACTTTCTACTCCCATTTCTCCCCTTACTCCAATTATAGGGAACCCATATTTCCCTATGGCGCAGGATGGTAATTCTTTCCACCGCTGGCAAGAATCAAACTACAAATGTATTGGGGACTTGTTTGATTCGCTGGGTCTTCTTGAATTCTCACAAGTACAGCAGGACTTTGGCAGTATTTAATGATACAGCACTGGGTAGCACACCGGCTAACACACCCTCACGCTAGTAGGCATCTCACCCAGTTCAGTGGCTGTCACGGCGGCATGAGGGACGGTTACTATCAGATATCTACACATTTCTAATCACCACTTCGGGAGAGAGCTAGGTCAAGGTGGGAGCAAGAATGCTAGCGTCAATTCTCAGACAAGGAATGGACATATATTCTACAGAGGGCATGTATTTCAGCAGGCAGCGCCTCCGGTGGGGAAACCTTGTTAAAAATCATTCACTACTGGTACTATACACCCTGATAAATCACTAAGTGGAAAAGGGGAAGTGATGATGGAATCCAGACACACTGCAGCCACAATGGCACTGCCCCAAATTACACTGATACTTGTCTGAAATCTTCACAGATATAGATACAATGTTTGATACCGAGATACCTCGCTTTCCTAACTATGTCCTACTAGGATTAACCAACATGCTGATGTACCCTTTACGATCAGCTAGGGGAAGGCCATCACATTGGCCCTGTGTGCCATCAAACAGGTATTGGTCTCACGTTGGGGCACTGATTCCATACCACACATATGGACTGGGTACATAAGCTATGGGACTTGCAAGCTATGGCGAAATTGACAGCAGTAATAGACCACACACTGCCTAAATTCGAGAAAATGTGGGAACCCTCTTTGAAATTCTTGTCTGATCCTTTTAGGGAACTCACTTGCCCAACATATTTGCAGATACTGCATCTCACAGCAACCACAACACCTGACTCATAAGTAAAGGCATAAGGGTAGGGGTACAGGAGATATTGGAGATTTTACATATCGAAGCATGGAGTAATCATTAGACTTATATGTGAAAATTGTTGAAATGTGATTGTTACCCCCTCCCAATCCTCTTTCCCAGTTTCCCTCCACCGTTCCCTCCCTTCCCCCCAACTACTATGATACGATGTCAATTGTACATCTAGTGATTGCAACCACTGTACCTTTTTTTAAATGAAAAATAAAAACAGATACAACCCTAAAAGTGGTGGTACCGGAAATTCTTACCTGTGTAACCCTCCTCAATTTATACTATTCTTAGAACCTTTTTGGGTTAAAAATCTGGAAAAAACCCAAAATATAAAGTATTTCACATTGAATATCATGAAATAAAATATTCTGCTTATTCAGGTAACATTCTATTATCTATTAATAAAGCTGTATTGTCTAACAACTGTTTCTTTTACAAAGCTTCTAAATACTTTTGAAAAGCTAGATAAAATTACATATTAGTAAGTATGAACTACTATGAAAGGTGTAAACACTGTTCATTTAATTTGAAATAGTACACAAATTAGATGTGTAGGAACATGATTTTCTATCTTCATTAAATACACTATAATATATATCGAAGAAAACAGTGATTCTTTAATTAGGAACGTGTCTCCTCTTAATCTATCTGGGTGAAGTTGCTTCATAAATGATAATATTTGCCACAAAAATCCTGTATTCTGATTCCAGTTGGTAGTTAATTGACCCAAAAAATTTTAAATCTATATATTGAACATTGTTCATATTCTTTGCAATTATAAAACAGGCACAACTTGCAGTATATAACTTAAGAGCATCTAAAGGTAAGGGAGGAGTTTGGTTTCCTATCTTCTCATTATATCACCTGTCTTTTTGGCTTAGATAAGACTGACATTAGATAAGATGGAGAGGGTCACCTCACCAGTTACACAAAAGTAATTGAAGAGCCAGGTCACGATTGGAGCCAATTTATAACAGAACACCTTGTAAAAGAAAGCTGCGTACACATGCAGGCCTAGTGTGCTGCACAGGTCATGGTTGTTGATTCCTATGATGACTTCTTTAGTTGATATAGGTTCCTCTAGCATGGCTGCTCGTTCCCTAGAAAAAACAGACCTAAATGGTAATGCAAATAGGAATCTATCTGAGGTGAGAGCCATCTTCTCTGGTGTAAAAGGTCTGGTGGAATTGGCAAATGAGTCTACTATTGTCCTGTCTTCAGTGACAGCCCCAATTCGTTTTATGTTTATAATTTTATCTCTCCATGAATTCGTTTTGGCCCTTAGTATGGAAACTAGATGTTTTCCAGCCTAGATGCGTATTGTGCAATATTTCTATTTTGTAAGAAGGAGGGAGTATTCTGGCTTATCTAAGTAAAGGGCTCTGACTCGGGAGGGTAGAGCTAAGAACTTTTGTCAAAGCTTGTTTAAGGATGTGTGTTTGTGTTTCCTTTCTAAGAGGTTAAGCTGAGCTTTTAAGACAATCCTTATATCACTTTTAGCACTGCCCACATGTGATGTCGTATAGTTATAGTTGTCCCCGAGGACTGCTTTAAAGGCATTCCATAGCATGGCCATGAAGGTCTCTGTTCTGTTGTTCTCCGACATGTAGTCCCCAATGGTCTTCATGTCCTCTTCTTTAATTGAGCTGTTGCCATTCAACCTCCAGCTGCCATCCCAGGCAGGGAGAGGCAGATTTAAAGTG
Source organism: Triturus cristatus (assembly GCF_964204655.1). Taxonomy (NCBI): domain Eukaryota; kingdom Metazoa; phylum Chordata; class Amphibia; order Caudata; family Salamandridae; genus Triturus; species Triturus cristatus. The sequence continues at coordinate 1,330,614,313 of NC_140585.1, forward strand.
TGAGGGAAAGCAAACCATGGTCAGGTAGTGCCATAGGACCTAAGAACACCTCTGTGATGTTACTAGGGAATTTTGTCCTATATGACAAGTGATGTAGGTGGTTGTATGTTTTTATGGTCATGGAAATATTAGGTGTAATCCTCCAAGCACTTCCCTCCATGTGTCCAACATTTCCACTTCCCTCTTCCACTCTCTAAAGCCTATGTCTGTTACCTCCATTGTTGTACCTTCAGTGTGACTGGTAGGTATGGCTATCAATTTAAAAAATCAATCCCAATTATCAACTTCACTTAGATAATTCATATGCAGGTGACGACATAGTGGATATGAGGAAACTTTCTTGCTCTGAGTTGGGGGCATAAAGATCGGCTATAGTTTACGTGTTGTTGGCAGTTTGTATTCCTATACCCAACATTTTCCTAGCTTTGTCAGCTATTGTATTATCATTGTGCCATTAAAGGATCTTCTGCATAGAATAGCCACCCCCACTGACTTTAAATTTTGGGAAGAGAAAAACTCTAATGGAAAGCACCTGGATGTTATTCTGTCCAACCCCCCTTCAATTGATGCATATACTGTAGGAGACAAATCTCTCCAGGGCTGTCCTTGAAGAGATTTATAAAAGCATGTATCTTGATAGTGAGAACGCTTTGAACATGAACTCCTTTTTCCAAGCCACTACAATGGAAGGCTATAGGTGCCTGAGAAACAAAAGGAAGTAGGATCAACTACGATTTACCAACTACAGTGTAACCCATTTGGACACACAGTAAAGCTCAGAGTCGATTGATGGGGTTAGGTATTGATTTATTACAAATTGAAGGCAAAGCTGATGTAAATCAGTTGTAGAAACATGGTATAAACATATAGAATCACCATGGGACTCCAAAGCACCGTACAAAATGTATTCTCAACAACAAGAAGCAAATGAGAAATTCTGTAGGCAGAGTACAAAGAATGAAAAACACAGTCTGGTGATTTGATTGAAAGTTTTGATCCTCTTACCTATACATGATGTTGTCTAGGAAGATCTACTGAACCCTATTCTAAGCTAGAAATCAGGGAAACTCTATTAAGTCAGGGCAGCATAGAAAAGTGTAAGAATAGTAACGCCTCTGTAGAAGTTCTCTAAAGAGAAATAATATTATATAGCATAAAACCACACAGAAGAGATGTTGCAAAGAGGTCTGTACCTCTTAGAGTCTAAAGGAAATCTTAACAAAGCTAAAGTGTAATCCTCAATGTTATCTAAAAAGAACCTTTGAAATTCCAAGGTCAAGTCTCATTATTTTCAATTTTCAAATAACAGAACTTGTCATCTACACTCGAGATTACTTTCATTTGATGCACACATTAGAACATTCTTGTGTTTGTCCGATCCCCCTATTCCACTAGGACAGTAGTCCTCCCTTTGCTCATTAAATCTTCTTATTCTTGCCAAAAGATACTCCTTTCGAGTCTCACTATCTCTTTTCATACAATGTGCCTTTCTTTAACCAAGAACTCATGTAACTGCACCTGCAGAGTAGAGAAAACATTGTATCCAAAGCAAGATTCACAATAAAATTAAAAAGTTAAGAACTCCCAGTGCTTAAGACCTTCGGTCAACTTAGTACAGCATGCATCTCAATACACATTTAAATGCAGATTACAAATATATATACGGTTATGATATGGATGTAAAGCACTATTTGAATGGATACATTTTCAGTTATAAACCAATGCACAGCATTACTTAAATGAATATGCAAATACATAAGAATGAACGATATTAATCAAACCACACAAAGGTAGATATACGTCAGCATCTCGACCCAGCTCCTCAAAACACTCTAGACCATACAGAACGCTACAGCCAGACTCATCCAGGACCTCCCCAAACGAACCCACATCTCCCCCCAACTAATGGACCTCCACGGGCTCCCCATCCAGAAGAGATGCCAGTTCAAGATCCTTACGCACACCTGCAAAGCACTCCATTAATTAGGACCTGCCTACATCAACCATGGACTGAACTCCCACTATCCCTCTAGACATCTGCCCCGCTCTTCACTCTCTCTCAGACCTCCCCCTGCATCCAGTACAGCCGCAGCAGTGGCCGCTTCTTCTCCTACATTGCTGTCAAGACCTGGAAAGACCTTCCCTTCCATCTTAGTACAGCCCCCTGAAGCCCCCTCGCTCGCAGACTCAAAAAAGACTCAAAACCTGGCTCTTTGACAGAGACACAGCTCCCAGATACCTCTAGGGCTGACAGTGATGCGCTTTACAAATGCTGTTTGATTAATTGATTGAAGCTGTCACACACACACCCCCCCCCCCCCCGCGACATGTATTGGAAGCAGGCTGCAGGCACAAAGAGCTTTATGAGCAGAGCAAAGCCTACTTTTTAAAAGTGGTATTTGTAAAATAGTAATAATAAATCCAACTTTACCAGAAAAGAGGATTTATTATTACCATTCCAATGATATAAAACATGACAGAGCTGCTCCTTCTCAATCAGGAATTACAGATTAAAAGTGTAATAAGGATTTCCCACTGTTAACCTATGAGAGGAGTTGATTTCACAGTAGTTAGTGAAAAACTAATTTGGGTGTTTTTCACTACTAGAATATGGAAAACTTAAATGTACATGTCCTACCTTTTGCTTACGCAGCGCTCTATGGGCTATCTAGGGCCTACCTTAGGGGTGACTCGCAGAGGTGGGTGGAACTCGCATAGTTTGACAACTCCATTGAATCTACAGAGTTCCTCCCACTTCTACTTTCTATGGCTTCTGTGGTTTACTTCTTTAAATGAAACCCATTTCCATGTTAAGCTTCTCAAACAATTATTTGCACAGTCCACCAGCACAATGAAATCTTTCCTAATATATTGCTAAATGCGGCTCGAGGGACATCAGCCAACACATGGTGCCTAAAGCATTAGGGTAAACAAACAAGGTTCACACAGTAGCAACTTGTGGGACCTGAAGGGATGAGAAGCCTCTTCAGATACGAGGAGGATTGGGGATACATCCTCCCTTGTAAACTCAATTCAACAATACAGTATCCCGGCAAGGGTTATGGGGATTGTGGTGTATAGTACACAAGACACAGACTGGAGGGGTAGGTCACCCCATGTGGATATTCTAACTCCGCACGACTAGTGCGAGGAAGGAAAAAATTCAGTTTTTATATATAACCCTCACACACTCTAGTAGTGTCATGCTTCATCATTGGGTTCACCCTGACTCCTAAAGGTCAGGGTGGGCTTGACCGTATTTCAGGGAGCACTTAGGAATAGAGGGTCACCAGTGGGCTTAACCAGAGATTAAAAATCCCTCACCTTCTCCAAGGTATCCCTTCATTCATGGAGAAGGTGGGGAAAGCGAAAAATAAGTTAAGGGGTAATGTGGACTTTTATGGTCCTTTGACCCTATATTTTTTGATCAACAAGTTTCAGCCCTACTCACAGGCCTAAAAAGGTCCAGGTGTTTCATAAGGGTATCAAATAAATATTTCCCTGGTAAATAAGCCACAGATGTGACTTGCAGAGTAATCACATGCACTTATGTAAGGGCAGTGTTAATACTTGCCTTTCAATTGTCTTTCTATTGCGTCACCTGACATAAAGAATCTGTAGTAGGCATTATGTGAAGTTGCAATCCGACACCTAAATAAGGTGAAGATACATATCACAGTTGTGAGAGGAAAAGCGGCATGCATATCATACTGCATGCAAGTATATTACAAAGTCTCAAAGTCGAGACAAATGTATATATTCTCTGTGCACATCATTGATAAAAATGTAGAACGAATATTCATTCCCATAACACACTTCATTCATCCACACAACTCGTGTGGACAGTTTTTTCTAGAGCGATAAATTAGTGGCCCTAGTGATAATCTTTCAATGCTTCAATATATCACTCTTATGCATATTATACAAAGTGAGAAAGATACCTAGCCCCATAAACGGGGACAGACACCATGCATTCTTAAAAATTGTACTTCTATGGGATAGGTCTCTATGTATCATGCATATTGTTATCGCAGTGATTCTCCCCCATATTTGATAGGTATCATATATCTCAGGAGTGGGGGCGAGTCTCCCTTTAGTCACACACTACGGGCACAAAGTAGTTGAATAGGTGAGAGAGCGTTAGTTGTCAATGGTATACTATACTCAAGTTCAAGGTGAGTCCTATCTTCGGACAGAGAATGCAATAAAATTACTTACTTCTTCAAGGGTTGCCGCGGCTACTTGCCTAAACTGCCCCTATTCGCTCCCAGCTTTCGGCAGAATGGTGCCAGAGAGATGCTGGTATTTACGTGTTTATTCTCCAAAGGTGCTTGTTACTTCTGTATCAGGCGGGAGGCGTGTAGTGTTATAGATGTGCGGTGTGCATGTTAAACTACACAATACCCCATGGATTGATGAGAAATGGAGTTTACAATGTGCTATGTGAGGAACTGAAGATAGAATTAAAGGGGTCAAGTCCTATAAAGGAGTTATTTAGTAGCGAGCCCCATTACTAATAAAGATTTATCCAGCGTCATCTACGCCTATTGTTAATGATGCAGCATCTAATACAAAATAGATGTTAGTATTTACATAGTCCATTGTAAAGAGTATGTATGTTCAAGGAGCCAGAATGGCATTCATTGTATGTTCAAAGTAGCGGGAATGACACTCATTGTATGTTTGTTATCTCTTTATAGATGATCGGATACACGTACAGTGGGCATTGAAATATTTTCACTAGGGCCACTAATTTCTCGCTCTAGAAAAAACTGTCCACACGAGCTGTGTGGGTGAATGAAGAGCAGCGGCTCGCACAGGTAAATGTTGTTGGGCGGTGAGGTGGGGCGGGGAGGGGTGTTGGAGTCTGACATATGACGGAACTTTCAAAACTAACTAAATTCATGAATAATAGCACTTTCCTTGCGCACGCCGCATCGCTGGAGTCTACAATGCAGCGAGTGCAAGAAAAGTGCTTTGATTTATTTATTTAGTTAGTTTTCAAAGTGCCGTTGTATGTCAGACTCCACTACCCACCACCCAGCCCTGCCCCCGCCCCGCCTCACCACTTTACCTGTGCGAGCCTTGGCTGTGAATGAAGTGTGTTATGGGAATGAATATTCGTTCTACATTTTTATCAATGATGTGCACATAGAAAATATATATATTTGACTCGACATTGAGACTTTGTAATATACACACATGCAGGGGGATATGCCTAATGCTTTTCCTCCATTGAGACTTTGTAATATACACGCATGCAGGGGGATATGCCTAATGCTTTTCCTCTCACAACTGTGATATGTATCTTCACCTTATTTAAGTGTCGGATTAGAACTTCACATACTGCCTGCTATGGATTCTTTATTGCAGGTGACTCAACAGAAAGACAATCGACGGGCAAGTATTAACACTGACCATACATTAGTGCATGACATTACTCTGCAAGTTACATTTGTGACTTATTTACCAGGTAGGTATTTATTTGATACCCTAATGAAAGCCCCGGACCTTGTACCTTGTTAGGCCTTAGAGGACGGCTGAAACATGTTGGTCAAAAAAATATAGGGTCATAGGACCATAAAAGTCCACATTACCCCTTACCTTATTTTTAGCTTTCTCCACCTTCTCCACAAATAAAGGGATACCTAGGAGAAGGTGAGGGTTTTTAATCTCTGGTTAATCCCCCTGATCATCCTCTATTCCTAAGTGCCCCATGAAATATGGTTGAGCCCATCCTGGCCTTTTGAGTGTGTGAGGGTTATGTATAAAAAAATGATTTTTTTCCTTCCCATGGCTTTTCATGCGGAGTTAGCATATCCACATGGGGGTGACCTACCCCTCCAGTCCGTGTTCCGTGTACTATACACCACAATCCCCATAACCCTTGGTGGGATACTGTATTGTTGAATTGAGCCTATGGTATTACTACAATCCCACGAAGAGCTATAAAACCATCTTTTGAATGTCACAGTCTAGTTTTGGTATTATTAATATACTGTATCTCTGCCACAATTATAACCCATCTGCTTTTTCACCACCAAGCTAATCCACCGGTATAGCCACAAAGATTGCCACTATGTCACACAGCCATGTACATCACATACATTTCTTGAACCCCTAGTTAACTCTCTCGAGGGCTTCTCACCACTATATGAAGCGTTAGTTCTCACCTCACAATGAAGACAATGCTGGGCATTGCCACCATGGTTGGCTTGTTTTTTTTCCCACCAGACTCCCTAGAGCAAGATTCAGTTACACTTGGCACATTTCTTTATTACATTGCCTGGTTTCTTGCTATTTAAAGCAAGGCACCATGATGTGCCATTTGGGCCCAATCGAGATGCCTTTTGCTGTGCCTCGAGGCTCACAAAGGCCAGAGCGTTGTTGTTACTACAGTTGTACAGGGTTTGGAGAGGAGGGGAGATGCAGGGATAATGTAGCAATGCAACCGATCTAAAGTATGATGAGTATTAAGGGAGCTCATGGCCACCAATGGGCATAACCATAGACTTTGGCTGTATTAGAGAGAATTGATGCCCATACCACCACAATGCATGTGATTCTAGGTATTGCACACACCATGTGTACCAACGCAGCCCCAACAAAGAACACAGCTCAAACAAAAGGTGACAACCATTTCCTAAACCTAAGAGCACAAGAAACCAATCAGTGCAGGCTGGACTTTAAACAGTGCATTTGATTCAACAAGCTAACAAATTGTGTAGGACCTTAAACAAACACTATTACAATCAAAATATGTGGTGTTCTGCATGATTAACAATGAAACATTACCCTCCATAGTGATTGGAAAGATCTAATATGGTAAGAGAAATTTATAATATAGCACACAGTTTGCAAAAACAATAAAACAATAAATATAAAGTTTTTTTTCTCTGAGCAATGAGAGCCCACTATATACGGACACCATGCAATAGTCTCTATCCAAAGCTGCAACTGCGCAAAGACTTCCAAACTGTCCTGTGAGAAAAATGAAATGTATGAGTTTTGTCACCCTTCTAATTTGAATGCTTAGCTGGCGGGGAATAATAATTGTTTGACAGTTATTTGTTGGGGCTCAGTCATATCCTACCTACCACTCTGCATGACTATAAAAGCGAAAGGCAGTTGGTATGCAATGTTTTCTGCCCACTGAGTAACCCATTTTGCTTGATCTACATGCGCCCGCCTACTTCACTTTTACGATACCTTCAGCAGTCCGTGTTTAATTTTCTCACTCTCTCTTTCACTTACCCGCTACTCTTGTTAATGCTCTCCCACCACGCTGAAGGGATCTTGAAGGTGTCAGGAAAAGAGCAGGGCTGAGGAACTTCGATTTCTGATCGCGATCGAATCGACCCGCCATTTTGTGCTCCGCCGCCATTTTATGTTGCCATCACTCAGGCAGCACGGCGAGCAAAGTCTATTCTGCTTTTTCTGCAACCCGTGTCGAAATACGCTTTCTGCCTCTATTTACAAAGCTGGTGTTAGGACTGACCGAGTACACTAATCCCTGTCTGGTTTTCCTAATCCCTGTCTCAACTATCTGTTGATTCACACCATTCTTTCCTGACCTTATCTTATCCTCTGGCCTTCACTGTCCTCTGCCAGCATTCTCTCGTTTCACAACTGTCCTCCAACACACACAAATGTATCTCGCCACCTGCAAGTTAATTATGAGTCTGTTAATGAATTAGCTTGAGGGAGGGGTGACAAACATAGTTGGAGGAGAGGTTTCTTCGAGTCATCTGACACCTTTGTTTTCCAATCTCTCCTATTGGTTCTATCCTGTTTTCCAACTTTCCTTATTGGCTCTTTCTTGTATGTTCTGGGAGTGCTTTTGGTTAATGTATCTGAACCCTATACTGTATATAAGATTGTGCACCACAGATTGAAGTGGCAGTCTCCTGATAACCTACTTTGTGTACTTCTAGGATAACTGTACTAGCTGCAGCTAAAGAAATCTGATCTTCTAACGCCGACAGAGTGTCCCGTGTCTCTGTGTAGCTGAGCAGGAGAACTCCGGAGACTTGGGCGTACCCTGCACCGCCAGAACCAAAAGGTTCTGGTTCTTCAACTGGCGCCCAACGTTGGGCGGCTTCAGTGGTACCGGTTCTGCCTGAAGGTCGTAAGGAACCCCGCAAGAAAATTCCAGAGGGTGCGCGAGCCACATTAAGCGAGCCCTGTATGTCAAAAGTGGTCCGAAGGTCTTTTGCAGCGCGGTTACTCCTTCCTGACGGCTACTGACGACCGCTGCCCTCACTGCCGCCCTGCTTTGGCCCTTCCTTTGATGATGTATGGTAAGGCGAGACGATAGACGGGCCTCTGTTGGTGGGAGAAGACGTCCTTAGTTAAGTATCTTCGTGGTTCGCGCCCACAATTTTGGTTCTTTGTTTTTCTTTGGTTCTTAGATTTGTCTATTGCAATAAACAAAGCCGAGGGTAAGTGCATTTGTGCTGCGTAAACTGAGTTTTACTCCCTTGAAGTTTGTGAACAGTCCAGTGACATTTCGAAATGCCTGGTCTGACTAAGTTTGGAAGAATTTGTTGTCTTGGTTGTAATAGGGATTCCCGACTTGAGGACTCTTGTCCGATTCCTTCGGTTGGAACTCCCACATATGAGCTCTATTCAAAACATGGTATTGTCCCCATTGCCTTTAACGAGACATGGACCCGATACACAAAGAAAGATGGTGTTCTAAAATGGCCAGAAAATGGTAGCTTTGATTCTGATGTGCTAGATAATTTGGAAACAGTCCTATTCAAAAGAAAAACCTGGCCGGCAATGTTTGACTCTCTTCGCCTTTGGCGTAAGGAAGCCAAACAGAAAGAAATTAAACAAGCAAAATGAGATAGGAAAGCACAGGGCATGACGATTATACAGACTGCTCAACAGTTCAAAGATGATGAAATTGATAAAGTAACTGAAATTTCAGAGAGACAGCATCGTATGGCGATAGATAAATGCTATCCGGTGTTACCTGTTTCTCCTTCTGATAATAAGAAAGATATAGAAGAAGATCCCCATATGTCCCATTTATTGAGGTTGCCTCCGCCCTATGTACAAAGTGCTAATGCACCCCAATTATTACAGCCTGTCCAGCCGCCAGCGGTTCCTCCGCCTGTTCCGTCTTTTCCACATTTGATTCCTCCTGTAATTATCAGTTCTTCTCCTGTCAGTTCTCCTAATTCTTTGTCTCCAATTCTTATGTCTAATTCTCCGTCTATGCGTAGACATCTCACAGACACTGTTACTGGTATTCAATCTCCTTTCTTTGAAGCTTTAATTGTGTCTCCGGCTTTTGCTCAAAGACAGTCTCGTAGTCAGTTCCCAGATTTTGAAGAACGAGAGAAGTTGGACTCTCTTGCACGAAAATGGATCAAGAAGGGTCCACAATACAGTGTGCTTGATATTATGCCTACCTTCTCGCAATGGAATGCGCCTACGCAAATATATGTTTTTAATGTAATGTGCAACACTCTCATTAAAGAATGGGAAGATGTGAGTTCAAGTTCGATCCCACAAGACCTGTTAGATGTTCAGGCTGATTTTGATAAAGGTCTTATTGTGGGTTCCAAAATTGAGAAAGCTGTAAGGACACTTATTTCTTATAGATCCTTATTGTTCTCTCAGGCTTTCTTTGATTCTGATCCGTCGGTTAGGTTGACACTGAAAAACTATCCCATGAGAGAGGTTCCTCCAGTATGGAAGGAAGAGGTTGCGGGAGTAGGTGCTAATGCAACTATTCCTGCTCATTTTCAGCGTATATGGGTACACGTTCCATGAAACGATCTGAAGTTTTGGCTCTTAAGCAGACTCTACCGGATCCTCGTAAGAACCCTGCAGGTTATTATAAAGAATTATCACAGACAGTTGATGCTTGCATCATGAATTTAGCTGATATCGACATGTTAATGGGAAATGTAGTCCCACAGACAATATGGGCTAAGATTCGTAGAGAGGATCACGCGCAGGAACTAGGTGCTACTTGGGATGTTAGAACTACTACAGATAGAGATCAAGTGGGTGGTGCAAAACCTGAAGCTTTGATTTCGGAACTCCCTGGTAGGATCATTACATTAATGAAAACTATGATGCCTGCATTGAGAGTTAACTGGGATAAATTAGCAGCATGCAAGCAAAAGAAAGATGAGAGTGTCTCTGACTTCTTCACTCGTTTCGAAGAGACATTTATTGATCAAAGTGGTCAAGATATGGCTACAGAAGGTGGACAGCGATTACTTGTGGACAAATTCGTATTTAATTTGCTTCCCGAGCTGTCACACAAATTAAAAGATTCTGAAAGTTCATGGGCTGTTTCTTCTACTGCCCAGATATTGGCTACTGCACAATATTACGAAAACCGAGATAAAGAAGAGAAGGAAAAGCAAGAGAAAAAATGAAAGAATTAAAAACGAAGGTTCTCTTGCAACAAGCCTATCCTCCTCGCTATGTTCAGCCTCAGTTTCAACAGCCTCCGCAGTTTCAGAGGTTGTATCAAAAACCTGAGCCATACATTCCGCGACCTTTGTTAGGTCCTAATCAATGTGCCTATTGTAGAGAGGAAGGTCATTTTAAGAATAGTTGTCCGGTTTTATTGCAACACAACAGAGCATTATCTGCTCCACGAGGTCGTGCTGGCCTCCAGTCAGTAAACAGAGGTAGAGGTCGAAATGTGTTGATTCAAGAACAGCGTACCCTTCCTTCTCCCAATTCTGTGAACTGTTTTGATCAGCAAAATGTTAGGTCTACGCAATATTACAATGAAGACCATTACATTGAAGGTGAGAATGAAAGTCTTCATGCTAACTAGGACAGCCATGGACAAAGTAAGGGAGTTGTGTCAATTCCAGTAGATCAGAATGGACCTTATGTTAACGTCACTACGATGGGTGTTTCAGAGCCATTTCTTCTAGATACTGGGGCGATGAGAAGTTCTATCATTCATTCTAAACTCCGCAGGGCACCTTTGTCTGGCTTAACAAATGTTTCTGTAGGTTTCTCTGGCGCCCCTGTTCGCAACCCAGTTTCTTGCCCTTTGCTTATTTCAGTTGGCCCTTATGATTTGGAAGCTCCACTTCTGTTGACGAATGGTTGCGGTGAGAATCTGTTGGGTCTAGATCTACTGAATAGAATGCATGCTACAATATATTGTTCTCCTTCTGGTGTACATCTCACTTTGGGTAAGAAATTGATCTCCCCAATGTATTTGTCCAAAGATCAGTTTCCACCTGAATTACTTTCTCTTCCAGCAACACTTTGGGCCACGGGTCCAAACGATGTGGGTTGTCTTGAGATTCCACCTTATGTTGTCACTCTCAAGCCCAATGTTGAATTACCGCGCATCCCGCAGTATAAAATTTCCACTGAAGGTGAAAAAGCGCTTTTGGAAATTATTCATGACTAGATTCAGAAGGGTGTTTTTGAAGAAACAAGAGGTAACACATGCAATAGTCCTATTCTTCCTATTCTCAAACGCACTGATCCTTCTCAACCACCTGTATATCGTCTCGTAATTGATCTGAGGGAGGTAAACAAAATTGTTGTCCCACAATTTCCTGTTGTTCCAGATATCACTACTCTGTTGACAATGATCCCTTCCACAGCGACTTGGTTCTCTGTTATCGATCTAAAGAATGCCTTCTTTAGTATTCCCATTGCAGAAGAGAGTAGGGATATTTTTGGCTTCTCTCTTGGAGGCCGAAGCTTCCGGTTTAAGCGCACACCTCAAGGCTATTGTGAAAGTCCCTCTATTTACAGCCAAGCTTTAAAATGTCATCTTGATACTTTTCATTTGCCGTCTGGTGCTGCTCTTATCCAGTATATGGATGACTTGTTAGTAGCCGCTGATTCAGAAGATATCTGCAAAGATGTCACTGTTGCATTATTACGCCATTTGTTTAATCTGAATCATAAGGTTTCACCTTCCAAATTACAATATGTTTGTAGAGAGGTTACCTATTTGGGTCATCTCCTATCAAAGGAGGGATGGCGACTAACGCCAGAACGAATTCAGGCGGTTACGCAAATGTCTGTACCATCCACACAAAGGGAGGTACGTGCCTTTCTAGGTATTACCTCTTATTGTAGACAGTGGATCCCTAACTTCTCTCTAATAGCCAAACCTTAGTTGGCACTCACTTTAAAAGATACGCCTCAGCCCCTTCCATGGACTGATGAGTGCCAAAAGAGTTTCACTGACTTACGTGCTGCTCTGTGTTCCGCTCCTGTATTGGGTACTCCTGATTACAGTAAGCCTTTTACGCTCTATGTTCACGAGAGAGAAGGTTGTGCGTTGTCAGTTTTAACGCAACGATTTGGAGACAAACAGCGGCCATGTGCCTATTTTTCGGCTACGTTAGACCCGGTAGCTAAAGCATTGCCCATTTGCCTCAAAGCGACAGCAGCAGCAGCAATTTCTATCCGACAGTCTGCTGGAGTGGTGTTGGATAACACTCTCATTGTCATGGTACCACATGCAGTGGATACCTTACTAAATAGAACGAAAACGCAGCATCTTACGAGCGCTCGTCTAACTGGATACGAGCTGACGCTGTTGTCTAGTCACGTACACATCAAACGATGTAATACCCTGAACCCAGTTACTCTGATGCCCCTTCCAGATGAGAAAAGTGTTGAGGAGCAACATGATTGTTTCTTTCGTACTGAAGAAGAGACGAAAGGAAGAATTGACCTGAAAGACACACCGTTAGAGAATCCGGATGGAACTCTATGGGTAGATGGTTCTTGTTTTAAAATGCCTAACGGAGATACAGTTTCAGCCTATGCTGTGTCTACTTTGCACACAGTGGTGGAAGCTGCACGTATTAGGCATAATTCAGCACAAGCAGCAGAATTGATAGCTTTAACAAGAGCCTGTGTATTGTCGAAAGGGAAAAGAGTGAACGTGTACACTGACAGCCAATATGCTTTTGGTGTAGCGTTCAACTTTGGGCGTCTCTGGAAGGAAAGGGTTTTCTCACCTCACATGGCACCAAAATACAACGTGGTCAGTTAGTGACTGATCTCCTCAAATCACTTGCTTTACCCACCCAAATAGCGATTGTGAAGTGTAGTGCACACAAAAAGATTACAGATGATGTTGGTCGAGGAAATGCATTTGCAGATGGAATAGCGAAAAAGACAGCAAGAGATTCTACAAGTCGAATGTATGTGGCAGGTCCTGCGAATTGGGTCAGAGAGAGAGGAATGTATGAGAATACAGTAGAAAGTGTAAAAGCGATTCAGAAAGAGGCTTCAGAGAGGGAGTTGAGCAAGTGGAAAGAAAGTACAGGAATGTTAAATGAGATGGGTTGTTGGATAGAACTATCTGAACATCAACGTTGGCTGTTACCAGATGCCTATGTACTCCCAGTAGTTACTATGGCACATGGTCCAGCCCACTTAAGTGCAAGAGGTATATGCAAACTTCTGCCTCCAGTGTGGCAAAATGACAAAATTCCAAAATGTGCAGACAATGTAGTGAAACATTGTATTGTTTGTCTGATGTACAATCTGGGAAAGGGAACCCCAACCCCAGCAGGTCACTTTGCTCCCCCAACATATCCATTTGAGGTGTTGCAAATCGATTATATTCACATGGAACGATGCAACAACCTCAAATATGTTCTAGTGGTAGTATGCGCCTTTTCAAGATGGATAGAAGCATACCCCCTAAAGGATAACACAGCCTTATCCACAGCTAAAGTTCTACTAAAAGAATTTTTCCCCAGGTTTGGTTTGCCGCGCATTGTCTGGAGTGACAATGGGAGCGAATTTGTTGGCCAAGTTATGCAGAAAGTTTGCGCAGGTCTTGGTATCAAGCAAAAGTTCCATGCGGCAAATCATCCCCAGTCAGAATGTTACAACGGAACCTTGAAGTTAAAACTAGCAAAGGTTCAAGCGAGTACAGGACTCAATTGGCCCGATGCTTTGCCATTAGCCTTGCTATCCACCAGAACTGCAGTACACTCTCATTTGGGACTTAGCCCTTACGAAGTGGTTTTTGGACGCCCAGCTAATGTATGGGGAGTCCCTCGCCCTAAGAAATACTCAGACTTGCCGTATCCAATGTTGATTGACTATCTGCATGATCTTACGACTAAATTGCGTGTTCTCCATCAACAGGTTCAGAGTGCTCTGCCGAAGGCTTCCACAGACCAGGTCATTCCATCCGACCAGGTAACTGGGTCTGCATCAAAAACTTTCAGAAAACAAGAAATTTGGAACCCAGATGGAGGGAGCCCCGAATGGTCTTGCTCACTACGAGAACAGCAGTTAAAGTCGAAGGAAAGAAAAATTGGATTCACGGTGTCCATTGTAAAAAAGTGCCTTTGCCTCTACCCTTTGATCAGTGGGTTCGTAGAGGTGTTGGTGACTGTGAAAGTGAAAAGATTCGACGATTCGTGCCTTTTAGTGATGCACACCTGAATGGGACACTGTCTGAGAAAGAGGACGACGACATTTTGCAGGAAGCAATACCACCACATCGTCGCTTGGATACGACTAATCCACGAACATTGTTCCAAGACCAAAGCTTTCCTGGGAGGGAACGATACAATTTAAGCCCTGGACCAAAGAACACTTAAGAATTTTCTCTCTTGTGTAGTATTCTGTCCCGGTTGCAGGGTCACGGTAGGAGTCTGAATCACGACCTGAGTAGTGGCAATAGGTCTGCAGGACTTACAGTGTCATAGGACGGTAGACAATCGTGATTGAGCGATTGAGGAAGATTGCCGTGAGCATCCATTAGTAAGATGGAAACTACACTAGGCAAAAGAGAGAGAAAAGAAGAAATAAAGAAAGAATCCTGTAAAATAATGTACAGTCGTTTCAGTATAACTTTATGTGTTATTATATTATTGTGTATTGTTTTGGCATTTATAGGTTGGATTATTTATGCTCTGCAGCCAAAAGTTGTCTCTCCTTCTTCTTTTTCGTCTTCTTCAACTGTCTCTCCACATCTCTTTCATACTCTTCCTCAACATGAACTCATTAGAAGAACTGAATATTATAACAATTCCTTTGTCCAGTTATTACATCAGCATCAGTTAGTGGTCAATACAACTAATTGTTGGGTGTGTGGACTTATGCCACACACCACAGAGAAAGGAATGCCATATTTAATTCTCCCGTTTTCTTATGAGGGTTCTGCTTGGGCTTACTTCGTCATCTTCTCCAATGCTCATAAAAGCAAATTCAGACGATCTATTAGTTCACATGTTAGCGATCCGGTTTTTAGTCATAGTTCCTTGATTAAGGGAACGGTAGCTATGGCTAAAATCATGGAAAATAGTAAAATCTCCATTGACGAAAGAAAGGCGTACACTAACTGGAATGTCACCCAATATATGTCTAGTCTTAGTGATAAAGTTAAGAAAGGAAAGTCTTCACCGATTTGGACTATACCACATCAGGGCAACTTCTGCTTACAGATAAACGATCGCTCTTCTGACACTATACAAAGGAATAACTGCTCCTACACGTACGTTTATTCCTCTCAGAACTCGCCTCCTCTAGTGCCGTCTCAAGGCACCTATTTCATTTGCTATAATAGAGCTTATACATGGTTACCAACGGGTTTCTCCGGTACTTGTCATATAGCCTTTCTTCTTCCCCCTACTTACACCGTTTCCACAAACTATCATCGAAACAGATATGGCAGAGGAATTATTGATTCGAAGGACACAGCAGGACAAGACGGAGGAGATTTCCTCAAAGGATTTCTTCCTTTTTGGGGTCCAATGGCCAACAGCAGAAATATAAGGCAACTGGTTCGTGTCGTAGAGACCACAATAGACATCACTGTAGGTGCCTTAAGTAACATCACGGCAGAACTACAGGCGGACTGTCTTATGACATTACAAAATCGAGTTGCCTTAGATTTTGTTCTCGCAGATCGTGGTGGAGTATGCAAATTGATCGGGTCAAGTTGCTGTATTTTCAAACCTAATGACGCTCCGACAGTATACCAAGCTATCTCCAAGTTGCACATAATCTCTAAGTCTATTCACCAGGACGAAGGAGATTGGTCTTTTACGAAATGGTTTTGGGGACTACTGTCCAAATGGGGTTGGAAAGCATTGACATTTCTTGGTATAATTCTGACCATTATTTTCTCCTGTTGCCTTTGTATGCACTGTGGTCCCGCTATCTGTGACCATTGTGCTACTATGTGCATCCCAAATCCCAAACCACAAGTAACAGAAAACATTAGAATGATGTTACAGCAACAGCTCGATGACCTCATGGCTATCGACATTGACTCAGATTACTATGAGTCTATCTTGCCTGAGTTCTGGTAAAAGGAGGGTCTGAGGAGCTTCGATTTCTGATCGCGATCGAATCGACCCGCCATTTTGTGCTCCGCCTCCATTTTATGTTGCCATCACTCAGGCAGCACGGCGAGCAAAGTCTATTCTGCTTTTTCTGCAACCTGGTGTCGAAATACGCTTTCTGCCTCTATTTACAAAGGTGGTGTTAGGACTGACCGAGTACACTAATCCCTGTTTGGGTATCCTAATCCCCGTCTCAACTATCTGTTGATTCACACCATTCTTTCCTGACCTTATCTTATCCTCTGGCCTTCACTGTCCTCTGCTAGCATTCTCTCGTTTCACAACTGTCCTCCAACACACACAAACGTATCTCGCCACCTGCAAGTTAGTTATGAGTCTGTTAATGAATTAGCTTGAGGGAGGGGTGACAAACATAGTTGGAGGAGAGGTTTCTTCGAGTCATCTGACACTTTTGTTTTCCAATCTCTCCTATTGGTTCTATCCTGTTTTCCAACTTTCCTTATAGGCTCTTTCTTGTATGTTCTCGGAGTGCTTTTGGTTAATGTATCTGAATCCTATACAGTATATAAGATTGTGCGCCACAGAGTGAAGTGGCAGTCTCCTGAGAACCTACTTTGTGTACTTCTAGGATAACTGTACTAGCTGCAGCTAAATAAATCTGATCTTCTAACGCCGACAGAGTGTCCTGTGTCTCTGTGTAGCTGAGCAGGAGAACTCCGGAGACTTGGGCGTTCCCTGCGCCGCCAGACCCAAAAGGTTCTGGTTCTTCAGGGCACAGCCTGCTGTCCGCCCAAGTATGTGATGTGCAGATTAAATGGCGCACTTATAAAAGACATCAACGCAGCTTGTGAACTGAGAGGCAAAACATACGAGGCAGCGGCAAAGAGGTAGGACCAAAATTTGATCTACCTTTTGAGAGTCTATACTGTATATGTGCAATAGCCAGGAACAGTGGAGGTAGCATATTCAACCGGGGAAACCTGGATTACCCAATCCTTGGAGAAGGTAGCCCCTAAAGCCACCCACAAAGCTAAAACAAGACCCAGGGTGGAGGGATGGTTTAATCCTCAATTGTTAGCACTCAAGTAAAATTGCAAGAAATGGGAAAGGGATAAGAGGAAAAACTACGACCCACAACTTAAAGCTGAATATAAATCAGCCATCAAAAGCTACCTCAATAGCATCAAGGAAACACAGGCAAAGTTCTTTGAGGAGAAAATTATACTGGCTCAGAACTCCTCAAAGGAATTGTTTGTGGTAGTGAAGAATTTAACCTCCGCACCTCAGGACCCCCACCCCACAGAGGCCTCAGAAGAGAGGTGTAACGACATAGCCAAATTCTTCCTCTCTAAAATCACAAGCATATACAGTTCTCTATGGCTGGTGATGAAGATACCACAAGGAGGGACAAAGTGCAGGCGGCAGACTCCCCACTAAACCCCATTACTAACCTCCCATCAGTAGAGGTAGAGGAGGTAGAACTTTTGATGGCGAAAGTGAAGAATACCATTTGACCAAGCTCCACCGTACGTTCTTAAAACAGTTAAATCCGTCATCCTTCCCTCGCTAACCAAGATTATCAACCAGTCCCTGGAGACGGGCATAGCCCTGACAACGTGGAAACATGCCATAATCAAACCCCTTCTAAGGAAAAACAATGCAGATCCAGCACAACTGGGGAACTACCGCCTCATATCATGGCTTCCATTTGTAGGTAAGCTCCTTGAAAAACACTTTAATAAATCCCTATCTGAATACCTTGAAACAAATCACTGCCTCTACCCCACCCAGATGGGATTCTGTGCCCAACATAGCAACGAGTCCACTCTCTTGACAGTGGTGGAGGAACTGAGAATGACATTGGACAGGGGAAGTTCGGCAGCCTTACTCCTCCTGGACCTGAGCGCGGCCTTCGACATGGTGGACCACTACACCTTGAGAAGCAGACTCTTGGCTATCAGGGTACAAGGAGCTATGCTTGAATGGCTTACCTCCTTTTTGGAGGGAAGAACATTCCAAGTCCAGGAAAACACAAAGGTGTCAGAAATAATGTCATTAAGGTGTGGGGTACCACAGGGCTCCTCACTGAGCCCTACGCTATTTAATGTATATATGGAGCCACTGTCCCAGATTGCCCTTGGATTCGACATCTCGATGACATCCTATGCCGACGACACGCAGTTGGTAATCTCCATAGACCCTAAAATCCAATGGAGACTCCAATAGGCTAGCACCATGCATGGAAAAAGTAATGGAATGGATGACAGAAAGCTGCCTAAATATAACGGGGACAAGACGGAGCTAATGATCCTCAGAAATAAGACAGTCCCTAAACCATTTATCAGCTGGCCGGACTGTCTAGGCAGTCCGCCCATGCCCCAGGATCACATTAAGAACTTAGGCTTCTGGCTAGAAAAATACCTTTCCATGAACACCCAAGCTAAGAAACATGGCTGGCACATGTTTTGGACTACTCAGAAGTCTTCGGAGAATCCTAGACAGAATCCCAATACAGCTCAGGAAGACTGTGGTCCATTCTCTGGTCACATCCCGCCTAGATTACGGAAATTCACTATTTCTTTGTGCACCAAAAAAGGTAACCAATATACTTCAAGTGGTCCAGAATGCGGCAGCCACACTACTGTGTAAAGCCCCAGCTCGGGAATCAGCCAAGAATTGCCTTAAGGAGCTACATTGCCTCCCGGTGGAGCCCAGAATTAAGTTTAAGTAACCCACCGTGCTATTCACAACGAAGGCCCTATAAAAATCAGGAACCTGGTTTCAACATATGTCCCAACTAGCGACCTTAAAGACTTCTTAAATCAATCTCCACAAAGAAAGTGAGGTGGGGGAGATCCCTCTCCCACCTTCCCCCCAAACTCTGGAACTCCTTAACAAAGGAATGCCGTTCTCTGGACAAGGAACTAGAATTCCGGAAATCTATAAAAACCTGGCTGTTTAGGCAGTGCCCCTAAATATCTTCTTTAGCCTGTCTGCATCCTGTCTCTCATTGCTGGGAAGCCATAATAATAATAATGAAGGGTTTGTTAAAGATGATCTGAATGGGCCTGATAGAAATGATGCAAATATCACAACAATTACAAACAACTGTAGGGGAGGGTTGAATGGTGAACTCTAATTAAAAACCCTGACAATGTGTTGGACATTTATGAAACTGTTTTTGCAGTTTTGTTGCCTTATTCCCTTGTGAAGGATATTTCGATCATGGACATTCATGCTAGCCTTTTTTCAACATTGAGAGAACAGGATTGTTCCCATGTTTCCAGCTGTAAATTAACATTCTGGAAGCAACCGGACGGGTACACTGAAGTCTAAAATCAATTTGGTTGAGGCTCTTTTAGATCATAGTAGGGAAGCAATAGTACATTCACATATGGTTTTTAAATCGGTGTCAGGAGAATCAGAATGCATGCAGTCAGGTTAAGTGTAATATTCAGCAAAACACACAAAATGATGGATGGAATGTTGCACATTGGCAAAACATTCACCCCCAGTCACAGATCTGGGTTTAATCCATCGTTATTTTGCTCACCACGCCACCCCAGTTCAGACATGGCCATATGCAAATCAGTCTTGACCCTGTGCCTCATGGGCACAGTTCAGCCCGAACTGCTAAAGCCATGTCTTCCCTGGACCAGAATCAAGCATCCTAGGACCGGTTTCGGGGTTTCACCCCTCTTCATCCAGGATAGCTTGACTCCAGTGGCGTAGTGAGCAAGGGACCCACGTCTGGGCATACCCTTCCCACATAGGGCAGACAGCAAAACACACAAAATGATGGATGGAATGTTGCACACGGTCAAGACTGATTGGCATAAGGACATGTCTGAGGGTGGCGTGGGATGGCGTGGTGAGCAAAATAACGATGGATTATACCCAGATCTGTGACTGGGGGTGAATGTTTTGCCAATGTGCAACATTCTGTCCATTATCTTGTGTGTTTTGCTGTTCGCCCTATGTGGGAAGGGTTTGCCCAGACGTGGGTCCCGTGCTCACTACGCCACTGGAGTCAAGCTATCCTGGCTGAAGAGGGGTGAAACCCCAAAACCGGTCCTAGGATGCTTGATTCCGGTCCAGGGAAGACATGGCTTGGCAGTTCGGGCTGGACTGTTCCCATGAGACACAGGGTCAAGACTGATTTGCATATGGCCATGTCTGAACTGGGGTGGCGTAGTGAGCAAAATAACAATGGATCAAACCCAGATCTGTGACTGGGGGTGAATGTTTTGCCAATGTGCAACATCCCGTCCATCATCTTGTGTATTTTGCTGTTTGTCCTATGTGGGAAGGGTATGCCCAGACGTGGGTCCTGTGCTCACTACGCCACTGGAGTCAAGCTATCCTGGCTGAAGAGGGGTGAAACCCCGAAACCGGTCCTAGGATGCTTGATTCCGGTCCAGGGAAGACATGGCTTGGCAGTTCGGCTGGACTGTTCCCATGAGGCACAGAGTCAAGACTGATGTGCATATGGCCATGTCTGAACTGGGGTGGCGTGGCGAGCAAAATAACAATGGATTAAACCAAGATCTGTGACTGGGGGTGAATGTTTTGCCAATGTGCAACATCCCGTCCATCATCTTGTGTATTTTGCTGTTCGTCCTATGTGGGAAGGGTATGCCCAGACGTGGGTCCTGTGCTCACTACGCCACTGGAGTCAAGCTATCCTGGCTGAAGAGGGGTGAAACCCCGAAACCGGTCCTAGGATGCTTGATTCCGGTCCAGGGAAGACATGGCTTGGCAGTTCGGGCTGGACTGTTCCCATGAGACACAGGGTCAAGACTGATTTGCATATGGCCATGTCTAAACTGGGGTGCCGTAGTGAGCAAAATAACAATGGATCAAACCCAGATCTGTGACTGGGGGTGAATGTTTTGCCAATGTGCAACATCCCGTCCATCATCTTGTGTATTTTGCTGTTTGTCCTATGTGGGAAGGGTATGCCCAGACGTGGGTCCTGTGCTCACTACGCCACTGGAGTCAAGCTATCCAGGCTGAAGAGGGGTGAAACCCCGAAACCGGTCCTAGGATGCTTGATTCTGGTCCAGGGAAGACATGGCTTGGCAGTTCGGGCTGGACTGTTCCCATGAAGCACAGAGTCAAGACTGATTTGCATATGGCCATGTCTGAACTGGGGTGGCGTGGTGAGCAAAATAACGATGGATTAAACCCAGATCTTTGACTGGGGGTGAATGTTTTGCCAATGTGCAACATTCCGTCCATCATCTTGTGTGTATTGCTGTTCACCCTATGTGGGAAGGGTATGACCAGATGTGGGTCCTGTGCTCACTACGCCACTGGAGTCAAGCTATCCTGGCTGAAGAGGGGTGAAACTCCGAAACCGGTCCTAGGATGCTTGATTCCGGTCCAGGGAAGACATGGCTTGGCAGTTCGGGCTGGACTGTTCCCATGAAGCACAGGGTCAAGACTGATTTGCATATGGCCATGTCTGAACTGGAGTGGCGTAGTGAGCAAAATAACGATGGATCAAACCCAGATCTGTGACGGGGGGTGAATTTTTTGCCAATGTGCAACATCCCGTCCATCATCTTGTGTGTTTTAAGTTTAATATTCATCCTGATATGTGGAAACAACATTTTTCAGCTCTTTATTCATTAAATATTTCCCACCCCTGTGCTCTCCCCCCAAAACCTCAACTGAAAGGACAATTTCATCCATTCTATTGAGTGTTTTTACAATGAGTAACACACTGTCAGCAACCCAGAGTCTGAAACAAGGGAAAGCGGGACTTGATAACATTCTGGGTAACCTCTACAGATCAGAACCTTAGATCTGGGTAACTTTTTTAAATATTCTTTCAAAGGCTATTGTGACAGGTGGGGATAGTCCAGAGTCTTGGAGGGGTGCAGTAATTATTCCAATACACAAAAGGTGGAGGAAGGATTGTGCTGCTAACTACCTTCCTATTAGCCTATAGGACAATCTTAAAGAGTGGCTAGAGAAAAAGCAAATGATCTCTAATCTGCAAGCAGGTTTAAGATCTCATGTGAGTACTATTGGCTAAGTGTTTCACTTGGCCCGAATGAATTGGAAATTTGTGTCTGTTGGACAGGAACATTTATATGTTGCATTTATTGATTGTAGGGCTGCATTTGATTTAGTCCCCCGTGCCTTTCTGGAAAGTGTTGAGCCAGTCTGGGATCCCAGAACATCTATTGAGTCCAATTATAAGGCTGCATATGAACAAATATACACAGGTGTATTGGATCAACAATGGGGCATTGTCAGGGTGCACTATGGTACAGATGGGTGTAACCCAGATTTTGTGCTTGTGCCAACACTATACACAATTTATAAAAAGGACATAATTAGTGGTCTGAACAGTGTACTAATGACTCACCATCTTTAGCAGGATACAAAAACCTGCATTAATGTATGTGGATGAAACTCTCCGAATTTCTAGAACCCCATTGAGCCTAGAAAATATGATGGCGAAATTCTTAAGTTTTTGCACAGAGTGAGGTCTTGAAATAAATACCTCAAAAGCAAAGGTCATATTTTATAATTTGCACAAGAATTTAGAAGGTGACTTTATGTTAATAGGGATGCACTAGAGTCAAGGCTTTTGACTACCTGGGTGTGAAACTGTGTCACACTTTCAGATGGACCCCCAAGTTTGCGAAAGATTTTTGCACCTGAAACACAAAAATTGCATTTTCTTTAAAGGAATACTCTGCTACTTGGGATCTGCTTTTCTGCTTAAACCTAAGACTTCTAGAGTTACTCCAAGGGCTAGCTGGCTGTCCTCCTGATCAGAGCCTGAGGGACAGAAAAGGCTCCCCATCTTGTACCTGCACAATGACTTATCCAGAGTGAGTCCTGATCCTTCAAGTGGTGCCCCTCCTCTCCTAGACCCTTGGTAGTCGTGCTAAATGTGCTCAGACAGCTCAAACACAAAACCTTGTACTTAGAACATTTTTTGGCCCAAACGTGCTCTGAGAACCGAGAGGAGACTGGGACCTACCTGCTCGCCGATCCAAAAGGTGCATTGCCAATCGACCTGAATTCTTGGCAGCTCCTGCTACGTTCTACTCTACAGCAGAAAATCCTGTTCAGTGCTTCTGGCTGAAGGGGTATCCGACCTCGTGAAGCCTGCAGCTTCGTACCACTGGACATTTCTGATTTCCTAAAGAGAGACTTTGTTTGAATATAGAAATATTCACCAGACGTGTCCAGTGGCTCCCTGTTAGAAATGGGAGTCTCTAGTTGGCAAGGGCTTGCACCTTTGTCCAAATAGGGACTCTTCTTCCTAGTCAGGGTAAGGGATTAACACTCCTAAAATAACCCCTGCCCACCCCCTTGATAGCTTGGCACAAGCAGTCAGGCTTATCTTAGAGGCAGTGTGTAAAGCATTTGCACATAACCAACAGTAATACAGTGTACGCATTACAAACGGACACCACACCAGTTTAGAAAAATATCCAATATTTGTATATACTTAAGACAAGACCAAAACAATAAAAATCCACAGTACAGTACTTTAAAAATCTTCAGTTATCACAGTATCCTTAAAAAACAGTTCCTTGATGTCGATAGCTCCGTCCGGGGCCATCACGGCATCGTGAACAACTAAATCCAAACTGTTCTGGCTGACCGCGGCGTCGCGGGTCAGCTTAGATGTCGGGAAGACCCTCAAACAGTACCTTTCAGAAATGCAGGTTGTTGATGACCTCTCGTTGTCCCACGCTTTGCAGGTCGATGTCCTCTCTGATGGAATCAGGAGCGCTGGCTTCGGCAGGTGTCGGGTGGTGTGGTGCGAAGTGCAGCAACGCGGCGTGCGGTGACCTCAGATCGCGTAGCAAGCAGTGGCTCGGTGGCGGCATCAGAAGGCATTGTCGGTGCGACCAGGGTCACGGTGCGGGAATTGCGACAGTGCTCTCTGCGGTGCTAAAGCGAGGCGTGAAGCAAGGCGGTGCGGAGTGCAGTGCCCACAGGTTGCGGTGCAAGCAGCGTCTCAGTGGTGGCGTCGACAGGCGTCGTCAGTGAGTCCAAGGTTGTGGTGCGGCATTGCGGCGGTGCCCTCTGCGGTGCCTTCAGGACACAGAGTCGGCAGGTGCATCATAGACGGCATCGGGCTTGAAGTCTTTGCTGTTCCTGAGACTTCTTGAACAAGGGGCAAGCTCTACCTCAACCCATTACAGAAACTCACAAAAGTAGATTGCAGAAAGTTCAGTCCAGTCCTTTCACTGCCCAAGACAGAAGCAGCCACTGCAGGCCAACACAGCAAAGCACACAGCAAAGTGGTAGTTCCTCCTCACAGCTTCTCCAGCTCTTCTTCTTGATCCAAAAGAGTTCTAAAGTTCTGGAGTCTGGGTCCCCCTTTTTTCCCTCAATTTCTCTTTTTTCTCTGAAAGCAGAGAGGCCTTTGCCTAGTCCAAACCGGTTCTGGTCAGTCCTGTAGCACTTTGTTGACAAGACTCCTTCTTTCCTTTCACAGTGTAGGCCAGGGACATCAGATGCAATAAAGGAGGTGGAGCCAGCATTGTGGAGGGAAGGCACAGCCCTATTCAGGTCCCAGGTGCAACTCCTCCCACCCATCTACATGTAGATCTTGCTATTCAGCCCTGTGCTGACTCACCCTGTCTCCTGGAATTCCCCATCCCCTGTCACTCAAACTCCAGACAAGGAATACACAACCTAGCAGAGGCAGGCTTGGATGGTTAGACAAGAAAATCCCTACTTTCTAAAAGTGGGGAGCCGCTTTGCTTTGTGGCAGGAGAAGGAAGGTACCAAGCGGGACTACGTTGCCCAGAGGGCTTTGAGCCTCACACCTGCAGCGCATCACACGCCCACCACCACCACCACTACAAAGAACCTCGCCGCTCCCGCTGGCGCGGGAGCCACTTCGCTCTGTGGCAGGAGAAGGAAGGTACCAAGCGGGACTACGTTGCCCAGAGGGCTTTAAGCCTCACACCTGCAGCGCATCACACGCCCACCACCACCACCACTACAAAGAACCTCGCCGCTCCCGCTGGTGCGGGAGCCGCTTCGCTTTGTGGCAGGAGAAGGAAGGTACCAAGCGGGACTACGTTGCCCAGAGGGCTTTGAGCCTCACACCTGCAGCGCATCACACGCCCACCACCACTACAAAGACGTACCAGTTCCTCCGCCGCGCGGACACGCGCCGGACGAAGCCCGGACCAAGGGCGGGCCCGTTTGAGCCCGTTAGAGGACGTGTGAGGACGGGACGGGCCACCCCCCCTTCAACCTCCACAGCAAGGTCAGTTATGCTTTGCCCCTCATAAGATTCACACGCCCAAAGGACATATATATATCTATTACGTGTTGTATGCGCAGCAGTCTGCAGAGTGTTATTGGGGCTTAGGCTGAGCCATCTACATTCTACGCCCATATAATGACTGCAGCTTCTGACACGGGACGGAAGTCCCTTGCTGGCACATTAGACCAATTCTTGGTAAGGGTGTCATCTATTTTGGACAAGGAAATTGACTATACAGAGAAGCGTTTATCCCTGGGACCCCTTGCAGATAGACGTTCTTCTTTGGGCCACTTGTCTCATGCATATTCCCCGGTCCATAGCACAACTCAGGGGCCAAACAATGTTGCCAGTCCAGCGTTATGTGCGCCGGGGAAAATAATTTCTCCCACACATGGAAAATCTACCCAATGTATCCCGGAATCCGAAGGATCTAACCTTAGTACTAGATCAAGACCGGGTCAAATAAATCCAACTCAATCTGCTGGTGTATTCGAGAGTGTCAAGACCAGGTCTGCTACGAACTCCAAGACAAAAATACCACCTCTAAAAAGCAGGGTAACTACGAGAAAACAGAGAACTAAAAGAAAATGCGGTGAACTGTCAAATGGAGGCCAAAATGCTAAGACAAGGCGTATTACCCCAGAGGACACCTCTGAAATGTCCCCCCCCCCTCTCAGGAATAACCCTAACTGGTGGAAAGGACAATGGAAAGGCCGCAACATTAAGATCGTCATTTTTAGCACTACCAAAGGATCTACAAAATGTTGGAGAAGATGATTGCTGGGGGAAGATTGAGTCAATATTTTATAAAACCTGTCAACTAATATATGATAGACTGGATGGTATTGAAAACAGACTGACCTGTCTGGAGCTGGCGTATGCGTCACCCCAGACTCGTCAGAAATTTTCCAGAAATTGTCAGGTGTGTAACAAATTATCTCTCACGCCTTCTAACAAAAGTGCTACATCTGTTAATGTCTTTCCCCCTCTTGTCCCAACTATAGCTAAAGATAACCCGCGTATATTGGACCAACCAATTAATAATCTCATTAAACCAACAGCATGTAACACTGAGGTTGGGGGGAGTGCCCTGCTTAAAGTAAGCGATAATCAAGCAGGAAAGCAACCAGAGAGGGCAGCGTTCAAAACCCCTGATATAAGAAAACTGCCAAGTATACACCTCCCCCCAGAATCAAGTCTTTATGTGATAATTTTGGCAGGGGTTAAGCCCCTGGGTCAAGATAGTAGGGAAGACTATGGGGAACTGAAAAATAAATGCGTCTTTTGGTTAAATTGTAACCGCCCTTTACCCCAACATGTTTCAACTGAAATCCTCTTTGCACGACGAGTTAACTGGGTAGGCCCGAAGAGGAAAACATTAGAGGGAGATTGCATAGTAATTAACTTCAGAGATATTAGGGTAGTGGAACACATCTGCAAGTGGCAGAACCATACCTCTTGTACCCCCATTCTCTCCCTGCCTCTGTCTTTCTTTTATTCTGACTATCAACAGCCCAATTCAACTGATTGTGGTCAGGGAGGTATTGGCACTTGGCCTAGACATAACAGAAGACCTAATGCCCAGTATAGGGTTTCAGGGACCTCTGGATTAGAGGATTGTGACTGACGCCCAAATCCCCTCAGTAAGAAGGAAAAAATATTAAGCAAATCAGCTTCAAAATCTGTAGGAAAACGGGTTGTTTGTACTATCCCAATTGGAACATGTGATTTTAGCAAAGAAATTGTTGAGAAAACAACATTTGACCAGTGCCAGATAGATGAGGAAAAGCAATCGAATATTGGGGCCGGAGAGACATCGCTTATAAGCTGTGTCTTAGACCTAGACGTGGAAGAAGAGTTCGGTACTGAAACCATCGTATCTAGTACCACGAAGGACAATTTAGGTTACCTAGAGAGTGAAAGTACTTATCTTCTACCAGGGAGCTCAAGCCTTATTTTAGGAGGGAACAGCGAGAGTGGCGTATTGTCCATTATATCCTGGAATATTGCAGGACTAGGGCCAAAAATGGTAGACCCTGACTGGCTGGGTTTTATATCTAAATTTGACATATGTCTCTTTCAAGAGACGTGGTCAATAGATCCCTTGTTATGTAATGGGTTTCTAAATTATCACGTCCCTGCATTAAAAAACGTGAGAGGTCGCCCGTTTGGCGGGCTTACTATATGGCTAAAACAAGATCTGGGATGTCGAGCTATTCAAGGACATAGAATTAGTGGACATCTTATCTGTTAACATCACCCCGAAATCAGGGAATACGATAGAAATTTTCAATGTCTACGCACGAGGTCAGCCGGGGGGAAAAAAGTCTCCAGTTGTAAAGTTACTGGAAGAAGAAATTGACTCCTTGCCCCCGAATATTCTACCTATTGTAGTCGGTGATTTCAAAACATGTTTTGAGCCCCTGGACCATGAAATTCCTCAGCTCACTGTCGATGAAGACGTCAGCTGGGGTATTCCGCCTCTAGAGATTTCACCCATAAAAAGATGGACGGAGGCGGCCATCCAACTAAACGGACTATGTCTAGGCAATCATATGAGAGCTGCCAATGGCAGAAGTTTTTCTGATAAATCCGGGACAAATACTTTCGATAATGGTCGCAGGGCAAGCAGGATAGATTATCTGCTTATTCATGTTGCACTTTGGCATTTTTTTAGAGACATGAAGGTAGTCAATCGTCATGAGAGCGACCATCACCCATTGGTTTCATCATTTAATACGTCCTTAATGGGTAATCCTATACTGCAACAAATTTCTTATGAGCCCGACCACCTTCTGTCTAACAATATGCGCCATTTAAAATGGGATCGGATCGTAGCAGACCCAATGACTGTGCAAACAATAAACGATGAGGTAACTGCTGCACTTGAAGCGTTGGGTAGTGCAATTAAGAATCAAAGCCCTTGTCAGATAGTGGTGGAAGTTCATAACAGGCTTTTCCTGGGCCTAAAAAAATACTTTTTTAAATCCATTCCCAAAATCAACTGTAAATATAAAAGAAAAGAGGGATGGAAATAATTCCGATTGCAGGCAGGCCCGGGTTGGACTAGGTAATGCACTTAAGCAGAAAGACACACTACTTGTAAGATCTGCTAGGTTAAACTATGGGAAGACAATGAAGGAGGCAAAGAAATCGTGGGACAATGAAAAATGGAAGGATCTTCTTGATGCATGTAGGTCCAAGAACAGCAAGGACTTCTGGGACATATATTAGTGGGACAGGGGTGGCCTAGCAGAGCAACCACAGAACAACGTGGCCCAGAATGCATGGGTCGATTACTTTAAACCCCAATATGCTGCACCCTGTGAAAACACCCCTAGTGAGACGTTTGCCCATGTGTATTATGACAAGGCAATATTCTCATTGAAAGATGTTGACAGAGCCCTAGACAAAGTGGTTGGGGGAAAGGCTCCTGGCATGGACGGAATCCCCGCGGATGCGTTTATCAATGGTAGAAGCCTTTGGTCCAGCTACATTATGTTACTTGCCAACGCAATTGCACAGGGAGCGGATATTCCCCCCTCGTGGAAGGGAGCTGAAATTGTCCCAGTATTTAAAAAAGGGGACAAATCAATTGCAAGTAACTATAGACCAATTAGCTTGATAGATTCGATCCAAAAGATCATAGGTCGTATGTTTCTTAATGTAATTCAACTTGGATGGATGACCAGGATATCTTAAGCCCAATGCAGGCAGGGTTCCGATCCCGAACAAGCACAATTGACCAAGTTTTTCGTTTTGTCAACTTATACTGGAAGACTGTGGTCTTGGGGCACGGAGCCCTTTATGCGGTGTTCGTGGACCTCAAAGCTGCTTTTGATTTGGTCCCACGTATAAAGCTCTGGCAGGTATTGAGGGAAATGGGCATTGCTCCTGAGCTTCTGACCGTGATTATCCGCCTGCATGAGGGAAATATCGCTCGGGTGTGGTGGGGGGGCGTGGGGGAGGTGACCGAGGATTTCCCGGTTGGCAGGGGCGTGCGGCAGGGTTGCGTTTTTGCACCGACCCTGTTCTCGCTCTTTGTCAATGGGGTGGCCGGCCGCCTCTCGCTTACCCCCACCGACGCGCCGGCTTTGGCAGGAGTGCGCATTCCTATCCTCATGTTCGCGGATGACACGTTAATTATCTCAAAGACCCCTAGCGGTTTACAAAAGGCCCTTGGGTGTTTTGAAGAATTTTGTACAGAAAGGGGCCTGGAAATTAATACAGGAAAAACGAAGTTCATGTCTTTCAATGCCCACAAATCCTTCAAAGGAAAATTTTTTATGAATAAGCTACCTTTGGAGGAGGTCACCTCATTCACATATCTAGGTATAACATTACAGAAAGATATGCGGTGGGGTTGCCAACTAGACCGTGTTATGTTGCAACATAAACAAAAATCAGGTGCCCTTATGTCGAGATTTAAATCCTCGTTTACTAAGCCAATTTCTCCAGTTTTAGAAATTTGTGGGACAAAGGTCCTGAGCTCTTGCCTGTATGGTGCCGAGCTTTGGGGCCTCGACAATCTGAATAGCTTGAAGACACTAGAAAATGCGTTTTTGCGCAAGGTTACAAACCTACCTTCAAGTACACCGATGCGACCTCTACTTCTGGACCTTGGCAAAAAGCCACTTGAACACCTGGCGAAGCTCCGTCCAATACTATATTGGTGTCGACTTTGGTGTACAGATGAACTTGTCCATTACAGGAGTTGCTTTGTGGACTTAATTGAATCTGACAGGTCTCAAAAAATAAAGTGGTTACACGGGATCAAACTCCTCCTGGGTAGTTTAGGCTTGATTGAACTTTGGAAAGATCCCGCAAATGCTGTTTTCCCATCCAAAGAAAATCTGAAAACATTATATTGGGAATGGGCTTACAAGCTGGAAATTTCCCAAGGTCTTTCCTCCCAGCTATTGTGCCGTCTTTTCGATCTAAAAACCTACCCTCTTCTAGAGGAGTATTGGGATATTATCGAAAAAACTATAGATCGCAAGCTATATTTCCAGCTACGGGTGGGTACTTTACCCGTTGCAGAATTTACTTCTAGATGGGGGGGCAAAGGAAGTAAGAATGATAGGTGCTATAATTGTCTGGAAGAATGCGAGACTATAGGACATGTATTATTCTTCTGCCCAATGTATGTAGCACCCCAGGAAAGATGGATAAAGCCAATTTGTAAATTCCTGGGTATCAGAAGGTATGCTATAGCTCTTCGCATTCTAAGTACAGACCCTGCACCCCCGATCTGTATAGCTGTGGCCAAGTTTTTAGGGTGGGCCTGGGGCATAAGGTCAAAAACCCTGAGGAATGCTGTAACCCTCCCCACCTAAAATCTAACGACATTATTGAACTTTATCCGACGTAAATACCACATACAAGTAGTTAGGCCATGTGTCCGTAAAACTTAACCTTGCTAATTTCCATGTAACACAAGTCTCCCTGGGCGGACCCTATAAAGAATGTTCCCTCTTTTTTGTCTAGTTTTAAACAAATTTTGTTAGCTTGACGGTTGTCTAAGTTTAATTGTATTTTAGCTCCTTTTTAGGTAATTTATTAACTATCATTTTATGTAATTATTGTAAATGTGCTTTTATGACTTAATTGCCGAATAAAGCTTATTGATTGATTGGTATTTTCAAACCCAGAATGTTAAAACCAACTTTACTAGAAGATGCATTTTATCGTTCAGGCATACTAAACTCGAATTTCTACCATGTTCACTGGGTCAGTTAGGATTATAGGATGTAATAATCAAACTGCCCATTCTGGCCTATGGGGAACAGGTAGCCTTGCAATAGTGAAAAAATAAGTAGGCTGTAATTCACTATCAGGACATGCCACACATACCAGGGCATGTCCTACCTTTCACATACAATGCACCCTGCCCATGGGGGTACCTTCGGCCTACCAGAGGGGTGACTCACATGTAGAAAAGGGAAGGTTTAGGGACTTGCAAGTGTGTGCACTTGCCAAGTCGACATGGCAGCTCCAGGCTGCGCAAAGGCTCTGCAATGGCAGGCCAGATTTACACTTTAAGGGCTGTTTGCGTGGGTGGCACAATCCAGTGCTGCAGCCCACCAACAGCATTTGATTTATAGGCCCTGGCACTCACAGTGCACTTTACTAGGGACTGATACATAAATCAAATAGGCCAATCATGGAAACACCAATACATAACACAGTTTATACAGGAGCACTTGCACTTTACCACTGGACAGCAGTGAGGAAAGTGCTCAGAATCATTACACCAGCAAAAGCAGAGTCAAAAACGGGAGGTCAGAAAGCAAAAGGTCAGGGGAAACACGCCAAAAGATACCAAGTCTAACACTTCCTAACTGTGACGCCTCCTTCTCAGACACAGACTACCTTGCCCCACTGAACTTTACCTTGTCAAGATTTTTGTTCTCAAAATGTATTCTAAGTCCAAAGGTAAGCTCCTTTGTGGCTGGCCATAACTTGTTACTTTGTCCCGTCTCGTGCGACTAGATGTCTGTGCATAGTGCTTTGATCTTTTACACACTATTTTGTTCTATTGATTGTATTTTTGTCATTTTGGTGTGAAATTATTTATTAAACTCTACTCCATTTTTCCAAACTGGTGAGTAATTTTTCCTGTGTTGTGTTTTCACTTCATTACTGTTTAAGTGCAGTGCTGCATAAATACTTTACACATTTCCTCTAAGTTAAGCCTGACTGCTTTTGTGCCAAGCTTCTTGAGGGTTAAGCGCAGGTTAATTTGATGACTTTGCCTGACAAGATTTGTGGCTGTTGATTCAGTAGAGCTTCACCCCTCCCAACGAACAACCACATTTCTCACAACTTTGTTCTTAGACCTGAGACTGTATAGGCCTGGCAACATCATTGCTTCGAGACCACTTGTGTATTAGATTTTAGATATGGTCTACCTCTGAACTTGAGACATAAAGTCATTTTTTAAACAACATGGTAGCACTGGATAATTGAATCAAATCCCTTTAGTTAGCATTTGTAAAAGGGTGCTTCAGATGATTTCTGGGATTATCCTGGAAATATAAAAAAAAGAGTTTAGTAACTGCCCTTAAAAAAGCATATTGGTCACATTTACATGAAAGTTGAATACTGTTGACTAGGTTGAATGGACCTATAGATTGCTTTGTAGACAACAAATTGACTCCGATGTTTGAAGATTATATGAATAAGATTTCACCACCTTTTGCTAAAAGTTTGTTCATCCAATTATTTCTCGGGGTACTATAAATTTATATACAAGGAGCCCATAAAGAATCTGGATTTAACCTTTGTCCAGTTTGCAATTTATGTGCCGTAACTCAAGATTATTTTTTTTGTAAAGGATATGTTGATAATAGGAATTGATGGATCATTCTAATGTGTTGGGTCACTGTAACTAAATCACTATCTTGACACTTTATGAATTAATAAAGTAAAGAAAATCAATGTGACTGCATTTGCTTTAGCGAGATTCCTATATTCGCCCTCAATTTTAAGAAAACATTTTTAAGATGAACAAGGAATTAACTTGGGCATCAATAATTGATTACGGTGATTATTAAGATGTTTTATTGTTGTATTATTTGTTTTAATTTATATTTTTGCTGGTTCAATTATTGTATGGGTCTGTGAATGGGTATGTGAGTGGTTTTGTGGGTGTGTGGATGAGTGTATTTTAGGTTGTATAGGGGTGTGAGTGGGTGTGTAATTGGTTCTGATGATGATGTCAACAGTGGTGTCTTTTGAGATCAGTGATGTCACTGACCATGTCATTGGTGACATAATCTGTGAGGTCATGAGTACTGCATTGAGGGGACATAAGTTATAGTTTGCTCAGCTATAACTGATGAATTTCATTGGTTTTGTATGACTGAAATGTGAGCCTAACTATAATGCCCATGTAACCTTTTTTTCTGTGAATATTTATATATATTTAGATAAAAAATCCTCACCATATCTCTCAGCTACATGGTGCGGTGGCACTCCGTTGTGAGATGCCAGAAATTAAAAAATTCCTTCAAGCTTCCTAAAGAAAAAAAGCAGTAGTCTGTTCACTTTAAAAGAAAGACTGTTTTTATTATTTTCAGCAGCGGTTTAAAGCCCAACGTTTTGGCGATAACACACCTTGCTCATGGGTAGACACACATACACAACAAAGCCATAAAGACTATAAACAATTGAATAAGAAGAAATATATTCATTATTATTAACACTACATAAAATATAAAAAAATGAGAAAATCCAAAATCACATGTGCAAAAAATACAATAAATATTGAAATATATGCAAAAAATAAAAACAAATTGGAAATCTAAAAAAATAAAAAAGCAGTGCTATAACATCTATTCAACCAATATTATATAAACTATTGGAGTCTAAGATTATTAAATATACTGTTACCACTCTGGTTAATGCAACAGTAGTGAAAGCCTTTGATTCCAGAGGGGTCAAATTTACTATTCCAACTCCATTAAGTGCAACATTAGGAAAGTGATGGATTTTGGAGGATTGAAATTTTCTATTTCACTTGAAACAGGGCAAAAGTAGGGAAAACACTGGTTTTCAGAGGTTATAGGTATAAAATGTACTATTCCCACTCTCAACAGCAAAAATAGGAAAAGTGTTGGACTTTGAAGGGGTAAAATGTACTATTCAAACACCAGTCTGTGCAACAGTAGGAAAAGCATTGGATTCTAGAGGAATACAATGTACTCTACCCACTCCATTCAGTGCAACATTAGGGAAAGTGTGGTTCTTTGGAGGGGTAAAACTTACTATTCTGACTCCAGTCTCTGCAACAGATGGGAAAGTGTTGAATTTGGTAGGGGTGACAATTATTATTCCCACTCCAAACAGTGCTACAATGGGGAAAGTGCTTTTGGCTGAAGGGGTATCTGACCTCATGAAGCCTCAGTCAGCTACAGCCAGCAGCTTTGTACCACTGGAGATTTCTGATTTCCTAAAAAGAGACTTTGTTTGAATATAGAAATATTCACCAGACGTGTCCAGTGGCTCCCTGTTATAAATGGGAGTCTCTAGTTGGCAAGGGCTTGCACCTTTGTCCAAATAGGGACTCTTCTTCCTAGTCAGGGTAAGGGATTTACACTCCTAAAATAACCCCTGTCCACCCCCTTGATAGCTTGGCACGAGCAGTCAGGCTTATCTTAGAGGCTGTGTCTAAAGCATTTACACATAACCAACAGTAATACAGTGTAAGCATTACAAACGGACACCACACCAGTTTAGAAAAATATCCAATATTTGTATATACTTAAGACAAGACCAAAACAATAAAGATCCACAGTACAGTACTTTAAAAATCTTCAGTTATCACAGTATCTTTGAAAAGCAGTTCCTTGATGTTGATAGCTCTGTCTGCGGCCATGAGACCAAGGTTGTGGTGCGGCGTTGCGGCGGTGCCCTCTGCGGTGCCTTCAGGACACAGAGTCGGCAGGTGCATCATAGACGGCATCGGGCTTGAAGTCTTTGCTGTTCCTGAGACTTCTTGAACAAGGGGCAAGCTCTACCTCAACCCATTAGAGAAACTCACAAAAGTAGATTGCAGAAAGTTCAGTCCAGTCCTTTCACTGCCCAAGACAGAAGCAGCCACTGCAGGCTAACACAGCAAAGCACACAGCAAAGTGGTAGTTCCTCCTCACAGCTTCTCCAGCTCTTCTTCTTGATCCAAAAGAGTTCTAAAGTTCTGGGGTCTGGGTCCCCCTTTTTTTCCTCAATTTCTCTTTGTTCTCTGAAAGCAGAGAGGCCTTTGCTTAGTCCAAACCAGTTCTGTTCAGTCCTGTAGCACTTTGTTGACAAGACTCCTTCTTTCCTTTCACAGTGTAGGCCAGGGACATCAGATGTAATAAAGGAGGTGGAGCCAGCATTGTGGAGGGAAGGCACAGCCCTATTCAGGTCCCAGGTGCAACTCCTCCCACCCATCTACATGTAGATCTTGCTATTCAGCCCTGTGCTGACTCACCCTGTCTCCTGGAATCCCCCATCCCCTGTCACTCAAACTCCAGACAAGGAATACACAACCTAGCAGAGGCAGGCTTGGATGGTTAGACAAGAAAATCCCTACTTTCTAAAAGTGGTATTTTCAAACCCAGAATGTTAAAACCAACTTTACTAAAAGATGCATTTTATCGTTCAAGCATACTAAACACGAATTTCTACCATGTTCACTGGGTCAGTTAGGATTATAGGATGTAATAATCAAACTGCCCATTCTGGCCTATAGGGAACAGGTAGCCTTGCAATAGTGAAAAAATAAAAATAATTAATAG
This sequence comes from Triturus cristatus, assembly GCF_964204655.1. Lineage (NCBI taxonomy): Eukaryota > Metazoa > Chordata > Amphibia > Caudata > Salamandridae > Triturus > Triturus cristatus. The sequence continues at coordinate 1,330,650,150 of NC_140585.1, forward strand.
CATATACAATTAATATTTTCAGCTAAAACAAATTAAATAATTAAAAAACAATCTTTTTTACAACTATATTAATGGAAAATATATTAAAAATAGCATTAGTCCAAAAAACAATATTACGTACCTAAACAGTTTCTATTCTTGACAACTACATTTTTGCATCAAGATATTTCTACATCATAATATTTTTTTTCCAATGTTTCTGTCTCCTGATATTCACAAATTGATATTTTGTCGAAACACCTTTTTGAAAATAAATGTATTGACATGTAATTCAGGTAAGGGAGAATTCTCCTCTAAGTAATATTTATGAGGTCGTAAATATGTGGGATTTAAACATGTGTTACATTGATCCAGGTCTGAGTTACTGTCTGGAAAACACACTGCATGCTAAACAAGCTGAGAAAGTGGCATTTTTTCTTCTCTTGAGGTCAAAGACTTTTTGACAACTGTGTGCCAGGGATGAACAACAATCTTCTTTGAGAGTTGACTTCATATTTTTAATGTGTCTGCTGAAGGGAGCCATTTAAACAATGGTTAATCATACTTTCTCCCCCTGATGGCACATTAACCATGCCCTGAATAAAAACCTGCATTCCTTGGTAACTCCAGATGTGGATCTCAGACTGCATAACAAAGGGGGTCATTGGGATGGCGGAAGGCCCGCCACTGCCAGTCGTGCGGTGGCGGGCCCTCCGCCCTCTGATTGCCAATTTCTCCCCCACCACATTACAATGGCGGGGGAATAGTTCCGCAAACGTGGCGGGCGCAAAGACTGCCCTCCACGCTTCCACCACAGGCAATCGTCACGATTGCCTGGCAGAGTGGACAGGACTGGGGAAATGGTGGAGGTGCCTAGCAGGCACCATCCGCCAGATTACAATGCTGGCCTCAGACTGCCTTTCCATGACGTGGAAACCGCCATGGAAAGGCTGGCGGGATTGGGTTTGGGGGCCCGTTGCGGGCCCCCCTTGTCTTGGGGGGGAAGTGTTGCTGCACTGTACCACCCTGCATTTCCCTGCACTGAGTAGCAGGCACCATGTGGTGCATGCCACGTAGTGCAGGGAAAAGCACTGCATGACATTGCGAATGGTGCTGCAGCCAGCAGCACTGTCCGCAATGTGAAATCACTGGGATGCGCCCGCCAGTATAATTCAAGTGGTGGGACCGCTGCAGGACTGGCGGTCGGTCCCACCACCGCAACGATGGCGGGTGGACTCAGGTCTGCCCGCCATCATAATGAGACCCTAAGTTCTCAAATAACCCCCAAGTGGTTTACATTTTTAAATTTCCACACATTTGCTTATGAGGTTTTACTTCAATAGAAGGAATGACATTTTATTGTGGTCCTGGAAATTGTTCTTGACTAACTTTGCTGGCATTAGCATTACAGCACTGCCATTCAGTAATAAATTGGACAGTCATGTTTTTTCCCCAATACATGTACTGTAAAATTGCACATGATTCACCTATTCAACTTTACAGCAAGGCCATTCTACTTTGGCACAGGGAATGCATCAGTGGAATTAAATTTAAAAGTTATGTGTAGGTGGCTGAACATATATATATATCAAAACAATACCCTTTCAGGCTTAGAGTGACACATACATTATGCAAAAAAGAAGCAGAGAACTTTGGGTAGTTCTCAAGTTTAGGTGAAAAGCTGCTCCTGTATAGAGCGACCCAACACCAGCAACACTCTAAATTTGCTTACACTAAAGACGCTCCGACGAACTCCTGGAGCCTGTCGGAGGTGTCAGCCATTCCCTCTGCCCACTGCTGTCTGACTGACTGCATCGTAATGCAGCGGTCGGACCGCTATGTTGGATGTCAGGGGAACCGCCGCCGACAGCCTGTTGGTGGCAATCCCACCGACATCATAATCAGACCCTAAGAGCATTACAACTTAATTAGAATTTCTATTGTGGTTTTATTTGTACATTCTTTTTGTTATAAATACACTTTTTATATGTTTATAAACACAGTTCAGATATGTAGTTAATGTAAAGTGAATTAAGTTTTTGTAATGTAATAAAAAAAAGGCATATTTTTAGGTACTGCGGTACCTTTGTGGGTCCTTAAACATAGATGGACTACTACTCTGTAATTTTTAATCCTGATCATGGTTTCTGAACAAATCCGCAAGTCTGAATCTGAGGATTTGCCAAATGTCTTATAGATCACTGCAAATACACCTCCATTGTCTTGAATCACATCAGTGTGAACATATTTACATGTATATAAAAACCACTTTATACCAGTTTTCCAACAAACTTACCCATTTTGCCACTTTCGGAAATCCGTGAATTTATGGCTCAGATTCGTAAATTGACTCACAAGCACAATCAGACGTTGTCTTATGATTGGCTATATTAAAGACCTCACCCTTGCACATGGAAAGCCACACCCAAAAAAAGTTACTTCTCAAGTGAAGTCTCTAGAAGGGGGATTGAGAACCAGTGGTGCTCTGCTTTTACAAAATCGCTGACGCTACATCATCTGTCCAAGATGAGCATCCACAACCTGTTGAAAGTGAGGAGGAAAGTGCACCATCTCGCAGAAAAGAAAGTGATGTGTGGAAGCACTTTAATATACCTTCTGGGGAAAAGAAGGTAACAGCAAAATATGTGCTGGTCCATATTTGCTGCCAGCAGTTTTCCAGAGGCACTGCAAAGAAGTATTCACATGGGACAAGTTCATTGTGGAAGCACCTAAAAGCAATTCATAAAAGAGTCTACAACAAGATGATGTGAGAGAAAGCAGGTACAGCAGGACACTGAACCTCTACAGCAGCCTTGGGAGAACCATCATCAGCTGCAGTCATTACGATACCAGCTGCCTGTGAAGAATTGAGTGACATGGTTATTCACTGAGTGAAATGCCACATCCTTGTCACTGTAAAAATATCTTCTGTGGGTGCATTCTTGGATACAGTGAAGAAGCATCGCTGTTAGTCTTTTTTATTTTTTGCATCCAGTGGCAACATCATTTTTTTTGAAGACTTATGCCAGTTGCTTATTTTCATTTCCCCACCCTTACCCTTTTCACTACCCTGCTCACATTTTGTTAAAAAAAAAAAAAAAGAGGGACATTTAAAAAAAAAACTGTTAAAAACTTTATAGAAAATAAATGGTTCTTGTCAGAACCACCATCTACTCAAACAAAGTTTTGTAGAAAGATTTGCATGCCCTGGTCCCATTTTCCAAGTGGGCCTTTCTACTTAACACCATCTTTTTCCAAGAAGGTTTATTGTTGAATAATACCCACAAATAGGCAAATGAGTCAACCGCCTCCAGTTTCCACTCCTCTATATGGAAATTAAAGGATTTCTTAGAACATACTCCTGCAATTAAAACAAAGTATGTCAGAACATTTACACGCAGGTCTAACCTAGCCAAGTAGCACATATACCCCTGTGTTAGTTTCTGCAGTGCCATAGGAGTTCTTGACAGGAGCACTGCATCATACCCATGTATTCATCTATACAGCCTCTCACATATCCACTCATTCACCCATACAGCCTCTCAACATAGCCACTCACTTACCCATACAACCACTCACACATTCATTCACATATCCATACAACTACTTACATACCCACTCATACAGCCACTCACACAACCATTGATTCACCCAAGCAGCTACTCATATAACCAGTCACTCACAAATCAGTCACTTACACAGCCACACACTCACCCATACAGCTACACACACACCCACTTATTCATCTATATAGTGGGTATGCATAACACACCCACACACTCACCCATATAGCCTCTCAACCCAGTCAATAACTCATCTATAGAACCACTCACACACCCACACAACTACTTACATACCCATTCACACATCTATACAAAGAGCTAACCTTGTTTTTAATGTGTCCGTGACTGGATCGGTGTGAGAGTAGGTGTGCCAGTTTGTGCATCAGTGTATGCCTGGTTGTGTTATTGGATGTATTAGTGTTTGGTTAGGTGTGTAAGTGTCTGCTTTAGTGTATGATTGGCCACATCTATTTCTCTATTAATGTATGCCCAGGTGTGTCAGTGTATGCATTAGTATCAACACTGGGTGTGTCACTGTATGCATCAATGTGTGTCTGGGTGTGTTATTTGTTGCATTAGAGTTAGGTTAGGTATATCCGTGTCTGTATAGGTGTATGCCTGGACATATTAAAGTCTGCTTCGGTGTATGCCTGGATGTGTCAGTGTATGTATCACCTTATGCCTGGGTGTCTTGTTGGATGAATTAGTGTTTGGAAGGGTGTGTTAGCGTCTGCATAGCTTTATGCCTGTGTGTATCTGTGTCTGCATTGGTAAGTCCCTGGGTGAGTTTCCAATAGGATGCATTTGTGTTTGACTGGGTTAGTCAGTGTCTGCATTGCTGTATGCCTGGGTGTGTCAGTATCTGCACCGGGATACCTCTGGGTGTGTCAGTGTCTGCATCAGTGTGAGCCTGGGTGTGTCAGTGTATGCATCAGTGAGTGCCTGGGTATGTTAGTGTATGCATTAGTATGCTCCTGGATGAGTTAGTATATGCATGTGTTAGTGCCTGCATTAGCACTTGCCTGAGTGTGTTAATGTATACAATGCTGTATGCCTCCGTGTGGGGCAGTGTGTGCCTGGGTGTGTTACTGAATGTATTAGTGTTTGGATGGGTATGTCAATGTCTGGTTTGCTATAAGCCTGGGAGTTTCAGTGTATGCCTGGGTGTCTTATTGGATGCATTAGAGGTTCAATGGGTGTGTCAACGTCTGCATACCTCCATGCCTGGATGTGTCAGAGTCTGCATTGGTAAGGAACTAGGGGGCCTATTACGACCACCCGCCACCGTAACAGAGAACGGGGCCGTCCGCCAGAGGTGCAACGGCCCCGTTGTGGCCATTAGGATTCCACCACCACCGTGGCGGTGGCATGCCCCATCCACAACATGGTGGCGGGCGGTCCTCACCACAATGCTGTGGATGCATGTTGTGCACTGGCATGCACAAGGTGACGGGCACCGCACGGTGCCTGCCACCTTGTCCATGCCAATGTAGGGGGTACCATAGGTACCCACCATGTGCAGCCCCCACCCCCCAACACTCTGGGGGCCCGCAACGGTCCCCCAAAAGCACAACAAATGCCTTTCCATGGCAGCAATACTGCCATGGAAAGGCACATCTCCGCCAACATCATGATATGGATGGTGGTGTCTTGCAGACACCGCCACCATATCATGCCCTTTTTCCGCCCGGTCGACGAAAAGCGGCGGACGGTCTTTCTATCCGCTACGGACCCCTCAGCGATCCTAATGTGGCGGGGGGTCAATCATGGTAGGATGGCGGGCGGATCGCCCCTGCCAGGCCAGCGGTGGCTACCGCGGGGCCCGGCGGGGGAGATCCGCCCGCCATCCTAATAGACCCCTAGGTGTCTCATTGTGTGTGCCAGTGTGTGCCTGGGTGTCTTATTTAATGGATTAGTGTTTGACTGGGTGCGTCAGTGGCTGCTTTTGTAAGTGCCTAGGTGTGCCAAAGTATACATGATTGTCTTATTGGATGCACATATATTTTGTTAGCTGTGTCAGTGTCTGTATTGGTGTATGCCTGGGTATATCAAATCAAAGTCTGCTTTAGTCCATGCCTGGGTGTGTCAGTGTATATGTCAGTGTATGCTTGGGTGTCTTATTGGATACTTAGTGTTTGTATTGGTGTGTCGGTGACTGCATTACTGTATACCTGGGTGTGACAGTGTCTGCATTGGTAAGCCCCTGGGTGTGTCAGTGTGTGCATCAGTGTGTCCCTGGGTGTTTTATTGGATGCATTACCGTTTGGCTGGGTGTGTCAGTGTATGCATTGATGTATACCTAGGTGTGTCAGTGTCTGCATTAATAAGTCTCTGTGGGTCTCAGTGTGTGCCTGGGTGTATTAATGGATGCCTTAGTGTGTGGCTGGGTGTGTCAGGGTCTGCATTTCTGTATGCCTGAGTATGTCAGTGTCTGCATTGGTAAGTCCCTGGGAGTTTCAATGTGTGCCTGAGTGGGTTTTTAGAAGCATTAGTGTTTTGCTGGATGTGTCAGTGACTGTATCAATGTGTGTCTAGGTATGTCAGTTGCTGTATCAGTGTGAGCCTGTGTGTTTGAGTACCTCTATCTGTGTGTAGCTGTGTGTGTGCATTGCTGTGCAAATGTGTGACTAGGTATGTTAGTTACTGTAGCAATTGATCAGTATATAACAAAAAAACTGAAATATTTATTACTTATATAATTAATAGAATTACAAAAGTAACTTACAATTTGAACAATGCATAAACACATAATTAAAAAAATAACAAGACTGTGATGATATGTATTAATATAAATAACCATTTCATTTTCCCTTTTTACTGTTAAGCAGTCATCATTGAACAGTGGTGAAAAAACAACCATAAAGATAGTAAACAAAATAATTCCGATAACGAACGAGACTCCTCCATGCTAACTAGTTACGCGACCCCCAGCATAAAATCATTGGAATTGGAAAGAAGACTGATTGGACATTGATTTTATGATACACATGGTGTTGTGCTCAGGATACTTGTTTCTGTTGTTGTAGGACCGGTTTTCTGGTCCTTTTTCTGGGGATATGAGTGGCTGCCCTCTTCCTTGGAGCACACAATATAATTAGCTTGCACCTGACTGTGCGGACTGCAATTTTTTTTGCGCATAAGTGCCTTGCCACATTGTGTTTTGCTTTCCTAGTAAACAATATACTGCACACTATCTCATTGCAATTAAGGAAAAGTGTGCATTGCACTCACTACAAATAAAAAACATAACACAACGTATTTAACTATTCACAAATATAGTTAACCACTTTATACACATGCAGGTCTATCTTTACACCAGCAAGAACAAAGGAAAGGGATGTCTGTAAGCATTTTAGAATAGCTTCAAGGCAAAAGATTACAGCTAAAGATGTGCAGTGAACCTGTGCCTGTACAGCTCCTCAATGTTCTCTCAGTTTAATTTCAATGTTTGGTAACATCTATTTTAATTCCAAATCTCCAGTCATAACTCCTACAAACCACCACCTCTCCTTGTAGAAAACAAGCTAAAATGGCAGCCTCTTACCATGTGCTTTTATTGATGCTACTCTAGTTAACAAGTCATAGGCTTCCTTTAATCTTTCTTTTTTCTTATACCCCTTCTAAATGGTCAACATTTTTAGCCCTGTCCATGTTTCCTGCAGAGGCCCAATTTGGTTGGGTTTTTCATGACTCCATTGGTCCATCACGATGCTCAGCACGGCCCCTTGTGTGACTTTGGAGCAAGAGTTGCGGATTTACACAGGGGTTGCGCAGGGCCCACCATGGATCAGCTGATCTCGCAAGTATCCCCAAAAACATTTTCTGGCATTTTATTGCCGATTAATCATGCTCTCCCCACATTTATTACACACCCATAGGGTCAGGATACCTTTACCCTGACCCATTCATCTGTTTTACATGCTTCTTTTCCTCCCCGGTGACCCTTAAAATGGCAGCCACAACTTTTCTCTCATGTTGCAGCCAGCCAATCCAAGCCCTGCTGTGGCGGTTGGAGCTGTGGATTCCTCACAGGTGGATCCGCGGAGGGTCCGCATGCCTAGATATGCTAATCTGGGTTTCTTTTCATATTTCAGAAACTACTGAATGGATTTACACCACATAACAAAAATGACTATTTCAGGACCAAGACCTACTTTTCTGCCAAATTTGGTGTAATTCTGTCCAGCGGTTTGGGCTGTAGTCATGTTCAAAATCCCTATGGGAAATTGTATGGGGAAAATGTGTTTTTGGACCGCCACTTTTCAAAATTTCATGAAGAATCATCAAATGGCGCCAAAATTATTGTCAAAACAAACAAGCATTGGCATAGCCAATAGGTCTCGCTTTTGGGACCTTATAAGTATTTGTTTATGCAGCACAATATCCTTGGTGCAACAACATCAACTGTTGCATGACTAAACACTTATAAGTTTCCAAAGGCGAGACCTATTGGCTATGCCAATGCTTGTTTTATTTAGGACCACAACTAGGAAAAAAGCTGGCGATTTATTAACAAGCCAAATTCACTGGGGGGGGGGCTTCAAAACCTTTTGTCACTTGAGGCACTTGAGGCACAACAGAGGCAGGAGGTAAACCACCGCAGAGTAAAGTCCAAGGCAGGGCATAAAAAAAAGACAGGCAGAGGCAGGGTCGAAACGAGAAGAAAGAAAACCTCACCAGAAATTCTGGCAGGGTGCCTCCACACCGGCATACTCTCTCGGCACCCCCCTCTCAGTGCTGGAACACCAGGCGCTCCCAGGGGAACCCAAAAGAAAGCGAGGCAAACACCCGGAAGGCACCCAGGAGGCAGGGAGGCAACAATCCCCACCAGAACACCAGCTCGCAGGCAGCAAATCCTCACCCAGTCCAGTTCAATCGGGCTAGGGAGGAGACAGCCCGGAGAGCTCACCGGAGATGGCACCTCATGAAACAATGACAAACCCCCAACAGAAGGCTCCAGGACAATAGTGGACCAGGTAGGTGAAACCTCCTCAACAAAAATAATTATTCCACTGGCCCAGGGACGTCAAACACTGCACGTAGAAGCATGTAGTCCGATGGAGTAAGGGAGCAGTTTACGGCCGGACAAACCCGCTGCCATGTTCCCCACTGAAACACGTGTTAATGAAGGAACAATGTTCTCTACAGCCAATGCTTCTCAACATTAGTGGACATAAAATGGTTATCAAAACCACATTCTGTCTATAGGAAATCTGGAGAAAGTACAGATCTTAAAAAAATGTAAATTCAGTTCAGTAGATTAAAGATGCAGCTCCGTTGAAATGTCATTCATTGTCATTGAAATCCAGTCAGTGAAAGCTTGAAACCCAGTCTTAAGTTTCCTACATCTAGCAGTTTCCATGGGGAAAATAGACTAACTTTGAACTCCTGGAACCTCTAAAATACTGACTGACTGATAAACTCGAAGCATTGTATTACACACTTGTCATATTAATGATTACACTGTCCAAGCCATGTTAATATTTACATTAATTAATCAGAAGGATCTCTAGACACTGCTGACCTAAATGCTGCAGCACATTAGAACAAGCAAAAGCGCTCGAGCACCAGCAGGGGGAGGGGAGAGAGGAGGGGGCCTGCGCGATTCCCTTGCGGGAGCAACCGGCAAACCACGATAATTGATACCATATGGTGCTGTCGCTCGCTTCCGCAAGGGAATCGCCACACGTGCACGCGTTGCCTTTGAAGGCAATGGAACACATGCACATTTTTTGGGGAAAAAGGGAACCAATGGCTAAAGGTCTCCTCCTACGCAGCACTTGCGCGCTGCGTAGGCGAGACCTAAAAACACTTTTCCTATATGTGTGTATATATCTCCCAAAAACATGGCTGCCACCGGCCCCTGCTACTGCGGAGTGGCCATTGCATACACATACTAGTAGTCAGGAGCAGGCTGGGAAATTTTGATACAGTATCCTTTTACATCCCGCCTTTTTGTCCCATAGACTATTATGTGGAAGCTCCTGGAACCTTCCAGCCCTGGGAGGGATTATGCTTTGCCGCCTTTGCAGGAGGGTCACCTGACCTGGGGGTATAAGAGGAAAGGAGTGAAACCTGACTAGTTAGTTGGGGCACCATTGGACCTGGGGGAACCTCTGCCGGAGCGTAGGCGGTTGGGCCTAGGGGAGAAGCCTACACTACTGGGACTGACTGAGTCTAGGCCCTGCTGTGCCCAAGTTAGATGAGGGACTATGCCTGCATGCTGATCTTGCCTGGTGAGGGGGCAACCCAGGGGACCATCTCAAGTGTGCTGCAGGGACCCACCCTGCCTCTGATGCCTGCCAACTCAACTCCCCCTTCACCCCCTTCTCAGCCTGCCAGGGAGATCTGCCATCTTCTTCTGCTCCCACCAAGATAAGTGCTGCCCTGAAATTTGGACTGTCATGGTGCGCTCTGCAGGACCAACAGGTAAAGCGCTGTGCCCATCTAGCGCTGTGCTGCCAGGACTGTGCCCCCAAGACAGAAGTTGCCTGCTGTTACGCGCTGAGTCACCTCACAGCGCTATCTTCCTGCTCCAGGACTGAATTGTGGCTGTTCCCCCCCCTGCCTGCACGTGGTGCCTTGTAAACGTGGTGTCTTGTAAATGTGGTGCCTTGTAAACGTGGTGCCTTGTAAACATAAACTGCCCCTTGACAACGCGGAGTATTGGCCTAAGGTGTTGATGCTCTTTTGAGGCCAGACTTCTGGAAAGGCATGAATTGCCCTCCCCCCTGAGAACTACCTGCACGGGTGACCTGAGCTAATTAACTGTGCTGAGAAGTTGTTGGTGCTAACCCAATGAGTGAATTTACCCCAGTTTTGCTCAGTAAATTGATTGTTGTATTGAATTGCCCTATTTGATGCCCAGGAATGAATTAATTGTTGTATTGAATTGCCCTATTTGATGCCCAGGAATGAATTAATTGTGGTATCGAAATGCCCTACTTTGTTCACAGGTATGAATTAACTGTTGCGCTGAATAGCATTGCTCTATCTGCAGGAAGGAATTGATTGTTGCCCTGCGACCATTGCTTTAGTCCTTTAAATGAATTGATTGCTATGTTGAATTACCTTCCCTATCCTTGAATACATTGATTGGTACATTGAGGAGTATTGATCCAGTGATATGAATGAATTTATGGTTGTCTTGCATCTGCCCGCCTATTCCTGAAATGAATTGATTTTCCCCTCTTTGAAGTAGATAAAGAATTTTGTTTTCATCAAACCACTTGGGGGCATATGTATCAACATCTCCATTTGCGATTCTCAAATAGCGATTTTTTGAGAATCACTATTTGAGAATTGCAAAACGGGATGTATTTAAAAAATCGCACACATTTTGCGATTTCTTAAAATTCCTTAATTGCGATTAGCAAATTGCGAAATCGCAATTAAGGAATACCTTCCCATTCATTCATATGGGCCAGGAGGCCCATAGCAATGAATGGGAAGTCCTTCTCAATTTGCGAATCGCTATTTGCTAATCGCAAATTGAGAATATTTTCAAAGGTGCAAGGGTGTCATGATGGCACCCTCATGCACCCCTGAAATCAGCATGTGTGCACATATGGCGCACATACATGCCCTAAGGGCATGTATGTGCACCACATGGCACTTTGAAATATGCAAAAAAGTGCATATTTCATAGAAATCGCAAATTACCACCAACTTGAAGTTGGTGGTAATTTGCGATTTCTTAAGGAGAAATCGCACAACTTGGGTGCGTGTTACATTGCATTTAAGAAATCGCAATTTGCGATTTCTTAAATGCTTACGCAAACTTAAGAAATCGCAAATTTAGCGATTCCTTAAGATAGCGAGGCTGAAATGCCTCATACATCTCCTTTTGTGATTTTGTATTCGCAAACGCTGTTTTTTTGCGATTCGCAGCGTTTGCGAACACAAAATCGTTTGATACATATACCCCCAGCTGCCGTGTCCTTCATTGCGTACGCAAGGCTGAATCTGTGAGAGTGAGTGCTGCACAACTGCTTTACACATTGCCTTCGAGTGCCTTCCTACCTCGCGCCAAGCTACCACGTCGGAATTGATGACCCCAGTTCTAACACTATATAAATATATTTTTTTTTGTACAGCGTGTTTTTGTACCACTCGCATATATGACAAAGGCATCTGCCGGCAGAAAGAAACAACTGGCAAGGAAAAGTGCTGCACCATATAGAAAATCTGCATTTGTGAATAAGCTAGGTAACTCCTAAGTGATCCCAGTAAGCCAAAAGGAATGGGCGTATAATATATAGTGTAACATGCTAAATATAAAAGGAAATTATGCCAATTTAGGTACATGTTGCAACAAACTGTTTGTACCTATGCAGGAAATGATATACTTTCAGCTGTGCAATTCTAATCATAAGTTGACGTATATTGTTACAATTGCACTCATTAAAGGACTTTTTCACTTTTGATCTACTTCAGTGATTGAAAGTAGTTTTTTTTAATTTAAGTAGTGGAAATGTAACTTTTGAAAAGTGTGCGTTGTTGTGCCTGGATGTGAATGTGCTCAAAAACATTTCTTCCTGCTGCCTTTCTTCCCTTGATTTAATTAGCATCACAACTAGGCCTGCTAGCCTGCTAAGGTATCATGTCATGATTTTTTAGGGCAGGAAGACTGTTGCAGTGTTAAGAAAATGAATACTCAGTTAGGACGAGTCATCCGCGTGCTTAAAGGAACAGATGATAGTACAAAGGCTTCTCTTTTAAGTGTAAGTCCCAAAAAGGGACACTAGTAACAGAAATCGATCCAATTTTTCATACTCAAAGCTCTCTCTGACATTTGTTTTTGCAAAGAGCATGGAGGCAAGCCTTTCGAAGAATAAAGTCTGGGGTTGTTTCCTATTTCTATAGCAGTGGGCCTTGCAAGGGAGACCCATCTACAGCACATAGAGTCTAGTTGGGGCCGTTTTGAATGAAGGACTCTGGGAAGGTTTACAGTAAAGTAAAATATCAAGTGCCCAAAAAAAAATGTGTCTTTTCATGGAAATGTTGCCTGTATTGACTATAGGGAATTCTACAGTAACCACTTAGGGCCTTATTTACAAGAAGTGATGCATCACAGCTGCAATGCAGTAATGCGTCAAAATGCAATGTGCCGACGTGCAACATCGCAAAACGCCGGATACCTAAATTGCCACACAATGTATTATTGCAGGAAGTATTAGCTGTCCTGAAAAAGCAGCAGATCCTAATAAATGCGATGCTTCCTTACGTGGTAGAACAGGGAATGCTGGTGCAGGCATGTCTTCCACATCCTCAGCCCCTGATGTGTTTGTTCCTCTTCCAACTAAATTACATACTACAGCCCCCCTGAATAGCCAACAGACACATCAGAGGAAGAGGATATATATGAGACACAATTCCAGGGTAAGATTGGGCAGTAGTATTTGCCTGTATCACATGTACTGTGAAACCTATGAACTCTGATCATAACCGTTTCAGTGTCAAAACAGTAGCTAATAACCTCTTGTATATTTGTCCATATGCTGCACTCCACCATTGCAGGGTTGTTGATGTGTCTGCATTTCCATAGTGGCACTGTTGTTCACCTCCTCACTAGAATTCTTCTTGCCTACATGTGTCTTCAAATGTCTTCCCCCTCAAACCTGTTTGCACATCCAAAGTCTTGCTTCATGATTTTGTTTTTGATTCAAGGACTGCCGCTTACCCATTGTTTTCTGTGAGACCTGTATATAAATATGAACACCTGTGCCAGTGTGTTGAATGCCCCTTCATGTGTCTTCCAAAGCAATATGTCCATGTAGCAACAGCATGTACAACTGCAAACATCGGAAGAGAAGATCAATCCATGGTCATCTTACTACATAGCCACATTGAGAGTAAGCAGTCATTTCAGAACTCATGATGCATGCTAAGTAGTTATCTTTGACCCTAAGTCTCATTCATGCTCTGCAACATGTCTAATAAACAGTAATTGTCAGGAACTGTAGTATCAATATTCAGTTTGCTGGACACTACCATAGTGATCATGCAGGACATAAGAGGGTTTTCATCACTGAATGGGACATTGATGTGTGTGCTTGTGGTTGCCATTTGTGTATGAGCCAACACCTAATGGTAAGAATGCTGCAACACCAACAAGAATCCTCATAATACCTGTTGCAACACATACACATGCACTTGGAACAGCAAGGTGTCAATGAAATGGGCAGTTTGTACATCTACCAACAGAGTATTTTTTATTTTACAGAGTTTTATATAGCGCGAACTTGACCCGAATCGGGTATCAGGGTGCTATACATAGTACCAGTTGCGTTACATGAGGACACATTTATTTTTGTTAGGCACGGGGAGATTAAGTGATTTGCCCAGAATCACAGGATGTTCAGCGACATTGCCGAGACTCGAACTCAGTTCCCCGGATTCAAGGTCAACTGCCCTAGCCTTTAGGCCAACTCCTCTCTCCAGAATATGGCCTAAAGTGTCCTATGAAGAGTGGGGAAATGTCAAGTAATCAATCAAAAATGTGATGATGATCCATAAAAAATGTGCCATACCCACGCACACAAGTCCACATACACAACTTCAAAGTACATTGAATGGGACCAAGACCTCAAACGCATAAATGTCAGCTGTCATGCTGCCCAACAATAAACAAGAGTGTATCAGTCCAAACAGGTATTTTGATACTTTAAAAATATTACTGAGAAATCTTAACACTATTGTAGAAACCATACAAAACCTAATGCACAAAATCTTGACCTAACATATCTTACTAAAACTAGCCTAGTCTAACTTATCACTAATCTACTTTAACTAACCTTAACTAAATCTATGCCATCTAGGTACTCCATGGGGAATATTATGCAGTATGCAAGAAGGTTCCAGAAAGGAGAAGCCAGCTATTTTCATAGGGTGTAGTGACATGTGTCCAGACCAGAGACACAATGTCAATGTGCACTGTATGGATACATCAACATTGCATACTTCACAATAGGTCACCTGTCAGGGCAATTACAGCCCATTCATCCCAACTAATTTTGTCTGCTGCTAAGTTTTTGGACACTGCCGAATAGGCTTCTGGTTGATGTCACATTAGCTCACATGTTTACCACAATCACATTTGACTCACATGCAGGACTCAGAAGGATGTGTAGGCAACCCTGATGTAGGCTGACATCAGAAATATACATGTTGCTTGTGGCCAACTAAGTATCACCAATGAGATGATGACATGCCACAATGGAGTCATGGCGTCTCTGATATCAGTTGGGTACTAGTTGTACTACACTCCTTTGTTACTATCATGATTGATTACATATAACGTAACAACACATCTCCCTGACATATGACATTTTCTGCATGTTCCTGAACCTCATTTTGGCCATGTGCACTTGCTCACATGTACTGATGATAATAGTTCTTCCTGAAGCAGTCCTTGACACTTTCATCCAGTGTTATGACAGCTCATGGTTACACATGAACATACAAATGATACTAAACTTTTTTTCATGCTTTAACTGCTCAGATCACATCAAATCTTTGGGATGGCCATTCATATTAAGAAGCCACAGCCTCGCAGCAAGTGTGTCCACATACACAAGAAGGTAAATGCATGGTAATCAGCTATGCACACTGCTATGGGTGCCTTCATATATGTTGTAGGCAAATCAAAGTAGATTGTGGGAATCATTCTCACACAGCCTACACCCCTGGGTAAACCTACATACATGACCTGCTCATACATACTGATGATGTATAGCCCCAGGCCTTCCCATCCAATTTGTCTCAGACATGAGGCATAATAAATGGTGCTGTGAATGATAGTTTGCATCACAATCTAAACTTTCAGATACACAGCAGCACTAGTAGCCTTAGTGTTGTGCTGCAGTGAGTGAAAAGACGACTACAACCATAGCCCAATTTTCAAATGTATGGTTCATTTTGGTCTATCACCTCAGCACTAGCACACAATGTTTTGCCATGTGCCAGTGCTGGCAAGGTGTAAGGGTGTCTGCATTGTAGAGAGGTTTGTATTTGTCTTGGTAGATAACAATTCCAGTTCAAATCTATTGTGTTGTGATGCATTATTCCTCTTGCTATGTGTGCTGCACAATGCAGCACACATGGATAGAACAACATTAAAGGTCAAATAAAATATATGTCTCCTGGTATTGTCTGTTAAAGACCATGTATACTCAGGCTACTTGTTAGTCCCTACCCCATACCTTGCCAATATGGTGCAGCGTCAATACAGCAATGGTTGTTGGAATGGAATGTCCACTGCAACACCCATAAGTGGTGCTGGAATTGGGGCATTGGTTACAGGTCATCATGAAGCTACGTAAACTGGTTTTCTGTCACCTTGTAATTGATGTAAAGGTGTCAATGTCACCAGAACGTTTAAACCAGTGACGATGGGGTGAATTGTGAACGGAAACAGAGTCCTCAGGTGGATACTTTGATGTGACACCTACCAAGATGGGATGTAAAGACACATGTATGGTACAGCTTGCCTGCATATGCTGATGATAGTTGTGGCACATGTAAGTGTCAACATTTCATGCAAATAATCCTAAGTAGCCTTCTTGACCAATCAATGTATAGCTTGATACTCACTGGTAGCATTAGGCTTCTAAAACCAGTCCACATCTCCTCTTGTGTAGGCATGGGTTCCACCTATGAGATATTAACAGCGGTACACAGACCTGTGAATGTAGGGCAAACAGTGTACAGTGAATGCATGGAGCACAGTACATAGCCATTACACAAGCAAGATAATGCCATACAATGGCTTTTGTTCGTAAATACATGTTGTTATGACAAAGTGATGGGTATTGGTATGTCATCACGCTGTCATGCCAGTACATAGTAGGCATATCAGCCATTGAAAGCACTGAGTTCAGTGCAGGTAGAAGATGTAACGTACCTTGCTACAGTTCTTATGGTTGTTTAACTGTCCTTGCTGTCTGGCTAGTTACATTGAAAGTTCCAGAGGGCTGCCCTCAGGTGGCGCACTGTCAGTGCGACTCCTGAGAGCTTCTTTGACTATGCAACCATGTCTGTAATATGGCGCAGATGCAGAGTCAAAAGTATTCCCTAATCTGCATGTGGCACACCCCGATGCAAATGATGTATGTACCTTTCCACTATATGTTGTGTGCTTAGAGTGGATGTGTATGTTATCCTTTGGGCTATCACTTTGCTCAGTGTTGTGTCTAATGTTGTTTGTGTGAGGTCCAACATGCCTTGCACTGACACATGCATATGTCCATGACTACACACAGTGGTCAGTGCTAGCTTACATTAAATGCATATAAATGCATTGAAATAGCCTGTGGGCACATGTCAACAAACATGTCACCACTCACTTTCACACCATGATGCCATAATACGTTTAGTGCCACAATTTACCAATGTGTTCCCATAATCTTCTATAGCAACCATGGAGGTATGCATGTGTTGACTTGTGCAACTATGGAGCTTCTGTGGATATTTATTGTGTTGCATGTATGAAGCATGTGACACATACTGATGGCACTATCAGCTGTGATGGTCACTCTAGGCCTAAATTATGAGGCCCCTTGAGGCACTTTAGCACTGCCGGTGCATCACTTTTTAGACTTTCTAGTGCCATGATGTGCTGTGGCATATTTACAGATCCACGCTTAGGAAATTAATGTGGCTGTTCATGGCCTTGTGAAGATGTGCCCCTTTCACACAGTACACTGCCTGAAATGGGCGTTCCATGGGTGTTGCAGTGGGTGTTTATGCGCAACACCCATGGAACTGTAAGCAGATATTTTCTAACAATTGAAAAGCTGGGAATTGATCAACAAATGACAACATCCCAGGGGTGGCATTAGGGATTGGCAGTGAGGATAATAAAAGCTAATAGCCAAATAAAAAATTGCAATGTTTGCTGCATTCTGCTGCACACAAAGGAAGAGGAAATCACCTGAATGTATTGATTTTGTGCTGGGAGGTGTCCTTTCCTGCACAAAATCAATCATCCCCGCAACACAGACACACTTGCACCATCGTTCAAGGGTGCCTGCATTGGTTGATGGCAGCCCATTGTGTGCTGGTTCAGGGGGAAAGGACAGGAATGTGCCATATCTCAGGGATACAGTGCTTTCCTGGGCTTGAATTTATTTGGCACAGAGCAGTGCAGCACCATCCCCTGCTGCACTTTCCTGCATCAAACCCTCATAATGAGGCCCTGAGATCTACCAGATGTCCAACTATTCTGACAGATCATTGGTATATATTAGTTTGAAATGTTGCTTACCTACAAGGAGACCATAGCCACATTGCCTATTTTGGAAGTGGTCATTGATGATGCTGTGGCTGAATTGTATACATCATGGAAACTACCAGGATATTTAGCCATGGCATTTGTTAAGAGTCAGCAATGTTCCACAATGGCCTGGACATTTGAGTGGGTGTGCTTCCTGTTACGGTAGAGATGGACAGTCGCAGCAGGAGGGACAAGTTGCCCATGCGTACAGTCAATGCCACCAAGAACATGTGGGACATCTGCAATGGCATAAAAGCCTTTTTTTATCTCCAGCTGCAGCTGTTGGGTGTTTGGGAAATGGAGGGACTGTGATGGGAGGTGAATTATGGGTTGCCTGGCAAAACACCTGCCACTCGTGCTGCTGTGGTCTGGTAGGAGCCTGAGGCCAACATGTGTAAAACTGCCAGGAGCTTGGCCTATGGTGGGATGTTGCAGACCCTGGCAGTTGGTGGCTGAAGCCATGGCAAGAACTGATGCAGCAAGCTCGCAATGGACGCCCTCCTGAGGTGTTTATATCTTATAACCTCATCCTCCCTAAGCCCAATAAGGGTAGTCCTCTGATGGTAGATGCTCTCCCTTCTCCTGCGTTCCTTTCCAATGGTGGAGGTGGGGGTGGTTGTGGTATATGTGCTGGTGGCACTTGTGGTCTTCTCCGTGCAATGTCTAGCTGCAATATTAAAAGGTCCATATTATCAGATTTTATTTCATACTGTCCTGCCAGGCTCCTTTTTTATTGCAACAGCGCATGCTCCATTTCCTATATGTGGGTTTGAGAGACTAAGATTCTAAAGCAATTTTGAATCTGCGTGATGCAACCCGAGAATGCGTCGGGTCGCAGAATATTTGAAATATCCTTGTGTCTGTATTATGGTAAAAGTCACATTGGAATTCCTACATTGCATATATTAATACTTACATGGCACAGCAGGTTCTGACGCTAATCCATTCGGACGCAGGACTCTCGTACATTTTGCATCTCCCTAAATGTGTCAGTATGTAAATATGTTGTGAAAAAATGCTGCTGTGTCACAAAAAGTGACATAACGATGCTGCAAGGGGCTTGTAAATATACCTCCTAGTACCCAGTGAAAAAAATGGCACCTCGCAACCACCTCCAGTGAATATTCCTGGACATGAAATACTGTTTGAAGGGGAAAAGAATTAATGATTTTAAGAGCCAGAAAATGTGTGAAATCCCAAGTTAAAGACTGGGTTTATCTGACCCCCAACCTCCATTGCAGTTACCCAGGCACAGCTCTATCATCACTCACCAGTCATTGACTCAGATTCATATTTTTTGTACTGTAAACCTTCAAAACCTAAAGTTCCTCTAAACTGGTTTGAACCATGTTTGTGCCTTTTTCATATCACACATTTCTTAATTTTTCTAACCTGGTTTGGGGCTTTTACTGTTTTTTGATTAGAAGGACTTGGTACTTTTTGAGCTTAGCATACATTCCTCTGGAGAACTGTTTGGGAACGACAGGAAACGGGACAAAATGCAACGTGGACACACCACATTTTTACAGTGAAAACCAACCCTTTTTTTCAAAGTGCCTAGCTGTGGATTTTGAACCGTAGCTCTGACGGTTCTTAGGGAAACCTAGCAAACCTATACATTTTGAAAAACTAGACACCCAGGGGAATCAAGAAGGGGGGTAACTTGTGTAGCTCTCAACAGGTTCTGTTACCCAGATTTCCTTGCAAACCCCAAACTTTGTCTCAAACAACACATTTTCCTCACATTTCTGTGATGGAAATTCTGGAATCTGTGTGGATCCAAACAATTCTATTCACCCGGTATTCCCCAAAGTGTCCCGATCCACGCAACCCATACCTCCCTGGACTCCCCCAGCTGTCTAGTTTTCAGAAATGTGTGGTTTTTGTAAGATTCCCAAGATGGCCACCGAGCCCCGGGCCATATACACAGGTAACCCTCTTTGCAAAACCAAGGGGGATGTTCACAAGGATCTATCGCCGAGTTAATGGCATTTTATGGCAGCCAAAGTTGCGATAAACTTATCACCCAATCACAAGCTGGTGTTAACAGTCCACAGTACCAGTTTACCTGTGATAGCAGCCGCAAAAAATATTGCCACATATGACCCCCGCAACTATCGCTAATAAGATGCAGAGTAGGTGTTCCCATGCCAAAAGCTGCGACAACACCACTCCACAACATTTTCAATGACCAGCCAGAACTGCGATCAGAACACAAAACAGGCAATAAGGTGCGTTAGCAGCAGGAAAATAACACCTGCTCTGACCTGGTGCAAAGTCGGACCACAGCCTGCACCACAAAAGGGAGCACAGCCCACAGCCACATCGGAAGGGCAACAGATGCCATGGAGCCACTGGTAATGTGGCCCGGACACCCAAGAGGGCCACAACACCCACCGTCACCACAGTAGAACCCCCCCCTCCCCAGCACCCCCGACCAAAGACATGCCACATCAACTACACCTAAACATGTACAAAATAATCCGCTTGATGTCGCACAATCACAACTGGTAACATGCATGTGTCGTCACAAAAATGAGCATCACACATTCACTTTCGAAGCAACAAATGAAACTTTATTAAAATGAACACTGAAATGAAATGAAGACACGTGGCGGCTCCCCTCGGGACAATCTGTAGGTCACAGCCTGCAAGACAAAAATCATGATGAGAAGGTGTGTCCTGCGCACATCAAAGGGCAGCCAGAGAGCGAAGGAGAGAGAGGAAGAGAGGGAGAGAGAGAGATAAGAAGAGAGGGGGAGAGAGAGAGAGAGAAGACGAGAGGGGGAGAGAGAGAGAGAGGTGGAAGGAGAGGGGGAGAGAGAGAGAGAGGTAGAAGAAGAGAGGGAGAGAGAGAGAAGAGAGGGAGCGAGAAAGAGAAGAAGAGAGGGGGAGAGAGAGAGATAGAAGAAGAGAGGGGGAGAATGAGAGAGACAGAAGAGAGGAGGAGAGAGAGAGAGAAGAAGAGAGGGGGAGAGAGAGATAGAGTGCTGCCCCTGCGCACCCTGGCCACACTGCTCACCTGCTGCCACCGGTGTGTCTGCAACCACTTGCCGGTATTGTATAGCAATACACCAGGTCACACATCTGAGACAGAGCCGTCATCTGAAACAGAGTCCAGATACATGATTGGCACAGTACACACAATTGCACAAGACAACATCGCCTGCCCACCCATGCACACCCAGGCAGAAGCACCCCAGCCCCTCCCGCCACCCCTCAGACCATGCCCGCCCATGCACTCCCAGGCCTCACTGCTCACCTTCCGCCACAGGTGTGCAGACAGGAGGTCCCACCACGTGCCGCTGCAAGCCACAAGCCCGGGGCCCGCGGACATGGCACCCTCCACACCATGCAGCCCCCCTCCGCAGGCCACCAGGTCTCACGTTTGGTGCTGGATCTTGATTACTCCATGGCAGAGGACATCCCAGTGCACCCGGCACCATCGCAGGCTGCACACCCGCTTAGCCCAATGGGTGCCACTAACTCTGGGATCCCGGAAGCGACGCCACATGGCGGTAGGCCCGCGCTGCCCACTGGCTCTGGCCTGCACTGCGGTCCAGCAGGGCACACAAAACCTGAGCTGTCTGGACTGCCAGAACGGGGCGTCATCGCAGGCTGCACACCCGCTCAGCAGCTTAAGGTGCCACTAACTCAGTGCACCCAAAGCCACCGTCCCATGGCGAGGTGCCTGCGGCAATGCTCCGGGTGTCACTAACACTGTGCGCAACAACTCATGGGCCCTTTATGATTGAGAACCGTGGAGCATCCGTCATCCAGTCACCACCAGCTGAGGGGAATGTGACGTCATCTGCCCCTTATGTTGGCAGAGTCACATGGCCTGTGACGCCTGTGCCGGATGGGTGTGGTGTGCGTGCAAACTTCCCTTAGGGAGTGGCTGTGACATGCTGACAACTAGACCAGTGACCTGCACACCACCAGGGAGTACGCCTGTGACGGGTAGCAATGAGGCCCCCCCTTGGAGCGTAAGCGGAGTGGTCTGGCCTGCCGTACGCCGGATGAGTGCAGGGCTTGCAACAATGACTCGTGGGCTCTGGGCATGGTTCAGTCCATGTCCGGACATTGAAGTGACTTATGCGTGTGTCCCTGTTGTAGTGTTTACAGCACTCGGTTCACAATATGCAATCTAGCACACTCTGACTGGCATCCCACAGGATGAGCATCATTGACGCAAGGGAAATCACAGACCCTACATTCATCCACACATTCATACATGAATGATGAAAGATATGACACAGTAGTGCGTCACTGGATGTTTATTTCACATCCAGTGCAGTTCTGCAGCTGGAGTGGTACAGGGCAATGCCGAGCACACTACACAATATGGGCCCGTGGAGGGCCAGCCAGAGTCCGGATGACAAGTACTGCGGAAGAGGAAGGGTACAGTCCGCAGTCTGATTGCTGTGTCATTGGTCATCAAACAGGATATGGCAGTCCATGTCGCTGTCCAAGGTGAGTGCATCAGAGTGTATCGGGGGTCAGTGGAAGGTCATGAGGCCATGTGCGGCACCAAGCAGAAACAGGCCAGGTGGCAGAAATAAATGCTAATGCCTCCTGATCACAAACACATCCACGTCCTCGTCCCCGGATGTGTGCTCTGCCCCACCTGTGGGTGTTGCAATACCGGCTGAGGCACTGTGTGCCCTTGACACATCAGGTGCTGAAATAGATATGTCTGCTGCACTGTGAGGCAATGGCTCACCAGGGGTCAGATATGTGGATGGTGTGGGGCAGCAGCATTCATTTGCACCACGCCTTGTGGCAGCAATGCCATGATGATGATCAGCAGGGCCTGGTAGATCTCAGCTACATTTTGCTGATGTGCAGCGGTGGCTGCCATCCTTTCCGCCTCCAACCGCACCATGTCCTCCATGAGCCTCCGCATGTATCGCTGGTGCCCCTCTGAGCGGACAGGTGTTCTTCTCTCTGTGTCAGGGCTCCAGAGATGTCATTCAGGGCTCCGTGGAGACCATGGAGCGGGTCTAGACACCCATGGATGGCATCCAGTTTGGTGGCCATGAGGTCGAACCCCACCCGCACCTGCTCAGCCGTCTCCCTCTGGGCCTCCAGCACACGGCGTTGGAAGGCCGTGTGTTGTTCCTGGGGGTCTTGGGAGACTGCCGGGCCATTGGTGCCTCCTTCTGGGTGATTTGGGTGGTGGGTGGGGTCTCCTCGATGCAGCTGGTCTGCCCTCATCCTGGAGGTGAGTCGCGAATGAAGTCAATGATGTCTAGGAGGGCTTGTATGTCAATGCTGGGGTTGTCCTCCTCGTCATCAGTGAAGAGCAGCTGGGACTGCTCTGTAGGGTGTGTTGACGGTGGCCCTGCAATGTGAAGGGGAGATGGTGTATTGCAATGTGTCCACATGTATGTGGCCGCATGGTACATGTTGCTATTCACACAGCATGGCATAGTACATTGTGACAGTCTATAGATCTGGACGATGACCCAGAGTCATTGAGGGTGTGCACTGTGCTCTGCTTGATTGTGCATGTGTGCCATCGTGGCCATCTCCACCCGTACCCCCATTACCTGGTGGTCACTCACCCTGTTGCAGTTGTGTTGTATCCTGTCGAGCAGTATCCGGTCCCCCGACTCCGGCCACAGTATCCACACTGATGACTGTCGACACCAGCTCCTCCATGTCATCCAGCACGAGCTGTGGCGCTGGGCCCCCACCTCCAGTCTGCATTGCTGCCTTCTGGTTGGCTGCGAGTTTCTCCCTGGTCTTCCGCTTGATGTCATTCCATCGCCTCTTGACCTCGTTCATTGTCCTCTTGTGCTCTCCGACGGCATTCACCTTGTCCACGATGTTCTGCCATATTTCAGCTTTGGTGCCCAATGACACGTTGGAGGTGACGAACAGTTGTTGATGGTGTTCCATCACCCCCGTGACTATGATCCTGTTCGCCTGCGGACTGAACTTCGTCTTCCTCTTCTTGTCCTTGCCCTTCCCTGTCCCCAAGGTCCCGGTCTGGTCGCCCGGGGTGCTTGTGGGGTTGCGCTCGTCCTCTGCGCCTGCTCCGTCTGCCTCCATGGTGCTTGGGTGTTGGTCAGTTTGTGTTTGGGTGTTTTTTCTACTTTTATGGTGATTTTTGCCACCTGCCAGGTGTGTGTTGCAGGCCTGGTGCTGCTTATCGCTGATTTGCTCATCACGCTTTGGCCCATCGCACGTGTTTTTGTGTTGTGGTTTGTGTTTTTATCTCCATCGAGGTGGTTGTATCGGGGACATTGTCCGCGGTTTAGGCAGACTATCGCCTGGTTCCACCTTGTTGTGAATTTCACGTTGATGCAGGGTTATTTTCCCGCGATGGGCTGCGATGTTGAGAGTTGCGTTAAGCTACTCTTGCGGTAGTTATCACATGTTCTTGTGAATATACCCCCAAGTCATTTTATGGTAGGCAATTTTGAAGTCTTCACAGAACGATTTGGGCCGTTTCCTGTTACGGCCACTATGGCTACCCACACAAGTGAGGTATCATTTTTATTGGGAGACCTGGGGGAACGCTGGCTTGTAGGATGTTTGTGGCAGCCCGGTGATCCCACAACATTCCCGCACAGAAAATCTAGAAAAATGTGATTTTTTTTTTAGTTAAATTTAAGGTTTGCAGGGGATTCTGGGTAGTAAAATGTTGGGAGATCCACGCTAGCCACACTTCCCTGGACTCCCCTGGGTGTCTAGTTTTCAGAAATGTCTGGGTTTAGTAGGTTTCCCTAGATGGCCGCTGGACCAACAACGCAGGTGACCCCTTTGAAGAACCAGGACGTTTTGTGATGGACAAATGAGCCCCTGTATTTTTGGTCCTGGGTTAGAAGACATCTAGGGGATCATAAAAATCCCAGACAGTTCTAAAAAGTAGACACCCGTGGGAGTCCAGGGAGGGGTGGCTTGCGTTGATCCGCCACCATTTCCCTACCTGGAATCCCCTGAAAACCTCAAATTTAGCTTAAAAGTGGGGTATCATTTTACACAGAAGACCAAGGGGAACCCTGGGTGGTAGAACATTGTGCTGGCCCGGTGATCCCACACAAAAATGTGTGATTTTTTCAGCTAAAATTTAAGGTTTGCAGGGGATTCTAGGTAGGAAAACGTTGCAAGATCCACGCAAGCCATGCCTCCCTGGACTCCCCGGGTCTCTAGGGTTCAGAAATGTGTGGGTTTGGTAGGTTTCCCTTGATGCCCAGTGTGCCCGGGGCCAAAACGCAGGTGAACCCCCTTGTAAAAACAGGTTGTTTTGTGATAGGTAATTTCGATGTCTCCACAATATGTGTTGGGCTCTTGCCTCTCGCAGGTACTTGGCCCCCCTACATGAGTGAGGTACCATTTTTATTGGAAAACCTGGGGGGACGCTTTGTGATAGATACTTTGTGTCACCCCAGTGAACCTACAACTTTTCCACAAAGAAATTTGAGGAAAAAATTCTATTTGTTTAGCTACATTTGAGGTTTATAGGAGATTCTGGGTATGAAAACATTGGGGCTCTACACAAGCCATACCTCCCTGAACTCACCTGATTGTCTAGTTTTGAAAGATGTCTGGGTTTGGTAGGTTTCCCTAGATGGCCGCCAAGCGTGAGGCCAAAAACCCAGGTGGGACGTTTGGAAAAACCATGTCGTTTTGTGATAGGTAATTTTAATGTTTCCACAATATGTTTTGGGCTTTTCCCTGCTGCGGGCATTTGGCCCACCCGCACAAGTGAGGTACCATTTTTATCAGGAGACTTTGGAGAATGCGGGGTGGGTGGAAGTTTGTGGATTCCAGAACTTTCCATCACAGAAATAAGGGGAAAATGTTTTATTTTTTATTTTTTACAAAGATTGAGGTTTGCAAGGGATTCTGGTAACAGAACCTGGTGAGAGCCACACTGGTCACCACATCCTGGATTTCCCTGGGTGTCTAGTTTTCAAAAATGTATAGGTTTGCTAGGTTTCCCGAGGTGCAACAGAGCTAGGGTGTGTGCACGTTGTGTTTTTGGGCCGTTTCCAATTGCGGACACTAGGCCTACCCACACAAGTGAGGTACCATTTTTATCTGGAGACTTTGGGAAATTCAGGGTGGGTGGAAGTTTGTGGATCCACGCAGATTCTAGAAATGTCCATCACAGAAATGTGAGGAAAATGTGTTTTTTTACAAAGTTTGAGGTTAGCAAGGGATTCTGGGTAACAGAATCTGGTGAGAGGCACACAGGTCTCCCCATTCTATATTCCGCTTGGTGTCTAGTTTTCAAAAATGTACAGGTTTGCTAGCTTTTTCTAGGCGCTGGCTGCTTTAGGCCCCAAAATCCATAGCAAGGCCCATTGTGAAAAAAAGGTCAGTGCCCAGTGGCCTTCTGCCACCCTGGGGGCGGGCAGAACAGGGGCTATGTCCCTGATATGCCCCCAAGGGGGGCAGAAAGACTGACTATTTTTTTTGGGGGGTGGGGGTATTGGTATGCCCATTCTGGGCACCCCCCACCATTATGGGCAGCCCCCACTCCAATGTACAAAAATGCCATTGAAATCCCTGGTGTCAGTGGCTATTGCCCCCAACTGCCTCCTGGGGTGGCAGAAAGTCTATGGCAGATTTTGAGGGGGGGGCATTGGCATGCCCATTCTGGGCAGCCCCTACCCCAAACTTTGAAAAAAGAAGAATCCCTGGTGCCTAGTGGACTTTTTTGACCCCAAGGGGGGGTTGGTAAGGGGCTATTGCCCTATCTGCCTCCCGGGAGGGACAGAAAGACTGTAGCAATTTTTTGGGGGTGAGGCATTTGCATGCCCATTCTGGGTAGCCCCCACCCCTACGTATTAAAAAAAAATCCCTGGTGTCTACAGTGCTTTCTGCCCCCCTGGGGGAAGATCAGGGACTATTGCCCCATCTGTCTCCTGGGGGGGCAGAAATACTTTTGCCTTATTTGGGGGGGATGGGTGGTGGCATTGGCATTCCAATTCTGGGAAGCCCCCACCCCTGGCCTATAAAAAATAATCCCTGGCGTCTATGGTGTTTTCTGTCCGCCAGGGGGGCAGATTAGGGGGCAGAAAGATTGGTCGTGGCAGAATAAAATGGGGGGAGCAAAGGCCCTTGTCCAAGGGGCCGCTACCACATCCGTGGTGGATAGTGGGTGGATCCCTGTTTGTGGATTGCCCTCCTGGGGTGATCCCCAAGCAAGGATCCACTAGAGATTCTCCCCTTTCCAAAGATACCTCTCCCGTGGGTTTCGGTGCCTGGGGGCTGAGATAGCCCCACGTGCAATGAAACAGTGAAACTGAAACTAAGTTTCAGTTTCTTTGTAATGATGTCAGCGCGCCATGTGCGCGATCGTCATTACAAGGAAAACAAAAAATATGCCTCGGGAGGTTGCGGAAGCTCTTCTGCACCTCCCAAGGCAAAAAAGAAAAATAAGAAATCTCTCTGCTGTTTACAGCAGAGGGATCTTGTGCAAGTGTGCTCATGACAGAATGGTTCCGTCATAAGCACACTTGCACTTGTGCTCATGACGGAACCATTCCGTCATGAGCACTTAATGGGTTAAATACAAGGCTGTACACAGAGATGCAACTGTGATTGACATTGGAATGGTTACAGGTTTGTATAGGCCTTTAATCAGTTAAAAACACATTGAAATTACTTTAATGTACTTTTAGATTACTTTTGCTAGTCAGGGTGACATGCCAAGATATCACACCGTGGATCTTAAAAAACACAAGTGAGTATGACAGTTTTTTGTTCAAAGACTTTGGTTTCTCATTCAAAAAGTCAGTCAAACACAATTTTGGGAGGGAAAAATCATAACATTGGTTCCTATGGAGGAAAAGATTGTTAACGGCTTGGGGGTAAGTAAAAAACCTGCAAGGATAGCTTTTGAGGTTTAGAATCAAGGTTTCACAAGGTTCAGTTAGGCACTCAAATCACACCATAAAGCTCCACTAGGGCGGCTGGGTGCAGAGTGCAGACACCCAATGTTGGCCAATGGGGCTAGGAGGCTGTTGGTTGGGGGCTGCTTACAAGCAGGCCACTCGGGTGTGGGAGGAAATATCCTGGTGGTAGGATCAGCACTACAGGGTCTAACAATCAGCACAGGAGCTGCACCACTAGCGGCACAGAGGCAGCCGGATGCAGTGTGCCAAGGAGGCATCAGTAGCCCTGTGATTTGCAATTGAGATCCCCAGTTCGAAGAAAATGCTGCAGGCTCGGTCAAGGAGGATTCCTGAAGACGACTACTGGCAGGAGAGGTAAGTTGGGTTCTTGGGGTATGCCTGGATACCATTGGTTGGGTAACCCAAGGCTGTGGAGCATCAGGTGCAGGGGTGTGTTTAGGCTTTGGATCTTCTTACCAGATCCTGTTGGGGCGACCCTTCAGGTTGAGGCTTCAGGTGTTGGCCTGAAGCTCGAGGCAGGTCAGGGATCACCCGATCCCAGGTCAAGATTGCTGGGGAGACCTTCTTGCGGTGTTGGGCCACTGGAACTTGGGCAGTGGGAATCAGGTGCACAGTGGTGCAGAACTGCAGAGCGGCCTGGATCTGGGTTCTGTGTTGGAGTCTTGGGTTGAGCAAATCCGGTGCTCACGGGAGGCAGAGTCTGTTTGATAAAGCCCGAGCAGGTTCTCCAGGTTCTGGATGGCTGTTGGGTGCTGGACATGCCAGGGTTTGGCTGTGAGCAGGTCGGAGTTAGGACAGGCCAGTAGGGTTGGGCCATAGCAGTTAGTGTCCTCTCCTTCCTGGGTCAGAACAACTCTTCGGTCCTTCGTTTTCTTTCTTCCTCGAATATGAGGAGGCAAGGTTCAGGATCGCCCCATAATACTAAAGAGGAGGAGAAGGGAGTGGAGTTGGCCTATCGGCTAGAGCAGTAGAACTCGAATCTGAGGAACTGGGTTCGAGTCTCAGCAAGGACTCGCAAAATCCTCTGATTCTGGGCAAATCGCTTAATCTCCCCGTGCCTTTCAAATATGAATGTGTCCTCATTTACAATGCCAATAGCTCAAACTCTTGTAAATGTGAGACCTTTTGCATCTCAAAGAAGCGGCTGCTATTGTCCCAGGCTGCTTGGAAAGTGAAAGCGTGCATGGCTAGCGGAATATTGCAGGAATGCATGTCCTGCCTGCAATATGAGAAACTCATTAAAGAAAATAGTACTTACAGACTAAATAAGACATACTGTGTAACAACAGTAGTAAAAGGGTCAGTCCTCATGGGAGGTTACAAATGAAAGCAAGGTGGTACTAAGGAGGGACTAACACGTTTATTAATTAATCAGCAGCCAGCATTTACAAAGGACAATGACACAAGCCAATGACAATATGCGCTGAGAGTGGGTGGGGCTTCAAGTCCATACTCGAAAACAGCATGCCTCGCAGAGCAGCGCATGCCCTGGCCAGGCTCAACCTAAAAAACGAAGCATGACTTTTCTTTCTTTTGCCCTGTTTTTCTAGCTCTACAACGACGAACAGAAAGGAGATGTTTATGTAAACATCTTTATTTTTTGCACTCTTCGGATAAATAAGAAGAGTTCAAATCTTTGTGTGTGTTTCTACGCATTCCAAGTTACTGCGGGTTTGTTTGTTTTTTAATCTGACTTATATTAAACTGTAACCTGATTGTAATATCTTTTTTGCAACAAATCTCTTTTTTGATGTATTTAATTTTGCACTACAGATTCTATTTTTTATCTCATGCACACAAACATGCTCTCTCTTTCAGATTAAAGAGTCACACACCAAAGATGTAAGTGCTTTATGCAATTAGTGATAGAATGACCATGTTTTATGGACTAAAGCTTGATGAGGATATTGCCTGTCACCTCAGTGCTCCATAACCCTATAGAGGGACGTGGCCTTTGGCTTTGTTCCTCTATATAGTTATGGAACTTTTTGGTGACTTGCCATATCCTTATAATGTATGGTAGCGGGTAATTTATCCCATATAGTATTTATGGCAGGAGGTACTTTATCCCATATATTAAAGCCTGCCATGTAGGGCCTGATGTGAAAACTTAACATAATACACTTGGGTGCCCTAACAACCTCCAAATGCTTATTTTTACATAACGCAGTAATGCCACCTAGAAGTCAATTCACAGCACTTTGTTGGTCTGCAAACTTGTCACAAATGAATTTACTGCATGCATTTTAGTGCAATGCAGATGCCATATTCAAATTCAAAATGAGCTACGCTTAATAGGACATGATCAACTTTGTTTTGTTTAATTTAAATCAGATTTAGCAACTGTTAAGGAAAAATAAAGGTGACGTGTGCCAAAGCAGGTTAAACTGGATGAGCAACATCAGGTTGAATCCTTGATGCGATTATCAAATCAATAAATTAATAGATTTGTAGTAGAATTGTGAATATAGCCGTCGTAAGAGAAAACCAATGTTCCCATTTAACTGCGTGGTAATGGGGTTTTCTTCAGAAAGAAGAAAGAGAAAAATTCTAAATAGAAAGGACTGAAAAAAGGAGAGTAGTTTCCCTTCTAAAATGCAGTACCATTTGATGAAGAGGCCGTAGAGCACTGAACCTGCTAGATTGTTGCCATGTCTTCTCTATAAAGGATGACCTTGTAGCTTGTTGAAATTTGAAAAAATCAAATCTGATGAATTAAAAAAAAAAGTCAGAAACGAGGGGGGTGAACACAATTAAAGCCCTAGTACATGTTGGTAGGCACACAGTGACGTGTGAGAGTCATTGTGAGATCTACCCCAGCCTGGCAGGATGCCGAGATAGAACAAACCAGAGGCTTCACAAGAATGGGGGGAAAGGCAAAGCAAAGCTGCCCACATCTCTCATTTGTCAATCAACCCCCAGTTTCACTTTACCTGGCTTCAGAATACACAATTATTGTATTCCAATACCTTATAAGTAGGGGATGGGTGGCAAACTCTGCTCTGTCAGTGGAGTTTTTCCACTCCGTGCTACCCTTAAAAGTGTGCAGTTTGCAAAACTTTGCCAACCGCCGGTGGAGCAGAGTTTACTGGTGCCACCCCTGGTTATATTACATATTTCGCCCTTTGAATATGAGCGGCATCCAGTGGATGGGGAGTGTTGCTGCCAATATCAGCAACACTCCCCATCTCCCATACAGCAATCTCCTGAAGAAACAAACAGACAAGACACCTTTTTTATGGACAAAATTGCTGCAGGTTTATTTGCATACCAAATATGCCAACATGGTGGGTTAGCTTATGGGCGATCCAAGGGCAGGCAGCCTCTCTGCCGCCTGCCCACCCGATGAGCCAAATTACACCGTGGCCTTAGCCAATCGGTGCTTATCAATTTTGGGGGAGGGGGTTACCCCTCCCACCGGTGGACCACCAGTTCACCCCATTACTCACGCCCCCAAGGGGGCGGAGCGTTCCAGGCAACCCCGGTTGCTCAGGTTTACAACCGCCCGTAGGTCTAACGGGGCACCATCGCTCCTCCAGGGTCCAGAGCGAGGACTTGCTGGGGATATTTGGCATTTGCACCCTTTGTGCTCCTGAAGAGGGTACCCCTGAGTACATTTCAGCCTCTGGATAGCCCTGTATCTCTGCCTGCAACACAAAATAACAAGTTAGAACACCTCTCCCATCCCACACCATGCAAATACGCCGGGTAAGTGGTAAGGAGGGAAACGGCATCAAGGGTAGTGGGAAAGAGGACACCCAGTGGGCAGGAGGGGTATTTATACCTCACCCCGCCCACTCCTGCCTGGAAATGATGCGGGCGCATGTCCCCCTAGGGGGTCCTCCAACACTGGGATGTCTCGTGTGCCCTCATGTGGCACTAAGGCAGCCGCCCTCTTATGAGGGTCCCCTTTGTGGACCACGGGCAGCCAACATTGTGCCAATATCAGCAACACTCCCCATCCCCCTTACAGCAATCTCCTGAAGAAATAAACAGACAAGACCCCTTTCTTCGTGGAGAAAATTGCTGCATGTTTATTTGCATACCAAATATGCCAACATGGTGGGTTAGCTTACAGGCGATCCAAGGGCAGGCAGCTCCTCTGCCGCCTGCCCACCTGATGAGCCAAATCACACCGTGGCCTTAGCCAATCGGTGCTTACCAATTTTGGGGGAGGGGTAACCCCTCCCACCGGTGGATCGCCAGTCCATCCCTTTACTCACGCCCCCGAGGGGACGGAGTGTTCTAGGCAATCCCCGGTTGCTCAGGTTTACAACCACCTGTAGGACTAATGGGGCGCCGTCGCTCCTCCAGGGTCCAGCGCGAGGACTTCCTGGGGATATTTGCACCCTTTGTGCTCCTGAAGAGGGTAACCCTGAGTACCTTTCAGCCTCTGGATTGCCCTGTAACTCCGCCACAGCACTGGGTGTGGCCACTGTCACAACCAGGGCCCCCCACCAAGGCCGGCATTCTTATCCACACCCTGCTGATTCCAGGGCCTCCCTCCAGTCCAGCAAGGACAAGTCCATGCCAACTCTAGACAGGCAGACCCCATCTTCTTCAAAACACCCTGTGGACTTGGCATGCAGCAAGCCATGTCTGATAAAGCCAAACCCCCTCTGTTCAGTGAATTTTCTGCATGGCACTGTCAGCTTTCCTGCGTGAGGTTTCCACAGCCTCCCCTGACCGGACTCCTTGCGCCACACTAAATGAGGGGTTGTCTCTGAACACCATAACTCACATGCCCCAATTGGTTGCTTAACTAGCACATGGAGGATTTTATTTCTTGCAACAGATCCCTCCTCCCCCCAGGGAGTCAGATCATTGCCTCGCCCAGGCCCCACAGGACAAGTCCAAGCCCCCTCTAGACAGGTAGCCCAGTCCTTGCCCACTCTACACAGGTGGTCCCTATCCTCTACCCAACACCCTGTCGACTTGGCATGCAGTACACAGTGCCTAATAAAGCCAAACCCCTTTTGTTCAATAAATGTGTCACGGCATTGTTAACTTTCCTGCGTGAGGTTTCAACGGCATCCCTTGACCAGGTCCCTAGCCACTATAAACATGGGGTTATCTCTGCCAACATAACTCACATGCCCTAATTGGTTGCTTCTTACACATGGTGGCCTCCATTTCCTACAGCAGTGCCCTCCTACCCAGGAAAGTCCAATCATTGCCTCCCAGGTGCATGACCAAAATGCTGGGAGGAGAGACACCCCCATACTCTGTGCCATAGCTTCTTCAGCAAGCTTTTCCAGCGCATGCCTGGCACCCCCAACCAAATTAACTTAGTAGAGGAAAATACCCATAACTCCATTTCCTGAATTCCGCCCCTCGCGCCACTCTCAAGACGCATGGAAGGCCAATCACCCAGACCCTTGATCCTGGCAAGAAAGGAAGAGCTAGGTTGTCAACACCTTTTATTGAGCACTGCACACCATCCTATACCACTACTCAAGCTTGCACATCATTTCAACAATAACACTACACCCCATTACCTCTGGTGCATCGCAGGGGTGCCTTTGGTAGACTCCAAATTCGCCTGTACATAATACACTTAACCTGTCTTCCGGCCACTCCCCTGGGTGGCTAAGGACGGGTGTACCTTTTAAACATTGGGATTCCCATCGTCCCGCCTGCATGATGCGCTCAGCTGACAAGCCCACCCAAAATGCTTTCTTTGTTTGAATTTGACTGCACATTTAAACCAGGGCTTTCTGACCTCTCAGCTCAGGGACTGTGTAGCTTGCTTCGGGCGGCTAGCGATGCGCTGATAAGCCAGTGGGGGATCCAATCAGAATCCTGGTTGGACGTAGACAGTGTCAGGGGCTGTTGCCACACCTACATAAGGAGCAGCATGGTGCGTCCTCGCTGGAAACGCTGATCGTTTTTACTCATTATTGGAATTACTTTTAGCTTTTTAAAAAAGTGTCTGAACTGTTTTAGCTATTGTTTTAGCTATTGTCATTGTGAAATTGAATTTGACTGCACATTTAAACTGGGGCTTTCTGACCTCTCAGCTCGGGGACCATCTAGCTCGCTTCTGGGGGCTAGCCGATCGCTGATTGGTCAGTGGTGGATCCAATCAAAATCCTGGTAGGATGTAGGCAGTGGAAGGGGCTGCTGCCATGCCTACATAAGGAGCAGCAAGGCACGAAGCGCTGAAGATGCGCCAAAGGCAAGCCCATCTGCGCCCGGACGGGGCTAGGGGCCAGTTAGTACGCCCCTTTCACTACTTATTCCAGGAATCAACTGTTGAGTTATAATCAAGGGAGCCATGACATCTCCTTCTCACTCACAATGGCATTAAATGAATTAGGGGTCTTGGTACCCTCTCAACAAAGGGCTCAAGAGGTTAGGAGGCTGCTTAACCTTCAACTGACCAAGTCATTTTCGAGCGCTACCCTCTGAACACACCAGCCAAATCTACTTAATCTCCGGGTGGTGTATTTGAACACTCGCTCCTTAGTGAAGCACCAGGATGAGGTCTTTTATCTTCTGGAGTCCCAGTCCCTGGACATTTTGTTGGTAACGGAGACCTGGCTCATGGAGGAGTCCTCTTCAGATATACGTGCAGCTCTTCTCAACCAGTACTATATCCTACAAACTAATGGGACTACTGGGAAGAAGAGGGGGGCATTGCAGCTATCATTAAGAAAGAGCACCTTTTTGTCAAAGTGATCTCTTTAGAGCTTCCCTCAGTGGAGAATCTAGTCATCGATTGGGAATCTTCGTCCTCGTCCCTCACATGTGTTCTTTTAAATAGACCCCCCAACTACATGCCGGACTTCTCTCAGGCCCTCGCTGAATCTCTGGTGTCACTATTCGTAGATCATGCTAATGTTCTTATTATTGGAGATTTCAACTACTGAGCAAATGAGGCAGAAGCGACCTAAATCTGGAAAAATTAGTGAACTGCCCAACGCATATCAAAGGACATATTCTGTATCAGATATGGACCACAAAATTCCCAGTGAGGAATTTGAGCATATATTATTTATTTCCTATGCTATAAACACCACACAATTCACACCACACATCTACATTCTTTAAAAAGTGTATCTCCATAATTAACAAAATGAATTATCAAATAGACAAATAATATTAACAAAAAAAAAAAATCACAGATAAAAATTAATTTACTTACCAAACGTTACTCCTATAAAACCAAAAGCCACACACAAAATAAAAATAAACAATTACCATACATAGTTATCAATTAATTAATGAATATCAATGAGCAACTAATTATTAATTAATGAAACCTAAATCCCCCAATAAACACCACAACACACACCTAAAAAGCAATTTCCACAACTAATGTTACATTATTAAATTAATATCAATTAACAACAAATTATTAATTAAAAAATATTTACTTCCCACCCTTTACCACTATAAACCCCACAACTCACATCTTAAATTAATTACACAATTGCCATATTTAATTTAGAATTAATTACCATTAATTAACAATTAATTATTTATTAATTATAAAACAATTACTTCCCACCCTATTCCCCTGTAAACCCCAGCACCCATTCCTACAAAATTATGAAATTACCATATTTAATTACCAATTAATTAATTAATTAACAAGGCATTGATAAATAATTAACAAATTAATTCCCACAATTAACACTATAAATTATGAATTAAATAAATATTAATATATAAAAATGATTAAAACATTTATCCCAATTAAATTACTTCCTACCCCAACCCTCTCCTAAAAAAACCCACAATTAACATAATACCAATTAATTAATAAAAATCAACAACCAATTATTAGTTAATGAGTAATACATTAATTCCCACAATTAACACTATAAAATCTACATTAAATAAATTGTAATAGATAACATCATCATCATAAGTCTTTA
Source organism: Triturus cristatus (assembly GCF_964204655.1). Classification (NCBI taxonomy): domain Eukaryota; kingdom Metazoa; phylum Chordata; class Amphibia; order Caudata; family Salamandridae; genus Triturus; species Triturus cristatus. The sequence goes on from NC_140585.1 coordinate 1,330,685,725, forward strand.
TTCGAATTAAAAATAATTCATACAAGACACAACAAATCACAAATATATAAAATCACAGACACTAATTCAATAAATACATTCCAATAAATAGATAAGAACATTTTTAGTAAAAAAGTATTAAACATTACAACAGACAAATGATGTGCGATACACATGAGTTAAAAAAGATAATTAAGGCAAGAATGACAGCAGTACATTTAAAAAGCTTTAAACCTGCCTAGATACATTCTCTATACAATGGAGGGTTTTTAATCTAAGTGACCAAGCCCACCCCAAGTATTTAGCTAGGCCTATTGAGTGGGCTGGTAAGGTGCTCGTAGATAAAATTCGAATGGCTACAACAGAGCTCCTGGTACCCAACAGTTTGCATAAAGGGGAGAGCCAGTGACGTCTAGGGACGGCATATACAGGGCACACAAACAGGAAATGGCCAGTGGTTTCTTTTTTGGCTCCACAAGCAGGGCAGGTGCATGGACTTCCACCAAACCACCCAGAAATTAAAGCCCTTAGTGGGAGGGAGCCTACTCTAAGTTGAAAATAGAGTTTCCTATCCTTTGGTGATGTTATCAAATCCCAATAGGGTTCCAAAAGAGGTGTAACCTTTACCTCTAGGAAGCGGCTAGTCATCGTAGGGGAAGTGGAGGCTGCCCACACCCTGTGATATACCTTGTCCCAATAAAGTTTTTTCAAAAGCTTTTTTAGAGGAAAGTCAGCGGTCGCTGGATCATTCCATAGGTTTTCCAGTCCCAGAGCTTTTAATGATTCTCGAAGGTTCCTTAGCCACTTGATTTTGTGAAACTTATCAACCTGGATTACGTCCATGATACCCGCTGTGTAAGACCGAAGCTCCGGGGTAGTCCATAATCTCCTCCAGTATAAAACTGGACGGAGATTGGCCAAATCTTTAATGGACTTCCTGCCTAGGTCGTAGCGCAGTGGGACCATTGGCGTACTTTGTGGCAAGCCTGTAATGGAGCGGAAACATTTATTTTCAACTACAGTGAGGGATGCTAATGTGTCAAAGCCCCATAACTCGGCTCCATACAGAACTGAGTTTAGGGCCTTTGCCTCATAGACTTGTAACACAGGTCTAAGAGGTTTGGTAAGGGATTTTTTGAACTCTTTGACCAGCGTTCCCGATATCTGGGTAAGTTTCAATGTTGATATTTCCAGATGCCTGTTCCACCGATTATTGTGGGACATGTGAATGCCTAGGTATGTAAAGTTAGTTACCTCCTCGAGAATTTGGCCGTTCATCATAAGCTTGCCGGCTCTATAGCTAGCGTGTGGGTTGAAGGTCATAAGCTTTGTCTTTGCCACATTGACCTCCAGTCCATGGTCTTTACAGAAGTTTTTGAAAATTGACAGTGCCCTCTGCATGCCGCTCGGGGCTTTTGACACTATAAGAGTGTCGTCGGCAAACATTAATATTGGTATTGTTGCACCAGCCAATTTTGGAGCATCAGTGTTGGTCTGGAGCATATAGTCCACTATTCCATTAATATACAAAGAAAATAGTGTTGGGGCCATTGCACATCCTTGGCGGACACCCCGCTCAACGGGGAACTCGGTGGTTGATTCCCCCAGGCCGCCCCTTTGAATTTTTGCAAAGTTGGACTCGTGCAATCTTCTTATTAGGGTCAGAAGTTCCAGGGATAAACCTAGCTTTTCTAGAACCCTCCAGAGCTGTTCGCGAGGGACCAGGTCAAAGGCAGCTCTTAGGTCCACAAAAGTGACATAGAGACTGCCTTTGCCCAGTTCGACAACTTTCCATAACAATTGCTTAAAGCGAAACACCTGGTCAATGGTGCTGATGGATTTGCGGAAGCCCGCCTGGAGACTAGAGAGAATCTCATTTGCTTCAATCCAAATGAGTACCTCATTCAGAACCATCCTCCCAATGACTTTTTGAATTGTGTCAATTAGGCTGATGGGTCTGTAATTCCCCGGGAGGCTTTTATCGCCCTTTTTATAGATTGGAATTATGATGGCGCCCCCCCAAGATTTAGGTACTGGAGCGCCTTCAGCCACGGCGTTTGCTATAAGAGCAATATACTTGCTCCATGGGTCTTTATTCTCTAAAAAGAGATCAGAAGGAACACCATCCAATCCAGGGGCCCGTCCTGCAGCTACACAGGACAGTGCAGCTAAAGAGTCTTCGGGGGTAAAGGGCCCGGACAAGTAAAAGGCATAAGGCATTGTGCCCAGACTTATATGGAGGGGGTCACGCGCATATTGGGGCTTAAAATAGCCCAACCAATCCTCTTGTGAGACATGATTTGAGGGATTTTCCGATAGACCTCCTCTGCCCCACTTCAGTACATTCTAAAACAGTCTAGCATCCCGGGAATGGCTGGCCTCCTTTAGGTCCTGCCAAAACATTTCTTCCCATTTTATTTTAGCTTGGGCAATGCTTTTCCTGTAGGCAGATCTTGCTAATTGAATAAGTGGCGTGCTACCACTGGATAGAGCTTTAGCCAAGGTGCGTCTTGCATTTTTACAGTGCTTGTCATACCACCTTGGTTGCTTAAGCGGCGGCTTAGTACCCTGTCTTAATTGCTTAAAGAAAAAGGGACGTAATCCCTCAAAAAACGACTCATGTAATCTAATTACTTGGTCTCGGGTTTGCGAGATATCCTCGAGATTTGCATTAATTGCAGAGAGGTTAGTATTAATCTGGGCTATTACTGAGTCATTAGACTTTACTGATGCCCATTTTAACCTTCGAAGGTCATTAGTTGGCACACATGCGGGGGGGGCCAAGATTGGTTCTTTTGTCAATGAGCAAGATTTGCCCCACCAGCTATGAGAGACACAAATGGGGTTGTGATCGCTCTCCAGTCTTCGCACCACCTCCATGTCAATGGGGAGGGACCACAGCCTCATACAGCACAGGACATAATCGATCCTACTGGCTGAGCGGCCGTTGTCGACGGTAGATGCTCCCAGCTTATCTCCTTTAGCTCTTCCGTTCAAAACCCGGAGGCCAAATTCTAGGCAGAGTGCGTTGACCTGTGTTGCCACCATAGACCACCGTTTGATGGGAGGTAGCGCGAGGGCTGGAATACCCCAGCGTAGGTCCTCATCGGGATCAAGCCCCCATTCAGAATCACTATCTAGGAGGGGTTCGAAGGTGACATTAAAGTCCCCAGCTACGATCAAGTCCCTACTGCTCGATTTAGATTCTATGAGTGCAGTTAGAGTTTCCAACACGCTTGACTTTTTCCCCTTCGTGCCCCGGAGATAGATGTTATATATATCCACAGTGCTCTTGGGGCCGAACGTGAGCCTCACCAGTTGGATATCCTGGGACCCAGTGTCAATTTCAATAGCACGTGAGAACAAATCCTGACGAGCCCATATAGTTAGTCCGCCAGAAGGGCGGCCTTTGGGGCCTTTGGTTGCTGGGACATGAAAATTCAGATAACCCGGCATAAACCGGGCCTCGGGAGACCATGTTTCCTGAAATAGGCAGACGTCATAATCATTAATAAATCTCACCCATTCAGGTGTGTCAATTTTGGTCGTAATACCGGCCAGGTTCCAAGACAAAAGGGTGCCAAAGTTTGTACTCGGATATATGACATGGGGCTCAGCAAAGCTTCCAGATACATTTGCCCTCACTTCCGACATATTCGATGACGGGAGTGAGATCTCAGACGTAATTGCCAATCCATCCATTGTTAGATTATCAATTGCCCCTAATACCGTAGGAATTAAGGGGGTATTAATACTACGAAATTGTCAGTGACGGATGGCTGAGGTATAGAAATAGTTTAAGTCGTGCACCTCAATTCCAGATCTAGGGCCATAGGGAGTGTTTTCCATAATATACCTCGATAGGCGTGGATCTTTAAAATTGACAATAACACAATCCCCCCGAATATTTTTAGGTTGGGAACCTACCCATTGAACCCTTCTAACAAATAGAATCCGACCATTCAATTCATTTGGAATTGGTCTATGAATGTTAGTGACTAACTTTGTTTTTTAATTGCTCATAAGATTCGTTTTTGTTAGGGGGAAGTTCGGGAACACCCGTTAAAACTACAACATAGGGAAAGGATTCACGAGGGAGATGGAGTTGGATCGAGGATGGCCTAGAATCATAACCTTGGGGAGCAACGTTTAGGCTGTGTAAGTTAGTGCTCAAACTACCTATATGCATAATGTTAGTATTGGTGTCCTGTGATGCTTTACTTAACCTACCCTCCCGCCTCGGAGATTGGCAATTTTGTGTCGTTCCCGCCTGCCGTGATGGCTGATTGCTGTTTAAGGTTGAAGTATCTACAGCAATTGGAGCAGGGGCAGGGTCAGGCGGTGTGTCAGATGCAGATGGAACCAGACCAACGGGACCAACAGAGTAATTAATTTTAGGTATGTCCTTGGTGCGTAATTTGACGACATTCTTCAACGAGCAAAAATTATCCAGAATGGTTTGTTCCAATTTATCTACTTTAGATACAACCATTTCAATCCTTTCCATTAAAGGGGAAATTAAAGTACGAACAATGCATTCTAACTGGAGAGCTAAGTTACTTGAATCAAATGGAGGTAAAACAAGTCTACCAGCATCATCCATAGAAGTGCCGAGGCTGATATTTGGTAAATCAAGAGGAACAGTGTTTTTAGGTACTTTGGAAATTTTTGCTGGCCTAGAGCGATCAGTCACCCCCCCCCTTTTCCTTTTCTGTGCAACTAATCTAGTGGATGTGGAAGATCTGGCCCCTGCTCTAGTCAGGGGACGAGGGGTTTTAGGTGCAAGTATGGATGCTACTTCCTCTACTGGCGATGCAGCCACTGAGCCAGTTGTGTCTAATGTAAATCGTGGTGCCTCCTCTCGCGGTTCCTCTCTATCATTACGTGGTGAACTTACATGAGCTAGGGGGCCCAATGCTGAACGCCTGACAAATGAGGGGTCTGTCGAGAGGCGTCTTTCAGTAATGGCAATTTCATGGTCCAAGACCGAGACAGCACGGGTGATGAATTGGTCCATGGTCCCTGCTATTGTGGAGGGAGCTACAGGGCGTCTCCCCTTCCCTGCCATTTTCCACAGAACCAAACGTGAGATAATGGGCAGTGTTTAAGTAATGATCAGATGACCAGGTGTTCAACTGACAGCGGCTTACTTCCTATACTGTCCGCAAGGGGTGTGGCCCAGCCCGGGGCCACAGATGGTCCCGCCCTTGTCCCGGGCCTCTTCCGGCCCCTGACGGCCACAGACGGTCCCGCCCTTGTCCCGGGCTTCTCCCGGCGCCGACCCGCGCGCGGTCCCGCGACGCGGAGGGAGCCTCTCGGTTTTAAGTGCCTCCGAGGATTCTGGGGGCTGTAGTCCCCCCTCACAGCGGCCAGCGTGGAAATGGCGGCGGAGGAGACCACAGCATCAGGAGCCCAGAGAACAAACTGCCAGGAGGTAAGGCGAGCGCCAAGTGATTTTCGCCGATTCTGCAAATGCCCCCGCTCCACCGAGGGAGCCTCTCGGTTTTAAGCGCCTCCGGGTGCGCTGGTGGGCGGAAGTGGGAAGTGCCTCCGAGGATTCTGGGGGCTGTAGTCCCCCCTCACAGCGGCCAGCGTGGAAATGGCGGCGGAGGAGACCACAGCGTCAGGAGCCCAGAGAACAAACTGCCAGGAGGTAAGGCGAGCGCCAAGTGATTTTCGCCGATTCTGCAAATATGAATTGGTTTATTATAATTAGATTACCTCCCACCCTATTCCCCTATAAACCCACAACCCGCTACAGAACTAAAAAAAGCTCAATTTAATTAACATAAAATTAATAGCTACTAAAAAATGTAACACAAATATATTAAAAAACAAAAGCAATACTTATACAAAAAAAAATGAGCAAATACTTTAAAAATACATACTAAAATACATAACACTAATTTAAAAATCTATATTTTATATACAACTATATATTTGCAAACGATGTTACTAACTTCAATAAGTAAAAAAATTAAATTTCTTACCTTAAAGTCGATATTCTTGACCAAAATATTCTTGCTGTTGATATTTCTGTATCAGCATATTTCCAACTCGTTATTTGTGCATGTCGATATTTAAAACTTGATATTCTGTCCGTGCACCACAGATACATAGTGAGAGATGCTTGCACACTACAAGGTAAAATATGTAGCAGTACACAATTTCATTGTAGAACAACAATATATTACAGTACCTCACATTAATTAGTTCCACTGTACGTTACATTAGTACATTGTAGAATGACATTGCATTATATAAGATGTGTATTTACAGGTTGCTTTAATAGGAGACATGGTGGTTACGGGCCTAATATAAGTAGAACACGGGATAGCACCAAGAGTGGCCAGTATGCAAAAGCGGAGTGGAAACTGGCATACACTAATTGGTTGTAGGATGAATGGTCAACGTATGCAAGAGAAAAAGCTAGAGGAGAGGTTTGTACACCTGATTTATGGTCAAGAGTATAGGAGTTTGGTCACCGCAGGTCTCTAGGATGTGTGTTTGTGATATTTGTCCTGAAATGTCAGGGCTTAAAGCGGTCCACTTTTTGATTGTGAAGGTCATGTGAGTATCATAAGCCCGGTGAGCCAGAGGTGCTGTGTGATTTTTTGTACATGATATTGTCGGCACTTCTAGTATCACAAAATGTTCCACCACCTCTTGGAGGAAGTTTCTGTAGTTGATTTCCAGTCCAGCAGGATTGTTTTAATGCCAAGGGCTAGTATGAGGTCGAGTAAAAGCGAGTCTTGATGGGTTAGAATAATGGTGGGCTGATGTAAGCCAAGACCAAGCGTTGCTGTCGAAAGGGTTGGGAAGAAGTGGATATTGAAGATGTTCTGGATGGTTTGTTGTACCTTGGACCATAGTGGTTGAACTACTTTGCAAGTTAGGAACATATGATCAATCGATCCTGTAGCTTCCTCACAGCGCCAGCATTTATCAGATTGACATATCCCCAGTTTGTGAAGCATATTTTGATTGAGCAATCGCTGGTGTAATTCTTGTTTGGATGGGGATTGCCAGATTCTATGCCAAGTAGAGTCAGAGAAATGTGAGGTCAGAGTTTCAGGAATTTGGACTGACCATTTCTTTTTTAGTTTTTTGATGAGGTATGGTCTGTGAGGTTCTAAAAGTTTATAGATGTGAGATAAGGCATGAACTATTCTTTTGAGCTTCCCCAGACGGTCAGGTAGGTCTGGTTTGTGAGGTTTCAGCAGAGTACTGGAGATATTTTAAGTTTCAAGAAGTTGTAAAATTCTATTGGGACGGAGGTTGTATAGCAAGCTCAAGTCCGCAAAGGTGATGGTGTTTAGCATAGAGCCCAGGTCCCCAATACAGTTAATGCCTAATTCTACCCATACTTTCCAAAATAGGAATCTGCAGTCTAGCTTGAATTTATGATTATATCATAGGGCAGCTATGGTAAAGTGGGCGAGCCGTTTAGGGAGAGCATAGGAGTGCTGGTATCGTGTCTACTATTATGGTATAAGAGTGGGAGATAGGCAATTCCCTGAGACCGTGAATCATTAGGGTGGATTTTAGTGGGATAAGGAGGAGTAGGTGTGATTCAATTTGCAGAAAGGAGGTGAGGAGTCTGGTTTCACTAAACCACCAGTGGTCTTGTGCAGCTATGAAGGCTTGTTGACATCTATAGAAATCCGGCAGGTTTAGGCCACCTTCAATTTTGCTCAGTTGTAGGATGGGGTTGGCTATCCTAGCACTCTTTTCCTGCCATATAAAGTTTGCAGGGCCGGACTGGGAACCAAAACCAGCCCTGGCAAAGTGCTCGGCCGGCCCCCCGGGGCTTGGGGGTGCCGCCGAGCTCTTTGCCAGGGCCGGTTTTCGGCCGATTTTGTTACAGGGCCGATTTTGCAGCTATGCTGCAAAAATGGCCCTGTAACAAAAATGGCCCCCAGGTGCCCAAATCCGGCCCCAACCCCTGCGGCTCACCGGGGAATTGCCCGGTGCCCGCTACGGCCTGTCCGGGCCTGAAAGTTTGGGATAACTTCGTCTTCAGACATGAAGAAGTAGTTAGTTTTTTTTTGTTTTTTTTTTATTTTTTTTAACCGTCTTTATTACCAAATAGCACATGTCAACTCACAACAGACTGCGCCTACAACCCTGAGGCCGGCTGTTCTCCCATACACCATCACGTAAATCCAATAGCTTATCCCACATCCCGGAGGTCGGGCATCGCTATTCCCCTAGTTAGGTCAGTCGGCATTCAGCCTCAGGAATGCAGTGGTGCGCCACTGCCTAGTCGCTCTCCCCCACAGAGGAGTCACAGTATTCTTGCATCTTTTATTCCTTTACTCAAACAGCCCGAACTCCCACCCCCACCCCCTCCAACTTCCCCTCTTCTAGGCTTCCGATCAGATCCTCCCTAGCAGCGAATTCCCCGATTTCCATCCCAGTGCGCAGTGTACCCAGGATCAGCACACGCCCCCCACTTGGTCCCTAGACCCTCCGTCTCCCCTTTCCCGACCCGCTCCAGTCTCCGCTTCCCCCTCCGGATCTCCCCTCTGTCCCTTGAGGCGCTCTGTGTATAACCCCCAAAAAATTTTCGGCCTACTGCGCGGCGGTAGCAGCTCACTATACACCTCGGTTTGCGTACAGCAATACAGCACATCTCGAGCCCATTGTTCCACAGTGGGTAGTGGACCTCTCATCCAGCACATTGCCACCCTTTTCCTAGCTATTAACAGACCCATGTCCACCAGTTTGCGGACAGATCTGGGCAGTTTCTTGGAATAGGCCAGCAGGGCCACCTCCGGCACGGGGGACAGCTCGATCTCCAGTATCTCACTGAGTTTGCGGAATATGGCCTGCCAGAACCCGTACACCCCCGGGCACTCCCATGCCAGATGGAGAAATCCCGCCCCATCATGCCCGCACCTGTCACACACGGCATTCTCCCGCAGACCGTAGCGATGTAGCCTTTTCGGCGTGTAGTATACTCTGTTCAGGTACTTGAAATGGAGCAATTTGTGCCACCCGTGCAGCGATATCCGCCGGGTGCCCGCACAGCAGTACCGCCACATGTCGTCATCTATTGCCGTCCCTAGGTCCTGTTGCCAGGCCAGCCTGGCCTTGATGTATCGGTGTATCCGCTGCTCCATAGCGATCTTATAGAGGCGCGATATTAAATGTCGGGGGCACTTATGATTTATCACATATGTCAGTTCCAAGACCTCCGGGGGCTCCGCCATATCATCCCCCAGTTGCTTTCGCAACGCTTCCCTCACTCTGTGGAACTGGAAGCGGTGCAGCTGCGATGGAGCGTCTCTCCCCTCCACCACTTCCTCCCACGTCCGCACGATGCCATCAACAAACAGGTCTCCCATTACCTGCAATTTGAGCGCCTTGAGCGCACGCACCACTCCCTCGTCTCTGCACGGGGGGAGCCATTGCGCCCATTCCACTGGCATGGAGGGCGAATAAAGTAATACGCCAGCCTGGTGTCGGAGTATGCTATCCTAGGCATGTCTCGTGGAGTTGAGGGAGTCAAGGTAGCCCGTCCGTCGGACCGGTGGTTCAAATAGGGTCGCCGGCAGCGGGAGAGGATCAGCAAACAAGCGTTCCAGAATTAGGTATGGAACCGTAGCCCCTCCGTGTATCCAGCTGTGCGCTTGCGCTCCCTGAGCCACTCGGTAGTATAGCTCCAGGTCGGGCGCGCCGAGACCCCCCATATGATAGGGTAGGGTCAGCACTTGCCAGCTAACTCGGGCCTGCTTACCCGCCCATGCCAGCTTCAGTAGCGACCGACGCAGCCTTTCGAAAAACACCCGTGGCAGCACCATCGGAATAATGACAAACAGGAACAAGAAGCGAGGCAGGACCACCATCTTCATGATCGCAATCCTGCCTATCAAGGAAAGTGGGAGGCCGATCCAGATGTCTACGTCGTCTTCGAGTTTAGCCACTGCCCTACCATAATTCTCCCTCATCAATACGTCTGGGTCAGTATGTAGTCTGATTCCCAGGTATCGGACCGCATCCTCCGTCCATTGCAGTGGGTAGTCCATCTCAAAGAGGGACGTGGTCGGAGTGAGCGGAAAGGCAATGGACTTGCTCCAATTGACACTCAGGCCCGAGAGGGCACCAAAGTGCACCACCTCGCGTAGCACCGGCGCCAAATTAGTCTCTGGATCCTGCACATACAGGAGAGTATCGTCGGCATAAGTAGAAACCACAATTCTGTAGGTGGGGAAACTCACCCCCCTCAGACCATGGTATTCCCGGAGAGCGCAGGCCAGCGGCTCCGCCACCAACGCATACAGAATCGGTGACAGGGGGCAGCCCTGCCTAGTGCCCCTAGATATTCGAATGGCCTCTGTGACTCTGTTCCCCAACCGTATCCTTGCACTTGGGGCACTGTACAGGACCCCCATCATTCGCAGAAAGCCCAGGCCCAGGCCCATTTTACTCAATACCTGCCTCATGAACGGCCACTCTACCGAATCAAACGCCTTCTCCATATCTAGGAACACCGCGAGTGCCTTGGTGTCCCTCCTGACATGCTGCATGGTTCCAAACACCGTCCGCAGGTTGTAGGTCAAATTCCTACCGGGCATGAAGCCCGCCTGTTCCGGCGCCACCAGTTCAGGCGTTAGCAACGCCAATCGCGTGGCCAGTATTTTCGCATATATCTTAGTGTCGACGTAGAGCAATGACAGGGGCCTATATGAACTGCACTCTTCTAGCGGCTTCCCTGGCTTAGGGATAGCCACCAATATGGCCTCACTCATTGACTTTGGCATCCTACCCGTTTCGCACATATCGTCAAACAGCTGCAAGAGATGCGGTAGGAGGAGGTCCACATAATTTTTATAAAAGTCGGCCGTGAGGCCATCCACCCCGGGCGCGCTGTTCGCACGCATGCCCGCTAGGGCTTCTCGTATTTCATCCCTCTGTATGGGTAGGGCCAAAAATTCCCTGCGTGTGTTGGAGAGAAAGGGGACTCGTATATGGTCTAAGTATTCGCTTATTTCGTCCTCCATCCCCGCCTGCCGAGAAGCGTACAACGATTCGTAATACGACCGGAAGCGCACTGCGATCTCCTCATCTTCAGTTAGAAGCTCCCCACTATCTGATCTGATCTGAGTTATGTGTGATTTACACCTCCTGGCCTTCAGCAACCTCGCCAGGACCGAGCCTGATCTCTCTCCCTCCCCATACACTCGAGCCGTTGCGTACTTCCCCAGGTGCTTGACCTCCGCGTCAGCGGCCTCGTGGTACTCTTCCAGTAATGCCTTCAGCTCCTCCGTAGTTTCGCCTCCCCCTCCCTCCACCAGCTTGGCCTCCACTTCGCCCAGTCTACGTTCCAAACCTGCAAGTCTCCGACGTATGTCCCTCAAGACCCCAGAATGCTTAGCCATGGCAACCCCTCTAATGTATACCTTAAACGCTTCCCAAATCGTCTGGAAGCTGTCAACTGAGCCCGCATTTGTGCTAAAAAACGTGTCGATTGCTTCTGCCAGCTCCTCCTTGAACAAGGGGTCGAGCAGCGAATAGGGAGGGAACCGCCACGTGAACGGCGGGATGGATTGCTTAGGCGTATCAACTGACAGTAAAATCGGGGAATGGTCAGACAACGTACGCGGGAGCACCTGACACAGTCCCACCCGGAGGAGGAGCGTCGCCGACGCGAGCCAGTAGTCTATGCGTGTATGCAGGTCATGGAAGGCCGAGTAGTGTGTAAAACCCCCCGCCCCAGGGTTTAGCGCTCTCCATATGTCAGCCAGATCCAGTCGGATCATGTCCCTGCGCAACCTCAGAGCTGCAGCCGCCGGCGCTCTAACAGCCCCCCCCGATCTGTCCAGTCGAGGGTCCAGGGCTAAATTGAAGTCCCCTCCCCACAAAATCTGGGACTCCCCGCAGCTCCTAATTGTGTCAGCCAATTTACCATAAAAGTCAGGGCAGTCAAAGTTCGGACCATAGGAGTTAACTAGCAATAAGTCCAATCCTTTGCCCTGGTAGCGAGAGAGAACATATCTGCCCCCACCGTCCAAGGCCAACAGTTGCACCGCAGATTCAGACTTAGGGTTGAACCAAGTGAGTACCCCCCTGGCGTGCGTTGTGAATCCAGCCGCATGTACGTTTCCCCGCAGCCCGCCCGTGCGTAACATGGGGCTGTGGTTAGGAAGGTGCGTCTCCTGTAAGAAGGCGACATCTACGTTATGTCTGTGAAGATACTGCAGTACCTTCCGCAGTTTACGATAGTCATTCAGTCCCCTGACATTCCAGGTCACTACTCGCAGGGGGCAGGGCCACCCTTGCTGGGTCGTGGGTCTAGCCATTATCGTCCCAGACCCAAGGCAGTATCCCCTCACTCAGAATCGCTAAACGGCACTCGGAGAATATCGCCCCTCCCCGCCCAGACTGTCGGACTTGCCTAGAATCAAACAACAAACTCCCCATCCCTCCCACCCTCCCACAGCTGACCTCCCCCAACTGCGCCATGCTGGACCTCATGTAGAGGTGACCCACTAAAACCCTCCCCCCACCCGATAAACTCAAACCCCGTCAAAAGTGGGTAGTGCACTCTGAGGTGGAGGTAGCTCCGTACAAAAGTATCAACCAGAGTCAACTTAAGGGCCAGCCCTCCCCTCCGCACACAGAGCAGTAATTTCTTCCCCAGCTGTGCCATGAGCAGTAGTTCGTAGGCAGGTAGTGTTCGCTCCCTATCACCAACAGCAGCCCAAGCCTGCAGTTCCAGATAGCGCCGGCGCTCCTCTAACCGCGCCACGGAGCATCCATTCTAGGGCTGCAGCACAGGTCTCTCCATACTCGTTATGTTCACATCCCTCATATGGCCCTCCAGCCCCTCACTGCGCCTTGTAGGCCTAAGGCACCGGGTCAATGTCGAACAGGCTAGGCCTGCCCACTCCGCTCTAGTGTCTCTCTTACCGGCTGCCTCCTCATGGAAGAAGTAGTTAGTTAGATGTATGGTTAGGATGCTTGCAAGGAAGTTGACAAGTGGCGCTATCATCATTTTGGAAATGTCTGCCCAGCCCCACCAGGTTAAGAATTTGTGAGACCAAGATGAGAGAAGGTCGTTAATATTGGAGAGAATTTTGCTCTTGTTGATCGATATAGATTCCTGTAGTTCTTTGCCAAATGAGATTCCAAAGTATTTTAGCATCTCAGACTGCTGGTTTATACCGAATTGCCCAAAACTGTAGGGGTGCAGTAGATATTTATGGGGAAGATTTCTGTTTTAGAGTGGTTGAGGGAGTAGCCAGATACTTTTGAGTAGTTGTTAATTTGCGTCATGATGTGTGGTATGGCTTTGTCTGCATCTTCTGTGCGGAACAGAATGTCGTCAGCATAGGCTGCAGCTAATCATCTGCCCGATTGGAACTAAACACCTCTAATGTTATTTGCCTTTAGGCAGCATAAGAGGGGTTCGATAGCTAATTGGGGGGGGCGAAGAGACAGCCTTGCCTTGTGCTTAGGGGAATGAGTTGGATAATCTGCCATTTATCCTTACTTTCACTACTGGGGCTGCATAGAGGGCCATCATGATGAGTATGAAGTTCTTGCCTAGTTGGAATTTACATAGAGGCTCAACCAAGAGACCCTATCAAAGGCTTTTTCCACATCGAATGCTATCATCATGGTGGGTGAGGACGATGAAGTGCTTTTTCAAGGGCGTGGCAAAAGACTTGAATGTTGTTACCAGGTAGCCTCCCTTTCAAAAATTCTGTTTGACTTAGGGCAATGAGTTTTTGTAGTACTTTCTCCCATCTTTGTGCCAGAAATATAGCAAATATTTTACAGTTGTTGTTAATTAGCGATACCAGCTTATTGTTTTTGACCACTAGTGTATCTTTCCCTTCTTTCGGGATGACCACTATTCTGGCCTCAGAAGCTGAGCCAGAGATGCTGGCAGTAGAGGCAAACGTTTGGAACAGAGCAAGAAGGAGTTCAGTGTGGATGGCAGGGAATGTTTTATAGAAGGACACAGTGTACCCGTCAGGTCCTGGGGCCTTGCCTGGGTTAAGGGATCTGATCCCTGATTGGATTTCATCAGCGGTGATCGGGGCATTGAGTAGAGATCTGTCTTCTGCTGAGGCTGAAGGGAGAGAACATGAGTTCAAATATGATATGAAGTTCACTCTTTACCAAACTAAGAAGTACAAATAGATAGATAATTCTGCTGCGAATAGAATATTTATGGTTAATATACCGAAACCCCATTCCTCATCAGGTAGGTACGAGTCAGAAGATTCTCTCATTAATAGGGTAACTTATTAGATCAGGGATGTCAGCGGTTCTTGCTCTGTGATCCGAGAAGATATTCTTAGTGCACAGAGATGCCCAACCACTAATCCACTTTATGATGTGATTGAGCTGACTCTGAGGGACAGGAGGTGGGGGGACAACTTGGTTGCACTAGATGCTAGGGGCTGGCCACCTAATAATTCAAGCATACAGTTTAAATATAGGTAGAAGGCAGTTAACTCCTCTGAGGGATGTGGACTGACTTGGGGTATGTTCCTGAACTGCTTCCCATTGGATTCACATAGTATCTGAGGGTATAGCCCCCCCAAACTAGACCTGGGTTCCTGAGTACTTAATCTCAATGCAGAAAACCTGTCCATTGCACCAATTGTGCACTTGCGGGGTCATCAATCACCCTTAAGCAGGGAGCAATGTAATGAATGAATGTAATGGTGCTGTCGGAGATAAACCTAAGGTAGCAGCCCTTACTAGTACTAAAGTGGAAGATCTATCTTCTAATTCTAGCTTGTCTATCATATCTTGGAACCTGGCAGGGATCAACTAAAACTGTTCGACCCGGGTGGCTTATGTTTAATAATGATAATGATATTTGTATCTTCCAGGAGACCTGGGCTACTGATAGGGCATTCGTCGTTGGCTATACTACATATAGCACTGAGGCGCTAGCCTCAAGGAACGCAGGGAGGGCAAGTGTTGGTCTGGTAATCGTTGTGGCAGTTGTGCCCTCAAGCAGTTGCAAATCACTTCTCTGGACTCAATGAGGATTCAGGCCACCTTTCCGTCAGGGTTAGATTGAACTATTTTTAATATCTGTGTGAGGTCTGTTCCTCAGGGAATGACTCACCTACCCTAACTATGTTGGATGATCTGGTAGGTACTTATCAGCCACAGAATAGGGTGTTGGTAGCTGGGGACTTAAACACCAGGTTTGAGCCTTCCCCGTTACTCGACTCTCTGACTGAGGATGAAGATGAGTTCCGGGGCATCCCCAGCATAACAAATAAAGCTGGAGTCTCATGTAACACCAATGTAGCCTTCTAGATTATTTCTCTGGTGGTGGAATGGGGCCTTAGGGCATGCAATGGCAGGACTTGCTCACATCTTGATAGGCAGGCCACAATTAAGAGAGGCTCTAGTTCTAGTGTCATAGACCAGAGCCTGGTGGGCATTTGATGTGGCCTCTAGTGAGTGATACGACAATCACAGTTTGGCTAGACAGTGACCACAATCCCCTCCTCTTTCTAAAGGATGGCACTCCCCATAGTAGGAGTCTGTTTGGTAGCTGCACAATACGTAAAGAACCTTTAGTATCTAGTAACCTTAGAAGAGTTTCTTGGCCAAAAATTCAGAATGACAGCAAAAATCAAGCCAGGATCTACGAACTATTCGTACGACATTTCTCCACCATTGATACCATTACTCTGTCAACTGACAAAATATTCATAGCCCATGGAGGTTTTTTTAAGGAGCTGAATGGTGTATTTTTATCACAATCCTCCGAGAGGAAACCCATGGAGGGGAAGAAGCGTGCTTTGTTTAACCACAAGTGCAAACAGGCAAATTCTGATCTAAGACTGCCCATCCAGGAGGGTGATTATTCAGCTGTTGCTCAAGCAAGTATCAGGTATAAAACAGCCCTAGCACGGGCCAAGCGTGACTGAGCTGATAAGAGCTGGCCGGATCTACTGGTTGCTGCCAGGTGTTAAGATAATCGCACATTCTTGCACATTATAGCTCATGGGAATCTGGAAGGGGTTACTACACCCGATTATTTTATCCAACCTGAAAAGTGGGTTGAACACTTCACCATGTTTTATGACAAGATGGAAGCTATCCTACCCGAGGGTGGTATTGATAATTTGCTAAACTGTGAACCTACTGAGGAAAGGGGGGTGATGGTAGTGGTGGATCCCTCTTTACCCTGGACAATACCCTTAGGGCCATTGACAGAATGAAAACAGCGAAAGTCCCTGGGCCTGACAGAATAATGGGTGATTTGTACAAGTCCGATCCCTTAGTTTGGGCCTCTTTTTACAAATCTTTTGTCTAATGCAGATGCAGATGGGAAGCGACACCTGAAACCTGGAGAGGGGTGGAAATTATAAGAAATATATGAGAAAGGTTATGCCTCTTTTCAATCGAATTATAGACCAATCAGTCTTTTAGATAATAAGCAAAAAATCTTTGCTAGACAAGTCTTGGATAAACTGCTAATCTGGATAGAGGATAACGAGATCTTGTCATCTCTCCAAGCAGGATTTCGTACTAAAACTAGTACTTGTAACTAGGTGTTCAGGTTTATTCTACTCATTTGGAAATACGTACTACTAATAAAGCAATGATTGTACGTAGCTTTCGTTGACCTCCATGGTGCCTTTGACCTTGTGCAGCGGGAAACACCATGGCTAGTTTTAATATAGTTGGGAGCCCCGGCCTATTTGGTAAATCTGCTTGTAAGGCTGCACGAGGGTAAATATGCACAGGTTAGGTGGGGGAATCTGGTGAACTAACTGCCAAGACTCCTATTTGGCGTGGGGTTTGCCAAGGTTGCGTGCTTGCTCCTACATTTTTCTCCCTTTATATAAACGAGGTAGTCAATGAGCTGCAGGATTGTGAAAATGACTCTTCAATACTAAATGGGAAAAATACCAATGCTGCTGTTTACTGATGACTCATTGCTTACTTCCAGGACCCCAATGGGACTCCAGAGGCTAAATAACACATATTTGGCATTCTGTGAGATTAGGGGCTGGAATTAAATGTGGAGAAATCCAAATACATGGTATTTGGAAGGAGCAAGGGCAAAACTAGACTAATGAAGATAACAGGTAAACCCCTTGAGAGGGTAACTAAGTTTGATTACCTAGGAGTAAGGTTAACCGAAACAATAGGCTGGGATCTCCAACTCAAGACAAGCTATCTAACACTATGTCATAAATACAAACCTACACTCCAGTTTTATAAACAGGCTTGATCCTGGTAGATTACCCCTGCCTGTGAAGTCTATCGGATGAAAGCCAAAAATGCTGCACTTTAGAGTGCAGAGCTATGGGGTCATGTTGATATGCATAAATTGGTGGCGAGTGAAAACATATTCACCAGATCCCTGGTCCCTGTCCCAGCTAGTACTCGGTTGACTCTGTTGTTTTTGGATTTAGGGCTAAAGAGAATTGGAGATGTGGCCGCAATAAAACCACTGATCTATTGGCTACAAATATGATCCACTTCGGAGCTAGGAGAATATTGTGAATCTCTGAAAGAAGTTTAAATCACTTTCGGTGATAAACAGATTTCCTGGCTAATCCATTTCAAATTTTGGTGTAGATCACTGGGGTTGATCCATCTGTGGGACTGCTCGGAATGCATTAGTATGTTACAAGCAGAACTGCAGGGCGACTCACCACAAAGTTTTAAAGTTGTAACCCTTTTTCTAAGTTTGAGCTCTTTTATGATCTGATTTCACCACCTATGGTGAAAAGTCTCTATGAGAGATTTAGATTAGGTTGTTTAGATTAGGTTGTTTACCCCTGAGGTCATCCAACACAAGGGCCACAAACTCAGATACAACTACATGTCTAGTCAGTGGTTATGCATCGGAGACAGCAGAACATATTTCATTTTTTTAGGTTTTTTAGGTTTACATTTTTCTATTGGTTTGAAAGACAAGAAGAACAAAACAAGATGCATCAAGCAATATACATCAGGACCAACCAAGAAAAAATATCTCTACTACCCCTCCCCTCCTCTCCTTTCCCTCAATCTGCCCCTATTGCCACCAAGGAGGCAACCAAGCATGACACAGAGCAAATCAGGGAGTCTGACATTGGGTGAGATATTTTGATAGTGCAGAGAGACACAACAGCCGCATATACCTAGGGCAGGTGAGCTCGCTAAATTCAGAGCACAGCAAGGCGATGAAGGAATGCCACAAGTCTGCAAAAGAGGCCCCCTCTCCCTGGAGAGTGGAAGAGATGCGCTCCATAAGCTGTGTAGCCACCCCTGTATCATAGGTGCCCCATCTGAGCCCCAGAATAACAGTATATTCTGTAATGCCGTCCCTGTTGCTATACCCATTTGTCTGCCTTTGCGGGATTTGAGGGGAAATGTGAGTCTGTCCGAGACGCCTAGAATGATATATTCCGGAAAGCGTAGGATAGTGGTATCAAAGTGTTGGACGATCTCGCCCAAAACCTGTGTCCAATAGGCCTTAAGAATAGGGCAGTCCCATAGTCAGTGCAGCAGTGTACCTACAGCTCCATATTCCCTCCAACAGCTCGGGAAATGACTGGGATCACTCTTGTGCAGCCTGGGGGTGTGATTTACCAGTATGTCACTATCTTGGTAGCAGACTCTACACTGGATATATTGTGTGCTGAGTGTCGAGCTCTGTAGTGAATGTCACCTCATTCTTTCTGAGTCAGTGTCGGCCCCAGCTCTGTATCCCACCTTTTCTGGCCTGCAGATTTGGCCAGTTGTTCCGGGGGGCGTAAGTTGTGATATACTTCTGTAATAAGTCGTTTAGTGGACTGCATAGAGAGCAACCACCGCTCGTATGGGATAAGCCGTCTCTCAGTTCCCTGGCGTACCTGGGGTTTTACATCACCCAATGCTATATCTGCTGATAGTGGTACCGCTCAGTTTTGGGCATAGCGAAAACAGATCAAAAATCTTCGAAAGACATGGGGTCCCTTTCATTAAAAAAATGCTCTATAGATGTGCGGCCTTCCTTGTCTAAATAACCAAACGCTGCCTGGTCGAGGCCTGGGGTGAGGTCAGGGCTATTAGTGATAGGGGTAAGAGGTGATGGGAATGTTGTGAGGCCATTACGCATAGCTGTGGCATCCCATGCATTTAGGGTGGCTTGATCTTTTGGGAAGTCATAAAGTCCAGGAGGTCTAGAGGCTCTACAGAGAAAAGAAATCTTCCACAGTGGATGGCCGGCTAGTGCTCGCTCCATGAAAAGCCAGTGCTTCTCGGATTCCGGTTGAGCACGTTCCAACAAACAGCTGATCTGTGTAGCCTTATAGTAGCGGTCCAAGTTGGGTATTCCTAAACCCACTCTCCAGGAGATCTAAAGCTCATGTACCTGCTCATCAGCGGTTTCTTATCCGCCCAAAAGAAGAGAATTCAGCCTGAAGCTGTTTCAACATGCCCGGGGTGGCTCCACAGGTAAGGTCTGAACGTGGTATAAAATTTTAGGGAGTATGTTAATTTTAAGGGCTGCCACTCGGCCCAGCAACAAAAGGCCAAATGGACGCCATCGCCGCAGGTCCCGCCATGTCTGCGCTAATATGCGGTGTCATTTAAGGAGACTGTCTCTGTAGTTGAAACTGATAACGTTATACCCAGGTAGGGAATTTTTTTGGGTCCCAGCTGATAGGGCATGCCTGGACAAGTGCGGCTATAGTTGGTGGCTGTAAAGAGAAACCTAGGGCCTGCGACTTGGCCACGTTTACTCGAAAGCCAGAGGAGAACTCCTCCAATTTGACAAAAAAAGACCAGGACAGATGACTCAGTGTCTCAAGCGTGGCGATGATATCGTTTGCGTACAGACTAATGGTATGCTGCTCCCCTCCAAAAAGAACCCCTCTAATCCGCTGGTTCTCCCGGACAGTCTGGGCCAGTGGCTCCAAATAGAAGGAAAACACGAGTGGGGAGAGTGGGCGGCCCTGTCGCATGCCTCTGGTGATCAGAAAGGGATCGGATGTGAAGCTGTTTACTTGGCCAGTAGCCGAGGGGTGGCTGTATCTGCTGAGCACCTACCTGCGAAATTGACTCCCTGCCTGAACTGCTCCAGAGTGGTCTCTTCTCTAAAAAGGGCCAGTGTACCCTATTGAACACTTTTTCAGCGTCGACAGATAGCACTACTCGTCCCACTGGTTGGTGATGTGCCTTGTACAGGAGGTGGAGCAGCCTCCTAGTGTTATCGCTGCATTGTCTTGTTGCCACAAATCCGGCCTGATCTGGCTCTATCAGTGCCGGCATCAGCTGGCCCAGTCTGGCCGCCAGTATCCCCGAGAAGATCTTAAGATCGATATTCAACAGGGAGATTGGCCTATACGAGACGCAATACCTGCCATCCTTACTGGGCTTGGGCAAGACTACCACCTCTGCCATGAGCATCGTTGGAGGCATGTCTGATGTGTCTCTAATCGTATTGTAGAGTCAAGTCAGTATTGGGGCCAAGATCGAGCAGAAAGTTTTTATAAAAGATGGCGGTAAACCCGTCTGGGCCTGGGGATTTAAGGAGATTAAGCATAGTGATAGCGAAAATAACCTCTTTGACCTGAATCAGGCTGTCTAAAGATGTGGCTTGATCTAGTGTCAGGCAGGAATGCATTATGCCCTGGAAGTATGCAGAGGGGTTTTGTTTTGGTATTTGCTGCACCGAATAGAGTTCTGTATAGAAATGCCTGAAGTCGCGAGCTATATTGGCGCGAAAGTTCTGCACCCCCAGTGTCGAGAATCATTGGGACCGCCTCTGCCTGGCGCTAAGCACACAGTTTATGCGCTAACTCGTGGCCACACCTGTCTCCTCCTGTGTAAAACATATGTCTCAGACGGAGGGCCGCATATTCAGCTCGCTCCAAGTCCAGGCTGGCTATTTGAGCTTGTGCTACCTTTAGCTGCTTCCATACCCTAGGAGCACATGTTCATTTGTGAATCCCTTCTAATTCTGAGACCTGGTTGGAAAGCTCCTCCCTTTTCTCCCTGTGTATCCGGCTGTCTGCAGAATACCTAGCTATTAAGTCACCCCTAGCCACCAATTTGAGTGTTTCTCACAGGGATACTATGGAGGTTTCTTTGGTTTCATTCTCAGCTAGGTAGTCCTCTAGTGTCTTAGTGAGGCTTGCAATGACTTCTGGGTGGTGAAGGAGTGTATGTCTAAGCCTCCAAGAATATGGTGGGCGAGAAATGGAGGGAAATAGTAGAGTTGTGGTCAGTGCTGCATGGTCAGATAGCGCCTGTGGCTCAATAACCAAGTCCTGTAAGGAAGGAAGGAGGGATCAAGACCCCATGAAAAAATCATAATGGGCACAAGTTCCACTGGAGTGGGAAAAGAATGTGTAGTCTGTTAAATGGGGGTGGAAATGGTGCCACACATCAATTAACCCCAGGTCATGAAACCACTGCCGGGCACTGTCAAATGGAGCCCCGGTCTGTTCCTGCCTTTGAGCCGAGCGATCCAGTTGGTAGTCGAACACAATGTTTAGGTCGCCCCCATGAGTATGATCTGAGGAGGAGGTCAAGTCCGCCACTGCTTCACGGAGGCACACCTCCTGGACCTCATTAGGAACATAGATATTGACTAACGTAAGCGTGTGCGGCCCTAGAGTCAAGGAAAGCACCAGGAGCCTCCCTATGATCTCTAGTACTTTTGCCCTCACCACCCCTGAGAAAGTACGGGATATAAGGTTAGTGACCCCCTCCCTCTTAGTGGGAAGTGAGGAGAAGTATTGCTGTGGGAAGGCCTTAGAACGTAATCTGTGTGTGTCGCTGCGCAATAGATGAGTCTGTTATAGTAAACAGATGTGGGCATTTGAATTCTCCAAGTAAGACAGGATAGCTCTGTGTTTGATAGGGTTATTAAGCCCTTTCACATTGATGGTCAAAATTGTAATACTCATCCAGGGGGATGGTGAGAGCAGAATGCGGTGCAGATGCGATGGAACAAATTTAGGTGAAGGTCGCACGCATGCAAGGAGGCCAAGAGATGCATGGGTAAGGGGGGGAGGAAACACATTAAGTAAAAAAGAACACCCCAACTTAGCAGAGACATTAATAATAAAGAATGGCCAACAGCGTACTGCTCCCTGGAGAAGTTATAGAGGGTACCTGTGGCCTGCACTTCCCCGCTACCCCCAGGCGAAGCTTATACAAAGGGCTGAAATGTGTCCAGTAATAGGCAGGGGTGTTAACAGCAATTGTCACGGCTCTGCCTGGGCAGATCCATTTTTACTCCAACGACACTCCTGTGAGTGATGCCACGACTGCCTGTCGTTCTCTGGCCATAGAGTCTGGTTCAGGGCATGTTGACGGGCTTGGGAGCTTGATAGTGGTCCACCCATGACCACTACGATGTCTGCACATGTGGTTGTTCTGGTGCGACTTGTCTGCTGTAGGATCCTCAAAGTCCAGAACTTTGCAAGCGACAGAGAGGGAACAAATTTGTCTCAGTTCCCCTTTGAAATGGAAAATCAGTCTAAAAGGGTGTCCCCGGGAGCAGTTGATACCAGCATCTCAAAGGTAAGAATGGATTGGGCGGAAACTTTTGCACTTGAGTAGGGTGGAGGCTGCCAGGTCTTGGAACAACATAGGCTTTGAGCCTTCATAGGTGAAGTCCGTGCAACGCCGAGCCTCTCAGAGAATCCGCTCCTTTAAGATAATCATTGACACACGCCGTAGGAGCCGGGGCCA
Organism: Triturus cristatus; assembly: GCF_964204655.1. NCBI lineage: Eukaryota > Metazoa > Chordata > Amphibia > Caudata > Salamandridae > Triturus > Triturus cristatus. The sequence continues at coordinate 1,330,708,375 of NC_140585.1, forward strand.
CCCTCCTAGGGCCTGTTCTATAGGTGCGGTCCAGTTTGATAGTGAACTCTGAGGATTCTCCCAGAATGGAGGGGGAGAGGTCCATTACTAGTACCTCGATGTCACCGACCCCCTTGCCCTGATCCATGCCGCAGATGGGAATATTGTTCCACCGGGATCTATTCTCCAGGTCCTCAGTGTGGGCTTGGAGGTCCAAGTTCTGTTCTTGCAGCTTAAGGACTTCCTGCTGAAAGTGCTTGAGCTCTTCATCTAGTCCTGCTTCATACTCTTCTAAGGTGTTGATCCGTACCCACAGGGAGTCCATGTCATAGCGGATTTCCCTCATATCTGCTGATAACTCATGCTTCATGGTGGACAAATCCTCACAGAGCGAGGAGAACAGCGACTCCATGAAGGATCGACTGACTGGGCCCTCCTGACCCTTACCACCCTCAGCCTCGTCTGAGTGCTTTGCTGTAGGCGGGCCCTCTACCTGCTCCGCCGTTAGATTGAGCAGCAGGTCTTTCACTGATCTGTCTTTCTTGCCTTTTGAGGCCGCCATTGCGCCATAGCTGTGTTGCTTCTCTGTATGGAAAGGCCCGCTGGGCATGTCGGTGCAATGTGGTGCCAATAGAGGTGAGGTGCTGTTGAGCTATCGCTGTTGCGATGGTAGCTACACCCATGCAGGTCGCCTGTGTCGCGATGGGCTCTCCTTACATGCCTCCATTTGGTCGCCAGTTTAGGGGTGTTCAGTATTCCACCAGGGCTCTGAGTCAGGGCCTCTCTGTCACACTATTATCCTGCCCCTGCCTCACTGCCACTCTCACCTCTTATTGGAGCCCATAATCTGGCTGCAGGCTCTCCAGGCCGATGTGGTGGTGCAAGAGGCGGACTTGAAGCTTGTGGGCAGGAGTGCTCCTGGAATCTTCCCTTGTTTAAAAAGCTTGTGCCACCGAGTGTGTTGATGCTCCCAGATACCCCCGGTATGATCTGGGTCGATGGAGCCTCCTTGTGGCCTCTCCTCCAGCGGGGCCCGTGGACAATATGTGCCCCTTCACAAGGCCTCAAGAGGCTGTGAGTTGTCCTCCTAGGGCGTCCTTCTTTCTCCCTGTGACCACGGCGAGGGATGTCTTTATCGATGGGGGGGCCGCATAGGCTATACATGCAGCCGGTGCGGCCAACAGCACAGACGTACGGTTAGTTGCTGACCTGAAGGCCCACCAAGGCATGCAAAGCTGGAGTCTCCCTGCTGACCTCTCCTCCAGCAGGGCCTGTTGGCTTGCAAATGCCTCCCTGAGTCCTTAAGAGGCTGTTGACTGTCCACCCGGGGGAACCTTTATTCCTGTGGCAATGAGGGAAGGTCTTTGCTGGCTGGGCAGCCACGCTGGCTCTCCGTGCAGCCGGAGCGGATAGCCGCTTTGATGACCGGTAGCTGCTGGGATGAAGGCCCGACTAGGCCTGTCGAGCCGGGGCCACACATAGTTCACGCAGCCCAGGCTAGCTTCCGTGGCTGCCGATGCAGGTTTCTTCACTTGCGGTCGACACTGCCACCCAGGAAACGTTGTATATCAGTGGCAGTCCCCTTACTCGTCTCAAGGGACTGCCTGAATGCTTGCCCAAGCGCCTTCAACTCGGGGCTTTCTGATGCGGCCTCCCTTGGATTTACAGCACGTTGCAATTTTAAATAGGATGAAACAATTGTTATTGTTGGACCCCCCTATCCAGGATTTTTTGATCATCTGAGGCACCCAGCACTTAATGGATATGAGCTGTAATTATAAGTAGGATAAAACGATTGTTATTGACATGTTGTATTTATTGGAGTTTGTTTGCTGTCACTGATGTACAATTCGGGCTATTTTATTAATCCTGATAGCTTTTTATTTACTGTGTATAGCCTGAATCAAGTGTTGGAATGTGTATATTGCAACAACAGTCATGAACTTTTTCAAAAATCTGACACATATTGGTAGTGCGTATCTGACAATTAAAGGTACAAACTGCCTTGAGTTCATTGACTGTATAGGGGCCAAAGTATATGATCATCCTGCAATTCCACCAAATCTTGTATGTATTTTATTGATATGCACTTTAATGGTCATATGACTGAAATAAAGTATGATGATGATGATGGTGATGATATGCAGTTATTTGGGTTAATTTTGTTGTTTGAGGTGTAAAGTCAGAGTAAAAGTTGTGGAAGTCTTCCAGTATCTCATTATGGGAGGGTAATGTGTGGCCTGAGTTATTTCTAATGACAGAAGTGATAGTTTTGTTTTTAGAATATTTTAAATAGCTTGCAAGGGTTTTCCCAGCCTTGTTGCTGGGGATTAATTTTTACACATTGGCCTTTTTCACCCATTTCTGCACACAGACTCTTAGCATTTGGTTGAATTGATATTGTAGTTTGCACAGTTTGGTAATGTCTTGTGACCCAGCGGAATGCCTAATGGATTCGCTTAAGGATCTGATCTCAGATTCAATGGATTTGAGACGTTTGTTAGATTTGTTTCTCATAGCAGCTAGTGACTATAAGGTCCCCCTGAGAGTAGCCTACAGAGCGTCCCATCAAACTTAGTCTGAGGTGTTTCCTTGATTTTAAATTTGGATAGGTTGTCGTCTAAGAGTGCGTCGTTGAGGCGCCAGATTTTGGGAAGTAGGGATGTGCCGGTGATCGAGAGATCAAGCGAAATACAGGTGTGGTCGCTAACTAATATGGGTTCAATTTTAGGGTTTTATGAGGTCGTGATTAAGGATTTATCTATGAGGATGTAATCAATTCTTGTGAAGGCTTCATGTGTTGGAGAATAAAATGTGTAATTACTACCATTTGGGTTGAATAATCTCCATGTGTCGATTAGATTATTGCTCTTACAGCAGAGTCTCATCTGTTTGTGGCACCTACTGCCAAGAAATGTATGTGCTGAGATTCTATCTAAGACACCGTCAATTGGGAGGTTGAAATCACCCCTGACAATATTCCCAACATTATCTAGGATTTCTGAGATATGTTTGTCTAGATCTTGCCAAAAGGTGAAGGAAGTTATCGGTTATATCTAATACAGCCATTTCTCTGTTTCCTATAAGTATCCTTCTGATCATCCATCCATCCGGTGGTCATGTAGGTTTGATAGGACTGTTATACTTGATTTATTTGCAAGTAAGATAATGACCCAATTTTTTTTGCCATTGGCTGGCGAGATTAGGGTATCAGCGACCCAGGGGCAATAGAATCCGGTATCTTTGATCAACTTGATATGAGCCTCTTGTAGGACAATGACATCCCCTATCAGTTTATAAAGCATTCGCCTATTTTGTTTCCATCTGACAGGGTGGGAGAGGAAAGGATTCCAATGACAGCCATTGTGAAATGTAGAGGCCAAATAATTTGCAAATAGTCAATGATGTGGTTTGGATTGTCATGTGTGGTCGCATGGGGGTGTGGGGGAGTCTGAGGATGTAATGTGGAAATCTATGCCCATAAGAGATGTGCGGATATATGCGGTATATTGCACAGTTGCCAGTCGGATAGTCGGTAAAGGAGCATATGGACCATGGGGGTAGCCTTGCAGACCTGCTCCAGGGTGAGTACAGCTCAGTAGAAATGGCAATGGGGAAGGAGGTTGGAATTATGGGAAAGAGGAAGAAAAAGAGAAGGAGACAGAGAGTGAGTAAAGCAAAGAGTAGCTTAGAACTGAAACCCAAAACCCTGTTCCACCCACGACCCCCCTTTGAAATGCAGAAAGACTCATTTACCTACCCTATTTTGAGACGAAAAGAAGGCCATGAAGGGGGTACCAAGCCAGAAGCTAGGGGGCTCCATCTTGGTATTACAGCATCCTGCAGCAAAGTAGGTAAAAATAGTGTGAGCTCAGAGAAGCACCTAACTAAAAGAGACATGAAAAGAAGCATATCGCACAACATGCTGTAGCAGATTTATAATATATCACATAAATTGGTTCAGAAGAGGGTTGTGGGCAGGACAAAGTACATGAATTTAGTAAGTTATGCTAGGGTACTGGGACATAGCCAGGCAATTAGTGTTATCACGTAAGGATAGATGATGTTGTAGAGTTGGACTGATAGTGTTATTTACTCCCTTTCCGGTGACAATGGGTTATTGTGTAACGGGGATATTAGGACGTTAGTGTCAGAAACATTTCGACTAACATTTGAGATAGAAGTTAACCGAGAATTAATTATTTGAACAGGAACCTGTCAGATACCTCGGTGTGAGTGACACAGACAGAGGTTCAACTAACGATGTTAGTATCAGAACGGAGGGCTTATGTGGTAAAGTGTATTTAATTGAGTTAGCAATCAGGGAAAGGGGCATGAACACAGATTTCAGAGGTCAAAGCTGATGCCTGGTCAAGTGGACATGTCAGATTGGGAGGCAGGGTCCAAGAAGGCTTGAAGGTCTGTAGGGGTGCAGAAGACTAGAGGTTTGCCTTTGAAGAATATGCAGAATCTAGCAGGGCTGATGAAAGAAACGGGAATGTTCCGTTCTCTCAAACCTTGACAAAGGGCCAGGAAGCCCTTCCTTGTGGCCACAGTTTATTTTGAGTAGCCATGAGCAAATGTTATCATAGATCCGTTCCAGACCGCTTGTCAGTTTTTCTTCATGTGAGTAAGAATTAATTTAGTGGGGCAGTATCACAATGGTTTGAAGATCATTGTTACGGGTGAGAGGTGTGACCCTATGTCGAGTTGGGGGGTATGCCTGAGAGGTTTCTGTGTTCCCTGTTTGATTTCAAACTCTTTCTCCAATTTGATGCCCAATAAGTGAGGGATCCAGGCTTCCAGAAACTCCAAACAGAAATTGGCATCTTTTTCAGCATTCTCAGGTAAGCCAAAGATGCAAAGGTTTCCCCTGCGATCTTCGAGCTCAAAGATTTCTCTCACCATTGTTTTCATTGAGCCATATAAGTGGTCCAAGAGCTTTACGGACAAACTGCTTGAGTCTTCCAGGAAGCTAATTCTGGTTTTGGCCTGATTGAGTCTGCCGGAGAGGCCCCTCGCATTGTCGTGTAGAGCTTGGATGTCTTACCGCATTGTGTCAGTGCTGGATTTTGTCACTTGAGTTAGATCATGAAGACCTCCAAGGCTTTGGATGATACTGGTACTAGTGGTACGAGTGATGTTCTGTAATAGTGGTCATATCTCCTTGGTTTTCAGTGGTGAGTCTGGTAGTGTAGTATCTGGTGTGGGCCACTGGTAAGGAGCTTTGCTCTCCTTTTGATCTCTCTGGTCTTTTCCTTTGTGGTCTGCCATCTTGGTAAGCGAGGTAAAAATGCTGGATAGTTGAGATACTGTCTGTTGGTTTTTGCTAACAACAGGTTGTAACTGTTGGATGTTGGCCATTTTGGGATACAGTTGGCTGTTAGATATTGTTGATGTTGTTGAATGTTGCCTACTGTTATTGCCTGTTGGCTGTTGGATATTGGATTGAAGGTTATGGCTTGATAAGTGTTGCCTGTCAGGCAATGTCTGTTGGGTATTGCTGTTGGACATTGGTCTTTTGGGCGTTGGCCTGTTAGGTGTCGGCCTGATGGGTATTGCTGTTGGGTGTTGCCTATTGCCTATTGTTAGTTGCTGTTGATTGTTGGCTACAGGGTAATTAAGTCATATCTACTGATTGTGTATCTCTGTCTGAAGGGGCATGGTAAATTGTAAGTTAAGCAGGTAGATTACTTGGCACTTGCTTGTTATTGTGTATCAAATGATGAATAATGGTGAATAATGAATGATGATGCCCAACAAGATACCTGGCAATTGTTCATCAAGTTTCCATTCAGATGATAAAAGACAAGAGTGCATTGTCACAGCTGTGTGTCTCAGTTACATATCTGACATCCGATGGTCAGGCAGCTGGACATTGCACATTAAATAGGTTGTAAGGAAGACCCAATCAAGCCTTTTGTCAAGTCCCACTAGATTGCCGTGGTGAAGCTGTATAAGTGTTCTTTTAATCCGCTTACTTACTTAACTTGTGCTGTGGGGGGGAAGACCAGGCTGTTGGTGTCAAGTTTGTCATTGCATAGCAGGCAGGGGCAAGTGGGCTGAACATGTGATGTTGCTGGGCAATGAGGAGGCGGCCCTCCCGTCCCTGTGATCCACAGTTGCAGGATGGCACAGCGGTTCGTGGATAGAACCCAGCCATCTGGAGGAGGTGGTTGCTGGAGTCACATTGGGGAAGTAAATATAGGCTTTAGTGGCCTGCACAGGCCATCACGTGGAGGTCGCAAGTGTATGGGCCGAGGTCAGTTCGGAGCAAGACCTCAGAGGGGCAGCACCCTAGTACTTTAAGCAGTGATGCCAGTTGGCCATCTTTTCAGCATTGTAGCGGGGGGTCCCTAGACTAAGGTAAAACAGCCCCACACAGAGCAAGCCACAGTCTCCACAGGAACGCTGCTATGCCTCAGGAAGGTGGCCTCAAGGAGGCTGCCTCAGGTGCGCTGCACAGGCCGGGCTATGTTGGAGGCCACCGCCACACTGTGATGTGCTGGTAGTGACACTGAGAGTGATTTTAAATCAGATAATATGAAATAGGCGCTGGGGCAGCTTGTGGCGATATGTTGATAATGGTGCTTGCGGTGGATGGGTGGATGCCGCTACTTATCTGGTGGTAAGTGGAGAAGCACTTCTGGTGCTGCTTTGGCACTGAGGTATTGGCACACTAGTCCTCCCAGTTAAAAAGCCTTATGTGTATTTCAGACATGATCTTGGGGGTTAAGAGCTGCAGTTAAGCTTGAGGTGTTGATCTCGAGGGCAGCAAGTGAGTCAATAAGGGACCCTCCCTGAAATGGTGGCCATCATTTTGGGAGATGAGATCGTTTGAGGAACTTGGAGAAAAAGAGAGATTCCGATGGGTTAATAAGCTGGAATCATCTTTCAGCAGTGCTGCTTTCTCTGGCTAATAGTGGTGTTGCTTCATTTGCCCGTATGGGTAGTTAGAGCGTGACTATTAAATGATGGAGAGCGTAGCCGCCAGACATGAAGCCATCACTCACGGGCTCAGGCCACGCCCCTCCTTTGTTTTCTATTTCTACAGCAAGTGTAAGAACGCAGAGCACAGGGGGCAGACAGCAGCAAAAGAGGTAAGGAAAAACATCAGGAACCAGGGCTGCCGGCAGAGTGTATTGGAGTTACAAAAACAATCAAAGGATGGGGCAATTGGTCCCCTTACTGAAAAATAATTTGAAGGTTGGGCTAAAATAATTACAGTAAAGTGAGAAAAACAGCAAGAAAACTGTGGGTAGGGGGACATAGGTAAATTGGAGTTCTAGGTGTCCACCAGTCAAAAAAGATACAATGAAGAAAATAGAACAAAAAAATAGCAAGGAAGCAGATTGGAAGGGCCATGGGAGAAGAGGAAAAAAAAAAACTATAATTCACAACATTATAAATAGCATACTTTACTCGGCCCCATGGAATTTGGGTTTGTACTGGTCAATCTATAGCAAACCAGAAAACTGCACACACATTAAAAAGGGTGATGGTTCCAAGCAAAATGTGTTATATATTATTAGAACTATGTTTATGGCCCAATATGTGTGATACACCAGTTGTAGGTAGAAGTGAAGCGATAGAGATCATAATGGAATTTCTCTCTCTTTGAGGAATATTCCCTTTATGAATTTGTCTGCACCAGATAATACACCTGAAGTGCCAATATTCTAAACTATTAACCGAAGATTAGTGAAATATCCCTCGATTTTGGGGCGATCTTATGTACTTGTGAATACATATTTAACGGTTGCTATTGCCCTTGAACCATACGTAAATACGATGGTCAATGAGATCCCAATAACAAATATTCATCACACCTTGTTAGAATCTGGTCTTTTAAACAAAATGAAACACTTTGGTTTGATAAAAGCTATAGGCATCCTAAAGTAAAATTGCTAGCAGCAATCAAAAGAGATAATAGGGAAGCAATAGTTGATGCTAAGAAAGAGTATGAGTTTGCCCAAAATGTAACTAAAAAGAGATGCAGGAAGCATCATGAAGAGATGTGGTTAATACTAAGAGAACCAAGAAAGCAGGTAATGTTGGAATATTCTTGCACACAGTCAACACAAAATAACCAGAGATGAGGACTTTAAGGTTCAATCTCAGATCTTGTTTCAACACCTTGCAGTTCTTTACACAGCTCAAGTTGAAGAAGCCAACCATGTTGAGGGTTGTGCTCATATAAATAAGACCAATAACTAGGAAAGCTAAGGACCAGTACATCACACTACCAATAAGTTCCCTATCTTTCTATATCAAGACATTGCCCAACTCCCTGTGTTAGCAGTCCAACAACCCAACAATTAAAATTATGTAAAGCAAAAGAGAGGCAACAGTTGTATACAATCAACCTCAGAAAGTTCATGTGTTCAAAGTCCAACAATCAATGTTTCAAAACGTCCCAGCCAATGTGATTTTAAAAAACAGTTCTGTATTAGTTGTTTCCTCGAAAAAAAAACAGCCAATGCATTTCACTCATACAAGAGCTTCATCCGTGCTTATAGTGTATGCATATTACACAATGACAAGTCTGCAGTCATTCATGCCTCTAATTTCAAAATGGGCGATTGGACATGTTCTCATTATGAGACTTTGTCAATCTGTGTGCTGTGCGCGGCAATTGACCAATCAATCCTCGCTTCTACGGGCATGAGTGGTAAAGGCATATAGGTGATAAATACATGCGTGGTAAAGGAAATGCGTAGTGGTGAAGGCATTGCGTGGTAATGGATGTGTGGTAAAGGCATTACGTTTTAATGCCTGCATGGTAGAGGCTGTTTCACATTTAGCCAGCGGGCATAAGCAGTGGAAAAGTGCACAGAGTCCTAATGCCAACAAAAACTAAATTCAGGAAACAGGAGTGAAGGCAAAAAAAATTGGAGAAAGACCACACCAAGGATGACAGGTCTGACACAGGGCAATTGTTTTAAAACATTGTTAGTGATGTATCCTTTTAAAGTATTTTTTCTTGAATTGGTATATTGTATTTTATGCTTGTTTGATGGAGGATTCCCTTGAAATAAACATTATTTTATTAAAAAGAGCAGTGACAGAAGATGAGAAAAAGAAAGTGGGGTTGGGATTAAAAAAGATAAGCGTTTCAGTGAGTCGGATTCTACAATTTTGTTGAATGTCATTTATCTGTGAAATTTCTTGCAAACAGGTTAGTTGAAATAGACACTCTTAAATGTGTATTCTACATATTTCGTTTTCTCTGGGATCACATGCAGCTGCAAATTACAGATGTTAATTAACTAACTCAGCAACCACTGTGTTATATACCCCTTAAAAATGAGAGGCTGAGACAAACTACAGGCATTTTAAACGTTGGCCTCAATGTTAGTTTCCGATTTCAGCTGCAGATGGAGTAACCCATTCTGCTATATCACCGTTTAGTTATGACTATGCTATATTTATAATTAACTATACAGTACATACAAAGGAGCTCGGGGACAGGTGTACACAACTTTTTAACTGTCACAAACAATCCGATTCGCAAAATTAAAGCATTTGCCACAGCTAAAAATTGATTTGGGATGTTCTAAGCTCATTTTAGTAATAAGTAACTATTTATCGACTTCTAAAATGTGTTTAGAAATTAATGCTAAATCCTTTTTTGGAGAGGGATTTTTAAAGCCATCCCCTCCAAATTGTGATTCAGATCCTTATGAATCAGTGGTTTGTGACCAGAATTCCAGTAACAAACTATGTCAAGACAAAACTCTTCCTGGGTCAGTACAAAAATGTACATTGCTGTCACAAATCACCAAAAAGTGACTGTTTTTTTTTCAAATATAGGTGGAATCTCTTTGGAAGCAGCAGCCTCTATGGATGTCCGTATCCAATTGTTTTCCCCTGGCTTTAAAAATGTGGGCCCCCAGTACAATACTGATGGCTGGAAATAATGATGTGGCAGCCCTACACAAAATTACCAATAACCTTAGCACTTTTAATTCCATGTTGCAGGAATACAATATTCTTTTGACCCAGGTCCTGATGCTGCTCCTAGCAACTGTGGTAATACTCATGTGATTTTCAAATTTTGACTGATACACACCCAGCTTTTTCACTTGTTTTAGATGATGAGGCGGAAAATTCAGCAGCGCTGAATTCCTGTGATAGAGCGTTACTGATGCGAAAATTTTAGGGGTGCACCATATTCATTGTTAGTCAGCACCCGCATATAAATGAGCATGTTATTCAAAGAATAATGGAAATGTATTCAATGAAATAGAATAGTAGAAATGTAAACAGGCCTCGAGAGAAGAGAAAGGTCATCAGTTATTCTGAAATGCATTGATATATATATATATATATATTGCTTAGTATAAAATGTCGTGCATTAAGAGACATTAAGCCATGTTAGAGGAATGAAGAAGGTAATTCTCTTAAGTATGAGATAAATAATTAGAATTGCTAATGGTAGTGTGTTTAGTTTGAGGCCTAACCATGTATGTAAAGTGAAGGCCTTCGTTTATTTTAGCTATGTTTTATTAAAGCGGTAGGATTCTAGCAAAGTTTGAAATACAGAGTATTGTGAAACCTCATGATGTTAGAGGTTTTTTCCTGCTCAGCATTTGGCTGCAGGTACAAGGCCATGTAGCTCGTTAGTTAGAAAGAGTCTTTGTTCAATGGAATGGAGACAGAAGGAGTAGACATGAAGGGAGTGGATTGGAATGTAAAGTTGCAACTCCTGGTACAGAGAAGGCCTGGGACCCAAGGTCGAATTCGTGGAAGGAAGATGAAAGGATCCAAATGGAAATCTACTGAAGGAAGAGGCTGCCTGAAGGGGTGTGCTGAAGGGCGTGTACCGCTTTTTGGGGTTTTGTATTAGGGACAGAGCCCCGTGGGTTGAGCAGACGAGACTTAGGAGAGGGACGGAAAGGAGCAATATAGATCGAGCTCTCAAATGGTGAAGACTTCTTAGGAAGTTTCACTGCTGACACCTTTTATGCGATCCTCACCTGGAAGGGAATGTTAAGTAGGGATGTCACCTTAGAATAGAGTAGGGACAGAAATGTTTTGATTGATGACTTTAAATTTTGATATCACGATTGCTCTAGGGTACCTGATGCTTTTGGAAGCTGTAATCCTGTTTATTTTTAGCCGTATGCGAATACTTCGCAGATTAGCATTTGTATTAATCCCCATATATCTTTTGTGTTTGGTATTGAGGTGCATATATATATAGATGTTTTTGCTGATAATAAAGGGTCAACCTCCCAGATTATGAGTTTTCTTTTTTTGAGATGTCCAATTGTGGTAAATATGATTTGATAGTTGTGATTCTTCCCTCTACGCTATTCTGCAAGTAAAAAGATCCTGGCGACCTGAGTAGGTTCTTGTAGATAATTAGGCGAGGTCAAGAACCGGCGTTCCCAGTTGGTAGCAAACGAGGATGGTTTCTTTCTGATAGCGAGGGAAGATTGAGATTAGGATAAGTGACTCTTGAGGCCCATCAATGATAAGTGAGGTTGAATCATCGGAGGGCGAACGGCAGACGACCTGGCGGACGGACGTAGATGGCGAGTAGCAGTGCGGCAGCAAGAAGAAGTTCGAAGAGTGAGTATGAACAGGATACGATGTTGTAGATTGCGGTGTCGTATTGTATGAGATGTTTTGCGGAGTTGGTGTGAATGTTGTGTGATTGTGAGATCAGGCTGTGAGCGCGCGCAGCCCGGGAAAGTCTTAGGCGATGAGAAGCCTGAGCAAGAGGGTGTAGAAGACACCCCTGGTAGATTTTGTTGATCACCGATCGTGAAGTACCATCGATCAATGGGACCGAGATAGGGGGAACGAATGTATGAGTGTGTGGCAACCTGATGCTGGTTGTGGGTTGTTGTATGTGGAATCGAGTATTTGAAACCTATCAGAGGCGATCTGTCCGCCCTGCAGGGACAGAGAGTAACCAACCGAGGTCGACAATTTCGAGAGACTGTGGACGGACAGTCAGAGGCTGTGGACGGACAGCCAGAGGAGTAACTTGTTTGGGATCAAACGGTTATTTCAGCGTGTGAATGGGACGAATGCAAGGGTGAGACGAGCGGTGTGCAGGAGGGGAACTGCTGCGAGTGGAGGAACTGTGACGTCAGAAGGTGTCGCGCTGCGATAGGCTGGTTGGTGTAGTTCGCGCTGTCATTGGCGGACGGAAACCAGGAAGTAAACAGAGGTCGTGTGCGTTTAGCATTTGGTCATGATGAAATGTTTTAAAGTTTTCAGGGAATTGTGTCGGGGGGATGAACCTGTGGTTACTCGAGAGGGTGCGGAGGCCCCTCCGGAGGACTCGCCAGCACACTACATGGCAAGAAATGTAGGGTTGCATACTATAGTTTGGATTGAGAATTGGTATAAAGTGACTCAAGGTGAAGGAGAGTTAGCGTTCCCACGGTATGGTTCATTCAGACTAGCGGTGTTGTACCAGCTGAATACTGTGATGGCAGCTTTACGACCTATGCCGAGGCCCACACAATTTGAAGCACTACATGCGTGGATTAGAGCCGCGCATGATAAAGAGAGAGGCAGAAATCAAGAAAGGGTGAAAAGGTCAGTTCAGGCGTTCCAAGATGCAAGATGGGATGCCGCGGAGAAAAGATGGAGAAAGCAAGCAATAGAGGGGCATAAATTATATCCCTTATTAGAGACGACAGGAAGATCAAAGGAAAAGACAGTAGATGGAGAGGAAGACAGTGACACGGATGATAGCATGGTAGAAAGGTTGTTATCCGAGAGACCACCTCCATACAATCCAGATGCCTCAGAAGGCAATGAGACGAAAGACGAAGAGTATAGGGGAGCAGTACCTCGACCAGAAGTAAGAGTAGAAGGAAAGATCTCTATGGGAACCGAGAATAGCAGGTATAAGTCTGTAGGCAGCTCGGAGGTGGAGAAAGGAGTGAGGTTACCAGATGCGTTGAAAATACCAGTTATCATCGGACCTATTGAGTCGATGTATGAGCTTGAGCCAGAAACGGCAGGGAGTTTAGGACAGTCAGAGGGCAGGACGAGAATAGAGATAGAGGAAAATGGCTCGGTAAGGAGAATGGAGCGGGCTCCGCAGCCTATCGAATGGAGTACGCCGATGCCCGCTACAGCGGACTCCTCAGGAGGACAGGGAGAATCGAGACCTACTAGACCGAAATCTTTAGTGGAGTCGAGATCAGATTTGAGAATGTGGACACCACCGGTGAGAACTCAAAGTCAGGGTGTTTTAGATGCAGAGAGGGATCGAGGGTCGATTGTAAATCGCTCGGTTCCTATAGGCAGATCAGGAGAGAGTAGGACACAAGAAAGAGAATGTGAATACAGTGACAGGGATGGTACAGCCTGCCGAGAGGTTTTGAGGGGAGCGTTGAGAGGGAAAATGTTGGATGTCGTAAGGCTAAAGGCCGAATTGGATGAGATAATAGGTGGAAATCTACCCCTAGAAAGAATACTGACTTACGAACAAGATGAGTTACTCTTTTTAGCGAAAGATGTGACTCGCAAAGCACGCACAGCTCATGAGAAATTGGCAGAGCTGGCAAAAAGATATGGGGTGGATCTGTCAAAAACTAAAACGTTGCAAGGTGATCACCGGTTACAGTATAGTGATCAGGAACTGGAAGACAAGAGACTCATGGGATTAAGAACCCATGTCAAAGATTTGATTATAGCGATGCGGGCATGGCTCATGCTCGATAAGTGGGAAGAAAGATGGTCCAAGAAGAAAAGTTCTAGAGGAGCAGTGGGAGAGACGCCACCTCCGGGAGGGGTCGCGATGGCAATAGGGAGTTTCCCTTTAAGGGAGGTACAGAATGGAGGATATGTGCATGTACCTTGGAGTAGAGGGGACTTGGCTGCTTTCACAAATGATTTTCCCCGGCTAAGGGAAAAGCCTGTGGAGTGGTACAAGCAAGTTGACCGCTTTGTCAAAATCTCGAAGGTACTGTGGATTGATTTGAATACTTTGTTTGACATCGTGATCCCGGGGGATTTGTGGTCGGCATGTAAGGTTGCGATTGAGTGGCCAGCCGCAGAGCCCGATAGGGATTTGATTACGCATGGCCCGTCGCCGATAGTGATGAAAAAGTTCGAGCAGGTAATCACTTGGTTGAAATCGAAGGTCTCACCTCAAGACACCGATTGGGTAAAGATAGATAGGACTATACAAGAGCCCAAGGAGACAGTGCATGCATTTTACGAGAGGCTTTTGCAAGCTTTTAAACAGTACAGTGGTTTGGAGGCATTGGATACCAAAGACATGGGACAGTTTGTGTCCAAGTTTGTGTTGGGATTGAGGCCAGAGGTTAGCCTAATGATACAGCAACATTTGATTTGTTGGCAGAATAAGCCTGTGGATGAGATTCTCCGATACGCTAGGTATTGCAGTGATGAAATCGAATCTAAGCACAAGAAATTGAAAGACAATCTGCTATTGGTACAGATGCAGACCGCAGTTCAGGGACAGTCTACTGGAGGAACGTTGGGAAGGAGGCAGGGAAATTACCAAGGAGGAGCACAGAATGCTCAAGGACAGGCGAGGCCGAGAGGAGTAGACCCTAAGACCGGAATAGATGTGACAGTATTGAAAAAGACCACAGCTTGTCACCTTTGCCATCAGATTGGACACTGGAGATGCGAGTGTCCGTTTAATCCATTAAATCAAATACAGCAGGAAGAAGAGTTGACCCATGTTCCAGTGGCAGACACACTCCCTGTAGTGACGCAACCTAGAATGACAAAAGGGGGGACAAATGTTCCGCAGGTACAAGTTCCCCGACCGCCTAGGATACAGAATATGCAGCCGGGAGTTCGGACGTATGTACAGATGCCTCTATTCGAAGTGAATGGGGAAGATGATTCCGATCCAGCAACAAGATCTTGCTGGAGAGGAGACGATGATTGTGCGCTTAGAGCGGTCCTAGAAGTAGATCAGAAGGGACCATTTGTAGAAGCGGAGATCGATGGCCACCCTACGACCTTTTTGGTTGATACGGGGGCTACAAGGTCGACTGTAAGATCTGCAGTGATCCCGTATCTACCCCTCTCTGGCCAAACAATCCAAGTAGTTGGAGTAGCGAACAGGCAATTGACTAGCCCACTAACGGAACCAATCCCGATTAGGATCGGGAACTTCAGTGACAGACACCAGTTCGTGGTGTGCGATTCTAGCCCAGTCTGTTTATTGGGAAGAGATCTATTGTGTAAACTTAATTGTACCATTTATTGCACCCCGAATGGAGTGGAAGTTCAGACAAGAGATGATGATGCGACCTTTAAGGTTGCGAATCAGCGTTGGTGCGTGGAAATGTATCCTGCACTTACAGTGGAAGAACTCCCTTTAGATCTGAGGGAGTCTGTGTCAGTTGAGGTATGGGACCTTAGTGGGGAAGAGATCGGACTAGTTAAAGGTGTAGATCCAGTGAAAATAAGAGTCAAAACGAATGTAGAGTACCCGAGAACTCCCCAGTATAAATTGTCACTGGACACCATCGAGGGGATCAGACCTGTAATTGAGTCTATGCTTAGGCAAGGAATTTTGAGAGAAATCAGGGGTAGTCCGTGTAATTCGCCCATAATGGGACTGCAGAAACCGAGTGGGAAATTCAGGATTGTGCAAGATTTGCGAAGAATTAATGAGATCGTAATCCCATGTTGTCCCGTGGTACCGAATCCATCCGTGATCCTGTTCCAAATCCCATGTGATGCGGAATGGTTCACCGTGATTGACCTGTGTCAAGCTTTTTTCTCGATTCCTCTGCATGAGGAGAGCCAATTTCTTTTTGCGTTCAGGCTGGAAAATCGTGTGTTAACATGGTGTCGTATCCCACAGGGGTACACTGAGAGCCCATCTATTTTCAATCAGATTTTGAAAAAGAACCTTGAAGGTCTAGTGCTTCCCCAAGAGTCTGTTCTCGTCCAGTACATTGATGATTTGTTAGTGGCGTCAAAAACTGAGGACGCCTGCAGGATTGATACAGTAGCACTGTTGAATTTCCTGGGAGAGAATGGGCATAAGGTGTCTCCAAATAAATTGCAGTACTGTTTGAGTGAAGTACAGTATTTGGGTCATCGGATTGAGAAGGGTAAAAGGAAAATATCACCCGATCGCATTGATGCGATCCTGAGAATGCCCGTCCCTACGACTCAGAGGGCAGTTCGAATGTTTTTGGGAATGGTTGGCTACTGTCGCCAATGGATCCCGAACTTCTCCTTTGAAGCAAAGCCCTTACAGAGGCTGACGCACAAGGATGTGAGTGATCCGGTACCATGGCATGAAGACTGTTTAAGGGCATTTCTGAAATTAAGAGAAGCTTTGTGCTGTGCGCCAGCATTGGGAATGCCGGATTATAAGAAGGCATTCGCGTTGTTTTGCTGTGAAAAAGAAGGTTGCGCATTGGCAGTGTTAACTCAGGTCCATGGAAATGTCCGTAGACCAGTTGCCTATTTTTCGGCTACACTAGATCCAGTAGCCTCTGCGTTGCCCGGATGTCTCAGATCCGTTGCTGCAACAGGTGTCAGTATCGAGAGATGTGAGAGCATTGTAATGGGTCATCCGCTTACTGTGCATGTGCCACATTCTGTGGAACTGTTGATGACCAGGACAAAGACACAACACCTCACAAATAATAGATTGACACATTATGAACAAGTCATTCTAGCTGCTGAAAATGTAACGTTGAAGAGGTGTTCTGTTTTAAATCCTGCCACTCTGTTGCCAATCCCGAATATTGATGATGAAGATTGTGAGGATCATGACTGCCTCGATGTGACTGAATTGTGCACCAAACCCAGACCTGATATTGTAGATGAACCACTTCCCGAGCCTGATGAAATATTCTTTGTGGACGGTTCATGTTTAAGAGACAATACGGGTCAGTTGAGAGCAGCCTTTGCTGTTTGTACCATCACTGGGGTGGTGGAAGCCGCTTGTCTAGAAGGAGTATACTCCGCACAGGTGGCTGAGCTAATTGCTTTGACTCGTGCCTGCGTGGCCGCAAACCAGATCCGTATAACGATTTATACGGACAGCCAGTACGGGTTTGGTGTCGTTCACGACTTCGGACAGTTATGGTCCCAGAGGGGGTTCATGACCTCATCTGGGTCACCCATTAGAAATGGAGAATATGTGAGACAACTATTGGAGGCGTTGCAAGGCCCAGACGAAATTGCAGTAGTGAAGTGTTCTGCTCATACGAGAGGAAATTATTTTGTATCTCTTGGAAATAATTATGCCGACGAGGTGGCTCGATTTTGTGCAGAACAGGGGTGCGATTTTACAAAACGACACTTAATGGGAAATGAAGAAACAACTGACCTCAGTGTGATGTTGGCGATGGCCGATACATGGGAGGAGTTAAAACAGTTGCAAGACGAGGTGTCTGACGAGGAACGGGATGGTTGGGTACGAGCTGGATGTGAGAAGGGAGATGTGGATGTTTGGGTTTCAAACGATGGAAGAGCGGTGTTACCGGAATGTTTGTTAAATCCAATGGCACGATTGATACATGGTGCTGTGCATCTTGGCAGGGATGCGATGGTGCGAGTGTTTCGTCAGACATGGTACAATACTAGGTTTCGGGCAGCAACCGAAGCTGTATGTCAGAGATGTGTCACCTGTCAACAAATGAATGTAGGGAAAAGGACAGCTGTGACGATGAGTCACATAGGGAGGTCAGGTGGCCCTTTCAACAGGATGCAGTTAGATTTCATTGAGATGCCAAAGTGTAATGGGTTGAGATACATATTAGTCGTAGTGTGTGTCTTTTCCAGATGGGTGGAGGCTTACCGGACACGCAGGTGTGATACTCTAACTGTAGCAAAGTTACTGTTGAGAGAGCTCATCCCGAGGTTCGGGTTCCCGACCTCTTTGGAATCGGACAGAGGGTCGCATTTCCACAGTGAATTAATGAAGTTGCTTTGTGCTGCCCTGAACATAGATCAAAGGTTGCATTGCAGTTATAGACCAGAGGCTTCTGGGATAGTAGAACAAGTTAATGGGACGCTGAAGGCCCGAATGGCAAAAGTGTGCTCCTCTACTCCCCTGAAGTGGCCAGACGCCTTACCTCTGGTGCTAATGAGTCTTCGAAGTGTGCCAGATAGAAGAACTGGATTGTCGCCCCATGAGATACTGATGGGGAGAGCGATGCGTGTGCCAGCAATACCAGCCTCTGCATTGATAAATATCACTGATGATGTAATTCTGGACTACTGTAAAGGCCTGGCTGATGTGGTTCATTCAGTGTCCCAGCAGGTGCAGGCGGTAGCTGTTCCAGCTGCAAGTGATCTGTGCCACGATCTGTGCCCAGGGGACTGGGTATTGGTACGGAAGCACGTGAGGAAGAGTTGCTTGGATGTTCGCTGGAGAGGCCCCTACCAGATCATACTAGTTACCAACACTGCAGTGAAGTGTGGGGGACTACCGAACTGGGTGCATGCCTCCCATACCCGTAGAGTTCCAGCATCCTTGGAAGATACAGCCCCTCTTGTAAATGAAAACCCAGCTGAGGTGGCAGGGCCATCTGAGAGGGCAAGTCAAGCTGTAAGGGTGGCTGACGCAGCTGGTTGTGCACTGGAACAAGCTGAAAGCGAAGGAGAGAGAAACTCAGAAGCAGAACCAGAAGCAGAAGAAGGGGCATTTGGTGGAGTGGAGCCAAATTTTCCCGGAGAAAAAGATAGTGCACAGGGTATCGGAAGGGAGAGCAGAGGTGTCACAGAAGCAGAAAGAATTTGGCCCGTGAATCTGAGACGGGAAAATTCAAGAGGGACACTGAGAAGAGATCTTGCCCCAGTGTCGGAGGTGCAGGAGTCGGAGCAGAGTGAGGAAGAACAAGATCCGGAAGCCCCGAGAAGGTCGAGGAGAGCCAGAGTACCGTGTCACAGGTACGCTTCACCTGAGTGGACGTACGTAGCAACGAATGCTAGGACCGATGAGTACGGGAAGGCTGAGGTCGATTACTCTTGTCAGCGGTCCACCGAATCTGAGGGCAGAAGTGTTGCTGAAGATCCCAGGATTGGAGATCGAGGGAGTACTGACTCTCTTCATTCCAGATCCACCACTCCTGAGTAACATTCGTGGTCTGATTTTGGATACATTGGCTTTCCCGAACTTTGCAGTTGTACCTTCTCCCCAAGAACTGAAAACTCTTAAGCTTGAAATTTTGCAAGGGGTCCTGGAGCTGTTGGGACCTGCAGGGATTTTGGATTGAAGATGAACTATGTTGAGGGGGAGCTGAAAGAAGGGAGCCTTTGCTGATCCGAAAGAAAGTAGAGACAGAACATTAAAGGAGAAAAATTTGCTATAGGGGATAATTGTTGCATTGGGATATTAGCCTAGATGAGAAGGAGATCCTCGCCCAATGTTATCAAACTGGATTCTAAGCGTGAGGGAAAGATGGCAGAGCCTAGGAGTACACACCGTAGGGCGAAGAAGGTGATAGGTACACTTTTAGGAGTAGTCATAGCTGTTATTTTCGCAGTAGTCATAACCTCGTATGCAGTGGCCCACAGGGAAGAGGGGAAGATGTTGGGAACACCTACACCTGTTATTCCCAGTACCGATAAGGATATCTCAGGAGATAATAGGGCGATGATGATAGAAGAAAGTCGTAGGCTACATATGGATTTGTCGAGAGGTGACTTCAAGCTCAATGCATATGCGAAACTGTTGTATGAGTACGTTGATGCGATGGATGCGAAGGATTGCTATGTGTGCATGCAGTTGCCTGCTTCTGTAGATGAGGGTATTAGATACCATCACCTCCCATTGACTTATGGGATTTCTTGCAGTCTATTGCTTAGTCTGTTTTACGAAAGGAAACAGTTTGAGTACTATTTCTCAAATTATGACACAGTACTCCCTGATGTACCGGCGTTCAAGCATTTGAATAAGTACGATTATTATAAGTCGCAAGAAAGGCTTCGGACTTATTTTATCCGACTCAAAGTTTGGATACTGCTTATGCACATAGAAATAATTTGACATGCTCAGTGTCAGACACTGAAAAGAAATTTATTGGCCAAGTTGAGGACAGATATAGAAAATTAACCCAAGATAAGGATGGGGGAAAGAAGTCAACCGATTGGACAGAAGAGGAGAGGCTACATAAGTCAAGGGGAAGTTATGGACCCATAGCTTTAGATCAAGTACAGAGAGGAAATCTGTGTGTTGGTCGTCCGCAGTCGGACAAGGACAAGATCTGGGTGGGACATAGCACATGTGCCCATACCTTTACTATAGAAGATTCAGCTAGGAACTTTTTGCAGGGCCAGATACAGGTCATCCCGACGGTGTATTATGTGTGTGGAAGGAATGCATACGTGAGGTTGCCTGAGCAATGGTACGGAGCTTGTTATTTGGCTGTTATTTTCCCGAAGATATACCATGCCGAGGATTTGACCCTGCTAGAAACAGGACAACACTCTAGAGTACGAAGAGATGCTAGTGCAGGAGCTGTGACTGGTGATATCTTTGGAGCAATCATACCTGGTTTGGGTGTGATTTTGAATAATGTGAAAATACGAAAATTAGCAACTGAGGTGGATGAGTTGTCAATGAACACAGCGAAGTCATTGTTGCTGGTGGATGGAGAGATGTTATCGATCAGGACAATGGTTTTACAAAATTGTCTTGCATTAGACGTGTTGTTAGCCAAAGAGGGCGGAGTCTGCAAGACATTGAAGGTTCAGGAATGTTGCACATATATTCCAGATAACAGCAAAGAGCTGAGGAAATATATAGTCAACATTACCACACTTCATGAAGAAACTGCAATTTTGGCAGAAGAGAATGTGTGGGAAAAGATTGGAAAAGGATTTGGACATGTGGGAAGCTGGTATGCAGATTTAGGGAAGGGAATTCTTGGATATGTGCTGAAGCCAATATTGATTGTGGTGGTTTGTGTGGTTTGTTTGTGGGGACTTGTGAGAGCGTACAAGTGGTACCGAGGAAACAGAGCTGAGAGGACTCTCAGGGGATATGAAAGACGAATGGCGTTTATGCAAGATAATCAGTACCAAGATCTGAAAAGAATGGAGGGTTTCCGACACAATTGAATGGTTACCACTTCTGTATAGATGGATTTGTGTGATGACAAGTTGTCATCAAAGGGGGAACTGATAGAGCGTTACTGATGCGAAACTTTTAGGGGTGCACCATATTCATTGTTAGTCAGCACCCGCATATAAATGAGCATGTTATTCAAAGAATAATGGAAATGTATTCAATGAAATAGAATAGTAGAAATGTAAACAGGCCTCGAGAGAAGAGAAAGGCCATCAGTTATTCTGAAATGCATTGATATATATATATATTGCTTAGTATAAAATGTCGTGCATTAAGAGACATTAAGCCATGTTAGAGGAATGAAGAAGGTAATTCTCTTAAGTATGAGACAAATAATTATAATTACTAATGGTAGTGTGTTTAGTTTGAGGCCTAACCATGTATGTAAAGTGAAGGCTTCGTTTATTTTAGCTATGTTTTATTAAAGAGGTAGGATTCTAGCAAAGTTTGAAATACAGAGTATTGTGAAACCTCATGATGTTAGAGGTTTTTTCCTGCTCAGCATTTGGCTGCAGGTACAAGGCCATGTAGCTCGTTAGTTAGAAAGAGTCTTTGTTCAATGGAATGGAGACAGAAGGAGTAGACATGAAGGGAGTGGATTGGAATGTAAAGTTGCAACTCCTAGTACAGAGAAGGCCTGGGACCCAAGGTCGAATTCGTGGAAGGAAGATGAAAGGATCCAAATGGAAATCTACTGAAGGAAGAGGCTGCCTGAAGGGGTGTGCTGAAGGGCGTGTACCGCTTTTTGGGGTTTTGTATTAGGGACAGAGCCCCGTGGGTTGAGCAGACGAGACTTAGGAGAGGGACGGAAAGGAGCAATACAGATCGAGCTCTCAAATGGTGAAGACTTCTTAGGAAGTTTCACTGCTGACACCTTTTATGCGATCCTCACCTGGAAGGGAATGTTAAGTAGGGATGTCACCTTAGAATAGAGTAGGGACAGAAATGTTTTGATTGATGACTTTAAATTTTGATATCACAATTGCTATAGGGTACTTGATGCTTTTGGAAGCTGTAATCCTGTTTATTTTTAGCCGTATGCGAATACTTCGCAGATTAGCATTTGTATTAATCCCCATATATCTTTTGTGTTTGGTATTGAGGTGCCTATATATTCAGATGTTTTTGCTGATAATAAAGGGTCAACCTCCCAGATTATGAGTTTTCTTTTTTTGAGATGTCCAATTGTGGTAAATATGATTTGATAATTGTGATTCTTCCCTCTACGCTATTCTGCAAGTAAAAAGATCCTGGCGACCTGAGTAGGTTCTTGTAGATAATTAGGCGAGGTCAAGAACCGGCGTTCCCACCTGGATTTCTTGAAAGTCGGCTTCTAATAGACCCGACAAGTGCACTCAATTTGTAATGGAGTTCTGAGTAGTGTACTTAAGTATCAAGCATTCAGCTGTACTTTTGTGATAATCAACCACATGACGAGTATTTTTTTAAAACAAACATTTAACAACATCTTAAGGTCTCATGCTAAGGGTGAAACTTGATCACGGCGGTGTGTGTAAACTACACACGTGAAAAGGTAACATGCTAAAACAGTATCACCGTGGAAAAAAGAACAAGCATTGGCATAGCCAATAGGTCTCGCCTTTGGGACCTTATAAGTGCATAACTAAATACTTATAAGGTCCCAAAAGCGAGATCTATTGGCTATGCCAAGCGGCCGTGCGGCCTCGAAAGTGAAAGTGATCACGCTCAAACATCAAAGCGGCCCTGCGGCCGATAAAGTGAAAGTAATCACGGTAAAGCGTGACGCGCGCGCCCGCGCACATGCACTGTAGCTCTAGGCTGGCCTGGTAGCACTTTTTGGAGCCCTCTCAACAACACTCGCCAGACCAGCGCATGCGCTGGGTCAGGCGAGACCTAACAACAAAACATCTGGACCTCTTCGTTCACAACCACACCAACATTGACTGTTTAACCTGTATTTGTGCACGTGTGAATGTTTAGTATAAATTTATTATTTGTGCAGAAAGGAATCACTGCAACTTTATTTCAGTATTTTCTTCAATGTTTTCTCTTCATTAAAAATGTATGGGTCATGCATTTATTATACTGTTTAACATTTGTTCAACTGCATGTTTAATTTTTAATGTTGATATTCTTTCAGACGTTCCCACAGAACCGCATTTACAAGATTTATTTCCCTCTGTATTCACTGCTGGATAACTACATTAACGTCCTTCCCCTGTGCTTTTAATATCCCCTTTTGCCGTTTGCAGCTTCTTAAATAACGGTAAAGTATTATGTCTCGTGACAACCACAACATACTTTTAAACATAAAGGCCAGATGTTCAAAAACAATTGAAAAGGAACCCTTGATTCGTGCTTGGTGGAAAGGCCAGGGTTCACTGCTTAGATTCATGGTCGTGGATTCGCCAAAATGCCAGTTGTGGGGGAAGTGGTATCACACACCCCTTGATCTCAATGGCATCACAGAAAGTGTTATTGTATGACCTTTGACACTAAATCTTTCCCGAACGTGATGTCACGTGAATTTAACTCAAATTATACTCACCCTGATGATATCACTTTAATTGCCGTTGGTAAAGTTCTGTTATCATTGCATGATCAATATAACAACGCAACACAGATACATGTGCATTCTAAACACCACCAAAATATAGTTAGAAGGGAACATTACTCATTCTTTTTGTCTTACACCAACAAGTGTGTGTTTATTTAAACAGGAGGATGTAATGCCACAATACACAGAACAGCATTGGGGACCTAAATTATTTATATCACTAAAACATCATGATATATTGGTTCCACTGGTGTATCCCTCAGTGAGAAATGTCCTGATAAATCACAGGGAGAGACACAATTTAAAAGCAAGAAAACAATATTAGTTATGTTCATCTGAATTAATTGATATTGGCCATGGCCTATTCATAAAGGTAAGTTAATTTATAAGCATCAGTTTCTAAAAGTTTATAGCTTTCTCAAACTTTTACCAATCCCCTTTTCAACCTGGAATGGTTCATATTTTCACTTCAGCGAAGTGCTTGCGTCAATCTCATTCCAAGCTTGAAAGAAGCCGAAAAAGTGCATTTACAAAAAGGAATCCATTCCCCCTGGGTGGAGTTTTCTGTCATGGTGATCTCCATTCATGGGAAATAGATTCCAAGCTTGGAAATCATAGCTTTCTCATGGAATCCCAAATCTGCGCCTGACATAGCATTCCATGTTGCTTTCCCAATCAGCTTTTAAGAATTCCAAAAGGTAGTAAAACCACACTCAGCCGTAGGTTTAAAAATAAGAGTTTTACTGTTGGTCCTCGGAATCAGCCCCCACAAATAGAATATGAACTCTGCAATTGGTTTACATTGCTCCTTTTTGGTAAGGACATTTTAATGTATGAGGGCTTGTAAACCACTTTCACACGTGAGAAGTACACCAGGGAAGATTGTGTTCACACAGATAATTTTTCATGTATTCAAAATATTGAAACATGACAATAAATAGTTTTAAAAAAGCTTGTTTTACTTTTTTCATTTTTTTTTTAATAATCAAGTGCTTTGAACTACTGAATTTATATACTGTGCATAAAAAAGGGCAAGGTCCTGGTTCCCAGCAGTTTTTGCTGAAATTAAACAGTGCTCCTCAGAACATTGTTTACATTTTGCTTTTGGCACTGCCTTTGCCACCTCTGAGGCCAGGGTTCACAAAGGCAGTCCCAAGAGCTTAGCAAAGGGGTCGCAGGTGTGACCCGTAGCAGCCCCTAAATTACCTCCATGCTTGGATGCCTTTTCAGACAACAGGGAGTGAGCGGGGGTGAGGGAGCAAATGAGATGCCTAGAAGAGCGGCGGACCCTCTAAAACAAGCATTGGCATAGCCAATAGGTCTTGCCTTTGGGAACTTAAAACTGTTTAGCCATGCAACACATTATCAGACTACCTAATACGTCATAAATGTAATACTGTGTGTGCTGTATAGATTGTAATTGCATTTATATAGCGCTTACTTCCCCTGGTGAGGTATTTAAGCGCTTTACACCAGGCAACACGCTGGTTAATGGTTAGTTTAGTGGTATTACTGTTAGTTACTGTGATAAGTCTTTTGCGCTCAAAGCAAACCATTCCATTGAGTCATTTCAGTTTTGTATGGTGGACTAAAGTAATAGTGGTTCGTTCTGATCATTAGATAAGCATAAGTTGTTGGATCGCGTGCATCCCCTTACTGGCACGGTTAGGTCTTATCCCATTACAGACGGACAACCCCTGGATAGGTGGGTGGACAGAGGAAAAGATGGCAGAGTAAGGGAATGATGGATGAATGGGTAAAAAGTTGACTGACCGGATGGTAAAGTGGATAGACAACTGGAGGGATGGCAGAGTGGATGTATTTATGATTGATTGATGGATGGGTGGCAGGATGGATGAATGTTAGCATAGTGGATGGATGGTTGGCAGAGTGGATTTGATACACTTCATGCCTATGGATATCCTGTGAGGAGGTGCCAGTTGCACCTGCAATCTGTGTTGGCCAGAAACTTTGGTTTTAAATGAAACAAGCAGCAGTGCAATCTGACCCTTAAGACACAAGTACCATATCACAAAACCCTTGCACTACTGCAAAAAAATTAGAGCAAAAATAACTCACACACTGTTGCTTCCTATGTAATGCAAAGCATGACAAACACATTTTTCCAAAGTCTGTAATACAGAAATTTTTTTGCCGCAGGATTGCTATGCATCTGACAGCGTTACTGAATATAAATCAATTCAGTTGTGTAATTGAGAATTTAAGAAAATAAATCTTAGTCCACCTTCAGGCGTAAGTTGAACATGGCACACATCAACTACACAATGACCACAGGCTGAGCGTAAACAACACTTCTGTGCATGATCCAAGAAAAGAAGACAGTCAAATATGCACATTGTTCAAGAAGACATACATCACTGTGGGTTTCACAGCACTTTCACACATTGACATGTGTGCACATTGGAGAGTCCATAACAACACTGTTCTGTGTCCATGCCCATCAATATCTCAAGTGACATGTGAGGGAGTACATGGCAATGTACAAAATCACATACACAAACATGGCATGTGTAGTCAGCAATGGGTTAAATGTGACATTGGCATTATGTGCACAATGATGTCCCATTAATCATGTGGCCAGTGTGCACTGTTGATAACTGCCCATTGGCCATTGACACAGCATGATGCTGTCAAAGTGCCCTGCCACCCAAATCACGGTCACTCATGTCAATATATGGCACCCAAATTGCTGTAGCTACCGCCTGGTTACAGCGGTGTGTCACCACCAATGCCAAAGACACACTCGCGGTAGTGATAGGCATATGAGCATTGCCAAATGGTGGTTGGCATGCTCCGCACCCCAAATCACAGTCACTCATGTCAATGTATGGCACCCAAATCGCG
This sequence comes from Triturus cristatus, assembly GCF_964204655.1. Classification (NCBI taxonomy): domain Eukaryota; kingdom Metazoa; phylum Chordata; class Amphibia; order Caudata; family Salamandridae; genus Triturus; species Triturus cristatus. Next base: position 1,330,734,816 of record NC_140585.1, read on the forward strand.
ATAGCGCCCGCCTGTCCCCTGTGGTGTGTCACCGCCATGGACCATGCCCTTACAGCCAATCAGAACCGCAATTGCGGTAACCTAATGCAATTTTGAAACTCGTAGTAGGTGTGCTCTGCCACCGCAGGGCCGGTCGTTAGATGTAATTGAAAGATGCACCACCGCGGTAGCGTCCGCCTGGCCCCTGCAGTGTGTCATCGCCATGTACCATGCCCTTACAGCCAATGGGAACCGGAATCGCGGTAGCCTAATGCAATTTCGAAAATCGCTGTAGGCGTGTTCCGCCACCGCGGAGCCGGTCATTGGATGCTTTTGAAAAAGGCTGACCTGGAACACCAATTACAGCAGCTCCGGGGGCTATATATGTGTGGGAGAGAGCCTCACATTTCCACAGCTTCCAGTGCCTGCTGCCTGAGACCTCTCACCTGCTGCTGCTGTTGCTGCTGCCTCCAGGGACTGCTGCCTGCCACCCCTCAACACCAAATGCTGCTGCCTCCATGGACTGCTGCCTGCCACCCTTCAACACCGACTGCTGCTGCCTCCAGGGAACGCTGCCTGCCACCCATCAACACCAACTGCTGCAGCTGCTGTCACCTGGCCACAGTGATAGCGAGGACTGAGAAGATCCGGGCCAGTCCCTTCACCAGCGTGGAGCTGGAGGTCCTGGTAGACGAGGTGCTCACACAGTATCCAAGACTATATGGTGCTCCAAATGTTGTGGTAAGTCTTCAACAGTGTGAGTAAGAGTGCAGGGGGGCACACATGAAGTTGAGCTGCTGCAGTATGTGCCTGAGAGTGTGGGGTTTTGTCATGCACTGCCTAGCATGCTTTCTCCAGGGGGAAGGGGTGTGTAGCCTGTCATACGTTTCCCTGCCTGCACCTCAAGATTTGAGGGACATGAATTGTCTTGTCAGCCATACAGTGACGCAGCAAGTTGATAATGCAGGAGTCAGGACAGTGATTGCTTCCGTGAATGGCTGTATGGGTCCCTGTTGTCCTTCTCAGTGTGAGCCCACCTGGCCTGCACAGTCACCACCCAATCTGACAAGGACACATCACTGAATGTACAGAGTGTGACATGTGTCTTATTTTCCTTACTCTCCATCAATGAGCCGTCTCAGCCCTGTAGATTGCACATGACAGGCCTTGTGAGAAGGGTGTGGGTTTGTGAGATCATGTCCCTCAATGTGACATCCATGACACAATGAGCCATTCACAGGGTAAGGACATTGAGGGCTGCGCAGTGTTGGACACAGTGATTCTACCCCCAAACATATGTTGATATGTAATGTATGTCTTGCTCTACTTAAAACTGGACTGTAGATTTGGGCAGACTACACATGGCTTTATGTGCTGGCATCTTGCATGTGTATGAGATGGGCAGGTATTGTGTCCACCCTCACACCTGCATGCATTTACGTGTGGTTCTCCCATGCTGATGTACAATGTGAGATGCATTCTTGTCTCTGTGAGACATATCTGTGGATTTGGGATGAGTCAGTATCATGCTACTGTACTGAGAGATATTGGTACATAACACTGTGTCACTGATGTTTTCTCCCTCTTGCCTCCCATGCCTGCAGCTCAAAGTACACAAGCGTAAGTCTGTGTGGAGGGCCATTGCATGCAAGGTGCAGGCTCTGGGTGTCTCCAACCGACGGCGCACCCACTGTCACAAGAGGTGAGATGACATCTGCCGGCTGAGCAAGAACGTGGCTGAGATGACACTGGGGCTGATTCCTCGGACTTGCAGGTTGGAGCGGCGCAGCATGACACCACTAATGGCCCTCATCTTGGCCGTGACACAGACTGAGCTGGATGCACGTTTGAAGGAGAATCTGCAGCAAGCTAGGGGTGAGTATTCTGGGAAGGGTGACTTTGGCTGTGAGTGGCTGCATGTGTACACAGCCTGGGCCAGCACTGGGCTATGTGATGTTGGCACTGTGATGCAGTGGCTTGTAAGTGGCCTCTGTGCTGGGTGCAGCTGTCATGCATTTGCCCTACCTGTACCTCCTAATGTAATTTGATTCCTGGGCATTTACATTGCGTTCTGAGTCGTGGGCTTCAGGTATCGTCTGCATTGGGGTAGTCTGGTAAATCACATGGAAGTGAACGGCAGTGTGCCTGTTCTGAGTGTGCTTTCATCAATGCGTGCATTTCCTGACCTCAGATTTGTGAGGCTTAGACATCTGACGCCAATGTGCAACAGTTGTTGTGCCCCAAAGTACAACATGGTGGATGGCATGAGCTCATGGCCATTGTGGACTGTTATGTTGGAGTCTGTATCTGTGTTGTCCCCTTCTGCTCCATCACTGATATGACAGTGGCAACATGTTGTGGGGTTCATCCTTGTGTGGTAAATATTTTAATTACCTGTACTATTTTTTATGCGGTAAAGTCTAGTAAGAATAACTCAGTAAAAATAAGAGGCAGAATCCGTGGTATTAGAGGTTCTGAAAGGCTTTATTCCTTACAAAGGAATTATGGTTCGAACCATGGCATCAAATTCCATCACCACGAAGGTTCAGGAAGGGAAGGCAATACATTATTGACAGGTAAAGATATTTATATGAAAAGCATTACATTAAGACAGATGCAGGAGGCGTAACAGCTGATAATACAGATAAGAATACACATACGTAATGAAAAAGAGGCGTAATGAAAAAGAGGCGTAATAGTAGGTGTAGACTAGAAACGTCATTAATCATGATGTCACAAGTGGGTGGATCCATAAGAGAATCCTGCAGTGTCAGCAGAAATACTTGGCAGAGATGCGCGCGCAGCCGCATGACGTGTGATTGACGTGCAACTAGAGGGTGAAGGGGACTTGACATTTAGCTCTACATGTGGAGACAGAAGTCTGGGGGGTCAGGTCAACCTAATCCTAAATTATATCTAATATCTCATGTTTAAGGAACTGTATTATCCAAAAGGAAAGGTCTCTTGGACAGAATCTATTCTATACTGGCTGTTAGTGCGTGTGCAGGCGTCTAAGTGTCTACATGAGATGCGAGGGGGCATGAATCTTCCATAGTAACAGGGGCTATGAATTACTTGCATAAAGACAGTGAGGCCGGGCCCTTTGCTCGGTAGCTGGAAGGATGTTTACCTAAACTGCTAGACAGGAATGCATTGGATGAGGAGCGGAGCAGATAACTTGAAGGTGAAATACAGTTTTTGGCAGACAACAGGCCGGATCAGGCACCGTTAGCCACGCAGGGAGTAGGACAAAGTTCATGGATACAGATGCGAGCTCAGACTGGAGCTTTCAGAGGCAGAAGGCAGAAAAAGGCTTAATGGCAGAATTCAGGGCCTACTCGCCTGAACTGTAAAACGTGGAAAGTGAACCACATAAAGTCGGTGGCCTTTCATACTTAGGAACGGAATATCCGACCCATTCATGGCGGATCTGAAAGAGGACATGCTGACGGTGGACGCACATGTATTTGCGTCTTCATAGCTGGAACTGGAGGGAACATACATGCACTTGTAGCATGTACATGGAGCCGTTGGGGTCTAAGATAGGGGACATAACTGATCATAAAATTCATATTTCCTCATTCCCTCCTTGTCCCCTACGGACCCTTCATGAAATATCGATTTTCATCAATCCATCAATCTGTTCATATAGCATCATTTGTTCTTCTTTCTTCTTCCGGGACCTTGAATGAAAATTTGAAGGCGGGATACACGATGTGGCACACAGACCACAAATCGCTGGCCCACATTGGAGACATAAGCAGCAACTGAATAGTATGAGAAGGCCAATACCTAGGAAGGATAGGATCCTCCATCCCCAGGCTGACAACACGCTCCAGAACCAACCGGACCAAGTCCAGGTGCCTGGATTCTGGTGTATCTGGCTTACAATCTTATGAAGGCGAGTTATGGCTTTATATACTGACGGCGCGTTTTCTGGTATGAAAACACAGCAACTTGATCCGATGACCCTACAAGCTCCGCCCCTATCGGCCAGGATGACGTCAAGGACAAGACGATTTTGAAGAACAACAATCCGCATCGCAGACTGTTCCTCTGTTAAGTTGCCTAGGGCGGAAGTAGTTTCATTCACTACTGCTTCAAGAGTTCTAGTTAATCTACGTATTAGCTTACTATTGGTGACTGTACCTATGTAGGGAAAGAAACCTTTATTGAAATCTGTGTATTGCTCCCATGCTGTTTCAGTGTAATCGACAATCGGGAGATCTCTCTGCTGTCTATTGTGTACTAAATGGGTATTTCTATGATAATCAGGAGGGGCTAGGAAAACAGGTGGCAGAAGGAATGCAATGTAACAGGTACCATCCCAATCTAGAGGTAAACGTATATATGCGGTCTGGCCACATATGAAGTAGGAATGGCGAGAAGCTCTAAATGTAGACTTGCCTTGATCACTGAATTCTATTACAGTGGTACATTTACTATGGCCCATGTGTATGGAGCCATTCTTTCTTACACATAATTCACCTTTAACTGGAAATACTGACATAGCTGGCAAGATTGGTACGGCTTCGGATTCAACATTTAGAATCATAAGGTTAAGTGTAAAGTTACCTAATCCATATACTTCATTTTCTAGATCAGTTCCTGTTCTTTTGGGAAGTCCCTCCTTGTTAGGGTAGCAGACTTTAAGTAAAACTAGGTTCAGGTTTCCCCATACCCAGTTGTCTTGATAAACTACTGAATTTGAATCTAGGGAATTAATCTAACTAAACCATGCTCCACAGGAGCCATTGTGTGTGAATGGATATGGAAAGAGAGGCAGAACTCCCTTGTAGTTCTGATAGGGAGGGAGTCGGCCACATATCCAACAATTCATAGCATTGCTGGTCTGATGGGAATGATGTAACATACTAATGAAAGTATTGTTGCGCAGCGCAAATCTATAGGACAACTCATGTGGGGGTAGTTCGCTAAAGGAATGTTCAGCAGTAGGATTGAAAGCATGCTTAGAAATAGGGTAATACATATGTAGCAATATGCTGGTAATAATAATCAGAAGACTTAGAAAAAACATAATTAACAATGTCATTATACAGTGACTACGAAGTGATTTACAATACGCATGTTTCTTGAGTTGTTTCTGTCTATTTCTCTCTCTATTTCGGTCTAGAGGATACATGTCAGAGACAAATTCAACCGATTCACCTTGGAGAGGACTTAAACAATCAAATTGTCTGACTTGCTAGACCTTAGTTTCAGTTTATAATTTTCACTCTCGGATTTTTCAACCAGGGGAAGTTTTAAATCAGTCTGTGAGGGAATGCAGGGCTGAGAGTTCACGTCAGATGGTAGTCCATGACATTTTTTGATATGGCTCGAGTGTAACCACCACCACGAGTTTAGGCGACTGCCAGCGAGGCTCCAGCGGGCTCCTCCTGTCGAAGTTCCTCACAAGCACGAGGTCCCCTGGAACCACGTCATGGGGCTTTACTTCAGTGTTATCGGGAAAAGCTGCAGCTACCTGTGAACGACAAGATTGTAGTGCAGACATCAAGGAAGCCAGGTAATCTGTCAGCATATTACAATCGACATCAGTGATTTTACGGGGTATAGGCGTCCCCCACATATTTGGTGGTCTACCGAAGATCACCTCATACGGGGATAGCCCTGTTCGAGAATGTGCTACCATTCTCATGTAAAAGAGCGCAACTGGTAAGGCTACTATCCAATCGATACCTTTTTCTCTACATACTTTGGACAATCTAATTTTCAGAGTTTGATTATGGCGTTCCACGAGACCTGCTGCCTCGGGATGTCGAACACAGTGGAATTTCCATTGATAGCCTAACAAAAGTGAAACGTGTTTCATTAGCTCGGATGAGAATGGCTGGCCGTTATCTGAATACACAACACGTGGCAAACCAAACCGTGGGAAGAATTCTCGAACTAACTGTTTGGCAGTAGTCGGGGCAGTGTAATCTGAGACGGGATAAGCCTCTGTCCAACGGGAAAGAGCACAGACAACTACGAGAACATATTTGAATCCTCGACATCGTTCCATCTGGATATAATCCATCTGGAGGACTTCAAAAGGGTGATCGGGAGGTTGAAATCCACCTTGCTCTACGGGAATGCTTTTACCGGGATTGAACTGGCAACATATCATGCAGGTACGTACTTTCTGTTTGGCTGCTGCCCGTAAGTGTTTGTTGAACCAAATGTGTTGAATACTATCTAGCATAGCTTTCTCTCCTAGGTGCGCTGGACTATGTATTGTGTTAATGATGACTTGAACCATGGAGTCGGGGAGAAACCATATAGATTTTCCCTTCGTCATCCATCCTTGATCCGTTTGGATCCCTCCTAGTTCAATCCATTTCTTTATTTCTTCTGGTGTAGCATGTGTCTGTATGTCAATTACATCAAGGGCGGGATCCTTAACTGTCATGCAATGTGTTGGTGTCGGAACTATTGTCTTTGTCGTGTCAGTTGTGTGGGTCTGATTCTGAGCAGTCTGTTTAGCTGTTCTGTCAGCTAGGTCGTTACCCTGAGAAATGATATCGGTAACTTTCGTATGGGCCTTACACTTCATGATCGATATTGCAGTAGGTAAATGAATTGCGTCTAATAGAGCTTGAATGAGGGGTCCGTGTTGGATATGGGTACCGTGAGAAGTTAAATAACCTCTCTCTCGCCACAGCACGCCAAAGTCATGGACGACTCCGAATGCATAACGTGAATCTGTGTATATGTTTACTTTCTTATTTGTGGCTTGAATACAGGCTTGTGTCAGAGCGATGAGCTCTGCTGCTTGAGCTGACAAAGTGTTAATACAATTTGTTTCAATGACTTCAGTGTCTGTTGTGACTGCATAAGCGGCCACTAACTCTCCTGTACTTGTTCTCATGCATGAACCATCTACATACAATGTCAGATCTGGATCTGGTAAGGGAATATCTGTCAAGTCTTGTCTGGGTTTCGTCGTGATAGTAATGACTTCAATACAATCATGTGCTAATGGGTCTGTTCCATTTACTGGCAAAAGTGTGGCAGGATTTAATGTACTACAACGTCTGATTTCTATGTGTGGCTTGAACAATGTCAATTCATAACCGGTAAGTCTTGCTATAGTCAAGTGTTGTGTTTGCGTTCGGTTCAAGAGAACCTCTACTGCGTGTGGTACTTGTACTGTCAATTGATGTCCTAACACTATGGCATCGCTTTGTCTGATTGCTAAAGCTGTTGCTGCCACTGATTTCAGGCACGCAGGGAGAGCCTGAGCTACGGGATCTAATGTACTAGAAAAATAAGCACATGGTTTGTGTGATCCTGCTTGTTCCTGAGTGAGTACTGACAAGGCAGTACCTTCGCGTTCTGTAACAAAAAGTGTAAAATGTTTACTGTAACATGGTGTTGCTAAAACAGGTGCTTGACATAAAGCTTTCTTTAAGCTTTCAAAGGCATGTGTATGTTCTTGAGTCCAAGGGAGGACAGTCGATGTGGCTGCCTCCTGTGTTGTCAACTGAATGAGTGGTTTTGCTAGAAATGCGTATTGAGGGATCCACTGCCTACAGTACGAAGTGAGGCCTATAAAAGCCCGCACCTCCTTTTGTGTCTTGGGTGGTGGCATGTTAGTAATTAACTGGATGCGGTCGGGTGTAAGCTGTCTTCCCTCCTTGGACAGCAAGTGCCCAAGGTAAACAACTTGCTGGACACAGAATTGCAGCTTAGAAGGGGACACCTTGTGCCCCTTGTCGGCTAGAAATTGTAAAACCGTCAGTGATGCTTTTTCACATTCAGGTTCGCTTCGAGCGGTGATCAGCAGATCATCGACATATTGAAGCAAGGCAGTGTTAGCTGGCATGTGGATACTGTCAAGTTCTCGTTTCAGTGCTTGGCTATAGATGCTGGGGCTTTCTGTGAATCCTTGAGGTGCGCGTGCGAATTTAAAACTTCGTCCATTTAAACTGAATCCGAACAAGTATTGACTTTCCGGATCGATTGGGACGCTAAAGAAGGCATTCTTGAGATCAATTACAGTAAAGAACGTTGCTTCTGAATCTATAGCTGTTAGTAATGAAGAGATATCTGGGACCACGGGGTATTGTGGCACAATGCATTTATTCAATTCGCGCAGATCAATAACCAATCGATATACTGGCGGTGCTTTTGGATCCGTTCTTTTAAGAATCGGAATTATCGGGGAATTACATACATTGGAGTCGGTTTCCACAACCACTCCTTGGGCAATAAGCTCGTCAATGATTTGCAGCAAAGCCATTACAGCATCTGGGGGTAACTTGTATTGTCGCATTCGTGGTAGTACCACTCCTGTTTTTAGTGTGACTCGATATGGTGTAATGTGCATGCAACCAACATCAGTAGGGCCTTGTGCCCATAAATGCGTAGGTAAATTCTGTAACCGGTGATCCATGTCTCTGGACACATAGTGACCTTTAAAATCACGTAAAAATAATCGTACTCCTTCCGGAGAACAACATATTATAGCTCCTAGAGCTTTCAGTGTCTTTATACCTAACAAGTTTTCTGGACATGATTTGGTAAGCAATAAATCTGTAGTTCGTGTCAATGGACCAACCGTAAGTGGAAGAGGTAGTGATACTTCATTAATAATAGGCTTTCCTGAGAATCCAAGGGAAATATTCTGTGAGCCTGAGAGGGGGGCCCCTGGAACTTCGCTGTGACTTATAGTTGTTCTGCTTGCCCCTGTATCAAGTAAAAACTTTCTGTCTTTCCCTAATATTTCACTATGTACATAAGGTCCCTCTTGATCTACAGGAACCTCGATAAGGGGTAAGCCAACTGCCCTCTCTAGGCTATTTCATGTGTATCGCTGATAATCGGGATAATCTGCTTGTGCATACTGGTACATCTGTTGTGTCGTTGCTTGTGTTGCAGCAATAGGCTGCGGCTGTGATGTTGCTACGGTCTGTTGTCGTGGAACTGGCATAGATTGAGCATGTTGAGGTACTTGTTGTGGGATCTGATCCTGTCTAGGCGGACGTGGTCTCTCCTTGGTCTTACCCGTAGAGATATTATGTTTCAGAACTGCACAATCGTGTATATAATGACCTGGCTGTTTGCAATAGTTGCATGTCCCTTTTACGGGACCTGCTGAATCACTGGACTGTGTCGTACCCTTTCTATGACCGTCAGCTGGAACTGACTGAGCAACAAGCATTTTCATTTTCGTGTCTTTCATACGTCTTTGTTCATGTTCTTGTTCTTCTCTAATTCTATTGTGGTGATATTGTAACATTTGTAACATCTGTGACGGGGTGTTACCTTGCCAGGTACTCTCGAATTTTAATACCCTATTCTTGACTTGGGGCAGGGAATTTTCAACTAATTTTGTCACAAACAGATGTGGATACGACTCACTATTTGCTTTTATGCCACTATTAATACCAAAACATTTTTCAAATCGGGAATAAAAATCACTAGTGTCTTCGTCTTGTTTTTGTTTACAGGCTGAAATTGCACCCCAATCTTCCTTTTTCGTAGTTAACAAGCGTGGCAATACTTGCACTAGTAATCCTGGTAATGCTGTAGTCTTTTCCCCAAGCCCTGAACCTGCAGCTCGGGCCTTTTCTTCGTTTTCTAATGCTGTCCAATCTATCTTTTGATCTCCCACCTCCCAATCCTTTTCTTTGAGTTTCTCGTAAATACCGGCAGGCATTAATACTTTTAATATTTTCATAATGTCGGGGTAGGTATACTCTCCCATGAGTAAGATGTCTTTTATCTCACGGTGGAAACCTGCTGGGTCTTTGTCATGGCTAGGTACTACTTTCTTCATTTCTAATAATTCAATTTTAGTTATGGGCGTGTACACAAACACGCGTTTAAAATTATTGTCATCACCTTTGATTGGGTGCACTTCGCGTAAAGGATTCTGTCTATCTATGTAATACGTTTTTCTTTCCTTGATGGGAACTGAAACATGTTCTGGGCATACAAAAACAATGTACTGGTTCCGATATTCTAGAATTTCTTTAATTAGATCAGTACCTGAACCTCTCCATTTATTCGTGAGTAATTCTATCAATATGTCAGGTAGGGGACCAGGATCGGAGTGTTGGCTTTTATATAATATAAAGAGGTGTTGAATCATGTATATACCAGCTAATCGCTGTTCGTCTGGGGTAAGATTCAAAAACGTGTGTGCTAGCGCATCATCACTGTATTTTCCGGGACTGTCAGCCCATTGTACTGCTGACCTGGCTAATTCTTGTTCATCCATAGAATCGAGCATATGATACCCCCTTCGGTCTCGGAGTAATTTATCAGCAGCTTGAAATAGGTGTTCAGGAGACCTTGTATTTAACATAGGGGCTTGAAAATTTCTGTTACATTCTGGACGTATCGGACGTATTGGATCATTGAAGCATCTGGTATTATTAAAAGATCTTCCTTTACCTACATAAGCCATCGTTTCTAATTGTCCTGCGGCCATTTCTGATTCTTCCTCCTCCTCTCCCTCCGATTCAGTTTTGTCTGCTTCTAATCTTTCTTTATGTATCCGTTCTACTTCTTTGTGGATCTTTCGGCACATAACTACTATACACGTCTGTTTATCATGTCTCCCCTCTGATATATTCTGACCCCATCTGGTAAGTACTTGCATTTCCTCCTGATCTTTCTCAGCCCTGTCTTCGTTCCTGATCACGCAGTTTATGAAGAAGCGTAACAGTTGCCTCTGTACATCCGCTTTCTGGTATTCCATGGCTTCGTTAATACTTTCAGGGCCTCGCCCCGATTGAACAAAGTGATATATATTGTCTAAATGTGCCGTCATTCCTGGTAGCGTCGCTAAATACCTTGAAGCTCGTCGTATACGTAATGATGACAGCAGCATTCCGTCCCGTCTACCGGGCACAGGATCATATCTACAATCCACTAGATGTTCTTTAAAAATGTCGGAAGTTGCTAGTTGGGGTGTACGTTGGAGTGCTAAATCTCTAAGAGATAATTTATTTCCTCGCGGCGGCGTGGCAAAAATGTCTGTCGTACCTCCTGTAGCACCGTCTGAGGTGCTGGGCGCGAAAGGATTTGTTGGATGTAAGATAGAAACTGTAGATGCGGGAAAAGCGGTAGAAACAGATGGGCCTGTTGGAATGTGCGTAGGAGTTTGTTGTTGCGGAGGTGGGGGCAGATGATCTTGGCGTTGAGCACTATCGACAGGCGGTGTGTGTGGCGGAGCATTAACATATTCGGGAGCTACATCGTCTAAATAGGAAGAAAGGAAAATATCTTTAGCAGTCTTGGGATGTGCCTTTGTCGGAAGTAATGGAGGTGGCAGATCTTTCGGTATTTCCGGGGTGGCTTTAGGTAGACCTTTGGCCAGAAGAGGATACATACCATTCATAAGGGTGCTTTTTTGTCGGTCTACTTGTTCTGCTTTTACTCTGGTACCTTCCTCAATTAATGTATTTTCTCGGGCTTTATTTGAATTTTCCCTACTTTTCTCTTCCTGTCTGAGCGCTTTCTCTGTGCGTCTATACGATTCTTTACGCCATAATTCAATGGCATCTTTCTGTGACTGTCTAGCTTTCTTTTTCCATAATTCTTCTTCTACTCTCATGATGCAATCTGCATCCCATGTCCCAGCTGCGGGCCACCTCTGACTTTCTGGTAAATCCTTGGTATAATCCACCCATAAATCAAGATATAATACGGCGTCTAAGCCATGCTTGTGGTACATAAAGTACCCTGGAGTGTCCCTAGGTGGAATGGGAACAGCTTCTTCGAGTACCCCTTTTCTAGTTTTGATCTGTCTTAATTTTGAAAAGAGCGGCATCTTTAAACCTTGCTACTTGATTTTGAACACAATTAATACAATAAACAAAATAATGAACAACCATTCATACCACAATTTTTAAAACAAATAAAACATTTAACATTTAACATTTAACGAACAATGATAATTAGAAGAAAACTAGTTACTGACATAATACTAACACTAGGTAATACTGAATTATATACAAGATATACTAGATGTACTGCTAAACAGTACAGATACACTGCTGAAACAGTGCAGACCGTATTTGTGTACCCAAACCCGTCTTGACCGGCACGAACTATGTGCACGTCTAAATGCCTCCCCGGCAACGGTACTCACCGGGTAGCACGGAACGGAAGGCCTCGGAACTGAACTGGACTGGACCGGACTGGACTCGACTCGACGCGGAACTTCGGAACCTGGTGGGCCTCTATATACCTCGGATCTTGCTCTCTCAGCTAGGCTCTGGTCGGGATACTTCGCACTTCTCACCGCCTCGTCTGGGTGTTGATCGCAGCCTCAGTCACCCCCGCTTGGCCGGAGGGAGATACAGGAAATCCTGCGGGTACGCGTTGTTGTCCGTCCAGCTGTGGCAGGAGACCGGGCCTGCAACGCACCTCCGGCACGTGAGATGAGAAAGTGTCCCTGTTCGGGCGCCAATTTATGTGGTAAATATTTTAATTACCTGTACTATTTTTTATGCGGTAAAGTCTAGTAAGAATAACTCAGTAAAAATAAGAGGCAGAATCCGTGGTATTAGAGGTTCTGAAAGGCTTTATTCCTTACAAAGGAATTATGGTTCGAACCATGGCATCAAATTCCATCACCACGAAGGTTCAGGAAGGGAAGGCAATACAATATTGACAGGTAAAGATATTTATATGAAAAGCATTACATTAAGACAGATGCAGGAGGCGTAACAGCTGATAATACAGATAAGAATACACATACGTAATGAAAAAGAGGCGTAATGAAAAAGAGGCGTAATAGTAGGTGTAGACTAGAAACGTCATTAATCATGATGTCACAAGTGGGTGGATCCATAAGAGAATCCTGCAGTGTCAGCAGAAATACTTGGCAGAGATGCGCGCGCAGCCGCATGACGTGTGATTGACGTGCAACTAGAGGGTGAAGGGGACTTGACATTTAGCTCTACATGTGGAGACAGAAGTCTGGGGGGTCAGGTCAACCTAATCCTAAATTATATCTAATATCTTATGTTTAAGGAACTGTATTATCCAAAAGGAAAGGTCTCTCGGACAGAATCTATTCTATACTGGCTGTTAGTGCGTGTGCAGGCGTCTAAGTGTCTACATGAGATGTGAGGGGGCATGAATCTTCCATAGTAACAGGGGCTATGAATTACTTGCATAAAGACAGTGAGGCCGGGCCCTTTGCTCGGTAGCTGGAAGGATGTTTACCTAAACTGCTAGACAGGAATGCATTGGATGAGGAGCGGAGCAGATAACTTGAAGGTGAAATACAGTTTTTGGCAGACAACAGGCCGGATCAGGCACCGTTAGCCGCGCAGGGAGTAGGACAAAGTTCATGGATACAGATGCGAGCTCAGACTGGAGCTTTCAGAGGCAGAAGGCAGAAAAAGGCTTAATGGCAGAATTCAGGGCCTACTCGCCTGAACTGTAAAACGTGGAAAGTGAACCACATAAAGTCGGTGGCCTTTCATACTTAGGAACGGAATATCCGACCCATTCATGGCGGATCTGAAAGAGGACATGCTGACGGTGGACGCACATGTATTTGCGTCTTCATAGCTGAACTGGAGGGAACATACATGCACTTGTAGCATGTACATGGAGCCGTTGGGGTCTAAGATAGGGGACATAACTGATCATAAAATTCATATTTCCTCACTTGCCCCCATCATGGCCCTAGGTGTGCTCAGAGCTATATGTGTGTCTGGTTGAACGAAGCCACCGGCAAGATATTGTGCTGTGTGGTCATCACATGGCTCACTTATGCCTGGTTTGCTTGTTGACACGCACTGTTCAAGTAAAAAATTGAGGTTGCACAATGTTATTGCACAGGGTGGTGTGCAACATGTAGATTTCATCACCTTCAGTGATGGTTTGCTTGCATATGTTTGTTCTGTTGACGCCAATGAACTGACCCTACATCTCTCTCTCATGCAGCATCTCCCGTGGGCACAGAAGAACAGGGGATGGACACCAGTGGTGAGGCATCAAGCACAACAGTTGCACACGAGCACAATGACACAGATGTGACCAGCGCCTCGCAGGGGGACAGGAGTCTGCTGGAGGAATCACAGCCAGATTCTGTGGACCTTTTGTGCCAGCTGTGTGTGGGCCAGACAGCTCTCCTCAATGCCTTCATAGACCACGACAAAAAGTTGGCACAGGTGGTTGATTTCATGGAGGGCATACATTCAGACATGGGTGGGCTACACCGGACTGTCCAGTCTTTGTCCTCCGCAGTGATGGCAGCCCTTCAACTGGCACAATCTCGGAGTCCAGCTCCAGTCCCTTTGTCCACCCCCCTGCCAGAAGCCACATCTGATGATAGTGACGATGCACAACAGACCTCAAGGTCAAGATACAGCACACACAGCACACAGCAGCAGCAGCCCAAGAGGACCAGGGCGCAGACACCACCCCCGAAAATGAAAGCCGCCCAGAGCGCAAAGACAAAAGCCCGTCAGGCGATACCAAGGGCCACAAAGCCAAAAAGCAGACCTCAGGGTCACATGCCTCAGAGGCATACCCAGCCAAGGACTTTCCTGTCCCAAAAGCGTCTCGCAAAGACAAGCAGACAGTTTCCGTACCCACTGAGAAGGTGGTGCCTGCGAAGAGTACACATGAGAAGAGCTCCAAGGCAGATTCACCCACAACCTCAACTCCCATACAAAGCCCAGTGAAGCAGGCAAAGGAGGGCACTGTAGGGGGAACACCTGGTAAACAGGGGATGAAGGGTCAAAGGCAAGGCCATGCCAAGCGAACAGCTGGATCCATCATGTCCCCAGAGGGTGGGCCACCGTCTGCACCTGTTGCAGCTTTGGTGGTGAGTGTGCCTGTTGTGTCCACACCACTTCCCATTAATCCCAAGACAGGGAAGCCATTTTGAGTCCCCAAGAAGTGGAAAGGCACCCCTCCACAATCTCCCACCCACACTGTGTCTCATGGCATCATGACTCCATCTCCACGTGCCACTACACCACCTGGTCCAAGCAGCCCTCTGGCTTCACAAGCCACTGACGCCTCTTCCTCAGCTGGGCCTCTCTCTCCCCGGTCAAGGCCTCCAACTGTCCCCAAAATACAGCCAGCTCCCAGTCCGACAGACAGCCAAGTCTGAGTGGTAGTCACCCTCACGCACCTGTCTCTCCCACAGCGGTGCCTATACTACCCATTCTTACCCCCTGACTGTGTTGCTGACCATGGCAGGGTACAGTCACACACATTCCCTGTGCAGCTTCTCATGGACTCACTCTGCACATTTAACTGGCCACTGGCTTTGTTGTTCACTGATGTTTGCCCCTTGCCTGTGCAGCTTCTCATGGACTCATGCTGCACATTGGACTGGCCACTGACCTTGTTGTTCACTGCTGTTTGCCCCTTGCCTATGCAACTTCTCATGTAGCTACTCTGCACATTGGACTGGCCACTGGCCTTGTTGTTCACTGCTGTTTGCCCCTTGCCTGTGCAGCTTCTCATGGACTCACTCTGCACATTGGACTGGCCACTGGCCTTGCTGATTACTGTTGTTTTACCCTTGCCTGTGCAGCTTCTCATGTAACTACTCTGCACTTTGTGCCTGCCACTGGCCTTGCTGTTGTCTAATATTGGTGCCCATCTGTGCAATATGTGATTAAAGAAAGTTGTTCCTGTCATCTGTTTTGTCAGTGTCCTTACTGATTAAAGTTTTTTCTGTATGTGTACGGTTTACTGTGCCACATGCTCTGTATGCCACTGAAACATTGCCAATGGTTTGTCTCACTTTTTCTAGTTTTTACAGGGGTGATAGGGACTTCAGTTCTTCCTGACTCTGATGCTTGTGGGTGCAATGAAGGTGGTTTTAGTTGAAATACTGTTGTCATTATCATACTTCATGTTAGCTATATTGTACACATGTCAGGTTTGGAGGCACTACCAGCAGAGAGTGGGATTCTATCCACAGGATTACAGGCAGGCTGGCCAGGGTCATCATGTAAGTGTGATCTTACTTTGTGTGTTCCTCAGCAGTGTAGGTGTATAGTCATCTTGTGATGGTCAGTCATCCTAGTCACATGAGTTACTTTCAATGCGTGCACTTGGGTGGTCAAGAAGTGTGCAGTGTGAAAGGGTGAATTTGTCGGGAGTTTTGATGTGTGTGTGCCCCTGCAATGTCAACTGCACACGTGTCACCCAGGAGTAGAGTGCCTGTTTGTGTGACTGTTCAGCCCTGTGATTGTGATTGTGTGCACATGTGTGTGTTGTATGTTGTGCATTGTGCAGTGCGTTGGTGTGTCCTTGTAGTTCTGGCTGACTCCTACTTGTTGTTATCGGCAATTGTGAGTATGCAGAGTATGTGACTGGCAAGTCAGTGTTGTGTTTTGTTGATCATCCACGCATCTTGATGCTGTTTGTGGTCACTGTGCATACCTGCTCAGCCACACTGACATTGTGTGTGTGTTTTCTCATGCATTGCTGTCACATGGGGCTTTATTGCCTCCAGTATGGCATGTGGGATGTGGTGTCATACCATCCCCTATCTGTGCTTCAGATGCCTAGCCATTGTGAGTCTGCACTCCATCTATTTGTGTATGGTACATTCCTGCCATGTCCACTACTGACATACACACCACTTCACTTTCATGTCAGGTGTCTCCTTGGGTTGCCTGTGTGTGTGCCTCCCCATCACTTCATTTATGCCACTGTGCTTTGTGGTGCAGATCTTTGTCCAGGAGCAATGTGCCACTCAGGACATGGTTGTTCATATGCATTTCAACTGTTTGTGCTCCACAGTCCTCTGTGTGTCCTTGTGGGCCCATTTCTCCCAGTTTGTGCCCATGATTGTTTTGTGATGGTGCACTTCTTGTCTGGTTTGTGGTATGTTGTCTGTTCATTGTTCCTGACTGATGGGGTTGTGCGCTCCTGTTCTGTCTGTGCTCCCATTTCCTTTCCACAGTTTGGCTGCACAGGTCATATATGGTCTTGTGTTTCTGGCTGTTGTTTTTGTGCAGACATTGGTTCTGGCATCCTTGTGAGTGTGTGATGTTTGTGGATACTCCCCAGGGAGTGTGATTGTTTGTCTGTGTAATGAGTGGACATTATTGACACCTTTCTGTGTGTCTGACACTGTTGTTGTGTGCTGCAGGTGTGTTGGGGGGTATGTGTGTAGATTCCAACATGTGTCTGACAGTCATGGAGTGTGTCAATGGGCCCTGTGTGTTGTGCTGCTGACATACTCCTGTCAAGTAGTTCTATACAAAGGTGTGGCTGTTCACTGTTTGACTTCAGGGCCTTCCTCTCATCCCTGTGCCTATACATGGGTTAAAAACAAATCAAATACAGATAGGGTCTGAGGGAAGATATTTAAAGATCTTAGCCGATTCTTAATCCCCCTTTCTAAATATTCAAATACAATAAAGACACATAGCATATCTTTGTGACTCTCGTAAATGACTTGCATTTTGGGTTTTGGCGTTTTAGAGATATGGACACGCCTTGAACTTACGTTTTGAACTGTGTTGATTTTTAATATCCACGATGCCACATAAAATCACGGCTCTACTCACTATTCAATTACTGCTCTACTTACATCACTGTCGGCTCTTTGGGATCACCGTGCTCAAAACAATGAGTAAAAGGTGACTAAACAACTGTTTTAGCATGTTGCAAAGATTAAGAGATGCAGCTCCGACTCGAGCAGTGCTTTGTTAGTATGCTAGGACTGCGGGGATTTTTACGGGGATTTTTTGCATTGTCCTCTGTGCCACACCGCGGACTTTGGTCCTTAAAAATGCCATTGCTTTTCTGATAGGCTCCACATTTGAATACTGAAATAGTAAGGGACCTGTCCAAGCATTTTTTTGCATTCTGCTATTTGAGTTAAGCGACTGCATTTTCCTTTTCCTTTTCTTCTCATTGGCTCACGTTTATTTTCAGAGCGGGGCCTTTCTCTTGACTTGAGCTGGTGCCAAGCGAGGTGAGGTCTTTTCCTCAAAATGTTTTGGTAAGCATTATTATTATTTTTTCAAGATATCTTGGTAAATGGGGTCAAAAGGTGCCAGTACAAAATGCCATGTGATTATTTGCACAATTTAATTTTTAATACACTTCTCTCTGTTGTTTTTAGATGTCAAAATACATCAAAATTTACAGTGAGGAATTGAATACAGCTATGAGGGTATAGTAACAACCCATTATTTCTTGCGAAGCCTACTACTAGAAGCTTTGGTTATGAGGTCCTGAAGAAAGCCAGGGATAGTCTTCCCGAAGGCTGAAACATGTCGACCAGCTAATAGGATCAGTAACTACTTTCAACTGTTCCTTCTTTTTCATTTTTTTCATACACAGCTTTTAGACAGGAATGCGATTGACTAGACACAAGCAGGAAATATATACTTGTTGTTTGTCTTTGGCTTATTCTATTTTAAAAAAACACTAAAAAAATCTTTCCCAGAAATTTGCACTGCACCTTAGCAGTTTTTTTCCTCTTTTCTTTGATTCATACTTGATAAGAGGACTCAACTCGTTCATATCTCCTCTATATTACAAGAGGTTGTTGAGAAGAGTTGTTTGGTACCCCAGATGATGACACTGGGCACTTTGAGAGTGTAATGATGGGATGCTGATTATCCTTATCAAGTTCTTTCTCTCATCTTTTTTGTTCTTTACCTTTTGCACTTGATATTCTGTATGCTTACTTATTTTTATCTCCTGGAGCAATTGCTACGTAGCAACTTTCTTGAATTATATCAAGAGTTGCTTAGGTATAGACCTATACATGGGTTGCCTTGCTGTCTCCCGGAGTTGTTGCACTGATGTGACTGGGGTTTGACTTCACTCACTGTGCCAGCAATGTGTAATTTCATGGGCTGAGGGTGTTCTTATATGTTTCTTGTTATGCATGTGATGTACACATGCTTGGTAGTTAGCTCCTTGGCCTTCAATTTGTGTGCACCTCACTTTAGCTTTCCTATATGTTGTACTCCATTGCTGCTGGCATGTGGTCGGTGTTTCTAAGTCGATTACGGTCCGGGTTCCCTGGGTTGGCGTGCTGCTTCAAGTGCCTCCCAAAAAACTCCAGAATGTCACTCTGGGTTCGTGCCTCATCACAACGGGGATCTAGAAGGTGGAGTACAGGGATACAGGACAGCTTATGGCGAAGGATCCAGGCCAATAGTCTGCCCGAACTATCTCTCTCCAGATGAAGACGTTGTCTATATGATTTCACCGTGTAATGCTCTAGCCTGTTCTTAGTTTCCGTCACTTGCCTCAAGAGCGCCGTTTCTCTCCTCCCCATCCAACCACCTATGTAAGGCTGCTAAGGCCTCCTCCTTAAGAAGGAGTTCTGCAGGTTGGGTGTGTCTCACTCCACAAGAAAGACCCACACATCTACCCCTCAGCACTGCTTTCAGTGCCTCCCATTCCGTCGCTCAGCTCTGGGTGGTTGTTCTGTTCTTGTCAGTATAGCCTGACCTGCTATTGTTTACCTTTCCGCTGGTCCTGCAGTATTTCAGAGGGGAATCTTCATGAGAATGGGGAACGAGGGCTCCCCCTCCATTGGAAACCACACCCCGGCTGAGTAGCCTCTAGATGTCACTGAACCTCATTTGAGACATAACCTAGACCAATCTGGTTGTCATCCAAGGTTTAGTGCCCTATCGAAGGTAGTTAGCGATCTACATCCCCATTTACCACACAATTGAAATTGACCACCAAGGAGTGTAAATCCCAGGTGTAGCTGACATTACATCAGTGAGTGTAGTGTAAAAGGAGTTAATGTTCACCACTTCCTGGCCATCTAATGTACCCTGAATCAGTATGCATCAGCCCTTCACATCAGCCTACTTATACGTCAATGCGAACGGCACCCCAGGTCCTATCCATGTCAATACCCGCCTAGTGAATGATAAATAAGTAGCATGTCTGCCCCCTCCATCTTTTTAGGTCGAGCCTGGGCAGCGCATGCGTTGCTCTGGTAGGCATGCTGTATTGGAGTATGGTTTTGAAGCTCTGCCCATATTTGTCATTGGCTTGTGTCATTGTCCTTCGTAAATGCTGGCTTCTGATTCGTTAATAGGCTTGTTATTCCCTCTTTAGTACCGCCTTGTCTCCATTTGTAACCTCCCATGAGGACTGTCCCTTTTACTTCGGTTATTACACAGTATGTCCTATTTAGTCTGTAAGCACTTTTTTCTTTAATGAGTTTCTCCTGCTACAGGTACCACATGCTTTCCTGCAACATTCAGCGCGGCATGGGTGCTATCATGTTGCACTTTTACAAACAAAAAAGCATTTTTTTGTCAACTTCACAAACTTTGTAAAAGCGCCCCATACCTCACTTTCACTTTAGTAGCGGCCGCGGACCTTTCTTTAGACACAGCTCATCTAAAGAAAGGGGTTTGGCCTCTATTAACGTGAAAGCGTTGCATGGGGCGCTTTTAAACAACACGCATTTACAATGCAATGGATCTCGCTTTTTAGAAACTTTGACCTATTGGTATTGTAAATGGTACTATCTTTCATTATTGCAGGTTTTCAAACACATAAATAAAAGGCATTGCCATTTACAATGCAATTAGCTTCAAATCTCGCAATTGCAAGACCTATTGCATTGCAAATGCTTGTTTTAAATAGGTACTATGATTGATTTAAATCCAGATGACGGAAGCCCCCTTTTGCATGCTGCATTAAATACTCGTACCTGAATTTTTTGCCCAGGTTTCAGGGTCAACCTTGTACACATCCACCAGGACTCATCTTGGCCCAGTGTTTTTCCCGCGATGTGGCTAGAATTGCCACATGCAGTTTCTCTAAAGGTCAGGGAAGGTGGTCTTTACCAAGGTCCCATCCGGAGTCCCTGGCCTCCCCTTCCACACTACTATAGGTCTTCCGAAAATATGTTATCCATCTATCCGAGGCAGTGCTGCTGTCCAGCGGGAGACATCCATTACAACGCAGGCATTACAACGCAATGCCTTTACAACACAACCATTAAAATGCAGACACAATTGCATCGCATGCCAGTACAACGCATATACCATTACTACGCAAGCCATTACGATGTATACTATTACAATGCATGCTTTTACAATGCATTAGTAAGTATAGGATGGTAAGTATTTGTTTGGTAGTTGTATTAATTTTTAATTAATAATCTGTTATTTTTATGTATATTATTTTATATTTTGTATCTGTTTTCAATATTTAATATGTTAAAAAAGGTGTTTATTGTTTATTGTAATACTCAGGTATTAAATTGAATACGAACGTTATTTTAAAAAAAAAGGTGCTTAATATTTATTTTTATGTTTATTTTAATACTCAGGTGTTACATGTAACACTAAAGTAATTTTAAAATGTGCTTAAAATATTTAATATGTTAAAAAAGGTTGTTATTGATTATTTTAATGCTCCGGTATTACATTTAATACAAAAGTAATTTTAATATATGTTGAAGATATTTTATATTGGTTTACAAAAGGTTGTTATTGTTTATTTTTATACTTATGTATTTAATTAAATATTACATCATTTTTATAATGAAAATTAGATATAAATTTATCAGTATATAAAAGTTAAAAAAATAAAAAAGGAGACATTATTGTGTAAATGAAAAAAAATATATTTTGTACTGCTTATAATAATTCAATATAATATAACATGAAGAAAGATATACAAGACAAATAATTAATTAATAAAGCATCTTTATTAACATTTGTAATATTTGTATTGTTCATTTTAATACTCAGGTATCAAATGTAATACTAACGTAATTTAAAAAAAAAGGTGTTTAGTGTTTATTTTTATGTTGATTTTAATATGTGTTTAAAATATTTAATATGTTAAAAAAGGTTGTTATTGATTATTTTAATACTCTGGGATTAAATTTAATGCAAAATAATTTTAATATATGTTTAAAACATTTTGTATTGGATTTAAAAAGGTTGATCTTTTTTATTTTATTACTTAGGTATTAAACTAAATATTAAAGTAGTATTATAATGAAAATTAGATATTGATTTATAAGTATATAAAGTTACGATAAATTATAAAAATGAGATTATGTAAATATGAAAAAACATATTGTGTACTGTTTATAATAATTTAATATAATATAAATGAAGAAATATATACTTGACATGTAATTAATTAATAAGATATGTTTACTAACATTTTTGATATTTTTATACAAATAACAAATAAATTATTAAAAAATATTCAAAAAATAGGCAAAATTATTATGTACATTTACATTTTTCAACAAATTTTTAGGAATTGTTCCCATGCTTTTAGATTCAAGTTAATTGCAGAAATGTTACAGTTACAGAAAGACATGACGTTGCCGCGTGAACTTTCGGATACGCGGCGGAAAAACACAAAACCGGCGAGAAGCCAGCGGAGGGACCGCACGTCAAATTTGGATTCCATTGAGGTGACAGCGGGACGATTCGCTGTTTCCGACCACCGCGATCGCAAACAGTGATGAATGGGAGAGCTGGCGGAAGGGCTGTTGCATAGCCACCGCCGCGGACACTCCGTGACAAATATGGCGGTCGACAAAAAGGGCACCAAGTGCATACATCAAACTAGCTCAGCCCCCAAAAACCCCTAACACACCCCAATGACACACCCCCATAGCAACTTAAAAAATAAAAATCCCAGGACAACCCACACAACACACCTGACAGCAATACTCCATTTTGACACACCCTCATAGCTGGGTATAAAACTAGCCCCCTCCCTGACCAGAATCCTTTGCACTACTCCAGCCCTGAAGGAACTAAACCATGCAGCACATTGGATAGGCAATACACCACACATCTCACCAGCACAACAACAACACACACACCACCTACACCACCCCACCTCCCTCACAACAGCACCTCAAACCATTTGCACATCACACACCATTGCACAAAAGAAAATGCCCAAATTCACTGAGAGTGAGTTGTCAGTCATGGTAGATGAGATAATCAGAGTAGAACCACAATTGTTTGGTACACTGGTCCAACAGATACCATTAGCCACCAGAGCACAAATGTGGGCAAAGATAGTCGGCAAGGTCAATGCAGTAGGGAACACCCCATGCAGCAAGCAGGAAATCCAGAAGCTGTGGCATGACCTGAAGAGGACGGCGAAAGAGAAGAACAACAAGAACCATCAGCTGGCTCAGATGACTGGCGGTGGCCCTCCCATTCCACCAAGAACATTCAGTGCATGGGAGGAGAAGGTGCTTGCCATACTGCATCCAGAGAGTCTCACAGGAATAGCCGGGGAGTGCAGGCTGGTAAGTACAAACAAATGTATACCATTGCACTGCTATGTACTGACTTGCACAACTACAAAGCTACACCTCCTAGGCCCAATTACATTCATCAGCACCACAATACCCAACACAGGTCTCACATATGTTTACATACACTCCATCTGAATCACCCCGAAGGGAGCCAGCAACATTCCCAGGGTTGAATGTGTACAGACAGCCAGCACCACCACTCCCACCAGGCCCCCTTGTGCCAGAGCTCAGCAAGATTGAGCACTCCCCCCACCCAGAACCATGTGGCAGACATTGCTAACTTCAAACTAACAGGTAGGTAGCCCTCTTCACAGGGAGGGGGTTTGAGGGTGAGAGGCATGTACCACAACTCTCACCAGGCCCCCTGTCCCACCCATGAGCAGGATGTAGCACTACACCCCCCCAAAGCATGTGGCAGCCATTGTATTACAACAACCAAACTTACAGGTAGGTAGCCATCTTCCTAGGGAGGGCTGCTTGTGTTGTGGGAGGCCTGCATCACAACTCCCACCAGGTACCCCTGTCCCACCCCTGAGCAGGAAGGAGCACCACACCACCACCCAGAAGCATGTGGCAGCCATTGAATTACAACTACCAAACTTACAGGTAGGTAGCCATCTTCCCAGGAACGGGTGTTTGTGGGTGGGATGCCAGCACCACGACTCCCAACAGGCCCCCATGTCCCACAGTTCAGCAAGGTGGAGCACCCACCCCACCCCACCCAGAAGCATGTGGCAGCCATTATATTACCCTCATCAAGCTAACAGGTAGGTAGCAATCTTAACAGGGAGGGGTGTCTGTGGGTGGGAGGCCAACACTACAACTCCCAAAACGCCCCCATGTCCCACAGTTCAGCAACATGGAACACTTCCCCCAGCCAGAAGCATGTGGCAGCCATTGTATCTCACCAACCAAACTTACAGGTAGGTAGGCATCTTAACAGGGAGGGCTGTTTGGGGGTGAGAGGCCTGCACTACAACTCCCACCAGGCACCCCTGTCCCATCCCTGAGCAGGTTGGAACACCCCCCCCAGCCAGAAGCATGTGGTAGCCATTGTATCTCACCAATCAAACATACAGGTAGGTAGCCATCTTCACAGGAAGGGCTGTTTGGGGGTGGGAGGCCTGTACCACAACTCCCACCAGGCACCCCTGTCCCACCCCTGAGCCGGATGGAACACTCTTCCCAAGCCAGAAGCATGTGGCAGCCATTGTATTACAACAACCAAACTTACAGGTAGGTAGCCATCTTCACAGGGAGGGCTGTTTGGGGGTGGGAGGCCTGCACTACAACTCCCACCAGGCCCGCTGTCCCACCCCTGAGCAGGATGGAGCACTCAAACACACACCCAGAGAGATGTGTCAGAAATTCCACCCCAATGTGACAACAGAACAGGTAAGTAGACAGTGTATATACACCAACATTCCTCTCAAAAAGCATGGAGTCATATGACAACACCAGCCCTCACATCCCACCAAAATTGACGCAGAACCAATAGCCACTTACAGTGTGCAGATAGCTAAGCGTATGTAACTGTCACAGCAACAAAGGTTTGACTCAAAAAATCACATGTTGAAGAAATTTAGGATACAATCATGCAGATCATCTGTAAGTCCCATGGGGGCAGAGCTTGAAGGACCATATGAAAACAAAGCAAGCATGGTCTGTAGAACAAATAAAGCAAAGCTCATGACAGCGGCACAATAACTTGATGTGAAGCATCTTTGCTGATTACTCTGCCTGGCAGGCGTTACATCTGAGCATGAACTAGCCATTGTTACACAATGGCTAGGTCATGCTCAGATGTAACGCCTTCCAGGCAGAGTAATCAGCGCATTACATCTGAGCATGAACTAGCCATTGTTACACAATGGCTAGTTCATGCTAAGATGTAACACCTGCCAGGCAGAGTAATCAGCAAAGATGCTTCACATCAAGTCATTGTGCCGCTAGTCGTTAGATGACAACATGTCCTCGTAATCACAAAATCTGCATGTGGTGCATGGTATCCCTTGACATGTCTAACCATGGACAAGTAACGTATGTACCTCCACATCATGTCATGATGCATACTACTGTGCAGACATACAATGTGAGAACTAGTGAACTGTGTGGTGCATAACTTGTAAATAAGATACATCAAACACCAAGCTTGAGGGGTCAATGACCATTTCCCCTCTATCCCACAGGTGACCAAGAACTGACTGCAGAGGATTAAAACACCAACCTGCAGAGCCATTCTCCACCCCCGGAACATGGACTCTCTGATGATGACTCCCTGAATTTTGAGTATGCGGAGCAAGAAGTCGGCCCATCTGGCATGCCAGGACGCAACAGGTCCCAGGACCCCACTGTCCCCCCGCCACCACATCAGCAACAACAGCGACGCTGACCCCTGCTGTAATGACCTGTCCGGGCTCCACCACCACTGCTGCCTGCAACATTCTCTCTGCCCCAGAGGATGACCACCCCACCCCACCAATTGAGGAGGTCAGGGAGAGTAGGCAGATGCGTACAGTGGTGAGGCAACAGGTCAGTGACAGCAGGGAAGGTGAGAGGGCAAGTGGGAGTCAAAGACAACCGGACACTGGGACCGAAGTCCTAGCCAACATCACCAGAGTCCTTGGGGACAATGAACGAGCCCAGGGATCAATGGACCAGGCTCAGGAAGATTCCCGTGAGCTCCACCTGCTGCTGAGGTCCACTGACACCTGCATGGGCCAAATCGTGGACCTCTTGGGCCAGCTAGTGGCGGTTCTGAGAGACAGGCCTGCGGCCCAAACACCTCCACCTCCCTCTGGTGGCCAACAGGATGACAGTTCCATATCCTCCCCTGCGGCCACAGAGGGGGGGGGGGAGTCCTCAGAACCCACTTGTTCCGCAGCAGAGGCACCCCCTGTCAAATGACCAAGGGGCTGTCCAAAGAAATCCAAGGGAGGATCCCGTGGCAAAGCCCCTGCCAAATGCCAGTCAAGAAACCAGCCATGATGGCACCCCTCTTCACCATTGCATTGACTTTGTTGACTGTCTTTCCCCACACTGCTATGTTAATGGCATATGTCTGTTGGACTGGGTCACCACATCAATGTGGTAACTACTCGATTGTCTCATCATCCATTACTGACAACTCATTGATTCCCTTTTTACCTTTTGGTAAATATTCACTTCCCTGTCACATATACCCATTGTAAATAAACACTCCTTACACACCTATTTAGTTGTGTCTGCTCCATGCTTATCACAGGATGTGCAATGTTGACCATGATTACACTGTACCAGGAGCACGGATTGTTTGCAGGCAATGAGAGGCTGAAGTGACCTAGGAAAACACACAAAATAAATATTCACTTTTCAGGCGGTGGCATCACAGCCATTAAACAACACTTGTCATCAACATACTCCAATCTGCACACATTACAATGAACAACAGTACCGACATAGACATCTTGTAGCTGTCCATAACTACACTGTCCCAGAAACATTAGCTGCAAGCACAGAGACAGCAGTCACAAAGCTATCCTAGGCCTTTTCACCAACAACATCAGCAGACAATGGCCCAGTTGTACGTTTTCACTCATCTTCAAGGGAAGTAGCGATTGATGAGCTGTTGACGCAGGTCAACACCTTCCTCCTGTCCACTATCCTTGTCTCTGGACATATGTGGGTTTGCAGGTGGGGGCCTCGGCTGCTTATCAGCGTCCAGAAGCAGGGGGATCTCCTTGCGCAAGGCCAGGTTGTGGAGCATGCAGCATGCAACTACAATCTGACACACCTTTTTGGGCGAGTACATCAGTGCACCTCCGGTCTTGTCCAGGCAGTGAAACCATGACTTCAGGATACCAAAAGTACGCTCCACCACACGACATGTCCTCCCCTGGGGATCATTGTAGCAGACTTCAGCCGGGGTCCTGGGATTACGCAGTGGGCTCAGCAACCAAGGATGGTTGGGATATGCAGAGTCATCTAGGTGTGAGGTACACATACCGACCTTGTAATATAACTGTGGCAGCAGACAGCATGTCACACATACAGCACACTACTTGACTCTGCATGCTCACCCACAATCCATGCACGCTCCGGAAGCAGATTTGCCATTAGCTGTGGCACAATCCTGTTACGTAGGATGTACGAGCCATGGGCCGAGCTGGGAAATTCGGCACAGACGTGTGAGATGATCATATATCCGCCTGGTACACCACTTGCACATTGATGGAATGGAAATGTTTCCTGTTCCTGTAGATGAGCTCACGTGTCTGTGGTGGAACCAAGCCAACATGTGTGCAGTCAATGGCACAGACAACATTAGGGATGTGGCCAAGGGCATAAAAATCACCCTTCAAGGCGTCAATTAATGCCTCCGGGGGAAATGGATGTATCTGTCATCATAGCGGACAGGAAATCACGTAGCATCATGCTGGACATAGGTTTTGACATCCCACCTGCGGTGGACACCATGTACTGGAATGAACCAGTAGCTAAGAAATGCAGGGCTGCAATCACCTTACACGTTGGTGTCAAAGCTGTCAGATACGTTCTGCGAGGCCGCAGGTGGGGCTCCAACAAAGCACATAGGTCTTGTAGGGTGGGTCGGGTCGATGCAGATGGAATTTCCGTATGACGTCCTCATCCTCCATGTCCACCAGCATTGTGAAGGGACAATGCACATTTGGTCGCCTCCTAGGTGATATGAAAGGGGACACATATCAATTAAATCCCCCTATGAGATGTGTTCGACATCTTACGTTTTGACTGACACAACACCAACAATGACTGGCATCGCTGTTCAGCTTACATCACTACTTACATGTAGGGACACCTTCAGCTACACTAGTCGTACACTTGTCCACTGTTCACACAGTGAGTACCTCCATAACAAAATCTTACTATGTGAATGCCCAAAGGTATATGTCCACATCTTGCAGAACAAGCACTGACAGTAGTCCATCAGCATATGTGTGAAACAGCAACACTACTGGCTCCTACCTAGCTGCTGTACCTGCCACACCTTCTTGCGTAAGTCGAACAGGGCACACATCAATAGCAACATTAACACAGTCTGTGCATTAAGATCAACTATGTGCATGAGCCAAGAAAACTAGACAGTGAAATATGCACAATATGCAGTCAGACATTCATCTCTGTGATCTGCTTAGCCACATCACACATTGACATGTGTACCCATTGGAGAGTCCATCACAACACTGATCTGTGTACATGCCCAGCAATATCACAAGTGACATGTGAGGGAGTACATGCCAATGTTTTCAATCATATACACCAACATGTCATGTGTAGACAGAAGTAGGCTAAATGTCGCATTGGCATTGTGTGCACAATCTTGTGCCATGAATCAGGTGTCGACTATGCACCGTGGAGAACTGGCCATTGCCATTGACACAGCATGATGTGTCCATAGGTGCTGTCAACGTGCTCCGCCAAATCACAGTCATTTTCTGCAAAGTATAGCAGCCATATCGTGGTAGCAACCGCCTGGCTCCTGCGGTGTGTCACCGCCAATGCTCATGCCCTTACAGCTAATGGCAACCACAATCGCAGAAAACTAATGCATTTGTGAAAATCGCTGAAGGCGTGCTCTGCCACTGCGGGGCCGGTCATTGGATGCAATTGAAAGATGCACGATCGCGGTAGCAACCGCCTGGCCCGGGGAACAACCTTTACAACGCAACTTTTACAACGCACTACCATTACAACGAAACTGTTACAACGCGAGTGCATTGACAACGCAGGATATTACAACGCAAGTCTTTACATCGACTTGCACTAGATGGCGTGTGTTCTGCTTGGGTTCTCGGATCAAATAGAACCCGCTCATCAGAGCCTCACTAACCCAGCCAGAACGTTACCCCCTCCCCCTCCCTAGGGCCTATTTACAATAGGTAACCACATATATCTACCACCTAAGGACAGGGAATTCCTACTATACATACCAAGACCTCTTATAATCGGCGGCCTCGCGATCCCATACGAATCCAGACCTCTCTACCCAGACGGCAGTCTCAGCACAAGTGGCGGCCTCGCGATCCCATACGAATCCAGACCTCTCTACCCAGACGGCAGTCTCAGCACAAGTGGCGGCCTCGCGATCCCATACGAATCCAGACCTCTCTACCCAGACGGCAGTCTCAACAGAAGTGGCGGCCTCGCGATCCCATACGAATCCAGACCTCTCTACCCAGACGGCAGTCTCAGCACAATTGGCGGCCTCGCGATCCCATACGGATCCAGACCTCTCTACCCAGACGGCAGTCTCATACGACAGTTCATCCTATGATCACCATAACATAATCAGTCTCACTATTCATCAGATCACACAAGGACTGCCAGTTCGAGCATAGCCTGTTCTCCGGTTCGAGGGGCTCCTCTCTCCCTTATTCAGTTACCACTTACCTGATCAGGGTTAACATCTGTTCATGTAGCCGCAGCTGACTAGAAGAATAGGCTACCCTCTCATACAAGAACACGCAGCACATGTTGGTTCACTACAAACTGGGTACTTTATTACTCATTACATACGCAATCACATAACATTACTATATAACACATAACCTGCAAAGAAAAGTGAAAGATTAAGTTGTGCACTCTAATAAGAAAGGGTCGACATCACCTTAGTAGTGTGTAGCCTGCACTCAGTGGTCATCTAGGTTCCCTTCTCGTCTGTGCCTCGGCTCGCCTGGAAGTCACACCTCCGCAGTCACGGATACACGTCTGCACCACTATGCGCTGTTCCCTTCACCCTTCTCCGAGTCACTGGGACCTCTTCCTTATCGGCTACTCTCTCCTCTCTGGCTATTCTGCTAGGAGAGTATCTGTCTCTCGGTTTTTCTCCGCCTCCAAGATGGCGTCTGTCTTCCCTGGAATAAGTAGTAGCTTTACTGCTAACGGCTAGATGCCGCCTACGGACTGAACATGTAACTGCCTCAGACTTTCACTAATATAGAGGTGCGTTTCCTCATGGAAAATTCCGGCCCGTAACCTGCCGCCCACCAAATTCTTGTACCTCCCCGTACCAAGGACACGTTCCCAGCCGGCCGGCCTGATGTAGTGTCTTCGGCATGAAGAAAAATACAATCCTTCGATAAGGGCCGGCCTGAACCGGTTCTCTACAAGCGAATAAGACCTCATAACTAAAACATTACATTTGACCTAGAAGCATCCCAAGCTGCCGGAGCAGAAAGAAAGATGGAGTCTCTCCCGTTTGAGGCCTACCAGGCCTGAATTCAGCACGGCTCCATGAAATACCCTCACTACAGGACAGGTTATCCCTAATACTAACGAATCTATCCCCTAGGCTATGTGTGCAAGCCCTGATCTATGGGGAAGAGCACAGGATCATGTCGAAGTGCCTAGTAAATAGGCTCCATTCACTACTCTAACCCTTAGACTTGAATGGTAAGAGACTGAAGTCACATTCAATCACCTTTCCTCACAAGAAGGCCGGGAAAATCGAGCAGAACATTTCACCCTTGACTTCAGTCTATTATACATTCATTAAACAGAACTAATATCTGTGGAAGAATAATATGAAACCAAACTAACTGATCTATGTCTAGTACCAGGTGTGCAGAATTGAAGTAGTGAAGGAATACACTGAATAAAGCAACAGATAGAAATCAAAATGCCGATAGTAACCAGAATACCTCCTAATATCTGACGTAACATATGCAAATCAGGTAACCAATTAAAGAGCCAGTCAAACCAGCCCTGGTCAATGTGTTTTCTAACTTCTTCTGTCAAGTCATGTAGTTTATCAATGTGAGCTTGAATGGATTTTGTATGATCAGACAAGTTAAAACAACAAAGACCCTCAAAATCAGAACAATCGTGTCCATGTTTAAGCAAAAGATAATCAATGGCCGCTCGATTTTGCAAGATAGCTCTACGTTCACCCTGGGCGTCTAATAGCATGTCAGACAGGACTGTAGAAGTATGATTAATCGATTTTACCATCCAGCAGGCCATTTTCCCAATAGATTTGGCATTATAAACTGCCAAAGCAGGAACACCAACAATTGAAATAGCCAGGCTAAGGTATTCAGACTTGGAATATAAATGCAAAGATGAGTCACAATCCTCCTGTAACCTCACTGTATCTCGAATCACACGAGAGTTGGCATTCGGATGTGATGAAAACATTAACAAGCTCAGTCTAGTAATGGCACAAGGGCCTCCAGAAATATTTGCGGGGATATATGGCCAGGAAGTATTACCACATGAGAAAAGCCATCCGGCAGGTAGTAACATCGTGCGATAATGACTGGGGGTAACTACCAGACTCTTGCAAGTCATGTTATTCTGAACAGAAGTACATGTTTTCAGTGTCCTTTGAAGGCACAAAGTTTGTTCATGAGCGGTGAATGAAGTGGCACCTTTCAATCTTAAACGCATACATTCAGAAATCGCACTAGGATCACAAGTAAGGAAAAAACACAAATCACCCTGTGTGATATTATAGGTAACTATTTGGGACTGGATGGGGGGTATCGGGTCTGACAGTACAGTACACAAGGGGCAATACTCATGGCTAGCAAAATCGCCCAGAAGAACATTGGGGCGAGCATTCGATATATTGAAAATATGAGTCAAAGTCTCCAATGAAGCAGGGACAGCAACTAAACAAGTCGCTAGAATGTCAGTCACCGATCTCATCGGTGTCAAGCAGAAATGAGGGGCTTTTGTCACTCGTTTGGCTAACGTAGTCCAAAAGTTCGACGACGAATCCCACGCAGCGAAGGAACGCGACACTCGGGTTCTCAACTCAGCCCGGGTTGATGGGATCCCTCCTCTCTCGTCGTACCAGCCCAAAAGGAGTCCAACGCCGACACATCCTGCAGCAACAGTCCAAAGAATGATCTGAAAGAGAATCAAATACAGGCATTATTCATTCTCGTAAGTAACATTTGTCAGCCGGGACTGCTTCCCAGCTATCTTTCCCTGGTCTCATAACTAAAATGGTGTTGTCTTGACCGGTTGCAATGACCTCTGCTTGTTCAGGGGGATTCTTAGGCGACTGCACCCAAACTCTGGCCCCAGGATTATCTGTGGAGCCAAAACCTTTCTGGCCTCGTACAGTTAGCAACATTGGGGCAGTGCCTTTTGTGATCTCACCACTGAAAACAGGCATTATTAGCAATTGAGCCACTCGGTCAGTTTGATGTATCAGTAAGTCAACCTCACTGCTATTCAGCAGGAGCACCTTAATCTCTCCCTGATAATCACTGTCAATGATTTCTCCAAGCACCTGAACGCCTTTTACAGCCAGCCCCGATCTAGGGGTTATTAATCCGAAATTCCCAGTTGGTATATGAACACCAACACCAGTTTCAATGATGACTCGATTCTTACTTTTTATAACGGTGTCATCCATGGCATGCAAGTCTAAACCTGCCGACCCTGGGGTCGCTCTACATGGAGCCAAAGCTCCGGGAGTAATTTCCCAGTACATCACAGTCTCTCTGATTTCATTGGGCTTAGCATCAACATTCGGAGGAAACAAACGCATAAGTGGGGATTCAGTATTTAGAAAAGGACGGTTATTCAAAATCAATAGCGCTTGAGGCAAAAAGTCTCGCCAATTCTTATACTTGTCATCTGTTAATTTACGTAACTGATCTTTCAGCAGGCCATTCAACCTCTCCACAAGACCCGAGGCCTGTGGATAATATGGTATATGAAACACCCATTCAATATTGTTTTCCACACAGAATTCCTGTACCAATCTTCCACGAAAATGGGATGCATTATCAGATTGAATTTGGAATGGCACACCATAATACATCATAATCAATTCCAATGTTTTAATAGTATTCAATTGGGTAGCTTGCTTACAGGGAAGGGCCACCAGCAGGCCACTGTATGTATCAACAACAGTGCAAACATATTGACAATTCCTACTCATAGGAAGTGGACCGATGTAATCAATCTGCCAAATTTGAGCGGGCAATTTCCCGCGATGTAAATGACCTTTAACAATTTGGGGCACTTTGCGCTGCCTGATATGCTGACAAATGGGACAATGTAGAATAACATTTTTGATTAAATCTAGGGGAATATAAATTCCTCGATCAGCAGCCCACCTGCTAGTGGCTTTCTCTCCAAAGTGTCCTGCTTTCTGGTGGGCCCATTTCGCCAATCCCGCAATATCAGAATCTTGCCTGTCCACCACTGCCTCAGCAATTTTAGATTTCTCATCTGCAATGTTATGAAAGAATTTGTCAAGAGAGTCTATCGGGGTATGAGCATCCACATGGAAGATTGTAACAGTACTCTGTGGGAGCATTTCCCAAATCTCCTGCCATAATTCTTTTCCCCACAGTTCTTTTGAATGCAATTTCCAACTATGGGAATGCCAAGTCGGTAACCAAACTGCCAGTCCATTGGCAGTAGACCAAGAATCGGTGAAGATATGACATGTGCCAGGTAACTCTTGTTTCAGAACTTGATAAACAGCATAGAGTTCAGCAAATTGACTGCTCTTACCCTCACCAGTTGTACTCAGCAATTTTTGTGTGATCGGATTATAGGACACCGCCTTCCAATGCCGTTTCGTCCCTATGAACCTTGCTGAACCATCAGTAAACCAGACATGGTTTCTGTCCTCCGCGGACAAATCATCAAAAGGTCTACCCCACTTAACAGGAGACTCCTGTACTAAAGGTACGGAACATTCACTCTCAGTCTCAGTCGATGGCGCCCGCGCCACCTGCTCATGCAAAGATGCAACTCCTTTTTGTCCCACACGTGCCCTGTCTTGTATATACCATTTCCATTTAATCACACTCGCCTCTTGAGCGTGTCCAATTCGGTGAGTTTTCGGCGAACTCATAACCCACTGCATGATAGGAATTTCAGGTCGCAAAACTATATCATGTCCCAAAGTCAATTGCTCGGTATCCACCAGAGCCCAATAACATGCAAGTAACTGTTTCTCAAAAGGTGTATAACGCTCACCAGCATCAGGTAACTTTTTGGTCCAGAAACCTAACGGTACTCTACTCTTGCCTTGTTTCTGCCACAAACTCCAATTCGCATAAAGGCCTTGTACAGACACATTCAAATCCACATCACCATCACATACAGGCCATAAATCCAGAGCATGCTGAATTGCTTCTTTTGCCAGACTGAACGCATCTTGCTGTGGTTTATCCCATTCAAATGCATTCTTTTTACGAGTGACATGGTACAAAGGGGCCAATATTTGACTCAAATGAGGAATATGCTGGCGCCAAAAACCAAACAAACCAATGAAGCTTTGGGCTTCTTTCCTATTCCTCGGAACTGCAAAATCAAGAATTTTCTGTTTAACCTGAGGGATCACTTCTCGGTGCCCCTCATGCCAATTAATACCCAAAAATTTCACAGCCTGGGACGGACCTTGTAATTTATCCGGGTTGATTTCCCAACCTTTCTCACGCAGGCACTCAATGACTCTGTCCAATTGGGTCTGAACTTCCTCTTGTGTTTCTCCTTGGATCAAAATATCATCAATATAGTGACATATCTGAATTTGCGGATGAACCGGTACCTCAGCCAAATGCTCTGCCACCAGCCGGTGACATATCGTAGGACTATGCACATAGCCCTGGGGAAGACTTCTAAACGTCATCTGACGCCCGTTCCACGTAAAACTGAATTGTTCCTGACACTCAGGGGCAATCGGAATCGAAAAGAAAGCATTAGCAATATCAATGGACGCATACCATGTACCTGGATGTTTTTGGATTCTTTCAATTAGGGTAATAACATCCGGTACTGCAACAGTCAAAGAGGGTGTGTGTCTATTCAATTCTCGATAATCAACAGTCATGCACCAAGAATTATCACTCTTACGTACAGGCCAAACAGGATTATTCCAAGCAGAAGTAACTGGGGTTATAACTCCTGCATCCACCAACTCCTGAATAGTGGTACTAATCTCTTCATGACCACCTGGAATACGATACTGCTTCTGACAAACCACTTTTGTCGCCTGGGGAACTTTTATGGGGGGCATTCTTAAACGACCAACCCGTACAGGCCTGGACGATATATAATGTTTAGTTCCAAATTGGTAACATCCATCATCTAAGTGCAAAGTCATTCCTTTCAAAATATCAATTCCAATTATGAATTCTAAGAGTGGCACCACTAATACAGAGTATTCTTTTCTAGGAATTCTACCTATTCTCATTTCAAGTAAAGTTTGAACTGCGGGAGTTTCCTTTCCACCTAATCCGGTAATTGTAAAAGGCTGACCTTTAAACTTCTTTGATTTTCCATGAATAAGAGTGGCCTCCGCTCCTGTATCTACCAATGCTCGGGCCCTTTGGACATTACGATGTCTCCAATAAATATCAATATCTACATAGGGTCTATTATCTCTGTGAGCCCATCTGTGTACTGGAGCTTGACCTATTTCCTAGTCATTTTTACTGCGTTCTGTGTACCAGGATAAATTAGGATAAAGACTCTCACGTTTCTCAGGTATCGATACCTCCTGTTCATATCCATCTCTATTACGAAATGGATTCCTGTCCTCTGCATTGTACTGCGGGTTTCGATCGGCCAATCTGTGTCGATCCTCTCTCCTTCTCAACTCAGGGGATTGATCCCTATCATCTCTACGTCTGCTGTTAACATAATCATCCCTCCCCCTTTCTCTTTCCCCCTCTCTCTCTCTGTCTCTCTCACGACGGGGGGACAAATCACGTACATAACGTCGATCATCACGACGATCAGAGCGCCCACGGCGGTCGTCATCACCGCTACCGTCAGAAAAACCACGATCACACTCAGTCGTCCGAACACGCCGGGCACCCTCCTTTCGATCCAAGCCACGTTTGCGAAACATTTCCCACAAACGAGTAGTAGTCTCACCGTCAATGACCTCCTTCCGCACACCATCGGCCATAAGACCAGAAAAGATATCACGTCTAGTAAGTTTATTGTCACCAGGAGTACGAGTGTCAGGCCGGGACTGCCGTTCAGGTTTAAACCAATCACCCAACTCACCGAGTTGGCGTACCGATTCCAGCACCATAGATAACATGTTACCAGTCTGATAAATCAATAAAGTCATCATGACCTGCTTATAAGCAACAGGGGAAGAACGAATAATACGATTCCGCACAGAAGATGTCAACAAACCATCAAGCAACCTGTCAGCAGTATTCAGAAAAATTGCCGTTTTCATCACCTCCTCTTTGAGACGTTGTGCA
Organism: Triturus cristatus; assembly: GCF_964204655.1. Classification (NCBI taxonomy): domain Eukaryota; kingdom Metazoa; phylum Chordata; class Amphibia; order Caudata; family Salamandridae; genus Triturus; species Triturus cristatus. The sequence continues at coordinate 1,330,771,254 of NC_140585.1, forward strand.
GCGTCGCGCAAAGTATACCACGGTTTGTCATTCATAGGCCAGTCAGACTCAGTAGGATATTTTTGATTACAACCCTCAGTCGCCAATTGAAGCAAAGTAATTTGACCACCACCATTAAAGTTACGAAAATGATCCTGTACAGTAGAATCCGAACTCAAGGAACAAAACTTCAAACAATCGCCAGCATCCAGCATAATGCCAGCAGCGCCCAATTCATAAAGGCGCACCATCCATGTGAGTAAGGTCTCACCAGCTCGCTGCCGAAATCGCTGCAAAATATCACTAATTTCTTGTTGAGTAAAATCCTCCAAAGAGTCTAAAGCAATACCATTCGGAACACCGGGAGCCTGCTGCAACTTCCGCCGAAAAACTGGATGCACCGAGACCGCGGGACGAGCATCACAAGGAGCTCGATCAGTACACGTAGAGGAACAATCAGTGTAAGAAGCATCGACCCCACTCGAAGGACGAGCGCAATCACGGGGTGCACCATCAGAGGCGCAAGAAGCAGACTTACAATCACGGCCGGAGCGAGAGGACTCGCGCTTGGCAGACTCCTCACCCGAGGAACGAGAATCACTCGAGTTCCAGATATTACCATCCCATTCATCAGGATTCCAATCCAGTCCGGCTTTCGCCACGACCAGACGCACCTTTCGCGTCGAAACCCGACCACGCCGATTCTTGTATTTATAACGAGCAATTCGCACAGCCGCCCTCTCGGCAATAGATTGGTAAGTCTCAAGTTTGTCAGCAAGCAACGTATTTTGACACCGTAACAAAGTATGAGCATTCTGAATCTCAACAAAGTTCGCTTCCACATCCTTATGCAATTTCTGTAACTTCAACAACCTCTCATGCAGAATCCTGTACGCAGACAGAACAATCCAACCTCTGCGCCCCAAAACGGGAAGCTCATCACCCTTAGATACCGGCGCCTTCTGTAAACAAGTAATCACAGTAGCCGGCTCCGCCAGCTCCAAAAAAGAATTCCAATTCTCACTCAAACCAGTAGAATCAGCCCACTCACGGGCTAAGGCTTCATAAGGCGTTGAATCCCAGCCGGGAATATCAACGGGCAACTTAAAAGTAGATTTCGACTTTCTAGAAAACATCTCGGAAAAGAAAGAAAAAGAAAGAAAAGAAAAAAAAAAAATTATACACACAATTATACACAAATAATATACAAACGAAACCACGCACGCGCCGAAAGCAAACACGATACAACCACAACGCACACAGGTTTCGTAAACGGTTCGTGACGCCAAATGTTCTGCTTGGGTTCTCGGATCAAATAGAACCCGCTCATCAGAGCCTCACTAACCCAGCCAGAACGTTACCCCCTCCCCCTCCCTAGGGCCTATTTACAATAGGTAACCACATATATCTACCACCTAAGGACAGGGAATTCCTACTATACATACCAAGACCTCTTATAATCGGCGGCCTCGCGATCCCATACGAATCCAGACCTCTCTACCCAGACGGCAGTCTCAGCACAAGTGGCGGCCTCGCGATCCCATACGAATCCAGACCTCTCTACCCAGACGGCAGTCTCAGCACAAGTGGCGGCCTCGCGATCCCATACGAATCCAGACCTCTCTACCCAGACGGCAGTCTCAACACAAGTGGCGGCCTCGCGATCCCATACGAATCCAGACCTCTCTACCCAGACGGCAGTCTCAGCACAATTGGCGGCCTCGCGATCCCATACGGATCCAGACCTCTCTACCCAGATGGTAAGTCTCATATGACAGTTCATCCTATGATCACCATAACATAATCAGTCTCACTATTCATCAGATCACACAAGGACTGCCAGTTCGAGCATAGCCTGTTCTCCGGTTCGAGGGGCTACTCTCTCCCTTATTCAGTTACCACTTACCTGATCAGGGTTAACATCTGTTCATGTAGCCGCAGCTGACTAGAAGAATAGGCTACCCTCTCATACAAGAACACGCAGCACATGTTGGTTCACTACAAACTGGGTACTTTATTACTCATTACATACGCAATCACATAACATTACTATATAACACATAACCTGCAAAGAAAAGTGAAAGATTAAGTTGTGCACTCTAATAAGAAAGGGTCGACATCACCTTAGTAGTGTGTAGCCTGCACTCAGTGGTCATCTAGGTTCCCTTCTCGTCTGTGCCTCGGCTCGCCTGGAAGTCACACCTCCGCAGTCACGGATACACGTCTGCACCACTATGCGCTGTTCCCTTCACCCTTCTCCGAGTCACTGGGACCTCTTCCTTATCGGCTACTCTCTCCTCTCTGGCTATTCTGCTAGGAGAGTATCTGTCTCTCGGTTTTTCTCCGCCTCCAAGATGGCGTCTGTCTTCCCTGGAATAAGTAGTAGCTTTACTGCTAACGGCTAGATGCCGCCTACGGACTGAACATGTAACTGCCTCAGAATTTCACTAATATAGAGGTGCGTTTCCTCATGGAAAATTCCGGCCCGTAACCTGCCGCCCACCAAATTCTTGTACCTCCCCGTACCAAGGACACGTTCCCAGCCGGCCGGCCTGATGTAGTGTCTTCGGCATGAAGAAAAATACAATCCTTCGATAAGGGCCGGCCTGAACCGGTTCTCTACAAGCGAATAACACCTCATAACTAAAACATTACATTTGACCTAGAAGCATCCCAAGCTGCCGGAGCAGAAAGAAAGATGGAGTCTCTCCCGTTTGAGGCCTACCAGGCCTGAATTCAGCACGGCTCCATGAAATACCCTCACTACAGGACAGGTTATCCCTAATACTAACGAATCTATCCCCTAGGCTATGTGTGCAAGCCCTGATCTATGGGGAAGAGCACAGGATCATGTCGAAGTGCCTAGTAAATAGGCTCCATTCACTACTCTAACCCTTAGACTTGAATGGTAAGAGACTGAAGTCACATTCAATCACCTTTCCTCACAAGAAGGCCGGGAAAATCGAGCAGAACAGCGTGCTAACATTAAAAATAGTGTAGTTTACTATCCCAACACCTTCCCTACTGTTATGTGGACTGGAGTTGGAATAGTAAATGACACTTTTTTAATGTTAGCACGCCATCTAGTGCAAGTCGATGTAAAGACTTGCGTTGTAATGTCCTGCGTTGTCAATGCACTCGCGTTGTAAAACTTTTGTTGTAACCGCATGCGTTGTAACAGCATGCGTTGTAACGTCATACATCCGCCTGGCCCCTGGAGTGCATCACCACCAATGCCCATGCACTTACAGCCAATTGGAACTACAATCGTGGAAACCTAATGCATTTTTTAAAATCGCGGTAGGCGTGGTCCGCCTCCACGGGCCGGTCATTGGATGCAATTGAAAGATGCACGATTGCGGTAGCGACCACCTGGCCCCTGCGGTGTGTCACTGCCAATGCCCATGCTCTTACAGCCAATGGGAAGCGCAATCGCGGTAGCCTAATGCATTTTTGAAAATCACGGTAGGCGTGCTCTGCTGCTGCGGAGCCGGTCATTGGATGCATTTGAAAAAAGCAGACCTGGAATACCAATTGCAGCAGCTTAGAACCACTGAAACTACCCCAGGGGACTATATATGTGTGGGAGAGAGCCTCACATTTCCACTGCTTCCAGATACTGCTGCCTGAAACTCCTCACCAACTAATTGCTGCTGCTCCTGTCTCCTGTCTCCGGACACTGCTGCCTGAGACTACTCACCACCAACTGCTGCTGCTCCTGTCTCCTGTCTACAGACACTGCTGCCTGAGACTCCTCACCACCAACTGCTGCTGCTCTTGTCTCCTGTCTCTATGCACTGCTGCCTGACACTCCTCACCACCAGCTGCTCCTGTCTCCAGACACTGCTGTCTGGCACTCCTCACCACCAACTGCTGCTGCTCCTGTCTCCTGGACCCAGTGATGATGAGGACTGAGAACATCAGGGCCCATCCCTTCACCACAGAGGAGCTGGATGTCCTGGTGGACGAGGTGCTCACACAGTATGGACGGCTATATGGTGCTCCAGATGTCATGGTAAGTGTTTCAGAGTGGAAGTGAGAGTGCAGGGAGTGCACACATGAAGTTGATCTGCTGCAGTATGTGCATGAGAGTGTGGCTTTGTGTGATACACTGCCTACCATGCTGGCTCCAGGGGAAAGGGGTTTGTAGTCTATTTTACACACTTCCCTAGCTGCATACCAGGATGGTAGGGACATGCATTGTGTTTGCTGCCATGGAGTGACACAGCAAGTTTGGTAAGCTGGAGTCAGGACAGAAATAGCCTGTGCTAATGGATGTGTGGGTCCATGAGGTTATTCACAGGCTCATCTGTGACATTACCAAGAGTTTCCGTCCGGAGGGTACTGATGGAAGTGTGTCTGACTTAATATTGCCAGCATGGATATCTCATCATTAGGCACAAGAGTGAAATGCCAGAGGGTGACACCCTTGGTGGCAATTCACCTATGACACAGTAGATTGTTGTACTGTTGAAACATCACCCTTCCATTTTCATCATTATGTGTACTGACTCGCATATGTAGGCACTGTTTGCCCTCATATTGTCCCTGCATGTGACATTTCTGATGCCCCACGTTAAACCTCAGTGTGAGCCACCCTGGCCTGCACAGTCACTGCCCAATTTGACAAGGAGCCATCACTGGACAGAGTGAGACACATGGGTTGTCTGCTACCCTATCCATCAAAGGGCTATCTCAGTCCAGTGTAGTGCACAAGACAGACCTTGTTAGAAGGGTGTGAGATTGTGAGATCATGTCCCTAAATGTCGACTCCATGACACAGTGAGCCATTCACAAGGCAAGGAAATTGAGGGGTGTGCAGTGTTGAACACAGTGAGTCTGCCCCGCCACATCATTTCCAATGTAATGTATGTCTTGCTCACTCATAAACTGGATAGCAGATGTGGGCCTCCTTCACATTGCTTTCCGTGCTGGCATTCTGCATGGGTATGAGATGTTCAGGTATTGTGTCAATCCTCATACCTGCATGCATTTTGGTATGATTATCACAGGCCTATGTACTATGTGCCATGCTGTATTGTCTCCGCTACACATGTCTGTGAAGTTGTGCTCAGTTGGTGCATGCTCGTGTACTGAGAGATAGTGGTACATGACCCAGTGTCATTGAAATTTCCTCCTCTTGTCTTCCATGCCTGCAGCTTAAAGTCCACCAGTGTAAGGCCGTATGGAAGGCCATTGCACGCAAGGTGCGGGCTCTGGGTGTCTCCAACCGACGACACGCACACTGTCACAAGAGGTGGGATGACATCTGCCGGCTGAGCAAAAACATGGCAGAGATGATGCTGGGGCTGCACCCTCAGACTAGCAGGTTGGCGCCCCAGAGGATGACACCACTAATGGCACTCATCTTGGCAGTGACACAGCCAGAGCTGGATGCATGTTTGAAGGACCATCAGCAGCAAGCTGAGGGTGAGTATTTTGGGAAGGGTGACTTTGGTTGTGAGTGACTGCATGTATTCCAAGCCTGAGCCAGTGCTGAGCTCTGTGATGTTGCTAGTGTGATGCAATGGCTTGTAAGTAGCCTCTGTGTTGGGTGCAGCTGTCATGCATTATCGCTACATGTACTTTCTCATGTCATTGATGTAATAGCCCTTGACGTTGCATTCTGAGTTGTGGTCTTATGACATTGGCTGCATGGGGGAGTCAGGGACATCCAATGGCAGTTAACGGCAGTGTGCTTCATCTGAGTGTGCTTTCATCAATGTGTGCAGTGTTACACCTCAATATTGTGAGGACTACACATCTGACACCAATGTGCAACTGTAGTTGTGCCCCAAAGTACGACATGGTGGACGGCATGAGCCCATGGCCATTGCGAACTGATCTTTTGAAATCTGTATCTGTGTTGTCCCCTTATGGTGACTCCATATGTGACTGTGACAACGTGTTGGGAGGTACATCATTTCCCCCCTCAGGGCCCTAGATATGCTCAGAGGGATCTGTATGTCAGGTTACACGGAGGCACGGGCAGGCTATTTGGCTGTGTGGGCATCACATGGGTCACTTAAGCCAATTTTGCGTAATACCATGCAATTTTTGTCTTTGTCTTTGTCTTTGGAATTAAGGTTGCATAATGTTACTGCACAGGGTGGTGTGCAATATGGGGGTATCATCATCTTGTCTTGTGCTTTGCATGGATATGACGTTTGTGTGAATGGCACTAAACTGAACCTATGTCTCTGTCTCTTGCAGCATCTACCGTGGGCACAGAAGGACAGGGGACGGACACCAGGGGTGAGGCATCAGGCAAGACTGCTACACACGATCACACTGACACTGATCTGACCAGCGCCTCAGAGGGGGACAGGAGTCTGCTTGAGAAATCACAGCCAGAGACACCAACCTCAACGTCATCTGACGCCAGCGGTGACTCCTCTAGGTTAGTGGGCACAGGGAGCAGAAACTCTGCCTCCTCTTCTACCACACAGCATCCAGTGCCCACCATCCCACCTACTTCCACTAGTGCTGCATGTGCTCACAACAGTAAGAAGGGAAGAGTGTCCTTCCACCCAGGCACCACTGCCCCTGCCTCCCCTGCTGCCCTCAGCGTTGAGGCTGTGGACCTTTTGCGCCAGATGTGTGTGGGTCAGACTACTCTCCTTAATGCTTTCCTAGACTGTAGGAGAGTAGGATCTGCCTCTTATATTGCCCCCACTTTTATTTTGATGTTTACACTGGTTTCTGGCTATAGTCTGTCTGGGACCCTGCTAATCAGGGCCCCAGCCTCTCTGTTCTCTCTAAACAACCTGGAGTGCATATTAGGTGCACTAGTGATTGGATATTGTGGTGCCTTATGAGTCCCTAGGATATGGTACATTCGGTACCAGGGGAATAGGTACTTCACAGGCCTACCAGGGGCTGAAGCATGTATTATGCCACCCCTGGGAAGCAGACTAAATCTGACACCACTGGCCTGCTACTGCAGCCTGGGTGAGGTGGTGCTAGCACTCCTCACTGAGATATAGGTTCACTATATCTCTCCCTGCACACACATTTAAACATATCAGTCACCCCTAAGGCAGGCCCTATCAATCCTGAGGGTAGAGTGCTTGGTTTCCATGTGAGGGGGTGCCTCTGCCTGAGCAGGGCCCCTCTGCAGCTCTCAGTCTATCCTCTGGGGCTGTTTGTGAATGTAGTCAAACCATATACTCTTAAGTGCATTATAACCTCGCGGTAAATGCTAACTTTGGGATGGCTGCATCAAAACATGTCGTGTTTGGTGTCAAACGCTTTGGAATCATACACCCACACCGGTAACTGGTGGTATGATCCCACCCTTCTAGAGGGATAGGCATGTACCTACTGTGGAAACGCAGTAGAATCCTGAAGAGCCCTGGCATCAGAAAATGGATGCCACCAGTCACAGACACTGGGCTGCCCTCTTGCTGATGACCGAAACTCGCAGTGGAGGAAGCCCAACAATAGGTATCCTGTCACAGGGAGGTGTGACCTCCTCCCAGACAGGATTTAGTGTATTGGGCTGGGTGGGTGCACTCCTAGAGTGCTTTGAAGTCCTGCACTGGGGGAGCAGTAGGCTCCTCTGTGCATACACCAGTTCAAACCGGCTCAGGGGCTACCTGCCCCTGCTCTGGTGTGAAACTGGACAAAGGGAAGTGGGTGTAGCCACCCACTCCCCTGACCCTCCCATAGGTGGGGTCATAGAGTTAGTCCCTCCCTTCCTTTCAGTATAAGTTTGGAAACCCTTGCCATTGCAAACTAGATACCCCTGGACAATGCTCTGAAGACGAATCCTGGACCTTCAACGTTCCACTACCTCTGGAAGACGGAAGAATCTCTTTTGGAGTCAAGGAGTCACTCCCCCGCTTGGCAGGCACCAAATCTCGCAATCAACGGTCGCAAACTCCACCGCTCCCGCCGAAGCCCAAAGTCCCTGCAGCCCAGGAAGAGGATTTCCTGACTTCTCCAAGGCCATCGTGAGTTCCTAGCGACGCTGAGGCAAGTGGACCCCACGAGTGACGAGGAACCGCAATCCCCGGGTACGTGCACTATTTTCGAGTGCAACCCCTTCACGACATTCTACACACCTGTGCATTGGGCCACGTGTGGTCCAAGCCTCTAGCAGGGATCCCTGCAGAGATCAGAGGCCTACTCCGTCCCGGGTGACCGTGGGCCCCTGTTGAGTGGATCCTCCTGAGGCATCTTTGCGATCCGTTGCCCGTTGGCTTGTGGGTCCCCTGAAGACTTTCCCATAATTTCAAAGGGCTCCCCTGGTTGCTCCAGGCCTGCCCTGACTTACCCTCACTGGATGAGTCCCACAGACCTTGCTGGTCTGCACCGCTGACTGTTTGTCTTTACATGAGACTTGCTGTTACTAAGGCTTGTTGGCTCCAATCTGGTCACCGACACCGCAGTAAGCTGCAGACTTTGTGGGACACGCCGAATCCAGTTCCTGGTCATCGTCAACACCTCCTGGACCTCGTGGCTTAAGAGTCAAGACACCCGTGAATCACCTGAAATCACCCGACGACTGTGGGCATCCATCTTCCTTGCCCCGGGTCACTGCCAAGTGACTTTGAACACTGTCCCCACTGCTTTCAGGTCTTCCTTCTTCTGAATCCAGGCTTGGATTCCACCGGGCACTTCTTCTGTCTTCACAAGCAGCAAGTCTTCATTGGCTCCCATTGAAAACTACGCCGCGACCCGACACCAAAAGACACCTATGCTCCCTGGCTTCCCTGGGTGAGGTAACTCCAGCACTATGGTGCTCCTGTGGGTGTTGGCTCTAGAACTACTTACCCTGTAAGTGACTTGCTTGTAGACTCTCCCGAAGTATCCTTAAACTCCTAATTTCCAACCGCGACTTGCACCATTGAAGTCAACGGGGATTTGCGGCTGTGTTAACACACTACATGCATCCCCCATGGGTCCTTTACTTACCTGCCTTGGGTGGTTTCGTGAGGCCCCAGCGATTCTGAAGGCTCTAGGCCTTATCCCTTTGCAAGGCGTTATCTCTAAGTCTCTTTTTTAGTATATGGTCTGGTACGCCCCTAGGTCTCCAGCCATATTTGTGCTTAATTTATTGTGAAACATTGATTTGTGCATATGTTCCTGACTTCTAATCTCATAAAGAGATTAGTAGAGAGTTGTTTAGTAATAAATACATATATATTTGATATATATGTCTGTGTGGTGTCCTTTCATTTGGTAATTCAAGAGATTATACTGTAAAACAAGCTGCTTTACATTCCTCTAAAGACTTAGCTTGAAGGCTGCTCTCCACAGCTACCACTAGGATAGCTTTCTTTAAAGGTTGTCTTAAACCTACTACCATTAGAGTCGAATTGTACTGGTGCAAGGTGTCCACTTTAATTAGTGAACAGCATATACCAGGCCAACTTCTGACATTGGTGGGCAGTGTGTGGGATTCCAGCTTGCCATTGTTTTACCAGAAAATCTCTATTTGAATTACTAACTGAAAACCACTATAGGTACTCAAGGTACATATAAAGTCAAGTTTAGTATCAATTAGTTCTACTGAACTTAGAGCTGTGTGCCAAGGGATAGCACACCCTTTATGCAGCTCAGCTAGGATCAGTAGTCCACAAACCAGTGTAGGTAGTACAACAGTGAACAACACTAGAATGTGCTTAAGGGTTGGAACCAGTGGGTCCACCCAGCCTCAGTATAAGGACATGACTTTCTCTGATTTGAAAGCCATGTGTGCTGCAAGGCACCTGAAGCTAGTACAGAGTCCCTCCACACTACACCTGATAGATCTGCTGACAGCAGATGATCTTAGATTAGCTCTAGGAGCTAATGGGTCTGAATCAGGGAGTGGGTCAATTACAGAGTCTGGGTCAGATGATGAAAATCAAGATGACCAAGACTCTGTGGTTGAAGGGCCAGATCCACAAATGTCTGAAAAGGACAGAGGAATTCTCCCTAAGAGAACTGACAGAGTGGAGGAAAGGCCTAGGTCCATTTCTAGGGAGTCTGACCACTCCTATCACTCTGGCAGAGAATCTGTCCACCAGAGGAGATCCTACTTTCCTAGAAGGAAGACCTCCTCTGACAGAATGGACAAACTGCTGCAGTATGAGGAAGCAAGATTTGCCCTCAAAACCAAGCAGTTGGCATTAGATAGAGAAGCCTTTGAGTTCCAGAGAGCTTCTAGAAGAGAGGGGTTAGAACCCCCTGGTGGCAGCAACAGTGTCCCTAGAGGCAGAGAATATATTCCAGACCATAGGATCTTGAGCAAGGTTGTTCCTCCCTACCAGAGTGGGGATGATATCCACAAGTGGATAACTGCTATGGAAAGGGCCTGTAGAGTACAACAGGTCCCCCAAAAGCAGTGGGCAGCACTCTTGTGGCTCTCCTTTTCAGACAAAGATAGAGACAAGCTCCTCACTGTTAGAGAATAGGATGCTGATGACTATGAAGTCCTGAAGAGTGCACTGATAGATGGGTTTGGCTTAACCACTGAGCAGTACAGGTTGAAGTTCAGAGACACCCAAAAGGCACAGACTCAGGACTGGACTGACTTTGTAGATTGTGCAACCAAGACTCTGGAGGGTTGGCTGGTTGGCAGTAGGGTTACAGATTTCAAGGGGGTGTGTAATCTAATGATGAGAGAACAGATTCTTAATCATTGCCAGAACCAGTTGTTGCATCAATACCTGGTGGACTCAGATCTGACCTCTTCCCAAGTATTGGGAAAGAAGGCAGACAAGTGGGTCAGAACCAGGGTGAGACAGAAAACCCAGAACCAAGGCGGTGACACAAAGAAGCAGGATTCTAAGGGCTTTGAGAAAGGAGGGGATAAGTCAAAAGACCCGAAGTCTTCACAAGGGCCCCAAAAATCTGCATCTGGTGGGGATTCACAATCCAACAAGGGAAAAGGTCAAAAGAAGCCCTGGTGCAAATTCTGTAAACAAAAAGGGCAATGGACTTCTTATTATACCAAGTCCAAAGACCAAACCACCACCACTCCTGCCCCTAAGGCAACTGTTCCCCCTAGTTCAGCTACTGGTGGAGGTGGTACACAGAATAAGGGTGTAGTAGGGTTGACCCTGGGTTCTGAAGTGGACTCTGGCCTAGTCAGAGTATCCACTCAGGCGTTGCTGGTTTGTGATGGAGACATTGACATGTCCTTCCTAGTGAGCCCCAGTAACTTGGGCAAATACAAACAGCAGCCTGTAATAAATGGCAAACAGGTTTTGGCATTTAGGGACACAGGTGCTAGTGTCACCATGGTGGCAGAGGATCTTGTGGACCCTGGACAGATCATCCTGGGCAAAATGTACCACGTGACCAATGCAAGCAATGTCAGGACCAACCATAGTCTGGCAGTTGTGGATTTCTCCTGGGGAGGGGTAACTGGCCTCAAGAAGGTTGTAGTCAGTGCAGACCTCCCTGTAGAGTGTCTATTGGGCAATGATCTAGAGACTTCATCCTGGTCTGAAGTAGAGTTATGGACTCATGCTGAGATGTTGGGCATCACTGCAGAGGTATTTGCTGTGACCAGGTCACAAGCCAAAATGCACAACACTGAACAAGCTCTGGATCCTGGAACTATGGACCAGATGCTTCCCAAGAAGAGGAGCAGTAGGGTTAAGGCAGTACCTTCCCCTCTGTCTCAAATCTCAGATTCACCTCTTGAGGGAGGAGAAGCAGATCCTGAAGAAGGAACTGCCCCAGAGGGACTTGAGCCTGATCAGGTTGAGTTCTTGGGGGCAGGGGGGCCTTCTAGGGAAGATCTGAGTAAGGAGCAACAGTGCTGCCCCTCTCTTGAACCCCTCAGACAGCAGGCTGCTGCTGAGGCTGGTGGGAGTGCTAGTGGGTCCCATAAAGTTTATTGGGGTTGAGGGACTCCTATATTCTGAGGGTAGAGATCCAACCACTAGAGCCACCAGGAGGTTGGTAATACCTCAGAGGTTTAGGGGGTTCCTCTTGACCCTAGCATATGATATCCCTTTGGCAGGTCACTTGGGCCAAAACAAGACCTGGGATAGGCTTGTTCCACATTTTCATTGGCCACATATGTCAGAAGACACAAAGGAGTTTTGTCGCTTCTGTGTCACCTGTCAAGTCAGTGGCAAGGCAGGTGGCACAACAAAGGCCCCCCCCTGATACCACTACCTGTGGTGGGGGTACCCTTTGAAAGGGTAGAGATTGACATTGTTGGTACCCTTGACCCTCAAACTGCATCTCGGCACAGATTTATCCTGGTGGTAGTGGATCATGCCACCAGGTACCCAGAAGCAATTGTCCTGAGGACCACCACAGCCCCTGTGGTGGCAAGAGCCCTCATTGGAGTTTTCTCCAGAGTGGGTTTCCCAAAGGAGGTCATCTCTGACAGAGATACCAACTTCATGTCAGGATATTTGAAAGCAATGTGGAAGGAGTGTGGTGTACGTTATAAGTTTAGCACCCCCTATCACCCACAATGCAATGGGTTGGTTGAACGTTTCAAGAAAACCCTAAAGGGAATGATTAAAGGACTCCCAGAGAAGCTTAGGCGGAAATGGGACCTTCTTTTTCCCTGCCTTTTGTTTGCATACAGAGAGGTTCCACAGAAGGTGGTTGGCTACAGCCCATTTGAGCTTCTGTTTAGACATCCTGTACGAGGTCCATTACGTTTGGTAAATGAGGGCTGGGGGTTACCTCTCAAACCCACCCAAACAGGATGTGATGGACTAGGTACTTGGTCTCCGCTCCAGGATGGCCGAATACATGAAGAAGGCAACCAAAAACCTGGAGGCCTGCCAAGAATTACAAAAAGCTTGGCATGACAATAAGGCTGTGCTGACTGTGTACCAGCCAGGACAGAACGTGTGGGTGTTGGAGCCTGTGGCCACAGCAGCCCTCCAAGACAAATGGAGTGGCCCCCATACCATTGTTGAGCAAAAGGGAGAAGTCACCTATCTGGTAAATCTTGGAACTCCCAGGAGCCACCTGAGGGTGCTCCATGTCAACAGATTGAAACCATATGTTGACAGGGCTGACATGGGCTTGCTCATGGCAACTGATGAGGAACAGGAGGAGGAGAGTAACCCTCTCCCTGACCTGCTCTCACAGAACCCTGATGATGGGTCAGTAGATGGTGTTGCTTTGGCAAGCAGCCTCACTGACCATCAATAAACTGAGTGCAGACAAGTTCTGCAACAGTACAGACATATGTTTTGCCTGACCCCTAGTCAGACTACCTGGTGCACCCATGAGGTGGACACTGGGGACAGTCTGCCTGTCAAGACTAAAATCTACAGGCAACCTGACCATGTCAGGGACTGTATCAGGACTGAAGTCCAGAAAATGTAGGAATTAGGTGTGATTGAGCCTTCAGATAGCCCCTGGGCTAGCCCAGTAGTCCTAGTACCCAATCTTCATACCCAGGGTGGTAAGAAAGAAATGAGGTTTTGTGTAGACTACAGAGGCTTCAATGCAGTCACCAGGACTGATGTCTATCCTATACCAAGGGCAGATGAGCTGATTGATACTATGGCCTCAGCCAAGTATCGTAGCACATTTGACCTAACAGCTGGCTACTGGCAGATCAGGTTAGCTGATGATGCCAAAACAGCATTTTCAACCCCTAGTGGGCACTACAACTTTGTGGTGATGCCCTTTGGATTGAAAAATGTGCCTTTCACTTTTCAGAGGTTGGTGAACAAAGTTCTGGCAGGGATGGAAACTTATTGCTCAGCTTATCTAGATGATATTGCTGTCTTTAGTTCCTCCTGGCAGGATCACCTGGTCCACCTCAGAAATGTTTTGGAGGCTCTGCAGAAAGCAGGCCTCACTATCAAGGCCACTAAGTGCCAGATAGGGCAGAGTCAGGTTGTGTACCTGGTCCACCTTGTAGGTGGGGTCCAGGTTCAGCCTTTACAGAGCAAAATCCAAACCATAATGGAATGGGTTGCTCCAACCACCCAGACACAGGTGAGAGCCTTCTTAGGCCTGACTGGGTACTATAGGAGGTTTGTGAAAGGATGTGGATCTATAGTGACCCCCTTGAATGATCTCACCTCAAAGAAAATGCCAAAAAAGGTTCAGTGGACAGCTAGCTGTCAAAAGGCATTTGAAGACCTAACGCAGGCCATGTGCACTGCCCCCATCTTACAGAGTCCAGACTACACCAAAATGTTTATTGTCCAAACAGATGCTTCTGAGCTGGGTGTGGGAGCTGTACTGTCTCAACTGAATGATGGAGGTCAAGACCAGCCAGTAGCTTTTATTAGCAGAAGGCTGACCCCTAGAGAGAAACGTTGGTCAGCTATAGAGAGGGAGGCCTTTGCTGTGGTGTGGGCCCTGAAGAAGCTGAGGCCATACTTGTTTGGCACTCACTTCATAGTTCAGACTGACCACAAGTGTAGGAGAGTAGGATGTGCTTCTTATGTTGCCACCACTTTTTTTCTGACGTTTACACTGGTTTCTGGCTATAGTCTGGCTGGGACCCTGCTAATCAGGGCCCCAGCCTCTTTGTTCTCTCTAAACAACTTGGAGTGCATATTAGGTGCACTAGTGGTGCCTTATGAGTCCCTAGATACTGTGGTGCCTTATGAGTCCATAGTATATGGTACCTTAGGTACCAAGGGCATAGGTACCTCACAGGCCTGACAGGGGCTGAAGCATGTATTATGCCACCCCTGGGAAGCAGGCTAAATCTGACACCACAGGCCTGCTACTGCAGCCTGGCTGAGGTGGTGCTAGCACTCCTCACTGAGATATAGGTTCACTATATCTCTCCCTGCACACACATTTAAGCCTATCAATCACCCCTATGCAGGCCCTATCAATCCTGAGGGCAGGGTGCTTGGTTTCCATGTGAGGGGTTGCCTCTGCCTGAGCAGGGCCCCTCTGCAGCTCTCAGAGTCCATTCTCTGGGGCTGTTTGTGAATGCAGTCAAACCATGTACTCTTAAGTGCATTATAACCTCGCAGTTAATGCTAACTTTGGAATGGCTGCATCAATACATGTCATGTTTGGTGTCAAATGCTTCGGAATCATACTCCCACACCAGTAACTGGTGTGGGAGTATGATCCCACCCTTCTAGAGGGGCAGACATGTACCTACTGTGGAAACGCGGTAGAATCCTGCAGAGCGCTAGCATCACAAAATGGATGCCACCAGTCACAGACACTGGGCTGCCCTCCTGCTGATGACCGAAACTCGCAGTGGAGGAAGCCCAACAATCGGTATCCTGTCACAGGGAGGTGTGACCACCTCCCAGACAGGATTTAGTGTATTGGGGCTGGGTGGGTGCACTGAAGTCCTGCACTGGGGGAGCAGTAGGCTCCTCTGTGCATACACCAGTTCAAACCAGCTCAGGGGCTACCTGTCCCTGCTCTGGTGCGAAACTGAACAAACGGAAGTGGGAAGTGGGTGTAGCCACCCACTCCCCTGACCCTCCCATAGGTGGGGTCATAGAGCTAGTCCCTCCCTTCCTTTCAGTATAAGTTAGGGAACCCTTGCCATTGCAAACTAAATACCCCTGGACGACGCTCTGAAGACGAATCCTGAACCTTCGACGTTCCACTACTTCTGGAAGATGGAAGAATCTCTCTTGGAGTCAAGGAGTGCCTCCGCTGCTTGGCAGGCACCAAATCTCACAATCAACGGTCGCAAACTCCACCGTTCCCGCCGGAGCCCGAAGTCCCTGCAGCCCAGGAAGAGGATTTCCTGACTTCTCCAAGGCCATCGTGAGTCCCCAGCGACGCTGAGGCATGTGGACCCCACGAGTCCCTGGGTACCGTGCACTATTTTTGAGTGCAACCACTTCACGACATTCTATGAACCTCTGCATTGGGCCACGTGTGGTCCAAACCTCTAGCAGGGATCCCTCCAGAGATCAGAGACCTACCCCGTACCGAGTGACCGTGGGCCCCTGTTGAGTGGATCCTCCAGAGGCATCTTCGCGATCCCTTGCCCGTTGGCTTGTGGGTCCCCTGAAGACTTTCCTATAATTTCAAAGGGCTCCCCTGGTTGCTCCCGGCCTGCCCTGACTTACCCTCGCTGGGTGAGTCCCACAGAGCTTGCTGGTCTGCACCGCTGACTTTTTGTCCTTTCCACGAGACTTGCGGTTACCAAGGCTTGTTGGCTCCAATCTGGTCACCGACACCGCAGTAAGCTGGAGACTTCGTGGGACATGCGGAATCCAGCTCCTGGTCATCGTCGACACCTCCTGGACCTCATGGTTGAAGAGTCAAGACACCCGTGAATCACCTGAAATCACCCGACGACTGTGGGCATCCATCTTCCTTGCCCCTGGTCACTGCCAAGTGACTTTGAACACTGTCCCCTCTGCTTTCAGGTCTTCCTTCTTCTGAATCCAGGCTTGGATTCCACTGGACACTTTGAAAACGACGCTGCGACCCGACACCAAAAGACACCTATGCACCCGGCTTCCCTGGGTGAGGTAACTCCAGCACTACAGTGCTCCTGTGGGTGTTGGCTCTAGAACTACTTACCCTTTAAGTGATTTGCCTGTAGACTCTCCCGAAGTATCCTTAAACTCTTAATTTCCAACCGCGACTTGCACCATTGAAGTCAACAGGGATTCGTGGCTGTGTTAAGACACTGCATGTGTCCCCCGTGGGTCCTTTACTTACCTGCCTTGGGTGGTTTCGTGAGGCCCTAGTGATTCTGAAGGCCCTAAGCCTTATCCCTTTGCAAGTCGTTATCTCTAAGTCTCTTTTTTAGTATATGGTCTGGTACGCCCCTAGTGCCCCAGCCATATTTGTGCTTAATTTATTGTGAAACATTGATTTGTGAATATGTTCCTGACTATGTTCCTAATCTCATAAAGAGATTAGTAGAGAGTTGTTTAGTAATAAATACATATATATTTGATATATATACCTGTGTGGTGTCCTTTCATTTGGTAATTCAAGAGAATATATGGTAAAACAAGCTGCTTTACATTCCTCTAAAGACTTAGCCTGAAGGCTGCTCTCCACAGCTACCACTAGAATAGCTTTCTTTAAAGGTTGTCTTAAACCTACTATCATAAGAGTTGAATTGTACTGGTGCAAGGTGTCCACTTAATTAGTGAACAGCATATACCAGGCCAACTACTCACATAGACCATGACAAGAAGTTGGCACAGGTATTTGCCTTCCTGGAGGGCATTCATTCAGACGTGGGTAGGCTACACAGGACTGTCTAGTCTTTGTCCTCCACAGTGACAGCAGCCATTCAGCTGTCACAGGCTCAGAGTCCAGTTCCAGTTCCTTTGGCCACCCCCCTGCCAGTAGCTACATCTGACGCGAGTGACCACACACCACAGACCTCAGGCTCAAGATACACCACAAGCAGCACACCACAGCAACAGCCCAAGCGGGCCAGAGCGCAGACACCATCACCCAAACAAGCCAAAGCCACCAGAGCACAAAGGCAAAAGCCTTTCAGGTGACACTCAGGGGCATCAAGCCAAGAAGGAGGCCTCAGGCTCACATGCCTCAAAGGCATCCCCAGGCAAGGAAACTCCTATCCCGAAAGCGTCTTGCAAAGAAAAGCAGTCAGTTCCTGTGCCTGCTGTGAAGCTGGTGCCTGCTAAGAGTCCACAGAAAAAGCCCTCCAAGGCAGATTCACCCTCAACCTCAACTCCCATCTAGACCCCTGTGAAGTAGGTAAAGGAGGGCACAGTAGGGGGTTCACCTGGTCAACAGGTGATGGAGGGAAAAAGCAAGGCTAGGCCAAGCGTACCGCCGGATCCAGCAGGTCCCCAGAGGGAGGTCCACCAGCTGCCCTGATGCAGCTTTGGTGGAGAGTATGCCTGTTGTGCAGGCCCCATTTGCTATTCCGCCCAAGACAATAATTCCCTATTGAGTCCCCAAGAAGCCTCTGTGGCAGGTGAATGATCCTGGGACTGCTTTGTTGCCCCACGAGCGCCTCTGAGTAGGGCTGACATGATCATCATCCCATCATATGATGTCACTAGCCGGAGACATGGGATATTGTGCCCCCAATACATGGTTGAACTGAATGATGTTTGAATATAAATGATTTGAAGTGTTAGCGACATGCCTGGGGGTGGGGAGGGAGGGGGTTTGGAAGGAGTTGGGGGGCGGGAGGGGGTTTATTAGATGTTACTCGTGTAAGGCCACCAGGTGGGTAGTGGGGCTCATGGAGTGTATGAATGTCCACTACAGGATCCCGAGCTGAGTTTATCACTTAGGATGCCCATTCCCTGTGCAGGTTCTCATGCACACATGTGCCTACTTTGCACTTTGTACTGGCAACTGGCCTTGCTGTTCATCACTGTTGATGCCCACTCCCTGCGCAGCCTCTCATGCACACATGTGCCTACTTAGAACTGTGGACTGGCCACTGGCCTTGCTGTTCATCACTGTTGATGTCCACTCCCTGTGCAGCCTCTCATGCACACATGTGCCTACTTGGAACTGTGGACTGTCCACTGGCCTTGCTGTTGCCCACTCCCTGTGCAGCATCTGATGCACACATGTGCCTATTTGGAACTGTGGACTGGCCACTGGCCTTGCTGTTCATCATTTTTTATGCCTATTCCCTGTGCAGGTTCTCATGCACAAATGTACCTACTTTGCACTTTGTACTGGCCACTGGCCTTGCTGTTTATTACTGTGTTTGCTCATTCCCTGCGCAGATTCTCATGTGCCTACTTTGCACTTTGTACTGGCCACTGGCCTTGCTGTTTATTACTGTGTTTGCCCATTCCCTGTGCAGATTCTCACGTGCCTACTTTGCACTTTGTACTGGCCACTAGCCTTGCTGTTTATTACTGTGTTTGCCTATTCCCTGTGCAGATTCTCATGTGCCTGCTTAGCACGTTTTGCTGGCCACTGGCCTTGCTGTTTATTACAGTGTTTGCCCATTACCTGTGCAGGTTCTCATGCATACATGTGCCTACTTTAAACTGTGGACTGGCCACTGGTCTTGCTCTTGTCTACTTTTGATGCCTATCTGTGTAATATGTAATAAAGACAGTTACTCCTGTTGTCTGCTTTGTCAGTGTCCTTGCTAAATTAAGGGTTATCTGTGTGGGTATGGTTTAATGTGACACATGCCACTTTAACATTGGGAAGGGCTTGTTTCACTTTTTCTGGGTTCTGCAGAGGTGACAGGCACTTCAGTTCTTCTTGACTCTGAGGCTTGGGGGTGCAATGATGGTTGTTTGTGCTGACCTACTGTTATCCTAATCATTCTATGGTCAGGTTTGCCAAGTTGTACACATATCATGTCTGGGTGCACTGCCAGCACAGAGGGGTATTCCATCCACAGGATTGCAGGCAGGCTGGCCAGGGTCCATCATGTCTTTGTGATCTTTCTTGATGTGTGGACAGCAGTTTTGGTGTATGCTCTTTGTGTGATGGCCTGTCATCCTAGTCACATGGGTACATTTCAATGTGTGCACTTGGGTTGTCATGAAGTGTATAGTGTGAAGGGGGTAACTTTGTCAGTAGTGTTGATGTGTGTGTGCCCCTGCAATGGCTACTGCACACATGTGTAACCCAGGAGCTGAAAGCCTGTTAGTTTGATTTGTCAGCCCTGTGCTTGTGATTGTGTGCACATGTGGTAGTTGTAGGTTGTGCACTGTGCAGTGTGTTGGTGTGTCCTTGTACTCAATCAATCAATCAAAAAATCTTTATTCGGCATCTAAAAAACACCATAAAAGCACATAGCAATAAAAAAAAAGAAAAAAAATTCATTAAAATCCATGCTGATATACATCAAATACAGTACTAATTTTTGCTTCAGCAAACCCCTCTTGTTTTCCTTATTTTTAAGGCCATCTTCAGGAAATTCACCACACAAAACAGAGTCCGAGAGTCATTTACCATTTGTAGGTGTAGCAAGGCGACCCTGGCCTGCTTGAATTTAGCCTGTTTTAAAATACCAACTAAAAATCGACGTCTCGGCACTGAATAAAATGGGCATAACAATACAAAATGAAGGGTATCCTGAGGAGATCGTAGATCGCAGCCACAGGGACGCTTCTGCTCAACCGAAACAGTAAAACCATGAGGCACAGATAACAAGTGATGTAAAAGATTGAGCCTAAAACAGGTAATTAAAAACCTATCCTGAGCATTACACATAAGAGTCAAATACGGTTCCATCCCCACTACCGTTTTCAACATATTGTAAGCTATCACAAAGTTCTAGCCCCCTTCTTTTGTTTCTCTCTGCAATTGGACATAGTTAAAATATCTTTTCATCACCAATTTCCTGTCCAAACGGGTAATTACCATGGGGGTACTAAAAAGGTTTTTGCATCCAATAGACTCAAGAGAGGACTTTACATATCTCAACCAAGGAATGTACAACCCTTTATCCCTACTGATGCTGTCCATAATTATTTGCCTGTTTAGTTCAGCCTCTGGGTTCGCCCATATCCTAATCCAGGCCATAATCGGCTTCAAATGAACCACATCCTCTATATCAGCCAATCCTAATTCCTCATGGGTGACATAGGACGAGGTACTTTGGGGAATGTTAAGTAGGGATCTCAGGTATTTATTCTCCTCTGTCTGAAGCTGATGGACTTCTCTACAGCCCCAAAGTTCAGCTCCATATAACACCTTTGCACAGCAAATTGAGCTGTACATTCTTGCTATCTGCTCCGGGGACCACCGTCCCAGCCTACGTCCATAATTCATAATGGAACCTGTGGCCGAGACTAACTTTGTGCATCGTTCCTCCAGTAAAATTTTAAAATTTAAACGCCCATCAAATAAAATGCCTAGATATGAGAAATGTTGTACTTTCCCTATACTATTGTCACCCATTTTATAAGTAAATTTCTTAATGGGTTTGCATCCAACCTCCATAACAAAGGATTTGGCGAGATTGCCCGACAGATCCAGCATGTCCATGAAATTAACAAAACCGTCTATTAGACGCTGCAAGCCCCTGGGTGTGCGTGCTAGAAGTACCGCGTCATCTGCGTAGAGCAGAACCGGGATTGGCCTAGATCCTACCCTGGGGGAATCCACCTTTAGATCAAGTAATGCTTGCTCCAATCCATTAATATATAGGGAGAACAAAAAGGGGGCCAAAATGCACCCTTGTCTAACCCCACTGGTGCATGAGAACGATGCTGATAGGTTTCCCTCACGGTTATATCGGACTCTAGCAGATGTGTTACAGTGTAGGTCCCTAAGTATATTTATAAGTCCCTCATCCACCCCCAGCCTACTTAAAAGGGCCCATAATTTCTCTCTGTTTACATGGTCAAATGCGGCCGTTAGGTCCATAAAGCCTAAATAAACTGACCCCTCACTTGCTAGAGTATATTTAGCCACTAGTAAATATAGATTTATACACTGGTCGGATGTAGATTTCCCCGGTCTAAAACCATATTGAACATCAGTAATGACCCGATTTTCCTCCGACCAAACCATCAATCGTGCTAAAATCACACGTCCCATAACTTTCGCTGTGACGTCGATCAGAGAGATCGGGCGATAACATTGAGGATTGTGCCTATTCCCTTTTTTGAATATAGGGACAATTATCGCTGTGGACCACAAAATGGGACAACCAAACATTACTGCAGCATTGATCACTCTTGTCAGTATGGGCGCCCACAACTCAATATTACTTAGAAAAAGATCCGGGGGAATGCCATCCGGTCCTGGCGCTTTATTAGGGGATAAACCCTGTATTCCCCCAATGATCTCCTCCAACGTGAACATAATTGCAGGTACCTCCCCTGCCTCCACCTCAGAGGGAATTGTACTATCCGCTACATAATTATAAAGGCCTTTGAAATGAGCTACCCAATCTTCCGGCAAGATATTGGTGCCGAGTGCGGGAACACCGGCATCCTGGAAACATGGATTATTAATTATTTTCCAGAAAGCGGATGTGCCCCTCCTTAAGGAAGCCTCCCTTAGGTCTTCCCAGGCCTGTGTTTGAATGACTCTTTTCCTGCATTTAACGGCCTGATTATATATCAGCCTTGACTCTTTTACTTTCAACGTATCCCTTGGTGAGATTTTTAAACACCTTTTTAAATTTTTAAGGGCTGGAGTGCAGGATTTGTCGAACCATCTTGGATTATCCATAGCTGGACCATGGTGGGTGGGGCAAAACAACTTGTCCACTAGATGGGCAACTGCCTCAAAGGATTTAACTACTTCTGGACCCTCAACCACGGGGTCCAGGCACCTTTCTAGTTCTCTCTTGCCTTCTCTTATGAGTTTTTTATAAAAGGTACATCTATCCACTTTGGCCCATTTTAATCTTGTCCCCTAGTCTGTTAATTTCTCTAAACTACCACCCCTTCCCTTCTTCCTTGCACTCCTGGGGGACACCTACTTGTTGTTGCTGCCAGTTGTGAGTACGCAGAGTGTGTGACTGGCAAGTCTGTGTTGTGTTTTCTTGATTAGCCATGTGTCTTGTTACTGTTTTTGCTCACTGTGCAGACCTGCTCAGCCACACTGACATTTTGGGTGTGTTTTCTCATGCATTGCTGCCACTTGAGCCAATTTTGGCTCCAGTATGGGATGTGGAGTTATACCATTCCATATCTGTGCTACTGAAGCCTACCCATTGTGAGTGACTCCTCCATGTATAGTACACTCCTGACCTGTCCACTACTGACATACACACCACTTCACTCTCATGTCAGCTATCCCCTTGGTTTGACAGTGTGTGTGTCTCCCCACCACTCAACTTGTTACACTATGCTTTGTGGTCCTGATCTGTGCACAGGACCAATGTGCCACTAAGGACAGTTTCCCAAATACTTATGTGTGAATTTCATGTACTTGCTTGCAGTCAGTGTTGCTCATTTGCAGTGCAACTGTTTGTGCTGCACAGTCCTCCGGTCCTGTTGTTTGCACCTGGGTGTCCCTGAGTGGTGCATCTGTGTGTGTTGGGTTAACTGGAAGTGTGTTTGCTGTGGTACTGCTTCCCTTCCTGGGTGTGATGTTATCTGTGTGCTGTGCTGATTTGTGTTGTGAGGGTTCATGGTGTGGCACTGAGATATGTGTGCTCCTGGTTTGGTTGGTGTGCACACACTGCTTGTTGTGCATGCAGTGCTGTGAGTGTATGTTCCCTTGTACTTGCCGGGGGTGCATCCCCTGATGTCCAGCTGTGTTTGCAATGTGAGGGATTGGCATGTGCATCTGTTGTGTGTTTGATGTGGATATGTGCAGTGTTTGGCCTGTGTTGGGTCTTTCAGCTGACAGATGCTCTGTGTGTGAAGTTCTATTTGCAAGTCATTGGGTGAGACTTGTTTGTGCATTGAGATACATTCAGATGTGTGTTGCAAGTGTAGTGTGCGTTACGCGTGTGTCTGTCACATGCAGTTGGGAGGATTCTTGTTCCTGAGCTTGTTTTGACTGCACCTTGGTGGTTTGTCCTCCTATTTTTGTCCTGTCACTTGTCAGGATTGTGCATGTGCA
Organism: Triturus cristatus; assembly: GCF_964204655.1. NCBI lineage: Eukaryota > Metazoa > Chordata > Amphibia > Caudata > Salamandridae > Triturus > Triturus cristatus. The sequence goes on from NC_140585.1 coordinate 1,330,794,606, forward strand.
TGCATGTGGTGCACTATGACACCATGTTGACTTGATGGGTGGTGTGGAATGTCTGTCTGTGTTAGCTTATTGTCCCATTGATCCCAGTTTGTGTCCATGATTGTTTTGAGATTATGCACTTCTTGTTTGTGTTGGGGTATGTTGTCTGTGCATTGGTCCTGAGTGACAATGTTGTATACCCCTGTACTGTCTGGGGTCCCATTGCCCTTCCACTGTTTGGCTTGCCATATATGGGCTTGTTAAACGTCTGTGTATGTTGTTTGTGAGGTTTGTGTTTGGCTATAATTTTTGTGCCACCATTGGTTCAGACATCCCTGAATGTGTGTGTGATGTTTGTGGATGCACCCCAGGGAGTGTGATTGTTTGTCAGTGTACACCCAGGACATTATTTGCACCATTCTGTGTATTTAACACTGGTGTTGAGTGGTGCAGGTGTGAGGTGGGTGGAGGAGTGGCATGTGTGAAGGATCCAACTTGTGTTTGACAGTCATGGATTGTGATAATGAGCCGTGTGTGTTGTGCTGATGAAATACACATGTCAAGTAAGTTGTGACAGATGTGTGGCTGACTTCAGTCACTTCCTATCATACCTGTGCCTCTGCAAGGCTTGCTTTGCTATCTCCCAGAGTTGTTGCACAGAGGTCACTGTTGTTTAATTTCACTCACTGTGCAAGCCATGTCTGATGTGATGGCCTTAGGATGTTGTGATCTGTTCCTTCTCTTGCATGTGTTGTACAAATGCTCTGTGGCTTGTTCCATGGCTTTCTATCACTGTCCACCTCACTTTTGGCTATCCCATTTATAGTCCTCCATTGCTGCTGGCATCTTGTATGTGTATGTGGCTGTGTGTCAGTGTGGGGTGTATCTGAGTGACTTGACAGGCAGTGTGGACAGTTCAGTGGATGTTCATATACAGTGTGAGTGTTCATCTTGTGATTGAACTCAGTTTGCTTGACATGAGAGGAGGGTAGGTGTCGGGAGGAAGATTTCCCAGGCCTTGAGCTTCTGTGCAGGGTGTTCTTCTTCAGCCCCACCTTCTGAGACAGGCTCCCTGTTGTGTGTGGTGCAGTGTCTGGGTACACCTGGATGGTAATTGGGCGGGGGGCACAGGAAGGACACACAGCATATCCCCTAATTGGTGTGGAGGGCCTAGTGTGTGAAGGGTGGTGGTGTGACCCTATGATCTTTGTGGACTGCCCATGCCTGACACTGGCCCTACCTACTAAATTGAGCACATGTTTTCCTGCGCCTGCACTGCTGCGGTGGCGTGACCGGCAGATTGCTGTGAATTCACGGTTGATGGGTGACCTGGATGCGGAGGGGTTATTTCATGACAGGTAGGACATGGCGTGGGTACACTTGTAGATGTGTTCCTGTCCCCACCAGTGTGTCTGATGTGGACAGGAGCCATATTTTAGCCCATGTGTTGTGTGTTATGTGCAGAGTTGTGTGATTGCGCACCTGTGGCGACGATGTCCGCGACGGTGCATTACTTGCTGGTAGTGGATCAGGTACAGCACCGGAAAGATGTGTAAGGTTGGATCCATTGCGGTCGGGACCAGGTAGAGGGGACCGGGAGTCAGGTTTCACGCTCCGCTGTCGTGCTTCCACCATCTCTGGTTGGGTGGTTTTTCCGCTGCGGTGTGATGGGCAGTTTGGGGCATCGTGATTTGTACAGCAGTCATGATGTCATTCCGCATGCCGATGGGTCTCTATTGGCTCCCACCGCCATGGTGGCGGGTGCATTTCTATGGCGGTTCATGTCGCACCGCAGCGGACGGGAAATGGGCTATGTTTGCCCATTGTAATATGGCGGACGTGAGAACCGCTGCTGGCGTGCGGAAAATTAAATTTTCCGTCACCGCCAGTACCGCCATCATTATGAGCCACATAGTATAGTGGTGATGTTTATTGTAAGAAGAGAGAAGGGAGGTAAATAGATGTAGTAAATGTGTTTAAGGTAGTTTTGTTGTGTGTTAAGCAATTATTTCACTCCATTACAGGTTGCAGTATTAGGCCCACGTTTTTTCGAAACAATTTTTGTTTAATAAAGTTATTAACAATATATACATTAAAAACTTTAATAAACAAAAGTGTTTCGAAATATATATATTTTTCTTTTTGAGACGGGTTTTTTTTCTAAAAAAAGAAGGATGTACCATACTTGAGGTTAGATGTATTTTTAATATGATTTTTTTAAAAAAGATTTCCATTTTGGAAAATAGAAGATTGGATATTTTTATATCCACTTCTTTTCAGTTTTAGGATTTTGGATGTGCGAATTACCTTTTTTTTTTTTTTAGATGGATTTTTGACGAGGGATTATGGAACATGGAATCGAAATGGAATTGTTTTCGAACTAGATTGGATTGCATTGTTGGATTTTGTTGCATTTTTTGCAGAAAACCAACATTTTTTCAGGATTTTGTTTTTGGGTGCATTTTTTTTTTAGGTATGCACATATTTTTGTTTTTTAAAATGTGCACAATACAAAAGTAAATATCGGGTTTTGGATTTACCAAAAAGAATGTGGATTATTGGTAATAGATTAAAAAAAGAAAAAGGACTCTTGTTGAAAAAATGGATGGAACGTAAGTCCAAGTGTTGAAAAAAGAAGACATCTGAAGGTTAGGAGACCCGACATTTATTATTAAATTAAAAATGTTGAAAAAAATGCCAAATGAATTAGTGATATTTTTTAGAGAAAAACAGGCAAGTAGGAAGATAGTGTAGGTTAGAAATGGAGAATGTGTGCAAGATTATCAAGGTAGTCTGAAGCCACCATCAACGTAAACTGTTGAATTGCACCCAATAGTCTTTTAGACATTTCCTTTGTTCTTTTAGAAATACTTGGATTCATACTACCTGTTAATGATTGTGACATTCTCATTTCTTGGAAAATTTGATCCTTCCTCAAAATTTCCAAGAAATGATAGAAATTAGGATGTGGCTTGCCAATAGATTTATTGAAGGAGTTGTGCCATCCCTCCATGGCATTGCTTGTTATTGCTCCTCCCTCTAAGCAGGTCGTGTAGCAGTTCCGCCACTCCACATGGAAACGCAGCTTCCTTCTGCGACCCGACCTGCTTAGATGGCCAATCCATGTGTCTTCAAAATATTTTAGAATAGGTGCCAATTTATCTTCGTTTGAGGTAAAGTATTCCGATTCTGTAATTGAAGTGTAGTACTCGTCTACACTGTCAGGAGGAACAAAACAAAGGGCAGTTAGTTTTTTCGGTTCAAACTGTAGTTTGCTATCTGATATATAATCCTCAATTAAGGATGTTTTTTTAATTTTTCGCCAATATGCCTGTGAAAAGTGAAAAAAAATTCTTGAACTTGGGTATCCGTGTACAATTTGGTGATAGTATTAATCATAGGTAATTCAAAATCAATTAGTACTTTTCTAGGACATTTGTTTGATGTTTTATCACTGTATCAGTTTATGTTGAGTATTGTTTATCGGGGCGTAAACTGAAAACTAAGGGAACTACTGTGTTATTAATATATGTGTGAATAGTGTATATTTGGGTGAAAAGATGGTACGTGCTTTTAAACGTTCCATCCATCATTCAAATATCACTGTTCTCCAACCTTACAAGATTATGGGGTGTGCTAAAGATTAGAATTCTCTTTTGAGGGTTTTTGTTGCCATGCAAAAGGAATGGTTCATTAGTAACAGTTACAGAGAGTTCAGGTGGAATGATTATGTCAGAATAGGTTTGGGGTGTTACTCATTGTGGGTTACTTACCTGTTTTTTAAGTTGAACAATTCTTCTCAGTTTAGGAATTGTGGGCATACTCCTTGCAACATGTGGTGGAATGTGTTGGCTACCTCCCTCAAAACTGCACCACAGGGTTTATTGGAGCTGGATGCAATATCTTTAATTTCATTTATTGTTTCTCCTACCTCAATCTCCACTGCAGAGTGGTTATGTTCTGTGGTTCTTAAAACAGAGTCACCAAGAGTAACCGTTCTGTCTGTGCAATGAGTTGAGTAGTATTGCACACACCTCCAATGACACCTGGACTCAGATAGTCTCTCCTTAGAATAAACATACCCACTATGATTGAGTAAATGGTTTCCCCGGCTTGACGTTATATATTTGGCTTGATTTGACGTCATTTTCTGTTAATGATTGAAAAGGAAAGAAGACAAAAGATGTTAGTTCATTTTTAATTTCTTGTGTTTCCCTGTTTAGGTGAGGAAAATATACAGTACATTTTATTGAACAGTTTAAAGTAAATGCTTTTGGAAGTTGTGTTTAATGTGTTCAACGTGTTGCATTTCTAAATTTGATGAAATGTTATTTTAAAAAAAAGCTTTATTGGGAGAAAATGATGGTTAAGTTGTTTTATAAATAAACATTTCTAGTTTCTTATTTTTTGACCAGATGTTGTTTGATGCTGGATTTAATGTGTTTTATCAGTCTTATGTTATTTTAATAAAGTTTACTTGGGAGAGAAACATGGATAAGTAAATTTATTGTTTATGGTTTTTGTAATGTTACCTTTTTTGAAAGGTATTGGTTGTGGTTTTCTGTTTCTTGACCAGGTTGAATTTTGTTGTTGTCTGGAAATAGTAGACAAAAAATCATTGCTAGGAGTTTGTGAAAATTTAAAAATGTTTACCTAAGAAAGAATAACATATTTTTGGTTATTGAGGAACAGGTTAATGTTATGGCTTTTTACAATACTTTTTGTCTTTTTACAGAACAAATACATTTATGTTTATTTTACAATATTAATTATGTGAAGATTAACATATTTATTTACATTAACAAGGTAATCTTCTTTTGGAGAAGAGCATTTTGTTGAATTAAAATATTATACATTTTTTTAACTATTCAAAATCTTTATTGACATATTTTTTTATGTGAAAATTACCTTGTGATGTTCCTTGTTTTGATGCTTGACTTTTAGAAATGTTTTGATGTTTAAAGTTGTGAAATCTGGAGGAAAAGAAATCTTTACTTTGTTTTAAAAATGTAATTTGGATCTAATTCTATTTTGCAAACTTGCTTTTTCATACAATATCATTGTGTTAATCCTTTTTCGTGTAAATATAAAAAAATACCTTTTAAAATAATTTTCAGAAGGTCTTCTGTTGATTATTTTTTAAAGAAAATATATTGTTCTTTTGTACAGCTGTTGATGGGTGCTGTAGTTATCTGTTGATATATTAAAATGTATAATAAATATTTATATATCTTTTAAATATGTATAGCCTACAAAAACCATCCTGAACTTTCCCAGAGGTAAGCACATGTTGGAGTAGAATTAGTAATTTTGCAACCACCACTATCCAGCACTTCCCCTGAGGTATGCACTCTTTGGAGTAGGAATAGTAATTTTATCTCCACCTCTATCCTGTACTTTTTCTGAGGCAAGCAACCTTTGGAGTAGGAATAGTAATTTTAACCCCACCACTATCCATTATTTTTCCTGAGGCAAGCACCTTTTGGAGTAGGAACAGTAATTTTAACCCCACCACTATCCATTACTTTCCCTGAGGCAAGCACTCTGCGGAGTTGGAATAGAACTTTTAACCCAACCACTATTCAACCCTTTCTCTAACGCAAAGACAGGTTGGAGTCAGAATAGTAATTTTGCCCCCACTACTATGAAGCATTTTCCCTGAGGCAAGCATACGTCGGAGTTTGAATATTAATTTTAACCCCACCACTATCCAGCACTTTCCCTGAGGTAAGCACCCTTTGGAGTAGGAATAGTAATTTTTCACACACCACTATCCAGCATGTTCTTGGAGTTAAGCACTCATCGGAGTAGGAATAATAATGTTATTTCCACCACTATCCAACACATTCCCTGAGATAAGCACCCTTTGGAGTAGGAATAGTAATTGTAATCCCACCACTATCCAGCAATTTCCCTGAGGCAAGCACCCTTCAGACTAGGGATAGTAATTTTGCACCCACCACTATCCAGCATTTTTTCTGAGGCAAGCATATGTTGGAGTAGGAATATTAATTTTAACATCACCACTATCCAGCAGTTTCCCTGAGGCAAACACCCTTGTGACTAGGAATAGTAATTTTGCCCCCAATACTATCAAGCATTTCCCCTGAGGCAAGCATACGTCGGTGTAGGAATATTAATTTTAACCCCACCACTATCCAGCACTTTCCCTGAGGTAAGCACCCTTTGGAGTAGGAATAGTAACTTTAACCCCACCACTATACAGCACTTTCCCTGAGGTAAGCACCCTTTGGAGTAGGAATAGTAAATTTAATCCCACCACTATCCAGCAGTTTCCCTGAGGCAAGCACCCTTTAGACTAGGAATAGACATTTTGCACCCACCACTATCCAGCATTTTCTCAGATTTAAGCACTCGTCGGAGAAGGAATAGTTATTTTAATCCCACTACTATCCAGCAGTTTCCATGTTGCAAACCTCCATTGGTGTATCACTAGTAATTTTGCACCCTAATCTATCCATTAATTTACCTAAATTAAGCCCCCGTCGGAGTAGGAATAGTAATTTTGTCCCCACCACTATCCAGCATTTTGCCTGAGGTAAGCACCTTTCGGAGTTGGAATAGTAGTTTTACACCCACAACTATATATTTATTTCTCCGAGGCAAGCACTTGTTAGAGTAGTATTATTAGGTTAAAAAATTTAAATATTGTACTCTTTTTTAATGATAATAAATATTTGTTTTATTTTAAAACGAAAAATATTTACATATATAAATTTATGTTTACTCACATTATATATATTTTCTGTGACTGTGTTTTCTATTGTGCTTTATGCAATGCTGACAATTTTTCGACAAAAGCTGTAAGATATTTAAAATGGTATATGTGATTAAATATCTGCTTGGATTAATTTGCTAATATTTTACATTTATTATAGGTTGCACTTACTTGGAATTGTAGATTGCGCTGTTTGATGTCTATAGTTTTCTGGCAGGCAAAACACGTGTGGTGTGTTTGGCATTCAGTTAACTACTGTTTTTAAAATGGTGGACGGCTGCTTTTATACTTTTTTTGTGGTGTGCGGTAATTGAAAACAAAATATGGTTTGTATATATTTCTTTCGTCGTCTTTTTAATGCTGTGTAAAACTGTAAGTATTTTTTTATATTTATAAATGTTTTTTTTTTCATTTATATTTGTTATGTCTGTCATTTTGGCGACCTGAGGGTCAAGGTGATTTCATTGTAAGTGTTGTAGGACTTTCATTTTCGTGAAGTTTAAAATGGTGGATTATTTGTTTGGATTTTAATTAGTTGTGTGTTATTGCCGTTTTATTATGTTTAATACTTTAAAAAATGTATTCGTAGACATTTTCATAAAATAATGTGTGTATATGTTCGTTTTTTTGGGGTTGTCTTCATTTTAAAAATATTTTTGAAAAATATATATGATTGGGTATTTAATTTAAATATTTTATTAAAAATTATATTGTTAATTATTTTCTTTTGAAAAAAATGTTATGTGTGGTAAATATATTTTCAATATATAAAATAGTAGTATATTTAAATAGTTTATTTTATTGTTCACGATAAAAAAGTACACATGTATTAATTTTAATACTCAAGAATTAATTTTAATGCTCAGTACTTTTTTTAAATACTGTGTATTAATACTGTAACTCACCCAAAATCCGTTTTTTATTTGCAATCCGACTCATTTGTTAGTATAGGATTTCTTATATAATAATAAAACACGAGTATTAATTTTGGTAGTCGAGTATTAATTTCCATTCTTAGTACTAATTTTAACTATCGTGTTTTAGTACACTACCCCACCCTAAACCCTATTTTCCCTGCATCTCATCCCAGGGGTTTATTATACAATTTGTTTTTCAATGCGAAGTAATTGTATGCGTTGTACTAGTATGCATTGTAATGGTTCATTTAATGCATTAATATAATTTAGTGTTGTAATGGTATGTGTTGTAAAATATGCGATGTAATGGTGCTTGCATTGTAAAAACTGCATTGTAAAAGCATGCGTTGTAATGGCTTGCGCTGTAACGTCACATATCCCAGTCCAGCTTAGTGTTCCCCATGCCTGAGAAATATGTTCTATTCACTATTTCCCAAACTTTTGTGCTGTCACAGAGGGTACTGGACTGCAGTAACTTGTGCCAGACTTGATTTTTGATTTCTCGTTTACGTCTAGCTGTAGCTAACTTATGTACATTCCTACATTCCTGGATATTGGTCTCTGCTTTTGGGGTCAGTTTCAAGGCGGCGGGCAGGTTTTTATATGTTTTGGAGCAATTGCTGTCAAACCATTTCTCCCCCATTGACTGCCTTTTCTCACCCGGGTCCTGAGATTGGCTGAAATCTGACAACAAACACTATTAAAGGCTAGCACGACCTCACCTCCCTTGTTGCTTCTTCCATACATAGGGCTAGATCTGTAGCATGTGCTGCATAGAGACTCTCTAGGAGATCTTCTGGGGTCACCCTCTCCCATTTTAATCTTCATGCCTGGTCTTTGCTAATAATATCAGAGTTGTTGGGTTCTAACCCTTGATTTCCTGGTGAAACCAGTACCAAGGCCAAGTCCAAAGTGACTGGATTGTGGTCACTAAAATTGTTCTAGATGGCCCCCATGCCCTTAACTTTGGAGGCCAACAGGACTGATAAGATGAAGAAATCAATAATGGAGTGGCTGCCCATACCAGTGAATGAGGGCATAGCATTGATCTCCCCGTCTGCTCCATGCAAAACAGATTACAACTGGCTATGATATCCTCCAACAGGTTCCCCTGCGTAGTGTATTCAAAGTGTGCACAAAGGGGGCTGTCACCAAGAAACCCCTCGACCACAGTGCAGCCTCGTTGACACAGGCGAATATTAAAGTCTCCTACTAATAAAATATAAGCTGGTAGTGTCTGTTTTTCCCCATAACCGTCCAGTAAGACCTTTAAGGAAGCTAAATGTTCAGTTGTCTCTCGGCTCGTGAAATATGTATACAAATCAACCACCAGTAAGGGCGGGGTGTTCTTAAAATCCAACTCTCCTGCCAGCAGACTACAAGAGCCTGTGCCCATCGGGATGGAGGTACAGGGAGTCTAAAGTGAGTAGACCGCCCTTTGCTCTGCCCGAGGGTGATGTGCTAAAGTCAATATAAAAAATGTAAAAAACTATGTAATAAATGGGATATTTGCATGAAATATGTATACATTTTTAGAAAATAAAGTCACATGTAAACTGGAACTGAAAGTATAAACTGTAACATTCTCACTTCGTCAGCTTTCATGTAGGATGGTACTAACTTTATTCATGAAGATAATCTGAGAATAGAGTTCAGTAACCTGATACCAGGGAACCATTTTGTAGGTCAATGTTTTTGTCAGCTTCTTAAAATTGTAGTTGACCTTTGCCATCTCGTAAGTGACGCTCGGTTATGTGAAATTTCCCATACCAATTGGCAAGCTATTATGACTTTCTGAGAGGCCTTCTTTAGCTTGGTTTTGAACCCTTCAGCACACTCACATGCCGCACAAATATGCTGTTCATTTGTTACAAATACCTGGACTATGGTGTGCTGTAATATCTAATATAAACAAACCGCCGAGGGGATACAATAGCTATGTGATGCCGCCATGTTTGACACTGACACATACCGCAATTCTGTTGTACAGTAATGCTTCTGCCCCAACAAGATATGCAAAGTGTTTTCTGATATCATTGGGGTTCATATCAATGCAAACGTGCACCCAAAACGTTGCTGAATACCTGCTGACTGATCTGCACGCCTTCGCACTTCAGCTCATCCCTCTCCATGAAAATAAAATGGCAGCTAAGCAGGGCCGGCTTTAGCACTGGTGGAGCCCGGTGCGACAATCATTTTTGGCCCCTCCTACACCCCATGACCACCTCCACGGATTCTCTCACTACCACCGGGAATAAGTGCCCCTCCACTATCTAATCATGAATCATTGCACAACACAGCACCCCTGCTTGAGGTCAGTGCCTCCTCCACAGGTCAGCGCCCAGTGCAGCCGCACCAGTCGCACTGCCCTAAAGACGGCCCTGCAGCTAAGTTCCTATATGCACGCAAAATAAAATGTCCAACTTCATATATGATACCACCCAACTCCATGGCATCGCAATACTAGATTTGTTCTATACTTTGAGCATCAGTTGAGCGTATGTAGCAAACACGTAGCTCATGTTGAATAACAGAAACGCAAGAGATTAAAGGCCATACTGCTTGAACAATGATCACTCCTCAATCTAGTGCTGTCTTGGTGCTGAGAAGAAACATTAAGAGGAGGAAACAGATCCAAGATGAGGAAAAAGAAGATACCTGTTCTTTATCTAAGGAGGTGACTAATGTTTTTAATTGTCCCTTACAGTAATATTGGAGCACAGCTGGAGACCGCAAGGTCTGCTGGAACATCAGCACGGAGTGCTTCAGCCTGGGGGTCTATGATCGTAAGGCACATTGGATGCACTGATAGTGAGACAACCTCAAGGACGAGACTCACATCAAGAATGAGGTCCTTGTAGAGACGATATCCCAGCACGAAGTCCTTCTCGTACACTCCCACCTCGCTTCCAGTAAAAGGTTTTAGTCATGGCCCAAATGCACATCTTTAGGATCTCAGTCATTTTCAGATTTTTGTTTTATATGCTGCCTTCTACTTTTTTGTTATGTTACCTCTCTGAACCAGAATCTGTCTTGTGTCACCTTTTAGGTACTTGGGGCCCAGTCATTCAATCGTGTGTTTCCACTTCCCTGTTATCTACCAAGCTCTAGACGTTGCCATTTCCTGCATCAAATACCACTGCTAACATTGCATTTCTGGCGCCGTATTACAATAAGCGCCCCGGGGGCGCAACGGGCGTTTGCGCCCGCTTTGCAAGCCCCAGGGGCACTTTGGTATTATAGAAGGGTGCGCAGATGCTTGTGCGTCCCCTTCTATAATACCGATAGCACTGGCGCACTTAATGCACCAGCACTACCTTCAGAGGGTGTTCCCTCGCTTGCATCGAGGCATGACCAATGCAAATGAGGAAATTCCGCGCCATATTACAGAGGCGGGCGCAGAGTCAAAGCAGCCCTCAGAAGGCCCACTGACAGTGCGTTTAAAAGGTGGCTCACTGTCAGTGCGCATCCTGACAGCAACCCTCTGCAGGGGGTAAAAGGGGTCTCATGGAGCCCCCAGGCATCCCCTTCCAGGCAGGTGCAGTCACTGGCTGCATCTGCCTGCAAGGGGATCTCTAAACCCTTTTGAACTGTGAAAACACGGAGCGGCTCCATCCTGTTTTCACATGAATTTGCTGCCCAGGGGGCAGCGTGAGTTCGCGGCTGCCCTGGGGGCAGCACAAACACCATAATGGGGCGCATTATCACAAATTGCACACGGCGCACCTTTTGAAAGGTGCCCTGGGTACACACAGTGATAATCTGTAACACCGCCCCTGATGTCTAATTGCTTGTCTGCAACTCCATCTCAATCTATTCACACTAAAGTTCTGTTTAGAGTACGGAGGATGGGATTCTCCATCACAATCATGGAGGATATCTTATCTACCATATGATAAGCAGCCGAGGCTGGTCCATTGGGGCTGAGGGGCTATGTCACCTCACCTTTAGCCCCTAAGAACAGTGTTTGTCAGGCTGAGCAAAGGTCAGCCAGACAGGCACTGTTCATTTTCAGGTCAGGCAGCCAGGAGCTAGACATGCGCTAAATGTGCAGGCTCTTGGCTGCCTGAGATGAACTTTGCTGGGCTGAGGAAGTCACAGCTCCTGTGGGCATGACCTCCTCAGCTCAGCAAAGGCTCTTGAGGTCCTCCCCCACACTGCGAGGGGTTGCGTCACTCATTGGCTCGCACCTGGGCACTTCTGTTTTAAGGCCTGAAGCGCCCAGGGTTGAGCTTCAATCAGTGACACTTTGTCAAAGAGTGGGGTGGGGGCATCAGTTTTACTGACCCCCATCGCACTCTGTGATGATGTTAGGACTGCTGCCTTACCTCATTGGATTACCTGAGGGAAGGCAGCAGTCCCAAACCTCCTGGGACCTCCGATGAGGAGCTGCAGGTAAGTGTGTTTTTTTTAATTAAAGGTTGGTGCGTTTATGATGTATGTATGAATATTTGGCAATGAGTGTTGTTAATGGATGTGTGTGTGTGCGTGTGTGTGAATGCATGGCTGTGACTGCGTGTGTGTCCCGCCTGCACCCTCCCTCCTAAAATTACTGGCCGCCACTGATTATAAGTGCAATATAGTCTTTGGCACTTGCAAAATGCCAGACAAGATATCTGCCACAATTTGAGTATCCTGTTTGCAACCTCCAAATAAGGCTCTGAGGGCCAGATGTAAGAATAGCTTTAGCCTGCGCAAACGGGTTAGCGACCCATTTACGCATGCTAAAATTGGAATGGCCATGTACCAAATAATTTTGCGAGTCGCAAATGAATTGTTTAGAGTCGCAAAAAAGTGTTTAGAGACTCACTATTTTGAAGGGGCGTTCCTTTCCAAAAAGTGACCCTGTAACTCATGTGCGAATGTTTTGTGACCACAATTGTGGTTGCAAAACACACGCAAATTGCTACCCTCTTCAAGAGGGTGGTAATGAAGTCGCAAATGGGAAGGGGTCCCCAGGGGACGCCTTCTTCTTTGTGACAGGCTCTGAAAGTAGCTTTTAAGGACAGTCAGTGGTCCCAGGGACCACTACCAGCCCTTAAAAAATGAAAAGAAAACGTTTCATATTTTTTTTTTTTAATGCACCCCGTTTTCCTTTAAGGAAAACGGGCTGCATTAAAAAAACTGCTTTATTTAAAAGCAGTTTCAGACATGGTGGTCTGCTGAGCCCAACAGTCCACCATACCTGGGAGGGCCTGCCATTCCCAATGGGCTCGCAAATTGCGAGAGACTCATTAATATTCATGAGCCTCACAATTTGCGACCCCATTGGAATTCCAAGCAGTGTTAAACACACTGTTGTGCATGCAAAATAGCGTCTAGCAAATTGTGAGTTGCAAAAGACTCGCAATTTGCGAGGCTCTATTTTGTGCGTCGTACATCTGGCCCTAAATGTTTTCAACCTCCTACTGACCTGTGTACATCAATTTCTTATATTTATGTAAGTGTGCATGACTAGTGAATGAGTACATCATGAATGAACTTTGGAGCATGTCGCACTTGCCTGTTGAAATTCATGCATGGCTTGCCCCAAGGCTTTCAAACAATGACCAGAGCCTACATAGGCTGGCATGCTTCAACACAGTTACATGATAAGGAGTCACATTTTCTATGTGGAAAATGTTTTTTTTTAATATTGCAACAATAACATAGTTATGATGGGCGATGCCAGTAGTGTGCTTTTGGTTCATTTGAAGGATGGAAGACACGTGTATGGCGTGGATAGATGTACAGAAAGAGCAAACGGTTTAATGTTGATATCATTGTGGAGCGTCATTTAGTCAATCTCCTTCCTCATTATTCCCTGGTCATGCTAGCCTCAGTGTGGTTTAGTATTATTATTTCAGATGCCTTCTAAGGTGGTAGTGAAACTGAAAGAGCTGGGTCAGAGGGTGGAGTCTGTAACCATTAGGCCCAGTTCAAGAAGTGGTCAAACCTCTTACTCCATTCTGCTGTATTTGCATGTCTAACGGAGTATTAGCTAATGAAGAAATGCATTTTTTGTTATGATTGACAAGTTGTCCCTCTAATATTTGTCCATTCAGATCAGTATGGATTATGCTATATATTATATTTTAAGCCTGTTTGCCATGGTCTTGAAATATAACATCAAACTAGAATTAAGGAGTGAAATCAGGCCAGTAATCTCCATAATCCGGTTAGTTACTGTAAATGTTGTTTTCGCATTAGTAGTCAGTCCAGAATAGATTTGCAACAGTGCAGTTTGTAGTAACCTAGCTCAAAGTGGAAGGTGCAGGGAACATGTGAACTCGATGTAGAGAGTATGTAGATATGGTTTTCCAGAAATGTGACCCCAAAACATCTCCTTAAGGAAAGACTTCCATCAATGATATCATATATTAAAGCTATAGCGAAGATTGGTCCACTAAACTCTTGGAAGCATTCAATAATTGTCACTATTTATAAAAAAGGGGATAGACTAAACCCAAAAAATGACAGACCCATATCGCTAATCGACAGTACGTAGAAATGGATGGGGCGAGTACTTTTAAATAGATTAGAAGAATGGGCAGAAAAAAGAAAGCCCTGACAGGCTCCAGAAAGGGCAAACGGACAATTGACCAGTACCTTAACCTTACCATGGTGATTGCCGAAACACACAATGGCCAAGAAAGCGCCAGCTTTTCATTGACTTTATGGATCTCTGCTCCGCTTTTGATTGGTGGGTCCATAGTAAACTATGGGCCACCATGGAGAGCAGGGTGGGGTCCAGCTATTATTGCATTTATTAGACGGATGTATTCTGGTGCAATGGCCGGTGTTTGCTATGGAAAGGAAGGAAAGTGTTTGAAAACCCTTTAACATTGAAGGAGGTGTCAGACAGGGGTGCGTACTTGCTTCCTTCGTTTTCCTTGTATGGGAATGAGGTGAAGGCAGTCCTTGCAGGGAGGGTTAAGGACGTGCCTCACATTGGAAAGAGGTCTCTCGCGATACTCCTCTATGCAGATGATGCAGTCCTCTTGCCTAGAACTAGGGCACTGCAGAGACTCATAGAGGAGTCTACAAGATCTATGCCTAACCTGGGCCCCCACGTGAATGAGTGCAAATCCTTTGTGCTAACTGCTGGGACATGGCTAAAGAAATCCATAGGTTTAGTTTAGATAAAAAGAGGTTTGATCCTGTGGATTCATTCTCCTATCTGGGGGTTTTATTTTCTGGTACACTATCATTGAAGGAGATGGTGTCTAATAGAGACACACCTGGAACAAAGTATTGAAGCTCTTTTTAATTTTGCATAAAAACTGTGTTCCAAACTACACCCGAAATTTTAAATATTCATGGAGTTAAGGCAAAAGCCATTGCCTCATATGGGGCAGCAGTTTGGGGGACGGCAGAGATACAAGCATTGTAGCGGGCAGAGGGTAACTCCAGTAAAAGATTGCTTTCTCTGCTTCATAGCTGCTAAAATTATATCTGCCATAAGGAATTGGCCCTACCATGTTTGAGTGATTCAATTAGAATGGCGCCATTGATATTAAGGTATTATTCGATTTGGAAACGGCGGAGTGTAAATTTTAATCAAGCAATACTATGGGACTGTCTAAAATTGGAACACGCCCACGGCTGAATTATGTAGAAACTATATTCACACCCCTAGGCCTTAAGAATAATTTGCTTCCCCGCTGACATGTGTTACCTTCCCTAAAGCTAAGCTTAAGAAATATATTTAATGAAATTGAAAGCCTCAAACGAAAGATGGGAGCAACATGAAAATGAGAGCGCTCTAGGTTTATGTCAGCGCTCACTCCCACTGTAAATCATGGTGAGCAGGCCTTTCTAGCTATGATAAGAAATCCGCAGCATCAGTTTATTTTGATAAGATTTCCATTAAATGATGTCCCACTCATGTTAGGTTTTCTTGCGAACACTCATTCTTTAGGCAACAAACCGCCCTGTCCTTGCGACGGGCGAGCGCTCTTTATATGGCTTCCAAAGGAAAAGTTTTATTGTCCCGTTGCTGCACAATTACAATTGTAGCCATCGTTGTCCAGCACTTCCGTTTCTACAACAACTGGAAGAATTTCATGTAGACTAGTGAGGAAGGTCCCGAGGAACATACAGGGGCAGATTTATGTTTCCTGGCGCATCCCTGCAAATCAGCAGGGATGCGCCAGGAAAGATGCGTCACGCAAGTTTACCCTTGCGCCACCACAGATGCGCCGCATTTACAATGCAGCGCATCGTGGCGCAAGGATCAACAGATGCGTGACGCATCTGATGGCGTAAGGGCGGCGCATTGCTGGAGTCGTGTCGCAAGCACGACGCAACTCCAGCAATGTTTAGGGGCGCCCATACCTAACATGCTACGTCATGCCTTACGCCTGCTTCAAGCAGGCGCAGGGTTTTGACGCAGCAGCGTCGGAAAAGTGACTCAGTGAAATCTTGTAGATTTCACTGCGTCACTTTTCCGAGGCTTTTTCCAATGGAACGCCCACCCTGCATACATTAAACCTGACGCAGGTTTAATGTGGCGCAGGGCTTTACACCGTGACGCATCTCCATTGATGTGTCACGATGTAAATAGGGCGCAGGGTTTCCGCCACCGCTGCGTCACAAAAGTGACGCAACAGCGGCGTAAAAGTGGCGCAAGTCTCACATAAATCTGCCCCACAGTTTTTTTGTACATGGAGGGTATATTTGAAAACAGGATTAAAAAGAAGGCTGATTGATGGATGATTTGGGATGTCCACGTTTGGTATAAATGAGTTTGGCAACTGTTTTTTTATATGGTTTTGGGATCGTGGTTTTATACATGTTTTATGGCCATGTAATTAAATGGATTAATATTTTAACAGTTTTACAGATTAAATATTTTATGACATTTATTTTATTGTATATATGTGTTTGTATGCTGTACTTTTGTGCATTAAAAAGAATGCGAAATAAAAAATGAATTGAGCTGTAGTGAGACCATCATTTGCCTAGTTTGTTAGGACGGATATTGCAATAGAGAAACGCGGCTGGCAGTCACTTGCGTGCAATTAAAAAATTTACACCTTTCTGGCAGGATTGTTCTAGTAATGTATGCCCTGTCTGTGCTTTTTTATTTTTGCCAATAGAATTAAAAGCAAAGAAATCAGCCAACATTAAATTCGGAAAATAGCCCAGGGAGCGTTATTAACATTACATTTTTTCTTCAGAACAGGATAAATAAAGCGTCAGTAATTTAATTCAGTTTTCAAATGATGTGACTGGCCTGCTCTAAGGTAAATAACAGGCTGTTCTCACTGTGAAAGGAAAGACATGAAAGAGCATTTGTGATATAATCGAGCTGTAGCAAGCTAAGCAGTTCTAGGGTCTAATTTATTGAAAATGATATTGCCTTGTATTGTTTTCAATAAGCACGCTTTCGTCCCTGTGGCTTGATTTTTGTTCCCGCCTTCTAATGCAATAATGGAATAAAATTAAGAAAAACCTGCTGGAAATTACTTTTCAAAAAGGCAAGCATAAAGGCTATCCTCTTACTTTCAGTAGATTCTATGTGGTTTTGTCTTTCTGAACTGTTTGAGTTTCATTGCAAAAGACAGAAACTGTATAAATTATTATCGCTCTCTTAACGGATTTTGCTGGGTATTTAACATATGCAAAAACACAATACAACTAGGCTTTTTCAACTATGTCATGGTAGTAATAAACTGCACGGTCAATGTCTCTGTTTATTGGTCTTCCGACTTTTTGTACTGAATACTTGTAACAAAATATTTGTAGTGCTTCTAAAAATTGTAATTCTCTGGATCTTATATACATCTTCAAATATTGTGAGGGAACTCGGCAAACATATTTTGACCTTCCCTTCACCCTTTTTGGTTTGGCCAGGGTTAATTATTGAGTCCTGGACAGTTGTTAACCACTGGATTTCCAGGACCTCAGGTTAAATTTCCTAACTGGGTAGTTAAGTCTCACGGTTCCAACACTAATTGAAGCAACAACTGACCATACCAGACATCGGGCATTTCCGCGGGAGACTTACGGGTGGAAGGTCTTTCTTTTTACTAGCAGCTAGCTGTGTAACAGTGAAGCAGTTTTAAAAGCACCTGTGGCAGATTTCCTTGTATATCCAGTAGTTTTCAAGCAACAATAAAAGTATGAAGATAACTTAGGCGATGGAGTTTTGTCTAGTGGCAGCTCTGACTCATCATAAAGTAGGGCAGAGGGTTAATACGCCTGCTGTGCAATTTATAAGCTACAATCGTAATCTAGCAAAGTGAGCTATATTAGCCATCAAAGAGCTGCATGCAAACTGAATGATACAGGTTAGAAAGTTATGTTTTTCATTATTGTAATGTTGCTAAAAAAGGATTTGTGTGTGTAGAAATACATTCTTATTAGTAAAGCAAACCCTAACCACTGTGTTACGTTCAGAATCCTAAATTTATGATTCTCCAGACCAATCGCTTTAATTCCGAGCAGTATGGATGACATGTGAATCCTACATCTTGTAGTCCTCTTTATCTTATGTAAAATGTTCTTTATCCAGGTTAGCACACATATGATTCATTATCTCTGTAGTTGTGTGTGATCTAAGGTGCTCAAACACACTACACTGCTATGAGAGGTGCCATATATGAAATGTGAGAGAGGGGCTATGGAGAGATGAAGGGCAGTGTTGTAGGGTGATAGTGAGGATATCGCTGAAAACCGCCAACAAAGATTGTTGTATCCTGGTGTACAGTAAGGTCATCATTTACTATGCCTTAAAATCTAATATAATTGAATGTATCATGAAAAATGTGACGAGGAATGAGCAATTTTTGGGATTTTTAACGACATTTCCTTTGGCGGGGGAATCCTCTAAAACCCCCTTGCAATGGCCAGGCTCGCTCTGTCGCTATTCACTGTGCATGGGCTGGTCTGACAAAATTTGCCTGGGCTGCTTTCGGTTCCCAGTCTGGCCCTGCAGTTGACTTGACAGGGGCAGCAATTCTGAGATTTCAAGGATTACCCCAGAAAATCTTAGAGGCTTTGGAATTGAGATGTGTATGACCTCTTATTACACAGAACTCCTTTGACAGGCAGAGCTTTATGTTTGACAAAAGATATATATATATATATATATATATATATATATATATATATATATATATATATATATATATATATATATATATATATATATATATATATATATATATATATATCTACTGGCGGTCGCCAGTAGATAGTTATAGTTAGGACCTATTTTCCATAGGAAATCCGCAACATTCTATTTGGAATAACGTTAGCACCGGTTGACGAATCCTCTGAAAATTTTCCAAACTTTTGGCCAGCTCCGCTCCGCTCCTACCCTGAAAGATTTGCGGTGATCCGTCAAGCGGGGGCCGAGAAAAAAGGGGGGGTCCCAAAACACGTTTTCCCCATGCAATTTCCCATAGGATCTGTTGTCGCAGCTACAGCCCGAACCGCTGAACGGAATGACACCAAATTTGGCAAAGAGGTAGTCCTCAGTTCGGACTCGTGCCTTTTGCATATATGGTGTGAATCTGTTCAGTAGTTCCTGAGAAAATTAGGTTAAAAAAGTTAGTGATATCTATGGCCGCGGAGGATCCGCGGACCGTACCTGCACCGTAAGCGCACCCTCCCCGAACAGAGCGTGCACCCTCCCCGAATCGAGCACGCACCTTCCCGATTGTGCGCTGAATGCTAATTGGCTATCGAGTGTCCCTCTACATTCGAAACCAGGAACTGTTGGTGGCCATTTTCTGCCTCGGTAGAAGCGAGGCAGAAGATGCAAGGGGAATAAGTGTGTAAAACATATAAAGGGGGCATAGTGGAAATACTCTGACCCTCTAGAGGTGCTTAGGGGGTCCCAGAAGGACCCACTGGGGCCCCCTTTTAAAAAAAAAAAACACGGGGAAATGCGCGCACGGTGCGCGCATCCTATCGCGTTGGATGGACGGATTCTCTTGCGGTGGGTGCGCGGATCCACGGCAACGTTTTTTGAAAAACGACAAGAAATCATTGGTTGTATGACAACTTTCTACACTGAAAGG
Source organism: Triturus cristatus (assembly GCF_964204655.1). NCBI lineage: Eukaryota > Metazoa > Chordata > Amphibia > Caudata > Salamandridae > Triturus > Triturus cristatus. The sequence goes on from NC_140585.1 coordinate 1,330,814,252, forward strand.
TAGGGTGTATATTCCTGCTTTTTAAAGGTATGATTGTTATTGGTTAACAGAAACAGATTGTAAGGAACATTATATATGATAAGCTGATATGTTGAAAAGTCAAGCACACTTCCTGTCTTGTGTAGGAACATTGTGTGCTGAACTTGTGACCTGTGAGCTCAGTGCGGTGTTCCATGACCTGTTTCTATGGTAACAGGCAGAAGGCAGATTGGGGGAAGGGTTGAAATATATTTCAGTTGGAAAGGGTTGAAATGTTTAACCAATAGAAATGTGTGTTTGCTTTTGAGTTTATGTGCGAAGGATTGTGATTTGATGTTTACATGTATATGTGTGGAAAATGAAAGGGAAACTTTTTCATTCTTTGCTTTTGCTGAGAGGTGCACAGTGCAGAGATTCTGTAAAAGAAAATGTGGTGAGTGATTGATATACTTCTTAATATACAAAAGAATTTGAAAGATGAGTTATTTAATTGTGAGGGGATGTATGTAGACTATTTTGATTTTAATCAGACTAATGTATTTTTCCTGCTAAAGTGTAGGGAGTACTTTTTTTCTCTACAATGTGTGTACATTTAGAAACCATTCTGTGATAAGCATTTGTGTTTTTCATGTGTTTGTAAACAGATAACTGTGCAGTTCTTATATTTTGGTAGAATTAGAAACCAGTCATTGTTTATGAATTTGTGAAATGAGTTATGTTATGTTTCTATACTAAAATGTAGTACTACTTCTAGATGAAGAAATGTGTTTTGGTATAGTGCAAGGGATAGTGTTGTTTGTCTAGAATCACACAGTGAGTCTGTGTGCATTTGGGAACCACTGTGAGAGAAGCATTTGGTAACATCGTGTATTTGCTGACAGATAACTGTTTTAACTTGTCATGTTGTGAAGTTTTAGTAGCATTAGAAGACAGTTATGGCTTATGATTTGATTAAATGAGTCAGGCTTTGACAGAAAAGTGCAGTCCTGAAATATGTAGATTGTGTGCAGTTCCCTTACCAGCTGCACTGTAGTAAATGAGTTTTGGTAAACTCCTAGGGATAGTGGTGCATGTCTAGAATCACAGTGTGAGTTAGTGTGTATTTGGGATCAGTGTGAGAGAAGTATTTGGTGATATCATGTATTTGCTTACAGATAACTTTTTTAAAACCTGTCATGTTGTGAAGTTTTAGTAGCATTAGAATCCAGTCTTTGGTTATGCATTGATTAAATGAGTCATGCTTTGACACTGATGTGCTATACTTAAATATGTATTAATGTGTTCAGTACCATTAACTCTTCTAGACTACTGAATGAGTTTTGGTAAACTCCTAGGATAGTGTTGATTGTCTAAAATCACACTGTGAGTCTGTGTGCATTTGGGTAAGGATTGTGAGAGAAGCATTTGGTAATATTGTGTATTTGCTGACAGATAACTGTTTTAAAACTGGTCATGTTGTCAAGTTTTAGTAGCATTAGAAGCCAGTCTTTGTTTATGCTTTGATTAAATGAGTCAGGCTTTGACACAAAAGTGCAGTCCTGAAATATGTAGATTGTGTGCAGTTCCCTTACCACTTGCACTGTAGTGAATGAGTTTTGGTAAACTCATTGGGATAGTGGTGCTTGTATAGAATCACACTGTGAGTTAGTGTGTATTTGGGATCAGGGTGAGATAATCATTTGGTAACATCATGTATTTGCTGACGGATAACTGTTTTAAAATCTGTCATGTTGTGAAGTTTTAGTAGCATTAGAATCCAGTCTTTGCTTATATGTTGATTAAATGAGTCATGCCTTGACACTGATGTGCTGTACTTATATATGTAGATTGTGTGCAGTCCCCTTACCCCTTCCACAGTAGTGAATGAGTTTTGGTAAAGTCCTAGGATAGTGTTGATTGTCTAAAATCACACTGTGAGTCTGTGTGCATTTGGGTAAGGATTGTGAGAGAAGCATTTGGTAACATCGTGTATTTACTGACAGATAACTATTTTAAAACCTGTCATGTTGTCAAGTTTTAGTAGCATTAGAAGCCAGTCTTTGCTTATGCGTTGATTAAATTAGTCAGGCATTGACATTAAAGTGTAGTCGTGAAATATGTAGATTGTGTGCAGTTCCTTTACCACTTCCACCGTAGTGAATGAGTTTTGGTAAACTCCTAGGGATAGGGTTGTTTGTCTAGAATCACACTGTGAGTCTGTGGGCATTTGGGAACCACTGTGAGAGAAGTGTTTGGTAACATTGTGTATTTGCTGACAGATAAGTGTTGTAAAACATGTCATGTTGTCAAGTTTTAGTAGCATTAGAAGACAGTTATGGCTTATGCTTTCATTATATGAGTCAGGAATTGACAGTAAATTGCAGTTGTGAAATATGTAGATTGTGTGCAGTTCCCTTACCACTTGCACTGTAGTGAATGAGTTTTGGTAAACTCATAGGGATAGTGGTGCTTGTCTAGAATCACACTGTGAGTTAGTGTGTATTTGGGATCACTGTGAGAGAAGCATTTGGTAACATCGTGTATTTGCTGAAAGATTACTAATGTAAAACCTCTCATGTTGTCAAGTTTTAGTAGCATTAGAAGCTAGTCTTTGCTTACGCATTGATAAAATGAGTCAGGGTTTGACACTAAGGTGCAGTACCATGTACTATTCTGTTCACTGTGGCAGAACTGAAAATTTAAAAGTTTTACCTAAGCACTGTCCTAGAAGTAGTCTGATTATTTAGTCAGTTTCTAAGTACCAAATAGACTGCTTCAAATGTCTATGCAGTATGCATGTAGTGTTCTAACATACTATACACTTGTCTTTTACACCTTCAATTCCCTAGTCAGTATCCATACACTTCCAGGAAATTTCCTGTCACTTCCTTTGCAGTCCTCTAGAGACCCATTCAACAGCATGTACTAATCCATTCACTGTGCCAAAACCCAAACACTTATAAATTCACCAAGACACTCTATTTCCAGTACTCTAATTATTCAGTCACTGCCTAAGTATTCATGCACAGAGCCAGGTCTTAGCATATGGACTTCTTCAAACCCCTATCCACTATGCATGCAGTCCTCTAAGCACCTACAATTCCCCAGTCAGTATCCGTTCACTTCCAGCAAACACCCTGTCACTCCATTTGCACTCCTCCAGTGACCCATTCAGCATCATGTACTAATCCATTCACTGCGCCAAACCTTAATAAATTCACCCAGGCACTCTCCTTGCAGTACTCTAATCATTCAGTCAGTACCCAAGTACTCTTCCAGTGACCCAGGCCTTAGTATATGGACTGCTTCAAACCCTTATCCACTATGCATGCAGTCCTCTAACCACCTACACAATTGTCTTTCTCACCTTCAATTCCCTAGTCAGTATCCATACACTTCCAGGAAGTACCCTGTCACTCCCTTTGCAGTCCTCTAGTGACCCATTCAGCACCATGTACTAATCCATTCACTGTGCTAAAACCCAAACACTTATAAATTCACCAAGATACTATCTTTGCAGTACTCTAATCATTCAGTCAGTGCCTAAGTATTCATACACTGAGCCAGGCCTTAGCACATGGACTGCTTCAATCCCCTATGCATAATGCATGCAGTCTTCTAACCACCTAGACACTTGTCTTTCACACTTTCAATTTCCTAGTCAGTATCCATACAGTCCAGCACTTGTGACTGCCTTTTCACTCCTCTAGTGACCCATTCAGTACCAAGTACTAATCCATTCCCTGTGCGAAAAGCCTAGCACTTATAAATTCACCTAGGCACTCTCCTTGCTGTACTCTAATCATTCAGTCAGTACCCAAGTAGTCATGCAGTGAGCCAGGCCTTAGCACATGGACTGCTTTAAATGCCTATGCAGTATGGATGCAGTCCTCTAATCACCTACACAGTTGTGTTTCACACCTTCAATTCCCTAGTTAGTATTCATACTCTTCTAGCAAACACCCTGTCACTCACCCAGTGTGTCTCCTTATAGTACTGTAATCCTTTAGTCAGTTAGCATGTAGTCTATTAGTGAGGTAGGCTTTAGGGCATGAACTGCTTCAAAGTAGTATGCACTATGCATGTAGTGTTTTAACGATCGTCACACTTGTGGTTCAGGGCTATAGTTTCTTAGTCAGTTTTTATATAAAATGTGTTTGTACAGTAATGGAATAGTATAAATTTGAAAGTTATTAATATACATGTATTTGTGATTCTTATTTACAGATACAGAACAGGAGTGTTTCTCATCTGTTTGCACTCTCATTGTGCAAGATTGTTTGGATGAAGGGTCCTTAGGTGTTTCATCATACTTGCTGTGCCGCACGAGTATTTTTTGTTGGGATCCTCTCGTAACAGAACTCTTTGGCAAATCTTGTGAATGAAGACGGTGGCATTGGTCTTTGTTTGCCCCTTGGAAAAAGTTAAAAATTTCTTCACCACTGAAGAAAAACGTTGTGGGCGTGGTGCCTTCTGCAAAAAAATGTCCTCAGATTCGGTAAATATTTTAAAGCGGCAACATTTACAGTTTTTGTAAGTTAAACTTATACAATTTTGTTAGCTGTATACATTTTATATATCTGTGATTTGTTTCTTGTGGTATTTTGTTGAGAATACCATGTTGGTTTTTTTTTAACAATCATTTTGATTTTCCAGGTCTGTCGTCGACATCCGTGGTTCCCACAGGAGTGTTCTGCCATGTTGTTTTGTATTATTGTTGTTACATTTTGTTTATTAGTTTATTGTTTATATTTATGTTAATAAAAAAATAAAGTTTGAAAATAGTTTATCATTTATATATTTATTATTATAAAAAATAAAGTTTGAAAAAAAAATTAATAAGGATTTTGGTTGTTCTCTTAACTGCTGTGAGACTCTTTCTTGTTCTTTTTACTGTTATTTGATGGAGTCCACCATGGTGTTAAATCTTGGGGCACTTATCGCTGGAATACTAGTGATATCTGCAGTTTGCACCAACTTCTGAATAGTGTGTTAGATTTATCTCAACTATACTTCCGTTAAAGTGCTGATAATGAAATGGAGAGTAGCCGTTCCCATGCAAAAAGACATGAGGTGCACCTTTGCGATTTATTTTAAATACTAAAATCCTGTATTGTACTGCACTGAGGTATTGGCTGCACTTACAGTGTACACACAAAATCTATTAAGAAATCTCATTGTATTTATATTGATTGGGAATAGTGCGTCAGGTGCTGGATCTTGACGAGAGACACTGCTCAGTTCGTATATTGTTGTGCACACGAAAAAAATCACATCACAACTTTCACACCAATTGCAATGCGAAACAAATTCCGGCGATAAGACACGTTAGCACCAGGGATTTTACACCTGCTTTCTGCTGGTGTTAAGCAGGACAACTACCTGCACCATGAAAGGGAACACAGCCAAGAGCCACACCAGAACACCCACAGGTGCCATAGAGTCAATGAGCATGATACAGGGATACCCATGAGGGCAAGAATACTCATCTCAACAACTCCAGGACCGCCAATGCCCCCCAAACCCACATCTTAGTAAGTGTGTCCCTGTGGTCATTGTCTTAGCATGATAGGCACGAGCCCTGCAACATCACAGTGTGCTGTCACCTCAGCGTTGGCAGTGAGCCTGGATGTGTAGCTATGTACGCATCCTCCTGCATGCACAACTGGCGTGTGCTGGTCTGTTGTTCACAGGTCAGTGCAGGGGTGTGCCTATCCAGCAAGGGGAACGGGGTGTCTCGGACATGTCCGTGTACAGGAAGTGTGGTAAGTGTGTCTCTGTGTTCTGGTGTGGCCTGTTACAAGAGCAGTCGATGTTGTAAAGTGGCATGCACCACCTCCAAACGGCACTGTGATGTTGTTGTTGGATTGTAGCAGGACATGCGCAAATAGGCATTACAATGGCGTGCCGTACAAGTGCACGAGATACAACAGCTCACCGTACAAAAGTGTGGGGGCTCGTGGGAGGGAGGAGCAGCCGTTTGGCAACATAACACACAGTGAACTCGACCATGTGCCACATGCTGGGCATCTCAAGTCAAGTCAATAAACTTTATTCGGATTAATAGTAATCCATAAAAGCACAAAATACAGTTAACATTACAAAATACACAATGTGATGCTGTTTACAAAATAAAAACAACAATCCGTTCAAATTTTAAGACATAGTTAATCGGGCACGAACCACAGTTGTTAAGAAGGAGCTCATACGAAAAACAAGTTCATGATCGTCCAGGGTCAAAATCATCGAAAATGCAAGTTCCAGGCTGATTGGTTTCAGTTTTTAAAATACGGGGTTAAAAACCATTTAATATATTTGATATAAAATTTACAGAAGAATAAAAAGTGCAAAATTGTTTGCTCGCTCCGACAATCACAAGGGCATGGCTTAGCACATTAATCATTATAGTTCCATAACGGGCATCTCATCCTTGATGACCACGGTCGCAGACATCCCACAACACCAACGACTGGCCTTTGTACACATCCTGTATGAATGCAGCGTGGTTTTCACTTCTATGCTCGTTCAGTGGTGTGATGTTGGCAGGTTGTGTGACTTGTGCTCCTTGTTGGTGTGTTTCATTTTGACCATTGTTAGTCTATATGTGTGTTTTACTTAATTGTGCGTGTGTGCCATTCTGCCCATCTCCCCGCCTCCCCCACTCCCTGCTTCTTCCTCTTCCTAGTGCTGTTGTGTCTATAATTTTGTTGCTGCACACATCAATACATGTAAAGAATAAATTAGAATAGTTCCTTGATTCTTTTAGGTTTCAAAACTTCTCTATTGGTTTCTTTTTAATTTTCCATATGGACCGTTTTTTTTATTATTCAACAACACATAGAAGTCAGAAGTGCAACGTATTCTATCAACACACTTTCTAGAACATTCTACAATACGTGCAGGTTAAAAGTTCATCAATTTTTTAAAACTTTACGATATTTTTTTGTAATATTTTCTTGAACATTTAACGACACATGCAGGTTAAAAGTTGACGATTGTTTTAAGGTCGAACAGTGCCTTCCAAATGCAAGTAGCAGGTGTGGTTGAGCTGAGCAAATTTTATCCTATGATATGTACTCCACGTTGGAACTGCTATTTTTTAACCAATCACAAAGATGCTTTTCCACAAAACTAATGTGCACCCTACTTTTAAAAAAAAATGCTTTTCATGATATCTTCAGAGATAAGTTATAGATAGGAATTAGCATTTAAAAAACCTTTGAAATTCACTGAAAAAACCAAAGGTTTCAGGGGCGTTATAGTTAGGAATTGGCATTTAAAAAACCTTAGAAATTCACTGAAAAAAACATTGGTTCCAGGGGTGTTATAGTTAGCTGGACATTTCACTCGTACAAAACCCTAGAAATTCCCCTGTTATAGTTAGTTCAGCTAACTATAACTCGCGCCCCCGCAATGCACTGCTGATGACGTCACATATTACATTACTCATGACATGGTCAGTGACATCACTGATGGCATCACTGATGACATCTCACATGACATCACTGATGACATCACTGATGACATCATCCATGTGATAAATTAGTGCATCTTCTCACACCCTAATATAACCTTTGATACACCGACTCAAAATTTCAGACGGCCATTTTGACAACCATAGATACTCCAATACCAATAACTACTCACCCACTCATTGACTTTTAGGTCTACATACATCTCCACTCACTCACCTGTACAGTCACTCATACTTACAGTCACTCTGTGCATTTATACACCTATATAGACACTCACACACCACCAATCATCCATTGAGGTACTGATACATCTAGTCAGTCATGTAAATAATTAATCACAGTAAAATTAACTCACCTATACAGTTAAAAACACTCAAGTTCACTTACTCATAAAAATACTAACAAATTCTGTGTCTTCCTGCAGAAAAACAAACAGCACATGACACAGATATCCTTGCACTATGGCGCATACAGCCACTCCCAAAATCACACACTCTCACATATAGATACACACATATACACTGCGTTTCACATATGTAGTTACTGACACATGTACAACTGAGATATACATTCAATCACTAACACACCCATACATACACTCACCCAACCATACAGTCCATCACAGATGCACTCTTAAAAACATGCACCCACTGAATCACCCACACACACATCTAGTCACAGAGTCACACACACCCTACCCACACAAACCATGCAGCCACACAGACACATACAGACATTCACACAGTTTAGTCACTAGTCTGCACTAAGATACATTTAATGACTCACTTATAGACTCAGTTACGCACCTAGAAAATCATCCATTCACACACTTGTACACCCACTTATTTTTCAACAGGCCTTTCCCTATATATATTAAACATAATAAAACTGTTCAGAAACACATACTCAATGGATGACATCATCAGTGATGTCATCAGTGATGTCATTTGAGATGTCATCAGTGATGTCACTGACCATGTCATGAGAGATGTAATATGTGACGTCATCAGCAGTGCATTGCGGGGGCGCGAGTTATAGTTAGCTGAACTAACTATAACAGGGGAATTTCTAGGGTTTTGTACGAGGGAAATGTCCAGCTAAATATAACACCCCTGAAACCAATGGTTTTTTCAATGAATATATATATATATATATAAAACCATAGGTTTCAGGGACGTTATAGTTAGTTGGACATTTGACTCATATAAAACCAGAGAAATTTGCCCGTTATAGTTAGTTGAGCTAACTATAACTCGCGCGCCCGCAATGCACTGGTGATGACGTCACATATTACATCACTCATGACATGGTCAGTGACATCCTTCATGACAACAATGATGACATCTCAAATGATATCACTGATGACATCACTGATGACATCTCAAATGATATCACTGATGACATCACTGATGACATCATCCAGTGAATGTGTGTTTCTGTAAAGTTTAAATATTTTTGATATATATCTATGTCAAGGTGTATTGAAGAAAGAGTGAATTTACAAGTCCCTGAATGGATTATTTAGTAGGTGCGTGACTGACTGTATAAGTGAGTGATTGAACATGTGTTACTGAATGTATGGGTTAGTGACTAAACTGTGTGAAAGTCTGTATTAGTGTCTCAGTTGGTGTATAAGCGGCTGCATGGGTTGGTGAGTAGCTACATGAGTGTCTATATGGGTTATTGATTTGTTGTCTGAGGATCTGTATAAGTGCCTGAGTGTCTGTGTGGGTGGGTGGTGGGGTGTGTGACTGTGCATACATGTCTGAGTGGGTGATTCACTGGTTGTATGGATTCAAAAGTACATCTGGGAAGGGCTGTATGGGTGAGTTAGTGTGTGTATGGGTGTGTTGGTGAGTGAATGAATGTCTCACTGGTATATGTGTGAGTAACTACATATGTTTTAAAGCAGTATATGTGAGTGTTGGAGTATATAAATGACTATGCGTGAGAGTAAGTTATTTGAAGAGTGGGTGTCTGCTTGTATCAGTGATTGTATAAGACAGTAAGTATGTGTTAGTATCTGCATAAATAAGTGATGTGGTGTGTGTATAAATAACGCAGTTGATGTGTATAACTGTATACATTAGTAAATGGGTATGTGATTGATTCTTTGCATGACTGACTAGGTGTGAGTAACTCTATGGATGAGTGGCGGACTGTGACTATGTATAGGTGTATGAGTGCATATTATAGTACTGTATTGATGAGTAACTGCATGTATAAGTGAGTGGATGTGAGTGTAGACCTAGGAAATAGTGGGTGGTATGTAGTATCTGGCATTGTTGTGTGTATGGTTTCAAAAATAGTAGTCTGTATTTTAGAATGCGTTTATCAAAGTTTATATTAGGCCATCAGTATGTGCATCAGATTATCAGGTGGATGATTTCATCAGTGATGTCATCAGTGATGTCATTTGAGATGTCACTGACCATGTCATAAGTGATGTAATATGTGACGTCATCACCAGTGCATTGCGGGCACGCGAGTTATAGTTAGCTCAACTAACTATAACGAGCGAATTTCTCTGGTTTTATGTGAGTCAAATGTCCAACTAACTATAACGTTCCTGAAACCTATGTTTTTTTCAGTGAATTTCTAAGGTTTTTTAAATGCTAATTCCTAACTATAATGCCTGCAAATCCCATGTTTTTTTCAGTGAATGTCAAAGGTTTTTTAAATGTTAATTTCATATTTTAAATTTTAATATTCATAAAACCTATATTTTTTCTATTTTTGTTTGTAATATTTTGGAACTCTATTATCCGTTTTTTTATTTGAAAAATATGTAATGTTTTACATCTTCAAAAAAAAGTATGTGTATGTTTGTTTTTTTTGGGAGAAAACTGAAGTCCCGTACCGGTAGTGTACCAAGCTCATCAGCATGCGAATCCTATCCGCCATATTGTTACACTCGTAAAGGATGCGCATTTCATATCTGACAGGTTTTTGGCACCGCATCCCGCGTAACAGCACGTATGTGGTCGTGCCAGCTGCTACTTTGGTATGCGACGGGCATGCAGTACCAAGCCGCGCCTTATGTCATGTACGTATGGGGTCGCGCCCGCTGCGCGTTGCGTATGCGACGAGTGCACGCTGCCAGGCCCTGTGTTACATCATAGACGTATGGTGTCACGCAGGGTACGCCATTCCCTCATTTTTTTTGTCTCAAAACTATATCTAAATAAGTTTAAAGTGTATATGAGAACAAGGGATAATCTAAAATATTTAAAACATTTATATATTTCTGACTGTAATAAACTTATATAATGGTAATATTTTCTCAAAATTGCGTCGGGTGAGGCCTCCTTGCGCGCTTTCTGCGCAATTGCCATGTGACCTTAAAGAAAAGCATTTGATTGGTTCATAACATTTCCCATTGTAACAGTTGGAGAAACCCACCCATTTTAATAATTCTCTCTACAGCGTTTGATGAGAGACTCCTCTTCTGCTTGCAGAGCTTTTTTGAAAACATTTTGCTATATACACATATCTGACACAACATGCAACCATCATCTTCATCAATATTCATGCTCTGTAAAGTAGCCTTCCACCTGTGATAGCCATGCATCTAAAAGCTACATAACAGAACTTTTCCCCACTGCCAGAGGTAACATGGTTGCATATGCTGTCCACAGCAAAATGTAATGTGGTGCAGCCCAGAGGCAGTATCATGCATAGATAATGAACACACGGACACAGATAGATAGTGGAAGTGGGTACGGGCACGTGCGCTCAACTCCTTTTTATTACCAGGGTCACATATCCAGTGACATCTGTGCTGAATGCGTGTGGGGTAAGTGTAAACCAGCCCTCAGGGAATGATTACTGCTAGCATCAACTACAAAAGTAATCATTGGATCACACACAGAGATTCAATAATAAAAGGGTCAATAGTTTGTGCTGCAGTAAGGTAGTGACACTAGATGTGAAATAATACAGAAAAGATTCTATCGTAAAAGAACCATAACTTGTGGTATACTGAGATACAGGCAGTAGATCTGAAATAATACACAAAAAGATTGTATCATAAAGGGTCCATCAGGTCTAGTGCACTTAGGTAGCCACATCAAAAGCATTCAGCTTGTGCACAGCCAGCGATGATGCGTGCTGCGGGCGGGCCGTACTAGGAGCAATGTCTGTTGCCTACAACACAACATCATCTGCAATAGCGACTCGATCTGCATTGTAAACACTGCTGTCTGCAGTTTAGGCCAGAGAGCAGTCAGCAAGGGCCCACAGCCACGTGGCGTTGACTTGTGCTATCCTGTTTGCCGTACGCGAAGCAACAAAAACCGTGTGCGGACCCTGTGATGATGCGTATGCGTGGTGCGGACAGAGCCCACTGGAGCAATGTCTTTTGCGTACAGGACTGCGTCATCTACAATAGCGACTCGATCTGAATTGTGAACACTGCTGTCTGCAGTGCAAATTGAAGGCAGTAGTGAGCATAGTGTTCCATGAACACTTTTTCTCACTTCCGCTTCACAAAATACGACAACATAAATTACACAAAACTCTGCAATAAATCAATCAAAAAATCAAAACAATTTGAATTGGGATTTCTGCTGTCCACTGTGTACCCTGTTATTCAGTGTTCTTTACCACTACCAAGAAGAATTTGGTCATTGTACTAGACCTATAAGTCATCTTAAAAAACTTCTTCAAGCAAGTATACTAAAAGGCTATTCTGTATTTTTCAATAGACGTTGTAGCTAGTTGCCTACTAGATTCTGTAATTAAACAATCACCACTCAATCTGAATTGTGAGCACTGCTGACAGCAGTGTAGGCCAGAGTCAGTGGTCATTAATGCCTCACAGCCACGTGCTGTGGGATTCGGAAGCACGCATTTCGTTGCACCTGATCGGAGGGGGTACACACAAATCATCACAAACTTTAACTTCTGACATCCTCAATCATAGAATCAAGACCCCGTTTCACTGTTCCAACCTGCTATACCACGGTGTACTCCACCAACTGCAGTCAGCAAAGCCCAATAATCATGTGCAGCAGTTAGTTACGGAAACACAGAGTCTGATGCATGTCAATGGAGGGAGTTCTGTGAAAAACAAGCAGCAGGTAATATCGGATATCGTCCATTTTGGGATCAAGACAACGTTCCACTGTTGGGACCTAGAGTTTGTTGCACCTGGTCGAAGGGACTACCTTAATCTCCACTCTCAGATACAGTTCTAACATCGTCCATTGTGGGATCAAGACCCTGTTGCACTGTTCGGACCTACTGTACCGCGGTGTACTCCAGTTACTGCAGTCACCCAGCCCCAATAATCATGTGCAGCACTTAGCTACGTAAGCACAGAGTCTGATGCACCTCAACGGAGGGAGTTCTGTGAAAACCAAGCAGCACGTAATATCGTACATCGTCCATTTTGGGATCAAGACACCGTTCCACTGTTGGGACGCAGAGTTGGTTGCACCTGTTTGAAGGGAATACCTTCATCTCCACTGTCAGATGCAGTTCTAACATCGTACATTGTGGGATCAAGACCTCGTTTCACTGTTCGGACCTGCTGTACCGTGGTGTACTCCAGCGACTGCAGTCAGCCAAGCCCAATGATCATGTGCAGCAATTAGCTACGGAAGCACAGAGTCTGATGCACCTCAATAGAGGGAGTTCTGTGAAAACCAAGCAGCAGGTAATATCGAACATCATCCATTATGGGATCAAGACACCGGTCCACTGTTGGGACCTAGAGTTGGTTACAGCTGGTCAAAAGGAGTACCTTCATCTGCACTCTCAGATGCAGTTCTAACATCGTCCATTGTGGGATCAACACACCGTTCCACTGTTGGTACCTGTTGGACTACTGTGTTAGTAGTATACAGAGCACTCCACGGTGCTGGGCCTCAGGCTTGGCGCTGTCTGCCAGTGTTACGGTTGCCAGAGTTGATCTCAGGAGCCTTCCCAGCTTGCAGACCTCGGCCCAGGAGCTTCCGCCGGCATGTGGTGGGCCCTCTTTCACATACGGCGGTGTCAAAAGGTGAACTGTGGGGCATATGGGCGTCGCAACGGCCATGACGGTTTCTGGGTAGCAGCAGGCTGAGAGCATTATTCCCGCAGCAACCTTTGCTCACGGCGTCAGCCTCGTGGTGGTGTTAAGCTGCGCAGACCTGACAGACATGTTCACCATTCCGGAAGAGAACCACACCCAGAGAAACGTGCCTTTTATTCACACCCCAATGCTACCCTTGCATGTGCCGAGCCAGCCCACTACGCTAAAGATTTGGGGGGGAGGGGCACGTACGCCCTATGTTTTCGTAATCTTCCCTACTGACTGTACTATCATGGTTGCGTCCACTGTCCACTTCACTCAATAGACCATCAGTGTATGTTGACATGTACATGTCTGTGCTCTGCATACTCAAGTCTGTCCGGCACATCCCCTCAACACTTTGCATTTTATACTTTTATAATCGAGAATCACTTGCCACCTTCGCACAAACTTTGCTCCCATCTCTCCCCACATTCTACATTGTATGGCAGAGGTGCTATGTTTGGTTTTTGTACATGGCTGGCCACGATTCCCACAGTACGTAGTATTGTTGTGTCTGCTAGGTGTACATGTTGTTTGTCATGTTGTATGTGATTAAATAAGGTAGCGCGTTTATTTGCGAGCAGTGGTTTCTGCTGTCTTAAGAGGATACCGAAGTTTTTCTCACAGGTGAAAAGTGGGACCACAATGGCAGTCATTCATTACTGTGCAAGAATGTCCAACTGCACGGCGCTTCTAAGCTTACAATCCCCAATCTTGCGTTGATTCTTACAAGCACGCCAACTCCCACAATAAGACCAACATTCACACAGCTTTCTAACGGCAGTTATCTGCTTTTAATTACATGGACTGCTACGCAATGTGAGCTGGCATACAGTATGTCCTTACTGTTTCAAACCGGATAACTTCCTCTGGCAATTTCAATTCCCATCCACACAAAGTAACTTCCAAAGTTCAACTTGGCCTTCAATACCTACTTTGAAAACAGATTTTATTAAACGGAGCAATCATTGGATCACACACAGAGATTCAATAATAAAAGGGTCAATAGTTTGTGCTGCAGTAAGGTAGTGACACTAGATGTGAAATAATACAGAAAAGATTCTATCGTAAAAGAACCATAACTTGTGGTATACAGAGATACAGGCAGTAGATCTGAAATAATACACAAAAAGATTGTATCATAAAGGGTCCATCAGGTCTAGTGCACTTAGGTAGCCACATCAAAAGCATTCAGCTTGTGCACAGCCAGCGATGATGCGTGCTGCGGGCGGGCCGTACTAGGAGCAATGTCTGTTGCCTACAACACAACATCATCTGCAATAGCGACTCGATCTGTATTGTAAACACTGCTGTCTGCAGTTTAGGCCAGAGAGCAGTCAGCAAGGGCCCACAGCCACGTGGCGTTGACTTGTGCTATCCTGTTTGCCGTACGCGAAGCAACAAAAACCGTGTGCGGACCCTGTGATGATGCGTATGCGTGGTGCGGACAGAGCCCACTGGAGCAATGTCTTTTGCCTACAGGACTGCGTCATCTACAATAGCGACTCGATCTGAATTGTGAACACTGCTGTCTGCAGTGTAAATTGAAGGCAGTAGTGAGCATAGTGTTCCATGAACACTTTTTCTCACTTCCGCTTCACAAAATACAACAACATAAATTACACAAAACTCTGCAATAAATCAATCAAAAAATCAAAACGGAGCAAACTGAAAGCACTTTTGTTTTAAACAGAAGTGTCCCTCACTTCTCCAAAAGTAATTTATCGACTGCAGATAGCACGAACTTCAAGTAAAATACACTCCCTTTTAAATATGAACCTCTCATTACACTTTGTGAATTGTTATACAATTTTCAACACATCTGACATTTAAGGTCTGGCACACTTTTTTAACACAGTCTCCTCCGGGCCTTCTCACAGGTTTTCAAACTGTTTTTAGTCCAACACCAGACTTCATTAATTCGATCATCTCTGGAATAACAGGAACAGTGCCCATAATTCTTGCTCTGTTTGCGGCCATCCTAGTACAATTTTAGCTTGTTAAAAATGGCTGCGCTCCCTGTGGTAACAAGCATGTCTGACAGAATACGCCTCTACGCGAAGCTACATCAATACCGTGAAAAAAATGGAACAACTTTCCGGCTGCCTGCCTCTATCTATCATTGGAGCCAGCTACAACATGACATTTATTTACACATATACAATCTGAGTGCAACCATATTTTTTATTGCAAAACTTGCCCAATCGACTGGCGAATGGATCTATGCCTTGCCAACATCCCAGCAAACACTCCGATATCCAGCAGGTGATGGAGTATCTTGAAAACCATGAACTTGATTGTTCGGGTAGTGGAGCAATGGCGGATGCAACGCAAAAAGGTATCCTGGCGGAATGGGATTTCTGCGCAGCCGCGAAAGATCTCCTGCAACGTGCGACCTTTGACAACATCGATGATTGCTTGCCAATTCAAATTGCCGCGCCAACATTCGAGGAACATTACTGTCCCTTCGAGGATATGAATTGGATCGCTTCGATTTTCACACACGATGGCAACAATCGCCTCTTGGAACATTACGCATCTCAAGCCGCTATAGAACTTCCAGACTGCAATCTCCAAGACTTGTAAGAAATTCACTTTATTCTTGGATTGATTTTTTCCAACTTTTTTGACTTTTTCCTATTAAATTTTTTAATACACTTCAATCGAACTATTTTCATATAATAACTTTCTAAATATGCTTAGGCATTTGAGCTCTGTTTTCATTATTGGCCCTTACATCTCCACACTAACCAGGGATGGATGATGTATGGCCTATGCAAATACGCTATTTACTTGCTAAATTAGCCTAAACCCGGCATCCATTTTGAAACCATATCTATTCTTTGTACACACGTCTCTCTGCCTGCGTGTTATCCACGAAGCCCTTTCACACAAATTAGCTCATCCTCAGCCTCTGCTCACAAGCTGGCGATCAAGATAAAAAAACACTGCATTGTTTAGGAACTGGTTGGCACAGTGTGGTAATCGTATCCTACCTTTATTTTCATTCTACAATTTACAGTCATTCATGTCTAATAGGTATTGTTTATGTCACATGGAACTGTAACATGTAATGTGGAATTGACTGCTGCAGGAGCTTAGGTTTGAATACAGCAGAAGTGGTTGGAGTTTGCCTCAGCTGGATGCCTTAGCTCTTGCACCAGTGGTTCCATTTATGGCACTTAAATAAAGACACTTTTTATATAACTTGCAGACTCCATCGCTTTATCCCACACAGCCACTTTCTTAAACACACCTGATTTCACCATTTGTCTTCTGTGGCATTGCAACATTCTGCATTATATTCTTCCCGATTATTTCTTTATTCCTGCTTGCTAAAACACTCCATTCGAGTCTTCAGACCGGTAGGGGTGAGTAGTTTGCTTCCCACTCCCGCTATAGTCTAAACCCATACTAACACCACTTGCACAGCTATGCTACAGTGGCCAGTATGCTACATCACCCAGAGCACATCAGTTTACAGCAATCAGCTCGCAGTTTCATGCCCGAGTGTACCGGCACCTCACCTCAGCACCATCTCACTCTGGGCAAAACAGAACTTTCACACCGCTAGGGGTGAATACTTCGCTTCACACTCCCTGTATAGCACACCCTAACCACCAGTGATGTCACCAGTGATGTCATTTGAGATGTCATTAGTGATGTTACTGACCATGTCATGAATGATGTAATATGTGACATCATCAGCAGTGGATTGCGGGCACGCGAGATGTAGTTAGTACAACTAACTATATCGGAGAAATTTCAATGGTTTTGTTTGAGTGAAATGTCCAGCTAACTATAACACCCCTAAAACCTATTGTTTTTTCAGTGAATTTCAAAGGTTTTTTAAATGCTAATTCCTAACTATATCAGGTCTGAAACCTATGGTTTTTCTGTGAATTTCAAAGGATTTTTAAATGCTAATTCCTAACTATATCAGGCCTGAAACCTAGGGTTTTTTCAGTGAATTTCAAAGGTTTTGTAAATAACAATTTTTAATGTATTAATTATTATACTGATTTTTTTTATACTGATTTACTACATTTTTAAAACTATGTATTTTTAAACATTTTTTTTAATTACAATATAATTACATTATACATTACAATACAAAATATACTTTCTCAGAATTAATTACTTTAGTTTAAATACTTTGCAAATAGGCAATAGATGTTTAAGTACAATAGTTACAGTTGTTGCAATGGGCAACAGAATTTCAAACACAATGCAACACTGAGCTCAATGTGAATTTCTAGTCAAATGCAATTAGTTACTTTATGGATTACTTTTCTAACCACAGGACTGGATCCTAGATTCAGTCCTTGGACATCTCCTGTAAACAGTTGAGTGAAAGCGCTTTGGTTACAGTAGTGATTTTCAAAGAATATTATTGTATTTTAAAAGGTGGCATTTAGAATTTTTTTCACTTAGAATCACCAATGTTATCCTATGGCAGAAAATTCCCTTAGCAGGTTAGAAGTGTTATCGTTACTTTTTCTTACTCAGTGGTGGATCCTGGATCCAGCCCTGGTGAATCTCCTGTAAAAAGTTGCAAGAATGTGTTTAAGTCATACAGACGTTATTTTAGGAATATTTTTAGTTTGTGAAAATAGACACTTAAAAACTTTTCTGCTGAAAACCACACGATGGATTCCTATGGAAGGAAATACAAGTTACTGGTAAGTACGCTTAGAATTACTTTCCAGGGTCAGTGCTGGGCTAAAAGATGCAGCACTGGGTTCTCTCCTGATAACAGGTGAGTAAATCGGAATTCGTAGTTCGGCTGATTTTAGAGGAATATTTGTACGTTTCACAAATGGACACAGAAACTTTTCTGCTGAAAACCACACAATGGATTCCTATGGAAGGAAATACAAGTTACTGGTAAGTACGCTTAGAATTACTTTCCAGGGTCAGTGCTGGGCTAAAAGATAGAGCACTGGGTTCTCTTCTGATAACAGGTGAGTAAATCGGAATTAGTAGTTCAGCTGATTTCAGAGGAATATTTGTACATTTCAAAAATGGACACTTAGAAACTTTTCTGCTGAAAACCACACAATGGATTCCTATGGAAGGAAATACAAGTTACTGGTAAGTACGCTTAGAATTACTTTCCAGGGTCAGTGCTGGGCTAAAAGATGCAGCCCTGGGTTCTCTCCTGATAACAGGTGAATAAATCGGAATTTGTAGTTCAGCTGATTTTAGAGGAATATTTGTACGTTTCAAAAATAGACACAGAAACATTTCTGCTGAAAACCACACAATGGGTTCCTATGGAAGGAAATACAAGTTACTGGTAAGTACGCTTAGAATTACTTTCCAGGGTCAGTGCTGGGCTAAAAGATGCAGCACTGGGTTCTCTCCTGATAACAGGTGATTAAATCTCAATTCGTAGTTCGATTGACTTTAGAGGAATATTTGTACGTTTCAAAAATGGACACTTAGAAACTTTTCTGCTGAAAATCACACAATGGATTCCTATGGTAGGAAATACAAGTTACTGGTAAGTACGCTTAGAATTACTTTTCAGGGTCAGTGCTGGGCTAAAAGATGCAGCCCTGGGTTCTCTCCTGATAACAGGTGAGTAAATCGGAATTCGTAGTTCGGCTGATTTTAGAGGAATATTTGTACAATGGTGAAGGAAGGGGGCGGGGCCTGAGGTGAAGAATGCAAACACGCCCTGTGGCGCATTTTAAGTTGGGGGATTAATTCCTCTTCAATGCTGTGGTCCCCTGGAGGCCAACTAACCCACCAGGTAAGTCCAGTATGCGCCAGGGAGCTGCATTGCAGAGAGGTGTAATGAGGCCACACCCCTTTTTACAACACTCTGCAATGCAGCTCCGTGGCGCATACTGGAGGTACCTGGTGGGCTAGTTGGCCCCTAGGGGACCTCTGGATTGAAGAGGAATTAATTCCCCAACTTAAAACACGCCACAGGGCGTGTTTGCACACATATCACCTCAGGCCCCGCCCCCTACCTTCACTATGGTGCAAATGCGCCCCGTGCCATGTTTTAGGTTGGGGGATTAAATCCCCTTGAATCCTGAGGTCCCCTGGCAGCCAACTATCCCACCGGAGACATCCAGTATGCACCAGGGAGCTGTCTTGCAGAGAGGTGTTCAGAGGCCACGTCCCTTTTTACAACACTCTGCAACGCAGCTCCGTGGCGCTTACTGGAGGTACCTGGTGGGCTAGTTGGCCCCTAGGGGACCTCTGGATTGAAGAGGAATTAATTCCCCAACTTAAAACACGCCACAGGGTGCGTTTGCACACATATCACCTCAGGCCCCGTCCCCTACCTTCACCACTGTGCAAACGCGCCCCGTGGCATGTTTTGAGTTAAGGGATTAAGTCCCCTTGAATCCTGATGTCCCCTGGCAGCCAACTATCCCACCGGGGACATCCAGTATGCGCCAGGGAGCTGCGTTGCAGAGAGGTGTTCAGAGGCCACGCCCCTTTTTACAACACTCTGCAACGCAGCTCCGTGGCGCTTACTGCAGGTACCTGGTGGGCTAGTTGGCCCCTAGGGGACCTCTGGATTGAAGAGGAATTAATTCCCCAACTTAAAACGCTCCACAGGGCATGTTTGCAGACATATCACCTCAGTCCCTGCCCCCTACCTTCACCACTGTGCAAATGCACCCCGTGGTGTGTTGTAAGTTGGGGGATGAAGTCCCCTTGAATCCTGAGGTCCCCTGGTGGCCAACTAGCCCACCAGGTACCTCCAGTATGCACCAGGGAGCTGTGTTGCAGAGAGGTGTTCAGAGGCTATGCCCCTTTTTACACCTCTCTGCAACGCAGCTCCGTGGTGCTTAGTGGAGGTACCTGGTGGGCTAGTTGGCCCCTAGGGGACCTCTGGATTGAAGAGGAATGAATTCCCCAACTTAAAATGCGCCACAGGGCGTGTTTGCACACATATCACCTCTGGCCCCGCCCAATACCTTCACCACTGTGGAAACACTCCCCGTGGCACGTTTTAAGTTGTGGGATTAAGTCCCCTTGAATCCTGAGCCCTGGCGGCCAACTAGGCCACCAGGTGCCTCCAGTAAGCGCCACGGAGCTGCGTTGCAGAGAGTTGTAAAAAGGGGTGTGGCCTCATTACACCTCTCTGCAACGCTGCCCCCAGGTGCATCCTGGAGGTTCCTGGTGGGCTAGTTGGCCCCCAGGGATCCCCAGTATTCAAGGGGAATTAGTTCCCCCTCTGCAAACGCACCAGGGGGTGCGTTTGCAGAGTGGTGTAAGGAGGGGGCGTGGCCTCCGGCCCGATTCCGTCTTTTATCTATTTTTATTTTAGAAGGGGGCTACATAGCCCGCCTTCTTTTTCTAATTTATTGGCCCTGGGGACCCCATTCCCCAGGGCCTCCCACTTTTTTTAATTTTTTTTAAAATCAGGAAGGGGCCGTGTGCCCCCCCTCCCGAGGCCATATTTTGCCCCGGGGACCCCATCCCCCGGGCCATGGGCAACTGTTTTTAGCTTTTTATGGAGGGGGGCTGCATAGCCCCCCTCCTCTGGCCACTTTAAGGCCCCGGGGACCCCATCCCCCGGGGCCGGCCATTGATTTTTTTTTTAATTCTTTTTTTAATAAATGGGGAGGGGGGCCGCGTGGCCCCCCCTCCAGGGCCACTTATGGCCCCGGGGATCCCATCCCCGGGGCCTGGCCACCTCGTTGGGGATCGTGGGGGGGTCCCAATCCCCCCACAGTCCCAGCGGGAGCCGGCATTGCTTTTCTACATGGGGAGCAGCTAACATGCTGCTCCCCATGTGGAAAAGCAATCTGCTTTGCAATGGCAGGGTAGGAGCCGCAAGGCTCCCGCCCTGCCATTGCAAACAACAGTGTCCCGGGGGTGGGCACCCTGGGACACTGCAGGAGCAGGCCCTGGGGGTTGGCGGTCCCCAGGGCCTGTACCAGGCTCCAGGAGGGGGGCCGCACGGCCCCCCTCACATATGTTAAAGTTGCCCCGGGGGTGGCGGTCCCCGGGGCTGGGGGGGGGCCTGAGAGCCCCCCCACCTATTTTTAAATGTCCCCGGGGGTGGCGGTCCCCAGGGCTGGGGGGGGCATGAGCCCCCCACCTATTTTATGTGCAAGCCCTGGGGGTGGCGGTCCCCGGGGGTGCCATGAGCCCCCCCCGCCTATTTTATGTGCATGCCCCAGGGGTGGTGGTCCGCGGGGCTGGGGGGGGGCTGAGAGCCTTGATTGATGTTGTTTGTAAGTTTTTGGAAGGCAGATAATATTAGGCTTTCCATGAGACTCTGGCTTAACATGGAACTGTGGACTGCTGGAAACTGGAGCTCATGCTGCTCGGGTGCTTGCCCAGTTTCTGAGGAGTTCATTGTGTCCTTGGCCATGGTTCAAGAAGGAGCCCCGGACGAGTCCTCACCAGTGGTAAGTCCCCTTTGGCCGCCTGTAAAAATGTCATGTAATACTTGGTCGGTTGGCCAGAGGCTATGGCTTGCTATGCCCTGATGACCTATGTCTCCTGCTCCTGTTTCCCCATGGCTGTGAATCTGTGCAGCCGTGATTATACAGTTTGATCTAAAGTTCAGTGGTGCCCTCTCCGGGCTAGCCTTGAGGGTTGAAAGTCAAGAGCCCTTTTTGACTCCTTGGTCTTTCTCCTCTGTGCTTATTGTTAAATCAATATCTACCAACATACTGACTGGAGGGCTTCCAGAGGATATGTCAATTACTATGCTGTTTATTAAATGTGGTTGCACCTGGGTGTTCTTACTATTCGATCTGGGTGGCGGAGTTATGAGTGATATTATATCCACCATGGAGGCAGGGGTAGCTACTGGGCCTCCGTTGGATTCTTTTTCCTTTGGTAAATCTGAGGCATAAAAATGGACTGGCTGAGTAGATTTATTTGAGAACAAATCAGTTATTGAAGTTTTTTCCCTTTCTGGGGGGCTTCCACTATTAATATAGCTGGCCCTTTTGCTGTCCATGTGGGCCCTTACTATAGATGCATATGAGGGTTTTGGTCTTGGTGGAGTTTTATGGTCTGCATCTTTGATGGGCTTGGGAGCTACCAGTGATTCAAAAAACGATTGGTTTGGGGGAATGAGGCTAAGGTTGGACACTGCACCAAAGGAGAGGGAAGTGCTAGGTCCGTCGTGAGTTATCTTCTGCACTTCAGTTACTTTGGATGTTTTTTGTATAGAGCTGTTTATCTTGGATTTGTTAGCCTTCCTGGTTGTTTCCTGGTTAGGACCCTTGGCTGCTCTGTGGAGGTAGCGACTTCTCTGAATAATCTGGGCCTCGGGCGAGGACATCAGAGCAGCCTAATTTGATCTGATTTGACACTGTTTAATCTACCACTGTGTGGCTGTACTCCCCTCCAAGGGTCCTCAGCAATTTCCCAAACAGCAGTTTCCGGAGCAGGAAAAATGAGGGCCAGTCTTGGTTATAGCTCAGTGGAGAGAGGAGAGACTGTATGAACTGTTTGGTGATACTGCTGTGCCCGCTGAAACTCCTGTGCTCCTCTCGGCTCCTCTCTACTCCCCTGAACCTCCTCTGAGCCGGGCTATGAGGACTAGCTGTTAGAGGGAGGGGGGTACTCTGTCAATGTAGCAAAGCAGTGGATCAAGGCAGTGAGAAGGCTAAGTAAAGTATAGAATCTGCTCAAGACATACAGAGAAGTGGGAAACAGGGTAGCAGGAGAACAGGCAGGGGGACCACACCTCACCACACCAAACCACACCGACTGATCCAAACCGTTCCTGCACTTTCCACCGTTTCCACCAAGTCGGGCGGTCAGTTGGTCGGTCAATCAGGCGGGCGGGCAGGGCTGAGGCTCTAGCGGATGGCCCCCGGCAATTACCCCCGGCAATTACCTCGTTTAATCCTGGCTATGCCTAGGGCTTCAATGGTCCTCCATTAGTACTCCGTTGTTATTGCTTATGGCGGTTGATAGCCGGCGGCAGGGTCGCGAGCGGGCCATGGGACTGCAGGGCTGCAGGGCCGCAGAAAAGCCTGCTTTATGCTCAATAGCAAGAGGGAATAATGCACATAAAGAAGTAAAAGAAGTACAGAAAGAAGCAAGAGAGGTACAGAAATAAGCAAGAGAGGTGCAGAAAGAGGAATAAAGGTGCCGAAAGAGGAAGAAAGGCAGGGAGAGAGGAAGACACATGCAGAAAGAAGCAAGAAAAGTACAGAAAGAAGCAAGAGCGGTGCAGAAAGAAACAAAAGAGGTACAGAAAGAAGAGAGTGGGGCGCAGAAAGATGCAGTTGAGGTGCAGAAAGAGGCAAGAGAAGTACGGAAAAGTAGCAAGAGAGGTGCAGAAAGAAGCAAGAGAGGTGCAGAAAGAAGAGAGTGGGGTGCAGAAAGGTACAATAGTAGTACAGAACGATGCAAGAGAAGTGCGGAAAAGAAGCAAGAGAGGTGCAGAAAGAAGCAAGAGAGGTGCAGATAGAGAAAGAATGGTACAGAAGGAGGAAGAAAGGTACAGAAAGAAGCAAGAGAGGTACAGAAAGAGGCAAGAGAAGTGCAGAAAGAAGCAAGAGAGGTGCAAAAAGAAGAGAGTAAGGTGCAGAAAGAGGAAAGAGTAGTGCAGAAAGAGGAAGAAAGGGGCTGAAAGAGGAAAAAGGTGCAGAAAGAGGAGGAAATGTGCTGAAAGAGGCAAGAGAAGTTCAGAATAAAGAACAAGAGAGATGCTGAAAAGAGGCGAGAGAGGTGCAGAAAGAAGCAAAAGAAATGCAGAATGAGGCAAGAGATGTGCAGAAAGAGGAAGAAAGGTGCAGAAAGAAGCATGGGAAGTACAGAAAAAAGCAAGAGAAGTGATGAAAGAGGACAGAGACGTGCAGAAAGAAGCAAGAGAGGTCCAGAAAGAGGCAACAAAGGGGCAGAAAGAAGCAAGAATGGTCCAAAAAGAGGCATGAGAAGTGCAGAAAGAGTCAGCTGAGGTACAGATAGAGGCAAGATAAGTGCTAAAAGAAGCAAGAGAGGCACAGAAAGAGGTAGGAAGAATGCAGAATGAAGATAGAGAACTGCAGAAAGAGGAAGAGAGGTGTAGAAAGAGGAAAAAAGGCACAGAAAGCAGCAAAAGACATGCAGAAAGAAGCAAGAGAGGTGCAGAAAGAGGAATAAAGGTGCCGAAAAAAGAAAGAAAGGCACAGAAAGAGGAAGAAACGTGCAGAAAGAACCAAGAGAAGTGCAGAAAGAAGCAAGAGAGGTACAGAAAGAAACAAAAGAGGTACAGAAAGAAGAAAGTGAAGTGCAGAAAGAGGCAGCTGAGGTGCAGAAAGAGGCAAGAGAAGTACAGAAAAGTAGCAAGAAAGGTGCAGAAAGAAGCAAGAGAGGGGCCGAAAAAGGAAGAATGTTACAGAGATAGGAAGAAAGGTACAGAAAGAAGCAAAAAATGAAACAGAAAGAGGCCAGAGAAGTGCAGAAAGAAGCAAGATAAGGGCATAAAGAAGAAAGTGAGGTGCAGAAAGAGGCAGCAGAGGTCCCGAAAGATGCAAGAGAAGTGCAAAAAGAAGCAAGAGAGATGTAGAAAGAAGCAAGAGAGGTGCAGAAAGAAAAGAGTGAGATGCAGAAATAGAGAAGAGAGTTGCGGAAAAGTAGCAAGAGACGTGCAGAAAGAGGTAAGGGAATTGTCAAAAGAAGCAAGAGAGGTGCGGAAAGAGGCAAGACGTGCAAAAAGTGGCAAGAGAGGTGCAGAAAAAAGCAAGAGATTCAGAAAAAGGCAAGAGAAGTGCAGAAAGAGGAATAAAAATGCAGTAATAAGAAAGAGAGGTACAGAAAGAAGCGGGAGAAGGGCAGAAAGAAGGAAGAGAAGTGATGAAAGAGGCGAGGGAGGTGCAGAAAGAGGAAAAATAGGTGCAGAAAGAAGCAAAGAGGTCCAAAAATAGGCAAGAGAAGTACAAAAAAAGGCAGCAGTAGTGCAGAAAGAGGAACGAGAAGTGCAGAAAGAAACAAAAGAAGTGCAGAAAGAGGCATGAGAGGTACAGAAAGAGAAAGAATAATACAGAAAGAGAAAGAAAGGTGGACAAAGGAGCAAGAGAGGTGTAGAAAGACGCAAGAGAGGTATAGAAAGAAGAGAGTAAGGTACAGAAAGAGGAAGAAAGGTGCGGAAAGAGTTAGAAAGAAGCAAGAGAAGTGCAGAAAAAAACAAGAGGGGTACAGAAAGAAGCAAGAGAGATGCAGAAAGAAGATAGTGAGGTACAGAAAGAGGCAATACAGGTGTGGAAAGTAGAAAGAGAGGTGCAGAAAGAGGTAAGAAAAGTACAGAAAGTAGTAAGACAGGTGCAGTAGAATGAAGCAAGATAGATGCAGAAAGAGGCAAGAGAGGTGCAGAAAAAAGCAGGAGAAATACAGAAAGAGGCAAGAGAAGTGCAGAAAGAGGAAGAAAGGTACAGAAAGTAGCAAGGGAAGTGCAGAAAGAAGCAGGAGAGGTACAGAAAAGAGGCAACAGAGGTGCAGAAAGAAGCAGGAGAGGTCCAAAAGGAGGCAAAAGAAATATAGAAAGAGGCAGCAGAGGTGCAGAAAGAGGCAAGAAAAGTGCTGAGAGAAGCAAGAGTGGCATAGAAAGAGGCAAGAGAAATGCAAAATGAAGCATGAATATTGCAGATAGAGGAAGAGAATTGCAGAGAGAGGAAGAAAGGTGCAGACAGAAGCAAAATAAGTACAGAAAGAAGCAAAAGAAGTACAGAAAGAAGCAAGAGAGTTACAGAAAGAGAAAGAATAGTGCAGAAAGAGAAAGAAAGGTGCAGGAAGGAGCAAGAAAGGTGTAGAAAGACACACGAGAGGTGTAGAAAGAAGAGAGTAAGGTACAGAAAGAGGAAGAAAGGTGCGGAAAGAGTAAGAAAGAAGCAGAAAGAAGCAAGAGAAGTGCAGAAAAAAGCAAGAGGGGTATGGAAGGAAGCAAGAGAGATGCAGAAAGAAGATAGTGAGGTACAGAAAGAGGCAGTACAGGTGTGGAAAGAAGAAAGAGAAGTGCAGAAAGAGAAAATAGAAATGCAGAATGAAGCAAAAGTACTGCAGAAAGAGGAAGAGAAGTACAGAGATAAGAAGAAAGATGCAGATAGAAGCAATAGAAGTAAAGAAAGAAGCAAAAGAAGTACAGAAATAAGCAAGAGAGGTACAGGAATAAGCTGGAGAGGTGCAGATAGAGGAAGAAAGGTGCAGAAAGAAGCAAGAGAAGTACAGAAATAAGCAAGAGAGGTACAGAAAGAAGCAAGAGAGGTGCAGAAAGAAGAGAGTGAGGTGCAGCAAGGGGCAACTGAGGTGCAGAAAGAGGCAAGAGAAGTTTGGAAAAGAATCGAGAGAGGTGCAGAAAGAAGCAAGAGAGGTGCAGAAAGAGGAAGAATGGTACTGAAGGAGTAAGTAAGGTGCAGCAAGAAGCAAGAGAGGTACAGAAAGAAGCAAGAGAGGTACAGTAAGAAGAGAGTGAGGTGCAGAAATGTGTAACTGAAGTGTAGAAAGAGGCAAGAGAAGTACGGGAAAGAAGGGAGAGAGGTACAGAAAGAGGCAAGACAAGTACAGAAAGAAGCAAGAGAGGTGTATAAAGAAGAGAGTGAGGTGCACAAAGAGTAAAAAGTAGTGCAGAAAGAGGAAGAAAGGTGCTGAAAGAGGAAGAAGATGCAGAAAGAGGAAGAAAGGTGCTAAGAGGTCTAAAAAGAGGCAAGAGAAGTGCAAAAAGAGGCAGCAGAGATGCGGAAAGAGGCAAGAGAAGCGCAGAAAGAAGCAAGAGAGGTACAGGAATAAGAGAATGGGGTGTAGAAAGAGGCAAGAGAGGTGCACAAAGAGGCAAGTGAGGTGCAGAACGAAGAAGGAGAGGTGCAGAAAGAGGCAAGAGAGGTGCAACAAAAAGCAAGAGAGGTACAGAAAGAGGCAAGTGAGAAGCAGAAAGAGGCAAGAGAAGTGCAGAATAAAGAAGCAAGAGAGGCACAGAAAGAGGCAAGAGGAATACAGAATGAAGCTAGAGAACTGCAGAAAGAGGAAGAGAGGTGTAGAAAGAGGGAGAAAGGCACAGAAAGAAGCAAAAGAAGTACAGAAAGAAGCAAGAGAGGAACAGAAATAAGCAAGAGATGTGCAGAAAGAGGAATAAAGGTGCCGAAAGATGAAGAAAGGCAGAGAAAGAGGAAGACACATGCAGAAAGAAGCAAGAAAAGTACAGAAAGAAGCAAGAGAGGTACAGAAAGAAACAAAAGAGGTACAGAAAGAAGAGAGTGAGGCGCAGAAAGAGGCAGTTGAGGTGCAGAAAGAGGCAAGAGAAGTACGGAAAAGTAGCAAGAGAGGTGCAGAAAGAAGCAAGAGAGGTGCAGAAAGAAGAGAGTGGGGTACAGAAAGAGGCAATACAGGTGTGGAAAGTAGAAAGAGAGGTGCAGAAAGAGGTAAGAAAAGTACAGAAAGTAGTAAGAGAGGTGCAGTAGAATGAAGCAAGATAGATGCAGAAAGAGGCAAGAGAGGTGCAGAAAAAAGCAGGAGAAATACAGAAAGAGGCAAGAGAAGTGCAGAAAGAGGAAGAAAGGTACAGAAAGTAGCAAGGGAAGTGCAGAAAGAAGCAAGAGAAGTGATGAAAGAGGCGACAGAGGTGCAGAAAGAAGCAGGAGAGGTACAGAAAAGAGGCAACAGACGTGCAGAAAGAAGCAGGAGAGGTCCAAAAGGAGGCAAAAGAAATATAGAAAGAGGCAGCAGAGGTGCAGAAAGAGGCAAGAAAAGTGCTGAGAGAAGCAAGAGTGGCCTAGAAAGAGGCAAGAGAAATGCAAAATGAAGCATGAATATTGCAGATAGAGGAAGAGAATTGCAGAGAGAGGAAGAAAGGTGCAGACAGAAGCAAAAGAAGTACAGAAAGAAGCAAAAGAAGTACAGAAAGAAGCAAGAGAGTTACAGAAAGAGAAAGAATAGTGCAGAAAGAGAAAGAAAGGTGCAGGAAGGAGCAAGAAAGGTGTAGAAAGACACACGAGAGGTGTAGAAAGAAGAGAGTAAGGTACAGAAAGAGGAAGAAAGGTGCGGAAAGAGTAAGAAAGAAGCAGAAAGAAGCAAGAGAAGTGCAGCAAAAAGCAAGAGGGGTATAGAAGGAAGCAAGAGAGATGCAGAAAGAAGATAGTGAGGTACAGAAAGAGGCAGTACAGGTGTGGAAAGAAGAAAGAGAAGTGCAGAAAGAGAAAATAGAAATGCAGAATGAAGCAAAAGTACTGCAGAAAGAGGAAGAGAAGTACAGAGATAAGAAGAAAGATACAGATAGAAGCAATACAAGTAAAGAAAGAAGCAAAAGAAGTACAGAAATAAGCAAGAGAGGTACAGGAATAAGCTGGAGAGGTGCAGATAGAGGAAGAAAGGTGCTGAAAGATAAAGAAAGGATCAGAAAGAGGAAGAAAGGTGCAGAAAGAAGCAAGAGAAGTACAGAAATAAGCAAGAGAGGTACAGAAAGAAGCAAGAGAGGTGCAGAAAGAAGAGAGTGAGGTGCAGCAAGAAGCAACTGAGGTGCAGAAAGAGGCAAGAGAAGTTTGGAAAAGAATCGAGCGAGGTGCAGAAAGAAGCAAGAGAGGTGCAGAAAGAGGAAGAATGGTACTGAAGGAGTAAGTAAGGTGAAGCAAGAAGCAAGAGAGGTACAGAAAGAAGCAAGAGAGGTACAGTAAGAAGAGAGTGAGGTGCAGAAATGTGTAAATGAAGTGTAGAAAGAGGCAAGAGAAGTACGGGAAAGAAGGGAGAGAGGTACAGAAAGAGGCAAGACAAGTACAGAAAGAAGCAAGAGAGGTGTATAAAGAAGAGAGTGAGGTGCACAAAGAGTAAAAAGTAGTGTAGAAAGAGGAAGAAAGGTGCTGAAAGAGGAAGAAGATGCAGAAAGAGGAAGAAAGGTGCTAAGAGGTCTAAAAAGAGGCAAGAGAAGTGCAAAAAGAGATGCAGAGATGCGGAAAGAGGCAAGAGAAGCGCAGAAAGAAGCAAGAGAGGTACAGGAATAAGAGAATGGGGTGTAGAAAGAGGCAAGAGAGGTGCACAAAGAGGCAAGTGAGGTGCAGAACGAAGAAGGAGAGGTGCAGAAAGAGGCAAGAGAGGTGCAACAAAAAGCAAGAGAGGTACAGAAAGAGGCAAGTGAGAAGCAGAAAGAGGCAAGAGAAGTGCAGAATAAAGAAGCAAGAGAGGCACAGAAAGAGGCAAGAGGAATGCAGAATGAAGCTAGAGAACTGCAGAAAGAGGAAGAGAGGTGAAGAAAGAGGGAGAAAGGCACAGAAAGAAGCAAAAGAAGTACAGAAAGAAGCAAGAGAGGAACAGAAATAAGCAAGAGATGTGCAGAAAGAGGAATAAGGTGCCGAAAGATGAAGAAAGGCAGAGAAAGAGGAAGACACATGCAGAAAGAAGCAAGAAAAGTACAGAAAGAAGCAAGAGAGGTAGAGAAAGAAACAAAAGAGGTACAGAAAGAAGAGAGTGAGGCGCAGAAAGAGGCAGTTGAGGTGCAGAAAGAGGCAAGAGAAGTACGGAAAAGTAGCAAGAGAGGTGCAGAAAGAAGCAAGAGAGGTGCAGAAAGAAGAGAGTGGGGTGCAGAAACGTACAACTGTAGTACAGAAAGATGCAAGAGAAGTGCGGAAAAGAAGCAAGAGAGGTACAGAAAGAAGCAAGAGAGGTGCAGAAAGAGAAAGAATGGTACAGAAGGAAATAGAAAGGTACAGAAAGAAGCAAGAGAGGTACAGAAAGAGGCAAGAGAAGTGCAGAAAGAAGCAAGAGAGGTGCAAAAAGAAGAGAGTAAGGTACAGAAAGAGGAAAGAGTAGTGCAGAAAGAGGAAGAAAGGTGCTGAAAGAGGAAGAAGGTGCAGAAAGAGGAGGAAATGTGCAGAAAGAAGCAAGAGAAGTACAGAAAGAAGCAAGAGAGGTGCAGAAAGAGGAAGGAAGGTGCAGAAAGAAGCAAGAGAGGTCTAAAAAGAGGCAACGAAGTGCAGAAAGAGTTAGCAGAGATGCAGAAAGAGGCATGAGAAGCACAGAAAGAAGCAAGAGAGGTACAGATAGAAGAGAGTGGGTTGTAGAAAGAGAGGTACAGAAAGAGGCAAGAGAGGTGCAGAGCGAAGAAAGAGAGGTGCAGAAAGAGACAAGAGATGTGCAGAAAGAGGAAGAAAGGTACAGAAAGAAGCATGAGAAGTATAGAAAAAAGCAAAAGAAATGATGAAAGAGGAAAAAGACATGCAGAAAGAAGCAAGAGAAGTCCAGAAAGAGGCAACAAAGGGGCAGAAAGAAGCAAGAATGGTCCAAAAAGACGCATGAGAAGTGCAGAAAGAGTCAGCTGAGGTGCAGAAAGAGGCAAGAGAAGTGCTAAAAGAAGCAAGAGAGGCACAGAAAGAGGTAGGAGGAATGCAGAATGAAGATAGAGAACTGCAGAAAGAGGAAGAGATGTGTAGAAAGAGGAAAAAGGCACAGAAAGAAGCAAAAGACATGCAGAAAGAAGCAAGAGAGGTGCAGAAAGAGGAATAAAGGTGCCGAAAAAGGAAGAAAGGCACAGAAAGAGGAAGAAACGTGCAGAAAGAACCAAGAGAAGTGCAGAAAGAAGCAAGAGAGGTACAGAAAGAAACAAAAGAGGTACAGAAAGAAGAAAGTGAAGTGCAGAAAGAGGCAGCTGAGGTGCAGAAAGAGGCAAGAGAAGTACAGAAAAGTAGCAAGAAAGGTGCAGAAAGAAGCAAGAGAGGTGCCGAAAAAGGAAGAATGTTACAGAGATAGGAAGAAAGGTACAGAAAGAAGCAAAAAATGAAACAGAAAGAGGCCAGAGAAGTGCAGAAAGAAGCAAGATAAGGGCATAAAGAAGAAAGTGAGGTGCAGAAAGAGGCAGCAGAGGTCCCGAAAGATGCAAGAGAAGTGCAAAAAGAAGCAAGAGAGATGTAGAAAGAAGCAAGAGAGGTGCAGAAAGGAAAGAGTGAGATGCAGAAATAGAGAAGAGAGTTGCGGAGAAGTAGCAAGAGACGTGCAGAAAGAGGTAAGGGAATTGTCAAAAGAAGCAAGAGAGCTGCGGAAAGAGGCAAGACGTGCAAAAAGTGGCAAGAGAGGTGCAGAAAAAAGCAAGAGATTCAGAAAAAGGCAAGAGAAGTGCAGAAAGAGGAATAAAAATGCAGAAAGAAGAAAGAGAGGTACAGAAAGAAGCGGGAGAAGGGCAGAAAGAAGGAAGAGAAGTGATGAAAGAGGCAAGGGAGGTGCAGAAAGAGGAAAAATAGGTGCAGAAAGAAGCAAAGAGGTCCAAAAAGAGGCAAGAGAAGTACAAAAAGAGGCAGCAGTAGTGCAGAAAGAGGCATGAGAAGTGCAGAAAGAAACAAAAGAAGTGCAGAAAGAGGCATGAGAGGTACAGAAAGAGAAAGAATAATACAGAAAGAGAAAGAAAGGTGGAGAAAGGAGCAAAAGAGGTGTAGAAAGATGCAAGAGAGGTGTAGAAAGAAGAGAGTAAGGTACAGTAAGAGGAAGAAAGGTGCGGAAAGAGTTAGAAAGAAGCAAGAGAAGTGCAGAAAAAAACAAGAGGGGTACAGAAAGAAGCAAGAGAGATGCAGAAAGAAGATAGTGAGGTACAGAAAGAGGCAATACAGGTGTGGAAAGTAGAAAGAGAGGTGCAGAAAGAGGTAAGAAAAGTGCAGAAAGTAGTAAGAGAGGTGCAGTAGAATGAAGCAAGATAGATGCAGAAAGAGGCAAGAGAGGTGCAGAAAAAAGCAGGAGAAATACAGAAAGAGGCAAGAGAGGTGCAGAAAAAAGCAGGAGAAATACAGAAAGAGGCAAGAGAAGTGCAGAAAGAGGAAGAAAGGTACAGAAAGTAGCAAGGGAAGTGCAGAAAGAAGCAAGAGAAGTGATGAAAGAGGCGACAGAGGTGCAGAAAGAAGCAGGAGAGGTACAGAAAAGAGGCAACAGAGGTGCAGAAAGACGCAGGAGAGGTCCAAAAGGAGGCAAAAGAAATATAGAAAGAGGCAGCAGTGGTGCAGAAAGAGGCAAGAAAAGTGCTGAGAGAAGCAAGAGTGGCATAGAAAGAGACAAGAGAAATGCAGAATGAAGCATGAGTATTGCAGATAGAGGAAGAGAAGTGCAGAGAGAGGAAGAAAGGTGCAGACAGAAGCAAAAGAAGTAAAGAAAGAAGCAAAGGAAGTACAGAAAGAAGCAAGAGAGGTACAGAAAGAGAAAGAATAGTTCAGAAAGAGAAAGAAAGGTGCAGAAAGGAGGAAGAAAGGTGTAGAAAGACACAAGAGAGGTGTAGAAAGAAGAGAGTAAGGTACAGAAAGAGGAAGAAAGGTGCGGAAAGAGTAAGAAAGAAGCAGAAAGAAGGAAGAGAAGTGCAGAAAAAAGCAAGAGGGGTATGGAAGGAAGCAAGAGAGATGCAGAAAGAAGATAGTGAGGTACAGAAAGAGGCAGTACAGGTATGGAAAGAAGAAAGAGAGGTGCAGAAAGAGAAAATAGAAATGCAGAATGAAGCAAAAGTACTGCAGAAAGAGGAAGAGAAGTGCAGAGAGAAGAAGAAAGATGCAGATAGAAGCAATAGAAGTAAAGAAAGAAGCAAAAGAAGTACAGAAATAAGCAAGAGAGGTACAGAAATAAGCTGGAGAGGTGCAGATAGAGGAAGAAAGGTGCTAAAGATAAAGAAAGGATCAGAAAGAGGAAGAAAGGTGCAGAAAGAAGCAAGAGAAGTACAGAAATAAGCAAGAGAGGTACAGAAAGACGCAAGAGAGGTGCAGAAAGAAGAGAGTGAGGTGCAGCAAGGGGCAACTGAGGTGCAGAAAGAGGCAAGAGAAGTGTGGAAAAGAATCGAGAGAGGTGCAGAAAGAAGCAAGAGAG
This sequence comes from Triturus cristatus, assembly GCF_964204655.1. NCBI lineage: Eukaryota > Metazoa > Chordata > Amphibia > Caudata > Salamandridae > Triturus > Triturus cristatus. Next base: position 1,330,847,474 of record NC_140585.1, read on the forward strand.
GTGCAGAAAGAGGAAGAATGGTACTGAAGGAGGAAGTAAGGTGCAGCAAGAACCAAGAGAGGTACAGAAAGAAACAAGAGAGGTACAGTAAGAAGAGAGTGAGGTGCAGAAATGTGTAACTGAAGTGCAGAAAGATGCAAGAGAAGTACGGGAAAGAAGGGAGAGAGGTACAGAAAGAGGCAAGACAAGTACAGAAAGAAGCAAGAGAGGTGTATAAAGAAGAGAGTGAGGTGCACAAAGAGTAAAAAGTAGTGCAGAAAGAGGAAGAAAGGTGCTGAAAGAGGAAGAAGATGCAGAAAGAGGAAGAAAGGTGCTAAGAGGTCTAAAAAGAGGCAAGAGAAGTGCAAAAAGAGGCAGCAGAGATGCGGAAAGAGGCAAGAGAAGCGCAGAAAGAAGCAAGAGAGGTACAGGAATAAGAGAATGGGGTGTAGAAAGAGGCAAGAGAGGTGCAGAAAGAGGCAAGTGAGGTGCAGAACGAAGAAGGAGAGGTGCAAAAAGAGGCAAGAGAGGTGCAACAAAAAGCAAGAGAGGTACGGAAAGAGGCAAGTGAGGTGCAGAAAGAGGCAAGAGAAGTGCAGAATAAAGAAGTAAGAGAGGCACAGAAAGAGGCATGAGGAATGCAGAATGAAGCTAGAGAACTGCAGAAAGAGGAAGAGAGGTGTAGAAAGAGGGAGAAAGGCACAGAAAGAAGCAAAAGAAGTGCAGAAAGAAGCAAGAGAGGAACAGAAATAAGCAAGAGAGGTGCAGAAAGAGGAATAAAGGTGCCGAAAGATGAAGAAAGGCAGAGAAAGAGGAAGACACATGCAGAAAGAAGCAAGAAAAGTACAGAAAGAAGCAAGAGAGGTAGAGAAAGAAACAAAAGAGGTACAGAAAGAAGAGAGTGAGGCGCAAAAAGAGGCAGTTGAGGTGCAGAAAGAGGCAAGAGAAGTACGGAAAAGTAGCAAGAGAGGTGCAGAAAGAAGCAAGAGAGGTACAGAAAGAAGAGAGTGGGGTGCAGAAACGTAAAACTGTAGTACAGGAAGATGCAAGAGAAGTGCGGAAAAGAAGCAAGAGAGGTACAGAAAGAAGCAAGAGAGGTGCAGAAAGAGAAAGAATGGTACAGAAGGAAATAGAAAGGTACAGAAAGTAGCAAGAGAGGTACAGAAAGAGGCAAGAGAAGTGCAGAAAGAAGCAAGAGAGGTGCAAAAAGAAGAGAGTAAGGTACAGAAAGAGGAAAGAGTAGTGCAGAAAGAGGAAGAAAGGTGCTGAAAGAGGAAGAAGGTGCAGAAAGAGGAGGAAATGTGCAGAAAGAAGCAAGAGAAGTACAGAAAGAAGCAAGAGAGGTGCAGAAAGAGGAAGGAAGGTGCAGAAAGAAGCAAGAGAGGTCTAAAAAGAGGCAACGAAGTGCAGAAAGAGTTAGCAGAGATGCAGAAAGAGGCATGAGAAGCACAGAAAGAAGCAAGAGAGGTACAGATAGAAGAGAGTGGGTTGTAGAAAGAGAGGTACAGAAAGAGGCAAGAGAGGTGCAGAGCGAAGGAAGAGAGGTGCAGAAAGAGGCAAGAGATGTGCAGAAAGAGGAAGAAAGGTACAGAAAGAAGCATGAGAAGTATAGAAAAAAGCAAGAGAAATGATGAAAGAGGAAAAAGACGTGCAGAAAGAAGCAAGAGAGGTCCAGAAAGAGGCAACAAAGGGGCAGAAAGAAGCAAGAATGGTCCAAAAAGATGCATGAGAAGTGCAGAAAGAGTCAGCTGAGGTGCAGAAAGAGGCAAGAGAAGTGCTAAAAGAAGCAAGAGAGGCACAGAAAGAGGTAGGAGGAATGCAGAATGAAGATAGAGAACTGCAGAAAGAGGAAGAGATGTGTAGAAAGAGGAAAAAGGCACAGAAAGAAGCAAAAGACATGCAGAAAGAAGCAAGAGAGGTGCAGAAAGAGGAAGAAAGGTGCCGAAAAAGGAAGAAAGGCACAAAAAGAGGAAGAAACGTGCAGAAAGAACCAAGAGAAGTGCAGAAAGAAGCAAGAGAGGTACAGAAATAAACAAAAGAGGTACAGAAAGAAGAGAGTGAGGTGCAGAAAGAGACAGCTGAGGTGCAAAAAGAGGCAAGAGAAGTACAGAAAAGTAGCAAGAGAGGTGCAGAAAGAAGCAAGAGAGGATCCGAAAAAGGGAGAATGTTACAGAGATAGGAAGAAAGGTACAGAAAGAAGCAAAGGAGGAACAGAAAGAGGCCAGAGAAGTGCAGAAAGAAGCAAGAGAAGGGCAGAAAGAAGAGAGTGAAGTGCAGAAAGAGGCAGCAGAGGACCCGAAAGATGCAAAAGAAGTGCAAAAAGAAGCAAGAGAGATGTAGAAAGAAGCAAGAGAGGTGCAGAAAGAAAAGAGTGAGATGCAGAAAGATAGAAGAGAGTTGCAGAAAAGTAGCAAGAGACGTGCAGAAAGAGGTAAGGGAATTGTCAAAAGAAGCAAGAGAGGTGCGGAAAGAGGCAAGAGATGTGCAAAAAGTGGCAATAGAGATACAGAAAAAAGCAGGAGACATTCAGAAAAAGGCAAGAGAAGTGCAGAAAGAGGAATAAAAATGCAGAAAAAAGCAAGAGAAGTACAGAAAGAAGCGGGAAAAGGGCAGAAAGAATCAAGAGAAGTGATGAAAGAGGTGAGGGAGGTGCAGAAAGAGGCAAGATAGGTGCAGAAAGAAGCAAAGAGGTCCAAAAAGAGGCAAGAGAAGTGCAAAAAGAGGCAGCAGTAGTGCAGAAAGAGGCACGAGAAGTGCAGAAAGAAACAAAAGAAGTGCAGAAAGAGGCATGAGAAGTGCAGAAAGAAGCAAAAAAGCTACAGAAAGAGGAAGAAAGGTGTAGAAAGAAGCAAGAGAAGTGTAGAAAGAACAAGAGAGGTAGAGAAAAAAGCTAGAGAGATGCAGAAAGAGGAAGAAATGTGCAGAAAGAGGCAAGAGAGGTGCAGAACGAAGAAAGAGAGGTGCAGAAAGAGGCAAGAGAGGTGCAAAAAGAAGCAAGAGAGGTACAGAAAGAGGCAAGAGAAGTACAGAATAAAGAAGCAAGAGAGATGCTGAAATAGGCAAAAGAGGTACAGAAAGAAGCAAAAGAAATGCAGAAAGAAGCAAGAGAGGCGCAGAAAGAGGCAGGAGGAATGCAGAATGAAGCTAGAGAACTGCAGAAAGAGGAAGAGAGGTGTAGAAAGAGGGAATAATGCACAGAAAGAAGCAAAAGAAGTACAGAAAGAAGCAAGAGAGGAACAGAAATAAGCAAGAGAGGTGCAGAAAGAGGAATAAAGGTGCCGAAAGAGGAAGAAAGGCAGAGAAAGAGGAAGACACATGCAGAAAGAAGCAAGAAAAGTACAGAAAGAAGCAAGAGAGGTGCAGAAAGAAACAAAAGAGGTACAGAAAGAAGAGAGTGAGGCGCAGAAAGATGAAGTTAAGGTGCAGAAAGAGGCAAGAGAAGTACGGAAAAGTAGCAAGAGAGGTGCAGAAAGAAGCAAGAGAGGTGCAGAAAGAGAAAGAATGGTACAGAAGGAGGAAGAAAGGTACAGAAAGAAGCAAGAGAGGTACAGAAAGGGGCAAGAGAAGTGTAGAAAGAAGCAAGAGAGGTGCAAAAAGAAGAGTGTAAGGTACAGAAAGAGGAAAGAGTAGTGCAGAAAGAGGAAGAAAGGTGCTGAAAGAGGAAAAAGGTGCAGAAAGAGGAGGAAATGTGCTGAAAGAGGCAAGAGAAGTTCAGAATAGAGAACAAGAGAGATGCTGAAAGAGGCGAGAGAGGTGCAGAAAGAAGCAAAACAAATGCAGAATGAGGCAAGAGATGTGCAGAAAGAGGAAGAAAGGTGCAGAAAGAAGCATGGGAAGTATAGAAAAAAGCAAGAGAAGTGATGAAAGAGGAAAGAGACGTGCAGAAAGAAGCAAGAGAGGTCCAGAAAGAGGCAACAAAGGGGCAGAAAGAAGCAACAATGGTCCAAAAAGAGGCATGAGAAGTGCAGAAAGAGTCAGCTGAGGTGCAGAAAGAGGCAAGAGAAGTGCTAAAAGAAGCAAGAGAGGCACAGAAACAGGTAGGAGGAATGCAGAATGAAGCTAGAGAACTTCAGAAAGAGGAAGAGAGGTATAGAAAGAGGAAAAAGGCACAGAAAGAAGCAAAAGACATGCAGAAAGAAGCAAGAGAGGTGCAGAAAGAGGAATAAAGGTGCCGAAAAAGGAAGAAAGGCACAGAAAGAGGAAGAAACGTGCAGAAAGAACCAAGAGAAGTGCAGAAAGAAGCAAGAGAGGTACAGAAAGAAACAAAAGAGGTACAGAAAGAAGAGAGTGAGGTGCAGAAAGAGGCAGCTGAGGTGCAGAAAGAGGCAAGAGAAGTACAGAAAAGTAGCAAGAGAGGTGAAGCAAGAGAGATGTAGAAAGAAGCAAGAGAGGTGCAGAAAGAAAAGAGTGAGATGCAGAAAGAGAGAAGAGAGTTGCGGAAAAGTAGCAAGAGACGTGCAGAAAGAGGTAAGGGAATTGTCAAAAGAAGCAAGAGAGGTGCGGAAAGAAGCAAGACATGTGCAAAAAGTGGCAAGAGAGGTGCAGAAAAAAGCAAGATATTCAGAAAAAGGCAAGAGAAGTGCAGAAAGGAATAAAAATGCAGAAAGAAGCAAGAGAAGTACAGAAAGAAGCGGGAGAAGGGCAGAAAGAAGCAAGAGAAGTGATGAAAGAGGCGAGGGAGGTGCAGAAAAAGGCAAAATAGGTGCAGAAAGAAGCAAAGAGGTCCAAAAAGAGGCAAGAGAAGTACAAAAAGAGGCAGCAGTAGTGCAGATAGAGGCACAAGAAGTGCTGAAAGAAACAAAAGAAGTGCAGAAAGAGGCATGAGAAGTGCAGAAAGAACAAGAGAGGTAGAGAAAAAAGCAAGAGAGATGCAGAAAGAAATGTGCAGAAAGAGGAAGAAAGAAGAAGAAAGGTGCAGAAAGAAGCAAGAGAAGTGCAGAAAGAAGCAAGAGAGGTGCCTAAAGAAAAGTTTGATGTGCAGATAGAGGCAGCTGAGGTGCAGAAAGAGGCAAGAGAGGTACAGAAAGAGGAATGAAGGTACTAAAAGAGAAAGAAAGGCGCAGAAAGAGGAAGAAACGTGCACAAGGAACCAAGAGAACTGCAGAAAGAAGCAAGAGAGGTGCAGAAAGAGACCAGAGAGGTGCAGAAAAAAGAGAGTGAGGTACAGAAAGGGGCAACTGAGGTGCAGAAAGAGGCAAGAGAAGTACGGAAAAGTAGCAAGAGAGGTGCAGAAAGAGGAAGAATGTTACAGAGAGAGGAAGAAAGGTACATAAAGAAGCAAAAGAGGTACAGAAAGAGGCAAGAGAGGTGCAGAAAGAAGCAAGAGAGGTGCCGAAAAAGGAAGAATGTTACAGAGATAGGAAGAAAGGTACAGAAAGAAGCAAAAAATGGAACAGAAAAAGGCAAGAGAAGTGCAGAAAGAAGCAAGAGAGGGGCAGAAAGAAGAGAGTGTGGTGCAGAAAGAGGCATCAGAGGTGCAGAAAGATGCAAGAGAAGTGCAAAAAGAAGCAAGAGAGATACAGTAAGAAGAAAGAGAGGTGTGGAAAGAAAAGAGTGAGATGCAGAACAGAATAGTTCAGATAACTATAACTCGCGCGCCCGCAATCCTCTGCTCATGATGTCACATATTACATCACTCATGACATGGTCAGTGGCATCACTCTTGACATCACTGATGACATCATCCTTGTGATAGAGTGGCGGTCGCGCGAGTTATAGGTATCTGAACTAACTATAACGGTGGAATTTCATTGGTTTTTTATGAGTGAAATATCCACCTAACTGTAACATGTGTGAAACCTATGGTTTTTTCAGTGAATTTGTAAGTGTTTTTAAATGCTAAGTTATGTATGTATTATTATTTTTTTTATATATTTATTTTTCAATAAACTACGTATTAAAAAGTGTAATTTTTTTTTAATGGTTTTTCACCATGCGGGCACGGTGCGCGCACCCCCGCGAGTTAAAAGAAAAAAAAAATGTTTTTTCTGCCTTCGGGGTCCTTCAGGGACCCCCTGACAAAGGCTAGGGGGTCAGGAACTCTCTACCCTGCCCCCTTTTCACGTTTGCCACCTTCCTTTTCCACTCTCGCACTGAAAACAAACAAAATGGCGGCCGACACTTCCTGATTTCGACCGATTCAAACGTTGACTGACATGTAACAACCAATCAGAATTACGCTCGCGCACGTTAGGGTGCGCGCACGGTGCGCGCACGGTTCGCGGCTATAGTTATGTATGTGCTTTTAAATGCAATTTTCTCAGGAACTACTGAACAGATTGACTCCATATATGCAAAAGGCACATCCCTGACCTGAGGACTACCTCTCTGCCAAATTTCAAGTAATTCTGTTCAGCCGTTCGGGCTGTACCTTCGACTAAAGGTCCTATGGGAAAATGCATGGGTTTTGGGACCCCCTTTTTTCTCGGCCCCCGCTTGACGAATCCCCCCGAGACTTCCAGGGTAGGAGCTGAGCGGATCGCCCCATTAGTTTTGAAAATTTCGCGAAGATTCGTCAAACGGCGACAAAGTTATTCAAAATAGAATTTTGAGATTTCCTATGGAAACACGGTCCTAAATATAACTATTTACTGGCGGCCGCCAGTAGATAATATATATGTATATATATATATATTCACTGAAAAAACCATAGGTTTCACACACGTTATAGTTAGGAATTAGCATTTAAAAAACCTTGCAAATTCACTGAAAAAACCATAGGTTTCACACATGTTATAGTTAGCTGTACATTTCACTCGTAAAAAACCAATGAAATTCCACGTTATAGTTAGATCAGGTAACTATAACTTGCGCGACCGCAATCCACTGCTGATGACTTCACATATTACATCACTCATGACATGGTCAGTGACATCACTCATCACATCAATGATGACATCTCAAATGACACATTGTGGATTGCGGTCGCGCAAGTTATAGTTACCTGATCTAACTATAACGTGGAATTTCATTGGTTTTTTACGAGTGAAATGTACAGCTAACTATAACATGTGTGAAACCTGTGGTTTTTTCAGTGAATTTGCAAGGTTTTTTAAATGCTAATTCTTAACTATAACGTGTGTGAAACCTATGGTTTTTTCAGTGAATTTGTACGGTTTTTTAATTGCTAAGTTATGTATTTATTTTTAATTTTTGCGCGCACGGTGCGCTTCGCACCCCGTGCGCTCGCTGTGGGCACTCGCGCCCACGTTGCGCATTTCGTACCGTGCACGCCTCGCCATTTTTTACAAAATATCAATTGTTTTTTTCTCTCTTGGGGGTCCTTAGATTTATATATTAAATGTGATTGTTAATTCTTTTTTTTTTTTTTTTTTTTTTTACCGTACGCGTATGGTAAGCTTACCGTACGCGCACCCCGCGATTTTTTTTAAAAATGATTAAATTTATTTTTCATTCTTTTTGGTCCTTCGTGAACCCCCTGACGAACGCTAGGGGGTCTGCAACTCTCTTCGTTGCCCCCTTTTCATGTTATCAACCTTTTTTTTTCAGTGCGAGAGACAGAAAATGGCGGCCGATACTTCCTGGTTTCGACCGATTCGAATGTTTACTTTGATCTAACAACCAATCAGAATCGCGCTCGCGCACGGCACCGCACGCGTACGGTAAGCTTACCGTAAGCGCACGGTAAGCGCACGGTAAGCGCTTACAGATATATATATTGATTTAAATGCTATTTTCTCAGGAACTACTGAACAGATTTACACCAGACCTACAAAAGGCACATCCTTGACCTGCGGACTACCTCTCTGCCAAATTACAAGTAATTCTGTTCAGCCGTTCGGGCTGTAGCTGTGTCTAAAGGTCCTATGGAAAAATTCATGGGGAAAACGCGTTTTGGGACCCCCTTTTTTCTCAGCCCCCGTTTGACGAATCACCCTGAGAATTTCAGGGTAGGAGCGGAGCGTAGCGCCCCATTAGTTTTGAAAATTTCGCGAGGATTCGTCAACCGGTGCCAAAGTTATTCAAAATAGAATTTTCAGATTTCCTATGGAAACACGGTCCTAACTATAACTATCTACTGGCGACCGCCAGTAGATAATATATATATAAATATATATATATATATATATATATATATATTACCACTTACAACCAAAGATAATATTGATGTGTTTTGCAAAGAACAATGGGAAGCAATCACTAGATTACACAATGACCAAGACATAGTGATAGCGCCCTCTGATAAAGTAGGGAATGTTGTCCTTATGACAAGAGTAAACTATGTGAAAGAGGCATTTCGCCAATTGAATGACCCTGCTTGCTACTGCAGGGTTGATAAGGCTTATTTGGTCAAATTGAATAACAGATACTCCACTATGCTACAAAGCTTGTATGACAAACATTTGCTTAGTTGGGATGAGAGGCAGTTTCTCCGCAATGATGCACCCACTACCCCGACATTGTATCTTCTACCCAAGATTCACAAAAACGCTAACAAACCTCCAGGGAGACCGATTGTCTGATCCAAAATCAGTTTATTTGAAAACACTTCAAGGTTTGTTGACCATTTTATTCCCCGTTGTGAAATACCTCAGTTCTTATGTTAGTTAATCCAAAGCTTTTCTTCAAAAAATGCAATGTTTTTGTCTCACTGATGATTACTGGTTGGTTAGCATTGATGTCAAACATCTATACACGAGCATCAGACACTCTGATGGTTTGAGAGCTTGCAAATTTTTCTGAAAACCCGCAGCATACACCTACTCAAACACTCAGACATGACTCTCTCCATGATTGAGATGTGTCTGACTGACAATGTTTTTACGTTTTCCAATTAATATTTTAAACAACTACAAGGAACATCCATGGGCATCTGCTTTGCACCCAGTAATGCCAACCTGGTGGTTGATTGGTGGTAACAGCAGGTGCTCTGGGGAAACAGGAATTAATTTTGGATCAATAATGTGAGCATTTGGCTTCAGTACATTGATGATGTTTTCTTTGTCCAGGAAGGGAATGAACCGGACCTGAAATCATTTGATAACACTCATGAACCTTAAATTTACCATGCACTACAGTAAATCCATTATCAATGTTTTAGATCTAAAATTGGTGGCTGAAGATGGTATCATCCAAACAGAATTATACAGAAAGGAGACTGCAGGTAACCCTGTTTTACATGCTTCAAGTTGCCATCCCCCCCTGTTTCAGGTGGGGAATTCAGTGGGTTTTAGAGGGCAAAAAGAAATTGCAGCCCTACTGAATGTTACCAACGTACAAAACGAGAAATGACACATCGATTCCATGCCAGAAAATATCCCCAGAAAGCCCTGAAACAGGCAGATGATAAAATAGGGAAAGTAAATGGAGACAAAGCCTTATTTCAACCATCTCGTGCTAGCATAAAGAAAGAGGGACAGGATGAGCCCCTCAGGTTCATCACTAAATTTAGAAGCCTAGCAGGGCAGCTAAGGAAAATCTTGAAATCAAGGTGGAATTTACTAAGACAGGGTCTCATCCTAAGAACCGTAGTTAGACAGAATCCATCTGTTACGTTTCAGAAAAATCTCTCACTGAGAAATATGTTAGTTAAAAGACATCTTCTTCCCACAGAAACAAACTGGCTAAAAAAGATAAAAGGTTTCCGAAAAATGCGGTAACTGTAAGGCATATAAGTTTAGCGAAAGCGTTACAGAGGTAAAATTAAAAATAATTCACAAACAATGGAGGATCCCCGAATTTATCTAATGTGGCACTGATTTTGTTATTTACGTCATCATGTCTTCTTGTGATATCTGGTACATAGGCTCCACCACCTTTCCCATTAAGAAATGTATTCTTGAACACCTGAGACATATCACAAATAAGGATTTTAGCTACAGCACAGCCAAACATTTTCATGAGCGTCATGGAGGTGACTGGATGAAAGCCAGATTCTTTGTTTTAGACACTATTCTCAAAAATCAAAGAGGGGGCAACTGCATATCTGCTTTATGCACATTGGAATTTCGCTTCATTGTACAGGCAGGTGCTAGTTCCCTGACGGTATGAATAACAATGAAGAGTTTCACTTGACCTATAAGCCATTGATGAGGTCTCCCTGTTAGAACATTAATTGTCAATGTTTACACTTGCCTTCTTTTTCTGTAACAAGTGGTTTTATTTTATTTTGCACATTTAGAATTGGAACCTTCCAAATGGGTTTCCGATTGCATATGAGATAATGAAATTCAGTTCACTAAGGACAAAGTTCACAATCCTGCTTTACTTTATTTAAAGATGTTTTATGTTCTCTTTTATAGGGACTAAAATGGGATGCTGTTATGAACGAATGACACATATTGATATAAAGCTACCTCACTGGAGAAGAACAGCATTCTAGGTAACAACGACTGCTCCTTAGTCACCATAGTTTGTGGATACAATGACTGCATGTAGTTGGCACATGAGGGTTGAATTAAAGTATTGTATAACACAAAGCTCCTAAAGCCCAGTACAATTCGAATGCACTTTTTGTACAGATACATGAGCCACTATATCATGTGTGTATTTAATATTCAGGTACTACACCATTATTTTTGTTCTGTTCATTAGAAGCATATTTAATCACCTTAGAAAACTGTGTTACCATTGGTTTAAACATCAAATGAGACTAATGGCTAATTGTGTATTAATGAACTCTGTCCGATGTAGCGATGACTTCCGTATATCAAAGCATGCAACTGTCACTGTACAATGGATGAGACATGTAATTCAACCATATTCCAATTGTATTACCTTATTGATTTTCAACACCTTTTCCTTTTACGAATGAATGCAAAATGCACAAAAAAATGTGAAAAAAAGAAAAAAGTAAAAACTGAGATAATTACGTTGCGCCATGTGTGATGCTAAATGTGTTCCCCTTTAAATAAGCACCATGATCACCTGTTAGGATCAAGACCACGGCTGTGGTCGAAACACGTCTGTTTATCTGCCTGAATAAATAAGCGTTATCAACACTCATGATTGGTGTGGCTCGTGGATCTTTGCTTCAACGTGGGGATTCGTCTTCTGTATATATATATATATATATATATATATATATATAAATATATATATATATATATTTTTTTTTTTCACAGAAAAATACAAAGGTTACAGGGCATGTACATTGTAGTTAGTCTCAGATTTGGCATGCACAAAACCAGAGAAATTCAGCAATTATTTTTAGCTGAGCTAACTAGAACTCGCGCCCCTGCAATGCACTGCTTATGACCTCACATAGTACATCACTCATGACATGGTCAGTGGCATTACTGATTACATCACTGATGACATCCAAATTACATCACAGATGACATCATCCACAGAATCTCTGAAGCACCCACTTGCATCCCAATATAACATTTCATACACCCAATCCAACTTCTACACTAGCATTCTCAAAACCACTGACACACCCATACCAGTACTTACACACCCACTCACTGATTCATAGGTCTACACACACATTCACTCAGTTACCCATATAGCCACTCATACATCAACTCACTCACTAATACAGCCACTGATATATCCCATTATACACCCATACAGCCACTCACACAGTCAGTCACTCATGAAGCTACTGTCACACCTATTCACTCACCAATAGAGTCAATCGCAGAGCCATTTGCTCACCTATATAGGTATACCCACTCATTTATTCTGATGGATACTAACACATACTCACTCATCTATACAGTCACTGGAAAAAACACATGCTCACACATACGGCCACTCACGCAATCACTCAGTCACACATACAGTAACTCATATACTCCAACACTCACCAATACTGCCTTCCACATATACAGGTACTCACCCATATACCACTGACACATCCATTCCCTCACAGACACAGCCAGTACCAGAAAATACCAGGAGGGCTTCTTGGTCCCCAAGGTCCCTTAGCGTCCAAGACAACTTCATTCCTCAACCAGTAGTGTGCCAGGAGCGTTACAACAAACAATTGATGGACGGAATGCTGACAATGCAGACATTCTCCCCCAGTCAAGAGATCTGGGTTAAATCCATCGTTCTTTTGCCCACTACACCACCCCAGTTTAGACATGGCCATATGCAAATCAGTCTTGACCCTGTGCCTCATGGGAACAGTCCAGCCCGAACTGCCAAGCCATGTCTTCCCTGGACCGGAATCAAGCATCCTAGGACCGGTTTCTGGCTATCAGCCGTCATGAGCCAGGATAGCTTGACTCCAGTGGCGTAGTGAGCACGGGTCCCACGTCTGGGAATACCCATCCCACTTAGGGCAAAAAGCGTTACAACAAACAATTGATGGACAGAATGCTGACAATGCAGACATTCTCCCCCAGTCAAGAGATCTGGGTTAAATCCATTGTTCTTTTGCCCACTACACCACCCCAGTTTAGACATGGCTATATGCAAATCAGTCTTGACCCTGTGCCTCATGGGAACAGTCCAGCCCGAACTGCCAAGCCATGTCTTCCCTGGACCGGAATCAAGCATCCTAGGACCGGTTTCTGGCTATCAGCCGTCATCAGCCAGGTTAGCTTGACTCCAGTGGCGTAGTGAGCACGGGTCCCACGTCTGGGAATACCCATCCCACTTAGGGCGAAAAGCGTTACAACAAACAATTGATGGACGGAATGCTGACAATGCAGACATTCTCCCCCAGTCAAGAGATCTGGATTAATTCCATCGTTCTTTTGCCCACTACACCACCCCAGTTTAGACATGGCCATATGCAAATCAGTCTTGACCCTGTGCCTCATGGGAACAGTCCAGCCCGAACTGCCAAGCCATGTCTTCCCTGGACCGGAATCAAGCATCCTAGGACCGGTTTCTGGCTATCAGCCGTCATCAGCCAGGATAGCTTGACTCCAGTGGCGTAGTGAGCACAGGTCCCACGTCTGGGAATACCCATCCCACTTAGGGCAAAAAGCGTTACAACAAACAATTGATGGACGGAATGCTGACAATGCAGACATTCTCCCCCAGTCAAGAGATCTGGGTTAAATCCATCGTTCTTTTGCCCACTACACCACCCCAGTTTAGACATGGCCATATGCAAATCAGTCTTGACCCTGTGCCTCATGGGAACAGTCCAGCCCGAACTGCCAAGCCATGTCTTCCCTGGACCAGAATCAAGCATCCTAGGACCGGTTTCTGGCTATCAGCCGTCATCAGCCAGGATAGCTTGACTCCAGTGGCGTAGTGAGCACGGGTCCCACGTCTGGGAATACCCATCCCACTTAGGGCGAAAAGCATTACAACAAACAATTGATGGACGGAATGCTGACAATGCATACATTCTCCCCCAGTCAAGAGATCTGGGTTAAATCCATCGTTCTTTTGCCCACTACACCACCCCAGTTTAGACATGGCCATATGCAAATCAGTCTTGACCCTGTGCCTCATGGGAACAGTCCAGCCCGAACTGCCAAGCCATATCTTCCCTGGACCGGAATCAAGCATCCTAGGACCGGTTTCTGGCTATCCGCCGTCATCAGCCAGGATAGCTTGACTCCAGTGGCGTAGTGAGCACGGGTCCCACGTCTGGGAATACCCATCCCACTTAGGGCGAAAAGCGTTACAACAAACAATTGATGGACGGAATGCTGACTATGCAGACATTCTCCCCCAGTCAAGAGATCTGGGTTAAATCCATCGTTCTTTTGCCCACTACACCACCCCAGTTTAGACATGGCCATATGCAAATCAGTCTTGACCCTGTGCCTCATGGGAACAGTCCAGCCCGAACTGCCAAGCCATGTCTTCCCTGGACAGGAATCAAGCATCTTAGGACCGGTTTCTGGCTATCAGCCGTCATCAGCCAGGATAGCTTGACTCCAGTGGCGTAGTGAGCACGGGTCCCACGTCTGGGAATACCCATCCCACTTAGGGCGAAAAGCGTTACAACAAACAATTGATGGACGGAATGCTGACAATGCAGACATTCTCCCCCAGTCAAGAGATCTGGGTTAAATCCATCGTTCTTTTGCCCGCTACACCACCCCAGTTTAGACATGGCCATATGCAAATCAGTCTTGACCCTGTGCCTCATGAGACACGTTTGCAGAGTGGTGCAGAAAGGGGGCATGGCCTCCGAAGACCTCTTAGAAAACTCTTAGAAAACTTTCTGGGTAGGGCTTGCTGGAGGTAATAGGAGGGGTTGATGGCCATCAACAAACCTCAGTAGCCAAGGGGACTTCAACCCCAAACTAGTACTGTGCCAGGAGGCGCGCTTGCAGAGTGGTAGAGAAAGGACATCCTTGATGATTGCACAGGTAGTGTCTGTGTGATTGTATGAGTGTTTTTGACAAAGTGTAAAACACATATATAGGCATATTTTACATAAAGTTTCAGTGTAACTTTTTAGTTAGATACAAATTTAACTTTCATCTTTGTATACATTTGTCGAAATGACTACATCAAAAATGCATTTTTCTTCTTCACTGCAACACCAAAGGTCGCAATTACATCAGTAGTCACAAATATAAATGACAAAATGTAAAACAGATATTTAAACATATTTTACACAAAGTCTGAGTCTAGCTGTTTAGTAACATATTTGTTTAACTTTATTTTAACAACACATTTAACAAAAAAAACAATTTACAAAAATAACTTTTAACATATGAACTCACAAATAGAACATAACTACAAAATACCCATAAAAACTACCCATTCTTGCCCAATTTCAACAGGAATAAAAAATTGCTCCAGACCCCAGAGCAGCGATACACTGCCCGGCATACCCTCGCTGCTGGCACTCCCGGGGCCCGTACACAGACCTGCTGCCAGAGTGGAGGGGAAGTGTTGCTGCACAAAAAAACCAGTGCTTCCACCTCTACCTCAGGAAAAAGGCCTGGCATACACCCCATCCGGGCGCCGCCTTTCACATGGAAGGCGGCTCTTCTTTGCCACCTCAGCCTGGCTCTCGTTCTCTGCCATGATGCTGGGCAAGCGGTGGGGTGGAAGTATACAAAATATTGGGGAGAAGAAGGAAGGAAATGAAACAGAATTAGGAAGGGAGTATAGAGAAAAATAGTATAAAAGAGCAAAACTCACTAAAAAACACAAAAAGTAGACAAAAAGCAAAATATACACTCAAAAAGAGAAAGAGATAGATCAAAAGTAAAAAAGATCAGAAAAAATGTTTTGGGAGCAAAGGATTGAAATAATTTAGGGAGGATTCAAAACATGCCCCAGAACTATAACAGAGAAGAAAAACAAGATGACCGCGCCTATGCGGGACCGCGTGGTGCAGTTTGTGCAATATTTCCCCTCAAACGCGCAATCCGCATTGTCTTATGGTGGGAAACATCAAACAAATGGTGCAGGACAAGCAACTCCACCTGCTCACGGAACTCCGGAAGCGCGGTGGAGTTTTTTTCACGCTTCGCGGAATTTCGCCTAGCACCGCTACATGAACTCCACCCAGGCTTAATCACGACCCCAATATTTATACTATGTTTCCCTTTAAAGTTTTAGGCAAAAAGTTTCAGAGCTCAGTAAAAACCAGTTCTGTCCTCCATGGTCAGCTGTGCTGCAGGAGTTGGAGACATCATCGTGCAGATCAGACACTGCCTCTGCAGGTGCTAGTGAAAACTCCTCTCATCACTCTAACTGCAGACAAGGTATATTA
Source organism: Triturus cristatus (assembly GCF_964204655.1). Classification (NCBI taxonomy): domain Eukaryota; kingdom Metazoa; phylum Chordata; class Amphibia; order Caudata; family Salamandridae; genus Triturus; species Triturus cristatus. The sequence goes on from NC_140585.1 coordinate 1,330,863,066, forward strand.
GGCCTGGCTATGAGGCACCCAGGAAAGGCAAGACGCACATTTAACTCTCTTTGTGACTGTCTAGTGTGAATGCACATCCCCAGCTCCAGTCACTTTAAACCCAGAAGGTGAATACACAAACAGTCAGAGGCACACAGGATGGTTAAGCAAGAAAATTCCCACTTTCTAAAAGTGGCATTTTCAAACACACAATTTAAAAAACACATTTACTAAAAGATGTGTTATTAAATTCTGAGCTCCGGGAGCCTAAACTCCATTTTTCTATGTTTTCCCAATTGAAAGGAACACTTGTAAAATGTTACAAGGCAGTTTCTATGATTACCTATGGGAAAGACAGCCTTTCAATAGTGAAAAACGAAATGCACAGTATTTCACTATTAAGACTTATAAAACACACTACTACATGTTCTACGTTTCCCATACACTTCACCCTGCTCATGGGGCTACCTCGGGCCTACCTTAGGGGTGACTTACATGTAGGGCAAAGAAAGTTTAGAGCCTAGCAAGTGGTTACAATTGCCAAGTCGACATAGCAGTAAAAATTGGGTTTAGATAATGGAGCGGCGCAGGTCTAAGACACCTTTGAAAGGATACTTGTGTGGGTGACACAACCGGTGCTTCAGGTCCACTAGTAGCACTTGATTAACAGGCCCTGGGCACACACAGTGCACTGTACTAGGAACTTCCTAGTAAATCAAATATACCAATCATGGAAAACCAATCATAACATAATTTGCAGTAGGAGCACTTGCACTTTGGAACTGAATCAAAAACAGAAGGTCAGGAAGGAAAAAGACAGGGAAACATGTCAAAAGATGCCAGGTCTAACACAAGCCAAGCTGTGCAGTAGAGAGACACTGCTTTTGCGATTCGCTTATTCCTCTGTGTTTCTCTGTGAGTTGGCCCTGGCTTTCATAGAGTTCTTCCATGTGTCTGTTCTGCACAGTCTATAATGGATGTCTTAATTTACAAAGCACATTTTCGCTATCAGGCATTGTCCTCCAGAGTGCTCCAGTGAAAACAGGAGTCAGACATCCATTTTGTGACAGGACCACGGAACTGTTGTGATGCAGATTATCTTTGGTGTGCAAACACTTTTGTTGCATAAATTGCAGTCCATTCAAGGAACGAATCAGATACTAGGCACTAAGCATGGTTCACTATTTATTTATTTAGTTATAAAGTACATGTTCACTCCAAAGATTATCATGGCTCTGAAAACTAAAACCTATTGTTAGAAAAGGCCCTTTCATCAGGGTCCCCACCAAACATTTTGCCTCTCTCCTACTTTTCGCTGATTTCTTTTTTGTCTGATTTAGGACTCTCTGCACTTAACCACTGCTAACCAGTGCTAGAGAGTTTGTGCTCTCTCCTTAAAACATGGTAGAATTGTCTTATACCCAATCAGCATATTTAATGTACTTATAAGTCCCTAGTAAAGTGCACTACATGTGCACAGAGCCTGTAAATTAAATGCTTCTAATGGGCCTGCAGCACTGATTGTGCCACCCACTTGAGTAGCCCTTTAAATACATCTCAGGCCTGCAATTGCGGAGACTGTGTGTGCAGTTAAAAACTGCCTTTTCAACATGGCAAAATAAACCTTTTGCCAGGCTTAAACCTTCCTTTTTAATACATATATGGCACCCCTAGGGTAGGCCCTGGGTGGCCCCAAGGGGGTGTGCAGTGTATTTAAATAGTTCAACATGTACTTTTATGTTTTAAATGTCCTAGTAGTGAAAACCATTTAAACTCATTTGTCTCTACTGCAAAGCTTATATCTCTCATAGGATAGCATTAGGATTACCTTATTACATTTTATAAGTGTAATTTCAAAATGGGAAGATATGATTGGTTCATGAAATCCTGATTTAAAAACCTAACTTATGGCAAAGTCAGATTTTAAATTGCAAGCTATAATCATTGATGTAATACATTTCCTTGTTGCCATCCTGTGTGTTTATGAGTGGACTGAGAGTGAGGTGTGTGTTGTAGATATTTAAAATCTCGAAATATTGAAAAGTGGAAAGCTTGAGACACCGTGTCAGGCACTATAGCTGTCATTGATGATTTAATTGAAGCAGTAGAGACAATATTGAGAGAGAAGGCTAAGCTAGCTAGCACCCACAACTCGAAAATTACAGCCTTTTAAAAAACGTTTGAGGGTGTGCTCCAACCAGCAAACACTGAAGGTACCATCACAGTGGAGAGTGCACACCAAGAGGCTGGTCCCTCGCAGCTGACACCTTCGCATGTTGCTACGAGCGATATTGGTGGGATCCAACCAGCTAATCGATCTCTAATTGAAAACACACCTAATGAAACAGGAGGAGTGGGGGATGTTCCCACTATCCTGCGCTGAAACAGATTTGCACTGCTAGCTTCCCTGACAAAGGATAGTGAAGTTCATTCTTTAGCAGGGAATCAAAATCAATCAGCCCGTGGTAGAAAGCAACACCCTTCTCAAAGTTAACCAAGTCCTTGCCTTCTACGCATGCCCCTGGGATCAGCTAGCTCAACAGAATGTAATCTTAGTAGCTCAGTAGTGACAGATCTTTGCCAAAGATTAGATGCATTAACACAAGAGATTGCTGTTCTAAAAAGACTGAAAGGAAGCTTAACAACTTTAGGTAGTGATGTAGAGGTTACTCGAGAAAATGAAGCTCAAGAGTGTAGCACTATGCAAACTGCAATTCATTCGACAATGATTGGTCCCAGCCAGGGGAGGCAACCAAATCCCCCTATATGTAGACAGATATTTTACAACACAATTCTCACACAAGTGAGCAGAGGGGCGAGGGAGGATACACGCAGTATATGAGCAAGCCTTCTGAGTGATGCAAAGTCACAAAAACAGTGGGCGGAAATGGTGCGACATAGAGACCCTAATATATCACAGTACAGTCATTTTCCGGGTAGTCCTCATGGCTGTGTGAGTACAAAGCGAAGCCAGGTTTCTACATCTGAGGGGCGAGGTGCACTAAACACTCATACACAATTGAAACAAAGTATCAGATTTTAAACAAAGTGGTTAAGCAAATAATTATGAGCATAATTTTGGGCATTTTGAACTATTCATGACCAATGTCCCTAGATTAAAGCCAGTAGATAGGGAAGGCGAAGACTCACTCAAAAACAAGGCACTCCACTGGATTAGACATAATCGCTAGTGTTTGTAAATTGTATTGATGCAATATAAATAGGGCTAAGCACCTGACGAGTGAGGATGGATCTTCTGACACTATACTCCTTGCTTTTAGAGTTATGAGCCTAGTCAATGGCTTGATTGCACTGGACTTAAAAAACAGTCTACCTCCAACCTCCCAGATAAGATTTAAGCTGAATAAGCCCACAAGTAGTGTAGAATGAAAGTAAAAAGCTCCAATAAAGTCAACTATTTACCCTAGTTATAGCCATGCCCAAAATTACCTAGCACCTGTTGACTGACTTGTAATGCCGAGGGCCTTAACTACTTTAAATGAAAAGCCACTGCATAATGTCCCATATTTCATACCTATTATCTTAGAGAATACTATTCCAGAATCTTTTTACCAAGTGTAGCAGGCTGTCGGTGGAGTTACTGACTGCCCTGTCAAAGCAGAGCATACTCAAGCCAAATTTTTAGCCAGTACATCTAATGAGTCACGGCCACCAATTAAATCTATAATATCCTGGATTATAGCAGGGTTAAAGCAGAAAAGAATGGACCCTGAGTGGTAAGAATATAAGGACCATTTCAATTTTGTCTTTCTCCAGGAATCTTGGCTACAGGAGCCACCACACAAATTAGGCTACAGCTCATTCAGTGTAAATGCAACACCTTCAGTGAGGGGTGTAGGACATCAGGGGGCCTATTTACATGGATACAAATGTATTTAAATGTAATCATAGAGGTACTCAAAATGTCCTCACCTGACATCATTGGTCTAAAGAGAAAAATGCAAAATAGAGCCAAAGTATATTTGCTCAATGTCTACATTAGACCAAGTATTGCTAGTATGAACTCATCTGTGATGGAAATATTAGCTAGCATTTTTAGTTCTAAAAAGCCTGAAGCGGCAGGTTTTTTTTGGTGGTAAACTAAACTGTATATATGAGCCAATAGTTGGGTTAGAATCTCTTATAGAAGAAGAGGCTATGGCGAGAAGCATTTTTTCACTAGCACAGGCCCATCTGTCCCAAGTACAGCAGCTGCTATGCAGCTTTCCCGCTTTGCATCTGAGCATGTGTTGCGAGCCTGCAACGGTGGGATGCCATCAAACAGTACAAGTACATTTATATTCAAAAGAGGTGCTGTTAAAACAAAAAAATATTTCATAATGGTTTGTGCTACAATATGTGGTAGTGTAGTCAATTTTAAAGTAGACCAAAGAGAAGACAGCAATCCTCTTCTATTTTGTTTAGAATCTTCAGCACAGCATAAGGCTAGAAATCCCCTTCATCCTATCATTGGTAATGACTGCAGTTATTTTATGTGGCCACTTACTGTGATTCACCCAGAAATCACGATAGAGAGTTAGAATGTACTTTCTAGTGCCCTATATCCATTTGTAGGCAGTCCACCTCATGATATCCTACCACACAAATACACTGTTTTTTGGTTGAGAAAATAAAACTATTTTTGACCAGGACCCTATTGAACCATTCAACAAAAACACCCTCTCAGGAATCCTTGGTATTCAAAAGATTGCTATGTGATAAAGAAGCAGTTGTTAGTAGCTCTGAAGGCAAATAATATTGACTCCATAAGAGAGGCCAGGGCATATTAAAGGAAAATACTAGACCAAGCTGAAAAGGACTGAGATGAGGAAAATTGGAGTGATTTGATTCTTGCAGTGAAAAATATAGTGTTGCCTTTTGGAAATAAAGGCTGTAGCAGATAAACTAGCAAAATTAGTTTAGTGTATCATCTTGATCCAAGCCTTTGGTGAAGACATTTTACCCATTTATATTCTAATACTAATGAACATCCGCAAAACTACACAATGCCCAAGCTGTTTTGCAACAAATAGGACTGTAACGTATTCCCCCCATTTTGACCTAGATGAGACCAGGGTAGCAATAGATTCAATTAAACCAGGGAAAGCCCCATGTCCCGATTAGATACCAGGTGACCTTTTGAGACACGATAAGGCAGTATGGGTACCATACGTAATTCTGCTTTGTAATGCAGTAGTGGCCTTGAGAGTGCCAGTACCAGAAACATGGAGAGGAACTGATATTGTACCAATCCATAAAAAGAGCAATCGGCAAGAACGTGCCAGCTATAGACCCGTTAGTTTAATTGACACCTTGCAAAAAGTCTATGTCAAACAAGTTCTAAATAAACCTATCAACTGCATAGTTGAAAATACTATTCTGTCATCGTATCGAGCAGGACGAGAACTAGGACAATTGATCAGGTTTTTAGGCTTTTTTGCATAACATGGAAATATACTAAACTGAGGGGAGGTCATCTGTATGTAGTATTTATTGATCTAAAAGCATTTTGTTATCTTGTCCCAAGGGGTCATCTGTGGAACTCAATGAAAAACCAAGGTGAACCACATGATCTCTTGGTGCAGATTGCTAAATTAAATCAAGGCAACTATGCTAGAATGCAGTGCCAGAGGCACCCCTATATATTGGGACCACATGATGACCTTTGACTACCATTGTTTTAGTTGACTGCAGGTGTTTAACTTTACACTAGCCTGAATGTTTCCTGCATGTGCATTTTGCCTTGAGATGTCATTTTGTGTCTTCTTGTATGTGCAGAGTGGGAGTGTTTCACAGAGTAGAACAGCCTTGTCAGGAACAGGAAATGTGGGATTTGCGTTTGTAAGCATGTTAGAGAGAAAGGTGTGGAATGTAATTCTCTGTCTAGGAGTATAGTGTTTTAGGCAGTAATGCCCACATGTCCATTATGTTGTACACTGGAAAATGAAGTATGTGATGCCATAGGCAGTGGTGCACAAATGTGCATTATGTTGTACATTGGGAAGTTTTATGAGGCTTTTACTATTGGCTTTGACATGCCCTCATGCCATCTTGAATTCAGACTCTGTCTAGGTTGAGCTTTGCACACCCATGCAGGCCCCCAGGTTACTTATGGCATTTAGGTTATTCATGTTCAAGATTGCTTTCTGTACTTTTGGAGATGTTTTCTACTTTCTAAAGCTTCACTAAGATAAGGGGCTGGAACATGTGGGACCGCAGAAGAATATGTGGAAACTCCTTTGCCTTTGAAATGCTTGTCAGAGATTGGCCAACTCCAGTAAGTTTCCTTGGCACAGAAGAGATCAAAACCGGTCCTGTGGCTGGACAGGGATCTGAGGAAAGAAAAAAACAATAACCGCCCATACAAGTTTAAATAACAGGCAATAAACAGTCAATAAACTCCCCCAAGCAAGCACGCTGAAAATGGGGAGAAAACATGCAACGTTAAGTACAACTACAATCAGAGGGAAAGAAAAGCACACTTAACTGGCAGCGAAGCAGCAAAGAAAGAGGAGGCACTGTCAAGGAGAAGGGTCTGGATACTGTAGAAGGACTATGCTGTTGTAGTTCTCCCAATGGTTAATGGGAGTGTGTGTTTTTATCTTCAAGTTTTTATTGATGGCTGCTGTGAAATCTGTGTCAAATAAAGTGAAGAAATACATAATTCAATTGTCATTGTAATAAAACATCAAACCACTAAATCCAAGGCAGCAACACCAGCCCTGGAGCTCTAGAAACAGCAGCCCTCTATGGGGAAGAACTGTGGGGGAAGCAACTTAGGTACACTCACTGTAGATGAAAATACATTTGTAAGAATGTTGCTTCATCTGCCGAGAAGGACGCCAATTATAACAGTGTACCATGACGTTGGCAACAAAAGGATAGACAACTTAGCAGTATTTGGACCCTTAATACTTTGGGTGTTCACTTATGGGTCACACAGGCACTAATTTGTTATAAATAAGGACTAAGAGAAATTTTGGATCTTGATGGTCATGTTACTTTTCTTTGGTTTCGTCACATCAGGATCTGGTTACATAAATTAGGGATGAGCTGGTTTTGAGATGCTTCCAATTTAATAACAGTCAATTCACAGAGGGTCTTGAAATGAACTTATTGGGAATATTTACTTAATAGTGTTCAGTGTAATTCCAGCTTGGGCAGGCTGACTGCACATTTTCAGAGTGTTAAGCCAGTTCTTTGTTTTGAACAATATCTGGATAGTGTACAACCCCAGCTTGCAAAATAATTATATATGACGTTCCGCCTAGATTAGATGGTAATCTGATTCCTTTGTTGAGGGGGAGCTTTATTGTACACTATGCACTTTAAATGCTGGAAAAAATCTTGCACATGTGTTATTTGTTGTCCAGCTTATACATCTCTGGGAATAAAGTGGATTAAAGCAATGTGCTGCAACATGGCTACTAGGAAATGCTTAGAAGCACTAAGAATCTTAAAATCAGATACGTCGCAACCTATAGCTTTTGGTCTTAGCAGCTATCTCTTTGCTGTAAATTCAGTACTTAAGGACAAAGACTTGAAATCTTAATGTGTAGCTTATATAAGTGACTTATTTTATCGGACAACTTTTATCTTTTTATTGTTTTATGTAATCCTGTTTTACTGAGTTTACGCCGAGCTGCAAATGTGCTTGAGCAATATTGGAAAATTGTATTGCATTTTGCTGTATGAGCTTTTGTATATATGCCTTTTATTGTTTTTAACCAAAATAAAAGTGAATCAATCGATCGATTGAAATTACAATTCTGAAAATGCCACTTTTGGAAAGTTGTCCTTTTCTTGCCTATGTCATTTAGTGTCTGCAGCCTGTCTCTTACTCGGTCACATGACACTGTGTAGTTGGCAGTTATGTTTTATGTATCCCCCTAGACAGCCACACACAATGGGAGCTTAGGTGTGACTGAATATGCCATCACTTACTGGATGAGAGTGAGGACAGCCTCATTTACTCCTGAACAGTCTGTGTCCTGTCTCCACACAAAGACCTGCATACCCCCTGCAGTTAGTCTGGAGCCTGGGCAGGGAATGCAAGGCATCTGCACACTTCAAAGGCATGCCTTTAGAGGTTTCTACCAACTTCAAAGGCACAACTGTATAAAAGAAGGACCTTGACACCACCACTTTAGTACACTTCTGGACCTGTGGAATCTCTGCCAGGAAGAATGACTGTTGTGCTGCTTAAGGAATGCCACTATGCTGGACTGCCACTCTGCTCGACTCCTGCTTTGCTGTACTGATCTGATGCCTTCTTGCCTGAGTGAGAAGGACTGCACCTGCATCTCTTGAACCCAGAACCCAGAGTGACTGAAAGGACTGGTTGGCTGGCCTCCAAGTCTAAAGCCTCAGGGACATAACTGGCTTCAAACAACCTTGCAGCTGCACCTGAACTCTGGCATCTGCGAGTTTATCCTGCCAAGTGGTGCCATCCCCAATGCTGGACCCTTGGAAATGGATCTAAGGTGCTTACCATCGTAACCAGCACATCTTATCTGCTGAGCGGTGCATCTCCGAGCGGAGCCAACCAGTGGTGGCTGGTGAAGTTTGGAAGTGGTGAGGCGTAAAATAAAACCACCAATTTTCTATTAATGAGAGAGCAACAATTTTTCAGAGTACGGAAAGATTAAAAATGCATCTGCAGGATCCACCCTTTTTGACTAGAGAGGCTAGCCCTTTTTTGGTAACATACTATATTTTTGACATGGCATGATTGATCTGGTAATGATAAGGAGTTGCTTTTGTGTAATTAGGCCCAATTCTTAGAAATTTAAGTGAAATTATGAACAATTAGCAGAAATGCAAATACAGCATTTGCACAAAATACATTTGCATCCATTTTGGATGTGATGATCCATTTAGTTCCAAAAAAGGAATCTCTAAAAACGGTAGATCTGCAACCAACAGCATCTTCCATTCTGGTCATTTGAATTGTTCCAGTGCAATAATGTTGCCATGAATGCAATATAATTAAGTGACATGGTGTAATTTCAGGAATTTTGCACATGTGAAATTCTAGAAATCATGCCATGTAATTGAAATTTCTCCTAGGCCTAGTATCATTGGTGCAAACTAAAACATGAGTTTTAATAAACACAAGAAAATAACCCAAAACTTTAGGGGCTGAGAGTCCTTTTTATGGCATGTTTTTAGGTCTGTTAATAGGCCTTTAGCTAGGGCGATTTGATTTATGTGGTGGATACATTTCAGAACATCTTAGACAAAGACATTCAGTTAGTCTGACCCTTGTGGATCTGTCCGCTGTCTATTATACAGTGGACCATACCATCTTGAACCAGCGAAGATTAATTATCAGTTGGCTAGTTTCTATCCTGTTCAACCACTCCCAAATTGTGGCATTACATCGTTTCTAGTCCAGCACCTTGTATTTAAATGTGGCATCCCTCAGGGTTCTATTCTTGTATCACTGTTGCTCAACATCTATGAGACTTCTTTACTCCATTTAATTAAACAGCATAGCTGAAAAATAGTGATGTACGCTCATCCCCATATTGGATAAAATGGCACCTGATTTACTCCACAACGTAAGCTGCCGCTTGGTTGACGTCCAAGTCTTCAATAAGGAGTATTTCCTGAAACCCATTGGGAACAAAATAGCCGGCAATAACAATGGTCGTTGGCATGATTTTATTTATTCAACTTAACTGGGATCTCCTCCCATATTGGAGGAGCAAAATATCTGGGGGTTTGGTTAGATTATCTTTTTGTCTCTTATCACACATTTCAATTCCTTCTGCTCTGACTGTTTTTACTTCAAGGCACACTCAGGAAAGTCTGGCCATTCACTACTAGTAAGGGTAGCTCCTCCGCTAAGGTGGAGGAGCGTCCTCCGACTGCTCTGTGAGCAGTTGAAAAAGGAAGAATAAAATGGTAATAACAAATGTTATTAGCATTTTATATTTCCATGGCTTGGCTGGTTAGGTGCGGGGTGGGGCTGGCTCTAACTGGAACAGAGAAGGAGTGGTAGGCTCTCACTTATGTGTGCAGGACTGCTTGAACGACCCTCTCGGGCCGGCCAAACAGTCCTGCACACTTTGCATGTTCTTCACCCAGGCAGCCTAGGTGAAGAACATGCCCAGGCCCCCGGTCCCTCTCTGAGCGCCGAACCACAGCACTCAGACCAATCACGACGCTGCAGACTCCCCTAGCCAATGAGCAGCATTGTGATAGGCTAGGGGAGTCTGGAAGCCTGGGTGCTTCCTGTTTCTGATTCCTGCCCCAGGAAGTAGGTGAAGAGTCCTTCAAGATAGGGGGACAATTTTTCGCCACCAGTTTCTCTAGCAGTTTGCTAAGACCAAAATCACAGTTACGTGGTTGTAGTTTTCCACTGATTCAATATAAAGATTTATTTTTTTATAGGAGTGTAGTAATAACCCCTGGTTTCCATTGTTCTGAGACATAATCTTAGGAGAATTACACATTAAAATCCTCACTAATACGAGTCTCAGTCACTGTTGAGTGATGTTTGCTGAGCCAGCTATTTCGGTAGATAATGAATGCACAACTCTGTATACGGAGACAGCAGATAAGGAAAACGACTTTAATGGAGTGTGGGAGCGAAATTTATTTTCGCCCAGGAGGGTGCAAGGGCAATACATATTCTGTTATTGTGAATTTTAAATGAGAAATGTTAGGATGTAGTAGGTTTATTATTAGCAGAACACGAGGGACGTAAAAAGGAGTCAAGAATTTTGAAATGTTATTTCAAAAGTATATTAGCAGAAATAATCGAGCTACATGGAATTTTGTTCTAGCAATCAGTAGGGCTCTGAAATGAGCCTTGTAGAAGGAGCCTAGATCAGGGGTGCAATGCGTGCCCATTTTCTCTCCCGTTGACATACTTTTTTAATAGTTTCACTCTCAGCTGGTCTGAGAACCAGCCATCTTTTATGTCAGCTACATTATTACAGCTCCGTTTAATTGTTACCCATTACAAACCCTGACGCACGGGATTAAAGCAGGCAAATGTCAGAGCAACCGATTACCCGCCAGCACTGATCCAGAAGGGTGTTGCTGGCCCTTTTCGATTTTGCAAATTGAATTCTGCTTCAGATTCAAGAAGTCCTAATTCCACATATTCTTCAAACCTGGTGATTTTGTGTTGAACAATTTCTCCTTCTTCAGTACAGCGCATGCTCAGCTCCTCTTTGGTCACATATCATCCAAGTAAATTCACCTGGGTCCCGGCTGAAGAGAGTAGGTCTCAAACATGTTATGTGTGCCGCTGTTAAGAACTGGACAGGCCACCCCGTCTGTATATATTAATATGACTCAGGTCCCATGCGAGATCTTCAAATAAATCCCCTACTCATTTAAAGTCTCGATTTTTTTTCTCTCCTGCTTCAAACTTGAAGTACTGCATATTTTCTTTAAAATCAAATTACTGCTTGTTTGAGAAAAATACTTTAGAGCGAGCAATTACTCTTTGTGCATAACTAACGCAGTGTAAAAACCAATTTACTGCATCAGTGGTCGTGTATTTGTAATTACTGTTCCGCTCCCCCAGTCCTATCCAACATGACACACCTGTAATTGCCCCAGGGGCAATGAAAGCAGAGAACAGAACTGAAATGTAAACATGTTCTATGACAGTTTCTGAGAATCTGCCCTTTGCGACCGGTATTTAGAATGATTCATGTGCCCCAATACGTATACCTTAGTTTGGGATTTTTTTTAATTATAAGGGAGGAATCCATCTCTCTGATAAGTTAATGATAAGAGATATTCTTCATTTTTTGTTTTAGTTTTGCAATATTTCCACCTCTGAATTTAACTCTGAAACCAGAATAATGGAAATGGCATGTACCCTCATGAATCAGGGCCCAGATTTACTACGATTTTGCCACAGGGTTGCATCACTTTTTGAAACACTGACACGAAATCCATTTTGGTATTGACTGAGCCATGCAAAACCTGATTTGCGTGCCTTGCACGGTTTGCAAAAACAACAATGTAAAGCAAAGCAGCCTGGTTCTTTGAGTCAGAGGCGTTATATGGTTCGAGCATTACATTCCCAGGCATCTGCCCATGTATTCTGATACAAACCATGGGGCAGATTTATAATAACTGGCGCATCCCTGCATATCAGCAGGGATGCGCGAGTTATTGTGCGCCACAGCTCCGCCACCATGGATGCGCCGCATTTACAATGCGGCGCACCATGGGGCAAAAATGGCACAGATGCGTGGCGCATCTGTGCCGTAAAAGTGGCGCATTGCTGGAGTTGCATCGCAAGCACGACGCAGCTCCAGCAATGTTTTGGGGGGACCTATCTTCACAATGCTGCGTCAATCCTTACGCCTGCTTCAAGCAGGCGCAGGGTTTTGACGCAGCATGGGCTCAAAAGTGACTGAGTGAAATCTTGTAGATTACACTCAGCCACTTTTAGGAGGCGTTCCTGCGACGGCACGCCCCCCCTGCACAGGTACGCCTACTGCTTGCGCAGGGCTTTACAACGTGACGCATCTCCCAGATGCGTCACGTTGTAAATACCCCGCAGGATGGCGCAGAATTTGCACCGCCCCTGCGTCACAAACGTGACGCTACGGCGGCGTAAATGAGGTGCAAGGGCCTCATAAATCTGCCCCCATATTTACTAAAGTCAATGAACAGGGGTTCGCACCAGATTGTTGTGCCTACCTGAGGATGGCATAACGAGGAGTAATAACTTTATTTCTCCTTGTTACTTCATCTTTGCAAGTGTGTTGCATTCTTCAGCATACATAAAACATCCTGTATGAATAGTCTTTTGTACAGTAAGGTATCCTTTACTGTACACAAATTATTCTGACCGCAATGCAGACACCCTTGTTTCATTGCACAAAAGTGCCTGTACGGGCACTGGCTAGCAAAAAGTGTGCCATGATGTGATAGAGCAGGACTGTGCCATCTCTGACTAGATATAGTGCACTTCTGCTCTCTTCCTTTGACGCAACGCAGCACAGAAACCTCCCTTGCTGTGCTGTGTCAAAGTTGAGTATTACTGTCAACATGAAATGTTTATTGCGATAGAATTATTGCTAATTCAACCGTTTTTCTTGTCACAGTTTGTGCACAATGGAACATGTTGAGTGATTGATTGATATAAGCTTTATTTCGACATCCAGTGTCATAATAGCAATAAAAGACAATTTATAAAAACAAATACAGAGTCAACATACCATCATATGGGAATACGCTAAAATGTGATGTAGTATGTAGTCCTTCTGGGTACTCTGCTACAAACTCAATAAAAACTACAGTTACCTGGTTCCACATCTTAAAAAGTTCATACATATCATATCAATAAAAACATTCAGACGGTACAATAAAAATAGGAAGGGAAAGCAACTTGACGATTCATCTAAGTGGACTCGGGTATCGAAATACCACCCCCCAGAAACCTTATAGAAAAGATACAACCCTCCGTAGAATAGGAGCATTAAAAAGAAAAAATGAGGGAAAAAGTGCAAGTGCTTAGCATATGATTATGAGACTAAGAGGGTCAACAGTGGAGTCCCAAAGTGATTGAGAGTCAGCATGTTTCGGCAGATTGCTGTACTAATCCTAACCGTAACTTCTGTCTGATAAGCCATGTGTGACTTAAAAACTTTCCACACAACACGCAAAGAAAGGTCTGGCATCGGTCCTGAGAATGCGTGGGGAAATCCGATAGTCCTCTGTTCCCAGCTGCTGGCACAGTGGTTTTAGCCACTTGGCCCTCGGGATGTTATAGGCCATGCAATCAAATAGAACATGGGCAAAACTTTATAGCGGGGCCTCGCGGCAGGGACAGTTCTTTGATGTTTGATTGCGTGAGTGACATTTCGCTGTGGTCTCACACACAGGGAGTGTGCCTAACCTAAAGTGGATGTATAACATCAGGTCTCGTGGGGCCTGATTGGTATCTAAAAAGGGCTATAGTTGTCTAGTCTGTTTGTGAAGATAAAATTCGGCTGTTAGTCTACCTGGGTTCGGTTTGGAAGATTCTTGATGGTCCACCCATTCCCAGATTCGATGTCTTAGCTCTTCTTTCCTGGGTAGCTCTTTCCTATCCCACAGTGCTTGGAACCCCAAAACTGTCATCATTTTCTTAACATAGGAGATCCAGCCTATTTTGCAGCCAGTGTCTAGTCGAATCTCCTCAGTAAGGGCCTTGGCATAGGGAAGGAGCTCTGGTGATCGCCTGACGCAGGCCCCATAGAGGAGCAGGCGCAGCCTTGCCATGTCACCAATAGATCGCCTGCCCATGTTGACCATTAGAGGAGTGAGGGGGTGGATTGGGGCAGCAACACCAGATATCTGAGAAACTTGTGCTCAGATCTACAGAGATCGTGAACCTTTTCCCATCCCCAAAGCTCTGCACCATACAATGCTGCACCAACTGCTTTGTCATCGTGAACATGGAGAGCTGGGGCTACCGATCTGCTGTGTGAGAGGCAATGTTCTCTATCAAGTGCACCTACTACTCGCTTATGCCCCAGGAGCATCTTTGCAAGGAGGGGGCTTCCATGATATTTTATCAGAGAGTCGAACACCAAGATAGTCAAAGGTGTCCACCCTTTCCAGAGGTATCCCACCTAGCAGAGGGATGCTCCTGTAAGACTTGGGGGCGTTGAAAGCCATGAATTTGGTTTTTGAGGTGTTAATAACCAGCCCCCGATCATCACAGTAAAGATTGAACCTAATGAGTAGTCGCTGCAGCCCTGCTGGTGCCATAGACACGAGCAGGGTTTAATCAGCGAATAAGAGAGCTGGTACCTTGTCACCACCCAGGGTTGATTCGTCTGCTGAAACTTCTTATAGTAAGCTGACCACCCCGTTCATATAAGGGGAGAATAGGGTGGGGGCCAAGACAGAGCCCTGCCGAACTCCCCTGTTGACTGGAATGCGCTCTGTCAGTTGTCCCTGTGCACCCCATTTAACCTATGCGTAATTTCCTTCGTGTAGTGGCCCCAGCAGGTTTAGGATAAATTGGGAGATACCCATGTGCTTGAGAGACAGCAACAGTTTGTTCCTAGGGACTAGATCAAAGGCAGTCTTTAGATCGATAAACGCCAGGTAAAGACTGCTTTGCCGATCACTACTACCCTGAAACATGTCCATGTAACAGGCATATTACATTGTGCATTATATTTGACACGTATACAATGTAGAGCATGATACACTATAGTGTAATACCACGAATATAAGCTTTTATGGTATCGCAAACAGTAGGGGGTGCCGCTGTACCTGTATTATTAGTAAAAAATTCCCTTAGTAAACCCGTAGTGCATATCAGATAATCATCATTAGTCAGCAAATGACAGGGAAATGAAAACTTAGATTGCGTAGTTGTATATTGATGAGACTGAATGTAAATAAAAGTGGGTTGTGATCTGATACGATCCTGGGACCTACTTCTATTTCTGTGCTTGCTAATAAACTCTTCCTGGTGGGAACTATATCAATCCTGGAAGTACTACTTATTTGGGCATGAATAAAAAGTATACCCAGGGTTAGCTGGATGTAAAATCCTCCATACATCACATAGCCTATGAAGCCGTATCAGCTCTCTGATTTATTGATGCCCTAGTCCTAGCCATGCAGGGGGTAGTTTTGCTATTGGTTGAATCAATACTATAATCCATTATACAGTTAAAATCACCCATAATAATCAGTTCTCCCACTCAGTCTAAGAGCTCTAGGGAGAGCAAGTGCAATACCTTTGGATCGTCAATGTTTGTTCTATAGAGTACACATCTAACAAATCTCTGAGAATACAATAACAATTGAGCAAGCACCCTTCCCACCCTTGGATCAGTCTCAGTTTTCAAATTGCTATAATGAAAATTCTTTGCAGATAAGAAAGCAACCCCCTGAATGGAAACCATTTGTGAGGTGGTGCTAATTACGTCATAGCCCAGTTGCTTCAGTAGCAGATGATCCTTATACACTAAGTGTGTCTCAGTTAAAGCTAAATGATGTGGTCTATATGTCACTATTTCCTCCCTGACCAACTGACATTCACATCATGAGTTTAGGCTGGAAACATTCCAGTTCATACATTTAAACCTAGCCGTTGATCTGACAAATTTTCCTGTCTAATCCTGCAACCTCAAAGCCACACAAAAAAACAAGAAAAATGGTATGAATACTTTTTAGAGATTTGAGAATATTCTGACTTATTTTACTACCCCTTCCACCCTTGATCATAATAAGATGTTCCCTCTGTCCCGGGGGAATATGATATGTCCGCCCTCCCCAACCCCCTCATCTCCCCTAGTCCTACCCCCGTAATATTGAGAAGGAATCATCCCAACCCTCAGAGCTGTCGGTGTCATGACAGCCCTGATGGGGGCGTGGGGCTCAATGCTACACTCGACTTCCCACCCCCACCAGCTACAGCCCCAGCACCCAAATAGGCAGTGGGAAAACAGAAAACATCAAATACCAGATATGCAAACAAAAAAGACACATATAGGAGGAAGGAAAGTGGAGGTATTAGCAGTAAAGGAGAAAATAATTAAAAAGAGTACTTCCCTAAGATATCTTTTGTTAATTGTTCAAAATAGAAGAACCCCTGAAGAGGGTCAAAGCCTGTGAGGCATTAGTACTTGACCATCCTTAATGACCTTGAGTGGAGCCGGCTCTTGGCAGTATACCTGTGCCTTGGTGACCTTAAAGGGATCAATAAATTGGTGCAGCTTCCACCATTTGTCCGTAATGAATTTGCAGAGATCTGAAAGGGCTACAATTGGCGTTGTATCTACCATGGCATTTGTAGTGGGGCGCGCTTGAAGAGATATTGCCTGTCTAAGATGAAAGTTTCCAACATAGATAAAAATTGGATGAGGTGGCATGAGAGTGGTATCTGAGAATCACAGTCCCTGTCCATCAGACCTGGGAAGGCTTTGCCAAACAGTAGCACAATTAATTGATGAGGATCACCCCCTCACTTCCTTCCGATATTCCATATATCCTCAAGTTATTTCTCCTCGGTCGATTCTCCATATCTTCAAACTTGTTTTGGAGGTACACCAACTGTCGATCATGATTGCCAATTGATTTAATTGTAGCTGTCCCCACCTCCTCAGCATCAGAAAAACATTGTTGTAGCTCAGTAATCTCAGTGGTGAGGCTGGTGATCTTTCCCGCCATATCTGACAATGTTTGTTACGTTTACGGATTGTCTGCACTCGACTGAGTGTAGTAGGACTGTGACTTGGAGCGCTGAATCTTTAGTATCTACACAATTGCCGATAAGGATGGTTCTTGAACTTTTTCCTCTGTACCTGTTTCCTTATAAACCGGCAGCAGAAAGTTTGGAGGCAGCGCCACAAGATGCATCTGAGGGCGATTGTAGATGAGGAGTACAGCAACTAACCTTCTTTAACAATATCTAAGGGACAAGCTTTATACGCAGCTCCACAAAATTGATCAACAAATGTCAGCAAAGAAGTTGTTTACTATGTTCCAATGTTGGAGTCAACTACAAGTCCAATAAACCGCATGATGCCCCTGTTTTTACAGAAACTGCATCTGGCTGTTTCATGGCTTTTGATTACTTTTCTTCGGATTTGTCAGATCCACCGCATGGAATTTGTGCATTTATAATTTGGCTCAAAACGATATGTATTGTTCCACCATGGATTTACATTTGGATATCACTGGCATTGCTTTTACTTTCAATTTGGATCAGCTTTGTAACTGTGTTCTCTTTGCTCTTAAGAAGACAATACCTCCCAGAATGCTCTGCAGTTGAACCTGTAGTTGAGCATTGAAGCCTCATTTGACATCACACAAAGTGCGAAGAGACATGTCCCTTGTGAACATTTCAGCGGTTCCGGTACTTGATGGAATTGTTTGGCATAGGGTACCTTTCTATGAATTAATGAATTACATTATTTTATAAAGTGCGAGCAAATGCTCATGGGCGTCTTGGCTCTGTTTGTGTAGGGACTAGGGAGGTGAGAGTTGGTCTCCTTGGTGAGGTAAAATATAAAAGAGGCAGAAGAACGAGCTACGTCTGTGCAAAAAGCCATGTTTTCAAAGTCTTCCTGAACCTAGTCAGGGATGGAACTGTTTCAAGACCGAGAAGCAGGCTGTTCCACAGAGTGAATGTTGAATTAAACAAACCTTTTTCTCCCAATATGGATTTCTGAAAGGCAGGAACCACCAATTTTTTTTTTGTGAAGGCTGAATGGAGAGATCTGTTATGGATGTACCATCTCAGATGTTTCCCCAAAAAATGGGGGCCCTGCCCATAAAGGGTTCTGTAAGCCATGCAGAGTTCCTTAAAGGTGATCCGGTGTCTGACGGGTAGCCAATGTAGACTTTTTATGGCCGTTTTTGCTGACTGGTACCTGGGAATTGTGTGCCGCATTTTGCAGTGTCTGCAGTTTCTTCATAGAGGAAGCCAAAAGATTTGAGTAGAGGCTATTGCAATAGTCCAATATCCCTGGAATCAGCTAGATGACCACTGTTTTAAGGAACGCAAAAGGGAGGTATTTTTCAATCTTTTTCACTAACCTTAAGGAATAGAAGGAAGCTGACGTAACTTTGATCACCTTTTCAGTGAGCTTCAGTTTGCAATCTATCAATATCCCCAAATTGTTGACCATTGTCACATGAGTGGGGAGAGAGCCCATTTGAGGTGGCACCATTAAGGTGTCAAGAAAGACGGGTTATTTCTGAAATGTATCACTTCCGTCTGTCTTGAAGGAAATAAGCTTTAGGGAATTCCCATCCATCCATTTGCTAACCTCATTCACACAGTTCCTGAAGGCATCTCCAGCATTTGACTCCTTCTTGGCCAGTGACACCACAATTTGGTTGTCTTCGGCATATGAAGCTAGGGAGAGGCTATACGATTTCATAAGTGAGGCTAATGGGGTTGCACATAGATTAAACAATGTTGGCCTCAAAGATGGTCCCTGCGGAACTCCGCAAGGCAAGGTAAATGCTTTGGATTTAGACTCACCCATTGCCACCGTGTGCTGCATGTCTGAAGGCCGCAGATAAATCCAACAGGACAATGGTAAATTGCCTCCCATGTCCAGGGTTGTTCTGATCTCCTCTGTTGCTACAATCAGAGCGGATTCGGTGCTATGATTCTTTCTGAACACAAATTGGGTATTGTCTAGAAGATGATTGGTGTCAATAAGAAGAAAGCTGCTCATTCATTACCTTTTTCTGCTAATTTAGCAGGAAAAAGAAGTCTTGCAATGGGTCTGTAGTTGTTCTGGTCTAAAGCATTGAGATTTGCTTTTTTTCAACAGGGGTAGGACAGAGACGGATTTCCATTGAGACAGAAAGGCCCCAGTCCTGCACATTGCTGTAAAAATATCTGCTAGCTGAAGTGCAGTTGGTTCACAGGCCATATGAAGGAATCTTGGTGGACAGGGGTCCGAGGGGAGCTTGCTTTAATTTTGGAAATAAGAGTTAGAAGTTTTCCGAAGTAGGCTTTGTGAAGACCTTGGGAGTGGGACCATTGACTTTATGACTGGGTAGTTCACTTGTGTAATTATCAGAGGTAAATCTGTTGTAAATAGTTGTCACCTTATCTCGAAAGAATTCAACTAAGGTGTCACAAAACTGTTGACTATTAGCTGCCCAGTTGCTGGATGAGGGTGTGGTCAGTATTTTAATGGTGTGGAAAAGAGTCTTATGAGAATCCTTTGCCGATCTGATTTTCACAGAATAGTATTCTGTTTTTGCTTCTGTCATCAATTTTTTATGTTTGCCTAGCTTAGATTTATAAATAATCCTTTCGGAGATTTCATAATTATCCTGCCACTTTTGCTCTTGCCTGTGACAGTTTTGCTTAGAAGATCTAAGGGTATCATTATACCAAAGTTGGGAAATTCTTTTTTTAGAGAGGTTCTTTGACTTGAGGGGGCCACAGCATCCAGGGTGCTTACAATCCAATTGTTGTAGCCATTGACCATGTGTTCTATACTATACTTCCATGAATGCTGGTGTAAGTTCTGATAATTGAGTTTTTTTCAGATTTCAGAAGAGTAAGTTATGATTCACTACTGCTCTCTTTAGTTTCCCCTGTGATTCTATCTGCCAGTTAACCACCAAATGATCCTTCCAAAGTAACCGCAGAGTGGTCTGGTAGGGGTTGTTTGAAAAGATCGCATCCAGTGTGTGACCTGCATGGTGGGTAGGTTTATTAGTTTTTAGTGAGAGCCCAAACCCTATCATAGTGTCTATTAGCCTGCTGGAGGCCAAACCTGACTTATTTTCCAGATGGAAGTTAAAATCCCCATGGATAGTAAAATTGGAATTGGGAATGTTTGACTACAATAGGGTACTGATACGATCTAGGTCCTGGGTGACAATAAAGGAGGATACCATTGAACGTTTGTGATTTAGTGAGCTCAATATTAAACTGTAGAGCTTCAAAATCCATCCCAGAGACTGCGGAAAAGATTGAGTAAAGATGCTCACGAAAGATCACAGCTAGACCTCCACCTTTTTTTCTCTCTCTATCAAGCCAATAAATGTCATAATCTGGGGGAACTGCTGCAGTGATCCCTGGGCCAAAGTATTGGTCGGCACCGGTTTCTGTCACAAATATTATATCAGTGTGGTAAGTTAATACGAATGTATAAAATTCTGTATGATGTTTTACTAAGGATCTAGAATGCAATAGAGAGCAGTTAAACTTAGAAGATTCCTTGTGACTTTTTATGTAATTTGTAGCAACTGCTGGTTTAAAGACCGCTGAGTGTTTTTTTTTTTTTTAATTAATCTTTATTGAGCTTTTATGACTTATTTTACATAACCCTAGTCCCCCCCCCCCCACCCGACAGGTTACAGGCATTACAGTTGGTTTGTATATATATACATTTAACAGAAATAAAACAAAAAGAAAATTAAAGCGTAGCTTCATTTGATCTTAGTTATTCAATACCTTCTATCCATGTTCTTAGTGGATCCCAAATAGCTAGACCTTTCTTTTTCTTATTCAAACCCTTACATTTATAAATTGCGATTTCAAAACTATAAGTAGCAAGTAGGCGTGCCCGCCATTGATGAAATGAGGGTGGTTGTGGATCTAACCATGCCGATGCTAGACAGATTCTCAGTATTGACATTGAAATAAATATAAATCCCCTTGTTTGAATTGGTCGGGAATCCCCCACAGCGCCCAAAACTATTTCTGCAGTTGTTATTTCAATATCTTTTTTAATAATTTTTGAGAGAAAGATCGAGATATCCCGTCTAATAGCAGAGAGTTCATTACAAGTAGCAAACATGTGTATTAGGTCCGCTTCGGGGAAAGCACATCTTGGACATTCCGTCCCCTTTCCATAACTCCATTTTGCTATTTTTTTAGGGGTGCAATATAGCTGGAAGAAGGTCTTGTAATATTGTGCTAGTAGTTTAGTTGAAATTAAGATTGATTGCGAAAGGTTGAATGCAGTTTGAATTGAATTGTTGGTTATGTCTAATTTATCCTGCCATATCTGAAAATGTTTGTCGAGATCATCAGGCAAATTAGTGATTAAGTTGTTGTAAATTTCACCAATTTTAATTGTATTATTCTTTATAATGATATCTATAATCGGTATTGTCTGAAAAGCTGAGTTACCACCCCCTTTTTTCAACAGAAAATCTCTGACTTGCAAATATTTGTAAAAATCACGATGTTCTAATAGGAATTTATTCTTTAATATTTCGAATGTATTAAGCC
Organism: Triturus cristatus; assembly: GCF_964204655.1. Lineage (NCBI taxonomy): Eukaryota > Metazoa > Chordata > Amphibia > Caudata > Salamandridae > Triturus > Triturus cristatus. The sequence goes on from NC_140585.1 coordinate 1,330,884,748, forward strand.
CAGATATATTAAAAAATAAACCAAGTTTGGTAATTCCTGATGTAACCCAGCGTTTCATGCATGAGTCTTTGAAAATTGGGGGGAGGTTTTGGTTACCGTAAATAGTTGTATAATATGAAAATCTACCGATCCCCAATAATTTGCGTACGTTACACCAAACTGAGTAAATTCCTTTAAGGGTTTTGAACTGAACCTTTTTAAAGTGGCAGTCGTAGGTCAGACGCCATAGATGGTCTCCCGTAGCGGCCCCTAGAATAAGTTCTTGTGGGGTTGGAATTCTACCTGGAGAATTTAGAGTGGGATTTGGGATTAGGAGCATTCTGCAGTAATTAAGTGTGCTAGCCCACCAGTACACCTTAGAGTTAGGTAAGGCGATACCGCCTCTATCTTTAGGTAAATTAATAAATTTCATTGCTCTTCACGGTCTACTATATCCCCAGATAAAGCTGGAGAAGATATGATCCAGTTCTGTAAAAATATGTTGGTCAAAAATTAAACAGATACTTCTAAAAAAATATAAGAATTTAGGAAAAAATAAAATTTTTATTAAATTACTCCTTCCGATAATTGTTAACCTCTTCAATGCCCGTGACGAGCTGGACTCGTCATGGGCCGCGGTGGCGCTGTGCCCATGACGAGTCCAGCTCGTCACAAACCCCGCCCGCTAATTCAACAGCCGGCACAGGGCGGGGAAAGGGGCGGGCACTGAAGGGGTTAAATGTAAATTGTGTAGTATCCTCAGTGATGAACTTGTTTGTTTCAAAAGTGGTTTCAAATTTAAGCTGACTAGATTATTGAGATTGGCGATAATATTTACCCCTAGATAGGTCGCATTTTCAACGATCCTTTCATCAACACAGTTAATTTGATTATTGATGACTATTTGAGTTTTATTTTGGTTTAATTTATAGCCTGAAATTTCACCGAAGTATTTAGCCTCTATTTCGATTAAATTTATTGCATTAGTAGGATTGGTTGTGGTTAGGGCAATATCATCAGCATAGGCTAATGTTTTGGTGTCACCATGAGGCGTCCTCACCGGTGTTATTGCGAGGTTTGATTCTAGCCTCCGAATGAAAGGGTCTATGAATATAGCAAAAAGCAATGGGGAGCAGGGACAACCCTGCCTCGTTCCTCTTGTTATTTTAAAATTTTCTGATATGTCACCATTTATCACCACTGCTGCTTCTGGGTTAAGATACATCATACGAATTGCATTGATAAAGTTTTCCCCAATTCCACTTTTTGACATGGCCGTCCATAGATATTGCCAGGAGACCCTATCGAACGCTTTTTCAGCATCGAGTAATATCAGTGCCATAGGGTCTCCTGCCACCTCAGTCACGTCAAAGAGTGTAACAACCCTCTGTATGTGATCGATGGTAGATCTGCCAGGAACAAATCCATGTTGCCAAACCGATATAATTTTATATATAAGTGGGGCAATCCGGCTGGCAAGCATTTTAGAGTAGATTTTGGAATCATTGTTAATTAGAGTAATTGGACGATAAGCCCCTAGACCGCTGAGTGTTTTGAGTGAAGCAGTGTACAAAAGCTTATTGCACAGGTCTGGCAACATGGAGCAGTGGTTTCAAGTAAGGTGGTAGGGGACCATTAGACTTACTGGTAGCATTTAAATCCAGAAGCGCTTTGCGGGAGTGAGTGTGTCTTTGTCAGCGGTCTAAGAGAAAAAAAACGGGGGGACAGGTGGTGGGAGTTGTCTGGGCACAGAGGGGTTGCCATTGGCACGCCGTGGTCATGCCAGAGGCGCGGACATGCTACCTGCTGCTTTTTGAAGCCCGTTATAAGAGAGGCGTGGTCAGGGGCATGGCGAATGCCGCAAGTGGTCTGAGGGAGATAGCAGTGTAGATACAGAAAAACAGGTAGAGAAAAGACAAATGCAAACTGAGGTCCAGCGACCTCTGATCTCAGGCAAAGGCTCCCCTGTGCAGGAGGACTAATGGAAAAATAATGTTTTAAGGCAAACCAAGGGGAGTAACAACCCAAAAACTTGGTAAAAACAATGTAAAAAGGGACAAGTCCTTCACCCAAGATGGTGCAACCTATGGAGCAAGGCAACTCCGATAACCAGCACCTCCGTGCCATACAAGGAAATTAACTTGCACCAACCTTGTAGCTGCAGCACAGACGTGCTATCAGCTGCTTTTTGAAGCCTGTCATAAGAGGGGTGTGGTCAGGGGCGTGTCGAATGCCTCAAGCTGTCCAGTGGTGATACCGGTGTGGATACAGAAAAACAGGTAGGGAAATAAAATCTGCAAACAGAGGTCCAGCGACCTCTGACCTCAGGCACAGGCTCCCCTGTTTAGGAGGACTACCGGAAAAAAAAAGTTTTAAGCCAAATCAAAGGGATAAAAAATATTTGGACTGACAGAAATGCTACAAGTACCTTATGTTTTTAAATGAAGACTTCAAGGTTTTATTACTCAAGGTACCTTATCTGATGATCGGAACTTAAATACTGCAAAGTCCATGATTGCTGAGCTAGAGCAAAATACTGTTTTTGAGAATGAAGATATGTATAGTGGGATGTTTAATTATGATGAAATGTGTTGTTTTCCTCATTGTGCGCACCACTTCTTACACAGAGCTGGCACTCCACATGCAATATTTAATTATACACAATGGGAACATTTCCCTACACCACCTGTAGGTGGCGTAAAAGCATACGGCAAGAAGTTTGCATATTTTTCTAGCAAAAACCCTGTAGATCCAGGGGAATATTTATGATCCTCTTATGCCACTGGAGCATCACTTTTTGTGACGCTCTGTTAGCACAAATCCTAAAATCATATCTATGAAGCCAGGTAAAGCCACTATTCGTGGCTTTGAAGGGCCTCATAGATATGGAGAAAGGCTAGGCAGTGCAAATCACTCCATTGCTTACTCTGTGCTCAGGAGGCATTCCATGGGTGTTGCAATGGGTTTCCCATGCAAAACCCATGGATTTTGGCACAGAGCATGTAAACCTGGGGAAGCAGCAAAACCTTAAGCCTCCCGAGGTGAGGCACAACAAGGGGAAATATCTTTATTTCTCCTTGTATTTTCCTCTTTCATTTTGCAACACACATAGAAAGAGGAAAATGCCTCTTAGAATTGTTTCTGTACAGGAAAGTGCCCCTTCTGAACAAAAAGAATCCTCCATGATGCAAGGCTACCTGCATTAGCGCTAGGCTGTCGGTTCGGCGCCAGCACAGGGGGATAGGACAGGATGCACCATATTGTATAAATACGGGGCACGCCTGCCCTTTCATTTTGCTGTGTGGAAGAGCAGCAAGCTAACTTACTCCTGTCCTATGCTAAATCCCCATAAATGGGGGCCTCAGTGTCTTATTGTTAGAAACTAGTTCCTTTCCTGACTAAGAAAAACATGTTAACGGATACCAAATTAGGATTTTCTGTTCATTTATGTCCCAGTTGTTAATACAGGGGTTTAGCTTTTGAAAAGACAATATGTACATTAAAATTTGTTCAAGGAATGAAAGACTAGAGTACAGCAAACATCTTCTCCGGGCCTCTCTAAGATAAAAGGTTTTGAACACACAAAACATTCCCACGTTTGCACGTTGTTGGACTTGGCCCTTTTTGCAGGGTCATCCCTAAACTTTTTGCCTTTCTCCTAGCCTTTTCTCTGACATGGTGGTGGTGGTTTTAGGCCTCTGGGCACTTTAGCACTGCTGTTACATTTGGTAAGATTGGCCTGCCTTCCCGTTGGAATGCATTGGGGATTGCCTTATAAGTGTGTCAGTGGTAATTCCTGGGATGAGAGGAGCAGCGTGGTCGAGTTTAGTATATTGGGAATCGTAATAATAAATGCTGCGCAATGGTGTGCACAGATTTATTATGACTATTTTAGAAATGCCACTTTTAGAAGTTGCCATTTCAGTGTGCTATGTGTCTACCTGCCTGATGTGAATTGCATGTCTGGCTTTTGAGTGACAGGGGCTGGGAGGTGTGTCCAGGAGGGGCAGGGTGAGTCAGCACTAGGCTGAATGGGACATCTGCATTGGGAGTAGTGGGAGGAGTTATCCCCTGACCATGAATAGATCTGTTCCTAGCCTGGACAATGCTGGCTCCACCCCTGCGGTGTGTCTGATCACCTAGCCCCCACCTGACAAAGGGGAAGAGGAGCTTGGTAAACAAAGTGTTCCAATTCCCCCGAATCAGTTGCATCTGGTTCCTCCAAACCCTGTACTGCAGGCAATGGATTGTCTGGTATAAATGTTGTGGCTGTGACCCCATGATAGTATGCTTGTTCCTGAACCTGCTGGGGCGTGCTGCTGCTGGGGCCCGGGAGGAACCGTCATGAGGGCTTGCCTCCCTGGGCCAGCCTTGCCCTCTTCATCTCTAAGGATTTGTTGTTGCCCTTGCGCCCTGTGAGCGCTATATTCTAATTTTCCCAAAGAGTGGAGAGCGTGGGCTTCGCAGCGCAGAGCTGCAGCCCTTTCCGACATGGGGATTCCCCACATTTTGCACAACCGAGGGGAGCCTACCCTGCTTTAGGAATATTTAAACACGGGTGCCCACCTCGCTTTTGGGATTCTTTAATGGCGGGTGCCCAACCCGCACGTGGTGTTTTCTTTAAATACGGCTGGTGCTCACCCTGCATTTGCCAAGGAGATTACCGCTGCAGTCCGAGAGCACTAAAACTGGAAGACAGGCGCTCGCGCCTGGCTGTGGGCGGGACCTGCAGCGTATGTCCGGAAGTCTGTGCGGGGCTCCCATGAGCGTGGGAGAGCACTGCGGTAATGGCCAGAGTACGCCCCGGTGAGAGAGGACGGAGCCCTGTGGGCTCCAGTGGCAGCATTTCAGCCTTCCCCCTCCTGGCAGAGGGGGAGGAAGGCCGCAGAGATCGCTGGTGACCGGAGGAGGCAGAAAGCCACAGAGAAGACTCCGGGGAGTGAGGCCACGTTGGGAGTTCGGTAGGGGGGTAATGTCGGGGCACATTGTCGGTGCCCACCCCCTGTGGTCGCTCCTAAGGCCTGGCTAGTGCCAGTCCCTGATTGTTCTTCACAGCTGCCCCCTAGACAGAGGGCAGCTGCAACGTTGGCATAGGTTACTTTGGGAGTCCCAGAGTGGGGCTTCCACAGCACATGTAGTGCCAGTGCCATTTTTCTTTGGGGCAATTCTTGTGATGCGAGTCCCAGAGTGGGGCTCAGGCCATTTTCCACAGCTGCCCCGCCTGATAGAGGACAGCTGCAATGATGGGGGCAGTTTCTTTCAGAGAGCCCCAGTGGAGGCCCCGAGGGCACAGTCATGCCAGGACCCCTTTATTTTATTCACAGCTGCGCCGCACCTGCGCTGGCAGCTGCAATGTTCAAGCTATCAATCCTTTGGGGGCATTTTGGATGAGACAGGAGTGACATACACTCCTCTGCCCCAGCGCAATGGTGCACTTGTGGATTCTACTTCATTGGCAGCACACCCTGACATTATGGACATAGGGCATTTGAGCCATCTGAGATGGCCAGTTGGCCAGGGGGACTGTGTTAGGTTGATAGGGTGCAAGGCCCTAATGTGATTCATGTGGTGCGCAGGAAATGTGGTTTATGCACCCTGATTTATGCCTCTAATGTGGTTTATGTATGAGTTTATTTGCATACTGTGGTTTATGCTTGTGAGGTTATTCTCTACTGTGATTAATGCCCCTAGTGTGATTTATGATTAGGAGGTTATGGTCTGATATGTTTAGGCTTATGAGGTTGGAGCATAATGTATTTTACGCCTGAAGTGGTACTGTGCATAATATGATTTGTGTTGCAGGATATAATGCTGAGTACAGTGTTTGCCAGTAATTACTGGTTGTGTTGTACGTTTATTATTGGTTCTACATTTACTATCTTTACTTTGTAATGGTTCTGACAGTGGCCCAATTGGCCCTGTCATGTGTATATAATCCTCTGTAAATATTGTCTAGTGCCTAGTGTATATTGTGTGATTACTATTCTAATGTGTTTATGACAATACAAAGGCTATTTTCATATATAACCTGATGAGGAGTTCCTTTTGTTGTGTGCCTAGTATGTTGCTGCTGTGTGTGTGTTGTGCAAACGCATTGCCTCTGGGATAAGCCTGACTGCTCGTGCAAAGTTACCAAGGGGGTGAGCAGGGGTTATCTTCAGCGTGTAACTCCCTTGCACTGACTAGAGTGGAGGTTTCTTCCTGGCTTAGGCGCAAGCCCTAGCCAACCAGAAATCCCATTTCTAACACACGTTTAGACAATTGGCAACATTTCACCACATGGAGGAAGAGCTCAACATACAATGGACCATACAATTCTTTACATTCCAGTGCTGAAGATTAGTCAGTGTGTCATGTTCTTTAGGTTAGTTCTATCATGTACATACTGATTACATACATTGCGTTCCATCCACATGACATAACGGTCATACACAGGTGACCTTTTACCCAGTAGCTTACTTCTGTCTCTCCAACATCAGGCTCTTGGTACCATATCTTAATCCCTGTACCTGACGTACACAAACAAGTCCCTAGGCACTGTAGATTTATTCTGTACAAGGGTCACAACTTTTTTCATTCATGGCCAACAGCAATCTGTGCATGATCATATTTGTTTAGAAAAGTATTAGCAGGGGCTTAGTGAATGTTTTCGAAACATATTTATTCTAGAAATACCCTGGAGTGACCACTTTATTATAAATGACCCTCACACCCCCTTAAAGACACATAGGAGAAATTCCTTCCAAGCTGAGACGAGGTTCTTCAAGCTGATCCTTCAACTAGCAGAGATCTGATATCCCTTGAGGAACTTAAACTATGCCAAATGAAAATACTACTACACGGGGCAATTATGATTGAATATCTCCGTGGCAATGTAGCACCCACAGGAATATTAGTGACAAATGCACCGAGGATTTTTCTTGACGACCCACAATTCAAAAAAGAATGGTCTCTAATCGCCTGGATGTGCTCACGCGATTGGCTCATTTTGATTATTAACACAGCCAAGCGTCTGTCAGAGGCATTATTGGTAAAGATCAAAATCAGCGAGAATTCACTACTGACAGAGATTAAGTTAACTTTATACAAAAAGAAACTTGAAGAAGTTAATAAAGAAGTGAACGAGCACAAAGATTATCTGATGCAAAATAAAATCAACAAACTACAGAAAGACCTGAAGAAATTCAGCCATGAGAAGGTGTACCCTTATATCAGAGATGATTACAAAACCCAGGTACCTTCTGACTCAGGATCAACACGCAGTAAACAGACAGCGTCTTCTGACTCTGAATACGAAGATTGGTCAAGCGACGGATCAAACAGAAGTTGGCGAGGGAGGGCAAGAAGACCACGAAGGGGAAATTACAACCAAAGATACGGGCATCAACAGATGTATCCTTGGCCTGGCCCTTTCGGTCCAGTTCAGTACCAAGGCCCCCCTCATTTTCCAACAGGCCCATACTACCAGCCTGACTTTAATCAACATTTTTTAGGTCAGGGCGGAAGAAGAGGCAGACGAGGAAGGAGGGGAAACAAAAGAATCCAATGGGAAGAAGACAGGAGCTCAATGAACACGAGGAGCAACACCAGGGACCAACAGCCGAGCACGAGCAACACCAGGGATTAGTGGTGAATCTTACAGACATCATTCTCACCACAGATGAACTATCAGTCTTGGATAAAGGTTTGGGTTTTGTCCCAACAACCTACTTCGACAAATTTCATCTCCGGTGTGAACTGGGCGATTTCTTTAAAAAAAAACGATTGAAGACCTTCTTTTTGGATAAAGAAAGACCAATAGAAGATGGTACCCACACAGATCTTAGATTAAGATCAACCTTTTTTCCTCCCAAAAACATGATGCCCCCAGAGGTACTTTCATTTGAAGAGGCAGTGTCTAAAGAGGTTGAATCACTCCAACTCAAGATTAATGTGTTTAACAACTTGAGTAAAAGAGAACGCACAGCCATGGCAGCCCTTCAATCGAGAAAGGACATAGTCATAAAACCAGCGGATAAGGGTGGAGCTACGGTCATTCAAAGCACTAATGCATACAGAACAGCCTGTCTGAATCTCCTGGCAGATACAAGATACTATAAGAAGATCAACAGGGATCCAACACAACGGATCAAAACCACCATCATGGCACTCACAACAGACGCCCTTACCAAAGAGTGGATCACTAAAAAAGAGTATGCCTTTCTGAACCAGGAAGATCCAAGAACTCCGCTATTCTACACGATCCCAAAGATACATAAAGGAAAGATTCCTTTGACGGGCAGACCAATTGTTTCAGGCATTGGGTCGGTTTTGGAACCACTATCTAAATATACAGACTGGTTCCTACGCCCCTTGGTGAAGAACATTAAATCGTATGTCCAGGACACCAAACATCTCTTTAATCTTCTAACACAAGTGGAATACAATCCAGAAGACAATTTCCTGGTATGTTTGGACGTGGAAGCGCTGTTGACAAATATACCTCAGACAGAAAGTATTAGAGTGGTTGAAGAGATTTTGAAAGATCAAGAATGGCTGTGGGCAGCACCAATCGCGTGGGTGATTACTCTCATACATATGGCCCTCACGGAGAACTTCTTTATCTTTGAAGACCAATTATATCTACAAGTACACGGTACTTCAATGGGCAGCACATTCGCCCCAAGTCTAGCATGTCTGTATGTCGTTTTTTTTGAAGACCAACATATATGGACACAGAACCCTTTTAGTGACAATATCTGTAAATGGTACAGATATATTGACGATGTTCTGATGATTTGGAAGGGAGATATGACGAGTCTCAACAACTTTAAAGTTTGGATTAATTCTCTGAACCCACACCTTCATTTCACAATGAATGCACATAAAGACAGTATTTCCTTTCTAGATGTCACACTTACTGCGAAAGACACTTGAGAGTTCACTGCATACAAAACCTACAGATAGGAACAGCCTATTAAGATTTGACAGGGCCCACCCACGGTCCTTAAGAGAGAATCTCCCAGTGGGTCAGTTCCTGAGGATACGTAGAAACTGCTCCAGTATTCCGGCTTTATAGAAAAGAGGCAGCCGTACTCACAAACAAACTCAAACAGAAAATGTACCCTGTCAAGATCATAGAACGAGCGAATAAAAGAGCACGCAATACTCCATGTGAGGCTCTTTTAGAGACACATAGGAAAGAACAACCGGACCAACTAATATGTGTCACTACATACAACTCGTCGTCTAATGACTTAAAAAAGATAATAAATAAAAAATGGCCCATATTAACATCTAACAGATTATCTTTTGAAAAACCAATGTTCTCGTTTAAGAAAAATTTGAGTCTGAGAGATGCCCTGGTACACACCAACACTTTTACACCGAGACCCAATAATCAGATTACACTTTGGGGAATGCCGTCAGTCACGGGACATTTTCCTTACGGATCATGTGTGGTATGTCGTTTTACAGAACCTACAAAAACATTGGAACTAGGAGAGCAACGATGGGTATATCGTCTAAAGACCCATGAGAAAGGCCTTAACGATGGCATACCCTGGAACCAACTAAATAGGTAAAAGGGTCTGTCACACGTCAGTATTCTATTTTAAATACCCGTAAAGTGACTATTTACCATCAAGACACGTAATAAGAACCTTAGAAACAATATTTGATCGCTAAGTCTGGGCATGACCTTCTCCACACCAGAGTTTAACCCTTCAGTGCCACGCCCTTTCCCCCTCCTGTGCCGGGCGTTGCACTAGTGGGTGGGGTTCATGACGAGATAGTCTCATCATGGGCACAGCGCAACCGGGCTCCATGACGAGACTATCTCGTCATGGGCACTGGAGGAGTTATACAAACAACTGTAATTGGGGCACGGCTAAATTTAAACAACATCAATAACTCAAAAGTCCCGCCTAGTAAATCCTATATGGCATGCAGCTTACAGGCACAAAGATTCATTGTAGTGTCTCCTTAATATTTACACACCATAGGCAGCTCAGTATCCCTACCAGGCTAACCAACAACGCGCGCCACCAATGCTGTGACATTTGTTTTTTGACACTTAACAAGTTCCTTCTGTACCCCAGTAATCCGTCCTAGTTGGGACCATAAATATTTAAGACAGCACCAGCATTAAGGCTCCCTTTAACATGAAATTGATTTAAATTTATTTTGTGCTTTAAACAGTTTTTCCTTATCGCAGCATATTGGATGTGAAAACCACTTTTCCGATGGATCTCTGAACCATTGGGATCACGTGTTTTCGTCACCACTGACGGGTCAGTAAGAACCAATCCTGTGAGAGCGTCAAGAACACGGAAGTACACATAATGAGTTCCTTCTGTACCCCAGTAATCCGTCCTAGTTGGGACTATTAATATTTGAGTCAGCATTAAGGCTCCCTTCAACATGGAATTGATTTAAATTTGTTTAGTGCTTAAAAAAGTGTTTCTGTATCGCTGTATTGGATGTGGAAACCACATTTCCAATGGATCTCTGAACCATTGGGATCACGTGTTTTCGTCACCATTGACGGGTCAGTTAGAACCAATCCCGAGAGAGCATTACGAACACGGAAGTACAAGTTACCCGACCCACGATACAACGGCGCGAAACGCCGGAGATCGGGACCGAATAGGTTGAGTGGCGGGGCAGGACTCTTGACGAAGTAAGTGGGGAGAGCTTTTCTACCGACCCAAGGTACGGGCATATTTCATCTCTACCGAGATGACAACCAGCAAATCCATGATCACTTTGTTTACATGCTGCCACTTCCAATATTCCTCCTCTCTTTTTTCTTTACGTTCGGGGGACCCCGCTGACAGGGTTTGACTATAGAGCTACCCCCATTAGCCCTACGATCCCCTGAGATACAGAACTCATCCGAAGTTCGGGTAAGAGCGTATGCATGTTTGTGCTTTGGAAAACAACGATGCACGAGTACAATAATGATTTTAATAGTCACGCATGGTTCACATTACTATGTCGATACATAGATACGGTATGAATGTTGTATGAGAGCGGGATCTTGAAGAGTTTGGTACATTGATAGTATTCACTAACTGGCATGCAGAAACAGTTAGGATGCGAGCAAAATCGCCACCGCACAATACATCTGTCACGTTGATTAATTGTGTACCGATACAGTTATGAGTGGCACATGTTTGGACACACCACCATGTCATAGAATCACTCGGGAATTGTTGGTGTTGTTCTTTGTCCTTAGCACATTTATGGGACACATCACTTTGGAAAAGCCATGAGAAAAGTCTACAAATACAAGTTGTTTGTTTTGTTGTCCATGTTTTTTCTTACAGATGGAATACCACGCATGACGGATTAATCAATCAGTCGATCATACGAGGAGCAGCTACTCTGCCCTTGCCCAAAAAATAGAATAGGGAATTTCCTTTCTATTATCCAGGGAGGCCACTTTTGCCCTGAAGAAAGTCCTGGACCTTTACAGCCGCACTCGGACTGAAACATGTTGGCACTAGGGTCCTAGGACCATAATACTCCTATTAAGACCCCATTTTTAGTAATTTTATTAACCCAGACAGACCCAATAATAAAGGGATACTGGGGATCTGCCTGAGGTTTTTTATATTCTATCCCCCCCTGGTCTATAATATCTTCAAAGAGCTCCCAACATTGTGGTTGAGCCCACCCCGACTTTTAGGCGTCGGGGTGACCCGATGATGAAGCATGACACCACTAGGGTGTGTGAGGGTACCTAAATCAAAAGGAATTGCTTCCTTGCTCACCTATTGGTGAAGTTAAAATTCTCCCTCACCAGACACTTCACATCATTCCACTAACGTGCTTTGATACCGACCACTGGATGGCCAGTTGGAGTAAAACTATTTGTGTAATTGATTATATAGGGAGGTGTTACTCTGACCCAGAATCCTCTCCACCCTTAAGGCAATGGAAAATTTTCAATAGCCTACTGTATACATATCCCTTGAGGGATGCCATCCTCGACATAGAGACATGGTCCTTCATTCACAACCATCAGGTGAGTTGTTAGCACTTACCCAGGGAATTCTTGGCTCTATTAGACTTTATTACGTCCCATAATGCTCCATTAGGATATATCCTAGCACTTACTCATACATGCTTCACCTACATCTCTAGGCTAGGCACGGTTAGGTAGGATACGCATTGTTGGAGTACGCCAATACTATTGTTTTATGTAATAAGTTTTTATTCATCTTATTAGCACTGTGATAGAAATGTATCTACTTGTTACGATATTGGTTCAAGCGATTACATTTGTCTGCTCCTGTCTTTTGATTGTCGCAGCTAACATGTTTCATACTAGACTGACCCTAGACCAAATACTTATTGAAACCATTCCAATCGTCATTCTACGTATTTTAAGTAAAGTAAGCACGAGTGACTAATCGAAAGATCCCGTATTGTTTCCACAATACCTGAGGAATCGGGGTTGTCATGTTCAGTGGTTGTCAGAAACTACTTACCACACTGTATACTACAGGGGGTGGTAGTGGCATCGTAGAGCTAGCTGGTCTAACGGTTGACTCATCCTGTGGGGGTGTCCAGAGTCTGTCTGCACACCAACCACTCAGTTTAAATCATCCAAAACGTGCAGGTCCTAGGGGGTCCTAGTAACTACATGACATAGCGCTGCCAATGTTGGTTCTGTTCTTATATTAACTGTAAAATCTGAGTAGTTCAGTTGTGCTTTCTCTGGCAATCCTACTCACATTTTTCAGAGACGTCTGAAGTGGGAAGGTTAATCCGCCTCAGCTGAGCAGGTACACCCTGTGTATTGGCTGAAGGTTTTAAACAAGTTTGTAAGGACTAAAAGTTCCCTATTGTGCTAAACCCTAACTCGTAAAGTACTTACATTTTTCTCCTTTTCAAAATGACTGAACCTGCAAGTAGCGGTGGAGGCGAGGAAGGAGACGAATTTGCTAACGCTCTTAACATTCCAGAAAACTGCCAACAGGCAGTAACACTGAAATTATTAGAACATGGATTACCTGCATTAGGTGGCCATGTTACCTTCGTGAATGAGGCACAGGAGGTGTTCGGATCAGAGGTATTCTATACCTGGGTAAAATTCCCACCTGCAGATTCACAGATACATATTTTTCACGAATACATTGAAGTGGATCCACCGGAACAATACATCCCATATGAGGACATAGAAGTTACGTTAAAATACCAGCAACATAAAAACTGGTTTAAAGGCGCCCTAAAACATACAACTTCATTTGTAAGATTCAGTCCGCTCCCCATAGGAGGAGCGGCATGACGGCTTACACTCCACATCCTGAGATAGACACACTCCCAGTAGGGAAAGTGCATACACTATACAAAGAAATAGTCAGTCTATATAGACATATTGTCCAGTTCATCATGCGAACACTCACATTACAACCTGCGAGAGCTGCTCCACCTGGAATAGTCCAGACCCAGCCCACACTAATAATTAGTCTACAAATACTAAAAGCATTAATGGGTGTGTTCCCATCAAGAAGAGATCAAGTACCTTTCTGGATTGCTCCAAATATAGCACAGCTGGAAGCAGTATTACCCCGTAAGGGTCCGCAGGAAAAATGCAGAATGTTAACAATTTGCTTCCCAATGGGAATGGTTCCCTCAATTGAGGGTTGTACCACTTGGGTAACAATCTTTGCTGCAGTATGCATTAGAATACATGGTACCCCAACCATATTAGTTATTCCTGAAGTATTAAAACAGGTACAGAATGAGTACTGGGCAGGACCTAACCTGGACTTGGGGATGAAACTGTTAAGTAATTTTGACAAAGTCTTGGCAATTATGCTCAGCAACATAAAGGGGGAAGCAGCAGCCATATGCCAACGCCTAAGGGAAACAACTCCTGCAAATCAGGAGCGGGCATTACCAAAAATTATCGATGACAACTATGCTTCATTAGACAGAGATAGTTTGGGAGCCAAACTCGGGAAACCACTAGTGGTGAGTAGTTCTGAAAAAGAAAACTCAAAGCAAGTATCCACTTCTTCTAATAAGAAGTGGGATAATAGTTAACCTACAAATAATAATAACAGAAACTCTTCAAGATCAAGGGGTGGGTCTCCCCAACAGGAGTCCTCTGAAAATAGGTACAACCTTACGAATCGTGATAACATTAGGAAACCTGACAGGTATCAGGATACTGATACACGTTCCTTTCATTCCTTTCAGGGTTCATCAAAAAGCTTCGAGAGGCAAGGACGGTCAAAAAAAAAAAATTGAAGATCGACCAAAGGGAAAAAGGGAAACACATTGCACTTCAGATTTCATTATCAAACGAGAAGAGCAACCTAAAGAGAAGACTCAATTAAAAAAGAAAAAAGTAGCTGGCTTAAAAATTAGAAATGCCCAGGTTACTGAGGAATCAGCTTCTGAACGGGGAATGGGCTCTGACGATGCTAGACAGCGCGGCAGAAGTAACAAGAGCTTGCCAGAACCTGAAGGAATTTCTGGTGACAGCAGTATTAAATGAATACACACAAAGGAAAACCAGATACAAGAGTGAGTGTCCCACATCGTCTACATGAAATTAATCTGCAAATAGAGGGGGACATCTCCAGAAAAATTAAAGGTCTCTTTTGGGAAAATTTGACATTTGGATACGACATCCTGTTAACACAAAAAGATTGGCTGCCTGAATTTATAATCGATTGCCTAAAAGGTGAAACTGTCACTTTGCCTGCTTTCTCCGACCTCAGTCCTGTTTCCTTAAGACACTCATATGCGCGGAGTGGGTGCAAGCGCTAGCACCAGCATTATACCGCAACCATGTAGGGTGAGACGTCGAGTCAAAACACCATGAAACCCCATTTTAAAAATACTCCAACTCCACAGAGACTGTACCCTATTAAAAATTAAACGAAGAAACAGGTCAAAGAAATCTTAGACCAACTCGAATACCAAGGTGTGATTGAAATATGCACCTCATCAATGAACAACCCTTTGTTTCCCAAATGAAACCCGACAACACATATCGTTTGGTTTTAGATTACAGACACTTTAACACATGCACGAAAACATTTGCAGTTCAGAATGCACATAGTGCCACATTAATAAATACCATTGTACAGAAGAAATACAAAACAACACTAGATATCTCAAATGGATTCTCCTGCCAAAATATAGCTCCTAAAAGCTGATATTTGACCGGATTTTCCTCCCTTGGCACTCAGCATCAGTTTTGCCTCCTGCCCTAAGGTTGTAAGAACACCCCCGGGTTATTCTCGGCAAGAGTGTCAGAGCTATTACAAACTTATGATGAAAAGGCAGTGTCCTATGTAGATGATATTTATCTGACGGACGATGAATCACCTGATCACTTGTGCAGGGTAAACAACATAATTGTTGGTTTTGACAATTTGGGCTACAAATTTAACTTCAAAAAATCAAAAATTGTTCATCTCAGCATCCTATTTTTGGAATATGGGCTGTCAAGTGAAGGCAAAATCCTTGCCACAAACGTTTTAGAAAAGTGCACACTAATACAGCCTCCAAAAACTCTGAAAGGTTTACAATCCATTTTAGGATTTTTAAATTTCGGCAGAACATACATTCCAGACTACGCAGAAAGAGTCAAACCTTTCTAAGATCTAATAAAGCCAGACTTCACAGCAAACATGTGGACTCAAACACATACAGACTCTCTACGTTCAGTTCAAGATGACATGATAGCTTCAAAACACTTGCAGACACGAGTAAACGTCCGCAACCTGGTAATACGGGTCGACCTCGGGTTATCAGGGTATACTTATATCACGTTCAATTAAGGTGAAACTGTCCCTATCGTATACAAATCTCATCTGTATGCAAATGCTGAAAATCGATTTGCAGCAACAGAAAAAATTCTGACAGCTGTACAGACTGCTATAATGAGAGAAAGAGCACTTGCACAGGAGAAACACATCGTTGGTGTAACTCTGATACTGAATTTAGAAGTGGTAACTGAAGCCAACATTCCAAATGTGAAGGCACTGCATCTATGATGGATACAATGGGCTAATTCTCTCACTACAACAGATGTAGAATATAGATACGATCCAAGACTCAGATAACAAGCATTCCTGCAGTACGAACAACAATATCCTCTCCCGAATGAAATTTTGCCTCTAGATCAGTACGAATACATCATGTGCTACAGTGAAAGGTCGGATGCAGGATGGTAAATTCCACCCCAGCAATACGACTACGCAATATCTGGGAGATTGTACCAAGCAGCTGGCAGAACTGAAAGCCCTGATATAGGCACAACAGTATACGGATCAGGAATTCCCCACACTGATTGTGTGCGATTCATTTTACTGTGTGCCATCCTACAATGAATATCTTCACTACTGGGCCCAGAATGGATTTAGAGACGCCAAGGGTGGCATGATAAAACACAAATTGTTATGGGAACAAGTGGCAAAGCTGAAAGCAACCCAACCACTAGTTTAAGTTATTCACACCTTGAGTCATCAGCTTGTTGGCATACATGTTAAAGGGAATTCACTGGCTGATGAAGCCGCCAAGGCAACAGTGCGAACTGCTGCCGTTGCTGCAATCACTCGTTCACACACGAGAATGGATGGAGATTTAATAGTAGCTATCAATGCCTCAAAGAACGGTTCACCCATCCTGCCAAAAGGCTTTCTACTCAAGTACTCCTATAAGTTAGATGCGCATAACACACCGTATGCTCAAATTCCAGGAGTGGGGATAGAGTATTACCAAACAAAGATCGCAGATTAGGTTTAATACTAGCTGCACACAAGGGTCTGGGCTCAGCACAAGCAGGAATAACTGTGACAATTTCATTATTGAAGCAGCATTACTGGTGGTCGGGGCTGACAATACAAACAAAGGACTATGTCATGATGTGCGATATTTGCCAGCAGATGAAGGGTTTGATCATTCACAAGCTACCACAAACACCATTACTGATTTCAGACAGACCTCTCGCATGTGTCTATTTGGACCACTGCTACCCCTTAAATTCTGGCTGGCTTACAAGTACATCTTGATGGCAGTGGATTCATGCTCTAGATTCCTATGGGTTTGGCCCCAATGCTCAGCTGACACTCAAACTGTTATAAAGGATTTGCAAGTCTTCATCGGGACATACGCAATTGGTATGTTACATTCTGACTGTGGTTCTGCGTTTAGCTCTACGGCTTACAAGGAAGACATGGAAAGTATGGGCATGGCCATGCGGTACTCCTCTCCCTACCATCCGGAGGGAAATTCGGTGGTGGAGAGAAAAAACCTGGACCTAAAGCAATCCTTAACATCAAGGGTATTACCATTTGGCTTTTTACAGGAACTCAATGATTTCCGAGCACTACAAAGTAATGTGCAAGTGAAACGCACCGCCACAGAGGAAGTGAAACCAGTTCCGACAAGACCAGCCTGGATCCCGCAGACTGGGGACCTGGTCAGGGAAAATATCATGGACAGAAGAGAGATTGGGCCATCTTACAGAACAGCTGTTCCTGTCCTGACGGTTGTGGGAACAAGATCAGTACTACTTCCGCCTTTTGCTGGCAAAAAAGAAAAAAGATTTGTCTCCATTGATCTGATGAAACTGCATCATGTGGGCGATCCTCAACAGTAGACCACATGGGGTCCTGAGTAGCTGCAGATCTCCTCTTGCTACTATACATGAAGTTCAGATGAAAAGACTGATAACCTTTCAAGACTCCGCAACACAAAGTGATGGAGCAACGAATAATGGAGTACAAATCACGCCAGTTGATATTTTAAAGGATCTAGAAGAAGCAACAATGCAAGTTGCAATTCTGCCCAACAGTGATGCTACATTAATGTGCCTTCAAACAACACATCTGCCAGTTCTACAAAACCTGCTGAGCCACCAAAAATAGATCGAACTGCATCCGGCTACTTCATCAACTTTGATGATTTCTCTTCCGATCCAAGTGAACCTGATCAAACGCCGTCCACTTCAAAGAAAGAAACATTTTGCCAATTCTATCTTTTTCTCAAAAAGACTTACTTAGTGCCACCTTGGTTGCATATTTGGTTTGCAATAGAGGTAGTATATCTGTTAATTTGGATTGGCACAGTGACTGTCTTTTTTCTGATTCTGAACGGACATTATCTCCCAGAACTCTCGGCAGTACAATCCGTGAACTTGGTCCTAAAACCACATACGTCATCACATCGTGAACAAAGAGACTTGTCCCCTGTGAACATTACAGCGATTCCAAAATGGGATTGTATTGTTTGGGATAAAGTTTCTTATGATGTATATGGCCCCACTGAACATTTGAAAATTCCACATTTGTTTAAAATATCTTTCAATGATTTCATTACCCCCAGCACACTATCTGATGATTGGGACATTGAGTCTGTAAATACCATGCTTACAGATTTAGAACAGTCTGCTGCGTATTCTTACAGGGAATTGTATGAAGGTACAACTGACTATGATACCATGTTTTGTCACCAGCATTATGGTCATCATTTCTTGTATAGCACAAGTGTACCATGCACTGCTAATGTTTACCATCAATGGGAACGCTGTCCAACACCACTAAAGGGTAGTTTTGCCACATTTGCACAGACATTCGCATACTTTCCAGGGTACAACACATCAGACCCAGAATCGCTTTATTACAAACTTGCAATGATAAATGCAACAGCGAAGAAAATTATGCTGACAAATACTAAGCTGATATACTCAGCACCCTTTATCTCCCAACTGTCTATACAGGGTTTTGACTACTGGAGAGACACTATAGACACAATCTTGATCTAGGGGACAAGAGAGTGACAGGTTCAGGGAATTGAGGCATTATTTAGAGCTTGCCAAACACCATTACAAATGATTTTTCTGAACAGAACAGTGCAACAAATCACTTGTTATGGGTGTGCAAAAGTCAAAGACCCAAAAAAACAGAGCATCCCCTCAAATGACCCGAACAAGGGTATTGCGTATAACACACTTACAAGTGAAGGGAAACATGGTACTAGTACATCAAATTCATCATCTCCCGATTGGAAGGGTTGGTTGGTTTGGCCAGTAGACACGAATAGGTGTGACTCAAGATTCAGGGGTACCTTCGAAGGGTTTAGTATCCATAGGCCTGACCCACACTATAAACAAAAAGACGACCCAGGGGTACTGACTTACTATAGTGTCTGGAAGTTGTGTCTAGATTGGTTAAAGACCTTGACACTATTACATGTGAAACAACACTTGACCCTTTTGTCAGACAACATGGATCTTAGGGATCTCTTGTTAGGTCTCAAGAAACCACGTAGGAAATGCTTTGTGTAGACCATCTACAATGAACTGTGGAATATCTCCCAACAGGAAGCTGCTGAGAAACTTCATGAAATAGATAGAATTAACATAGAAAAGACCTTAGCTGTGGTAGACAATGGCATGACCACACTTTTGTCTCATATTTATTCACTAGGCAACATTGTGTCCTCAGCTATCGATATAATGGAACAAGATTTGTCTATCTTACAACATGGGCAATCACACCTACGTGCTATTGTGCTTCTAAGCTGGACACTTCAATCATTGCGTTCTGGCCACGTTCCATGGTGATACATTGAAGACACAAATCTGTTTTGGCTTACAATCTGACAGACAATTAACGTTGGCACGCAGAGATGCAAAGTACACCATGCTGATCATTAAAAACTAGAGAAGTTACCTTTTACTGTAGCAGAGTCACCATCTACAGAATGGTTAATCCATGGCTATATCTCTCTGCCAATCATGAAATTCCAGTTCCAATACTGCCTGAACTACTATCCAGTAGGCAGGTTTGAAGCGTTGGACGAAGGGTACATGGAGAAACCTGGAAGTTACCGTACACATATAGATGTAAGAACAAAGAGAAATACGTTTTTCTGAGTGGTGCAAACTGCGAAAAGGCCTTAAGCGGGTCTTTAGTATGTAAAGAAATATCGCTGTACGGCACATGCAATTCGTCAATGGTGAACTTGTCCTTCTCACAAATTACAACAGTTCAAGGGAGGGGGGTTCAAGGGACAGATTTTAAAGACCACTACGAATTATATCCCCTAACAGACTTAATACATACCAAAAAATCCAAGGGTCTAATCACATATCAATAGTATACGTGAAACAGTCGTACTCCTTAATTAAGGATGTATCAATAAACAACAGTGGAAATAAAAGAGTACTCATGGGGTTACCTAAGGGCAGATCCCTTTAAGGACGTAATCCCTCACTCACCAAAGGTGACATGCTTCATCATAGGGACTCTCCTCCCAAAGTTAACACCTAGTTCCTTTGAGGGCTACAACTCTCTCACTGTGAGGGAGGAGCTCAGGGATGTTTTGATGGAGTGTGTGGGTGTCCTAAACCCACTAATGATGAGTCTAATGTGTGAGTGAGAACGCAGTGCAAAAGAAAAATCTACCAAGTGTAAGAAAGTGAACGAATATTAAAACTGGCTATTAGGCTATAGAAATCAGTTTAATCAGGATATGCCTAATGTAAGGATTAAAATAGCAATGCACACACGGTATGGATTTAAACCGCTGTGGTGTGATGACGAGTGGTCGACATGTTTCAGCCGTATTGATCTTTGGTTGGATCAGGCTTTCATCAGGACCTAAACATATGCTGCTGCTGTGAGAAAACGTGAAAAACTGATAAATTGTAAAAGGATATTGTACACAGAAACCAAACTTTGGTATTCCAGTGAGAAAATTTCATCAGACCTAAAGGGATGACAAAAAATGAAACATAATAATAGTCAGCCAAGTCTGAGTGTTGAAGTGTGTAAAGAACTGAGAGACAGTGGACCTGTTAAGGTGAACCCACAAGGAACAAAAAACTCTTACCCGCAATAGCTGGGTGTGAGACCTCACCTTTCCCTTGCAACCGCTCAGGAAGGGAGCACCGACAACATATAAAAATCTTCGAGGACAAAGACCTATTAAAAACAACTGGAGACATCATGACTCCGGTAACACTTGTGTGTAACTAAATTGGTGAAATGAGACAAAGCAAACGGCTACAGAAACACGAAAGACATCGCCTCTCTCAGTGATTAATTCAGGGAAAGTCTAGCCCCAGTGAGGTAATGGAAAAACCGTGTATCGGTTTGAAATACCCTCATTTTGTGAAGTCAATCACCAAACCAAATACAGAATTCTAAGCACCAAATGTCCGTATAACAGAAAGGGCAAAACAAAGGGAGGGGGCTCTCAGTGACCATCGCAACGGTCTTACCTGTCCGTCGGTACTACAAGGCAGCGTGAGCCTGCAGCCGGAGGTGACCGAACCGCGGCAGGGGCAGCCTTTAAATCCCATGTATCCCTCATAGTTAATAGATCCCATGTGGTTCCAATTACACGGAAGCAAACCCGTTCAAATTGGTGGGCATGCTCAAATTAATGTGCCACTAGTAAAGCCTCATGCGCAAGACTGAAAAGCACACGCTGAACTCCGCGCATGCGTATGCCTCATAATGAAGCTTTCTTCCGCCCAAACCCCGTGCGATATCATAATGGGGAATGGCCATGGCGATGATAAGGGAAACACAGTGCCAAAAGTGTGCTGAATGTGAGTCGAGCACACATAAGACCAAGGCGTTCGCTAAGAAAAGGTATTTGTCACAGAAAACAACAGCTGTAAATTCTTTAAACCGGAGCAGAAACGAGTGTGGAATGCTCCAAGATAAGAAACAACTGAGCCTAATCATAAGAAAATAAATAAATAAATGCTCAACATCCATATGGTCTATCTAATAGTTATAGAAACAGACCAAACAGCATAACCGAAAATCTTATATATGACAGAGACATCAGAATGGTGGGGTCAGAGCGGTCAAAAATGTAATGATTAAACTGCAAAGACCCAGAGTATGGAATGATCTCTACAACCCTGTGAAAAATCACTCATGTATATATATATATGTAGTGCAGGATACTAATTACAGAGAAACCCACGGAATTTCATCATTGAGTCCTGACTCAGAACTATTGAGCTTGTAAACCCAACGCTGCTCTTTCCTGAACAGAAAAGTTGCAATATCAACAATGTGTGAAGGGATAAAGGGTTGTTCAAGTACCGTCCAATGTAACTCTTGTGGTGAGTGTTGTGCTGTAACAAAATGTTGAGTAAGTTTTGTAGATTTTTTTTGCAACGAATGGTACTCTTATGTTCCAATATCCTTGTCTTGACTCGTCTAGTAGTCATACCAACATATTGAAGGGAACATGGACAAGTAATGAGATAGATTACATTGCTGCTGTTGCAATTAGTATGGCTCGTAAGAATCCATGGTCTAGATGTCCCTATGTTGATCTCCGTGGTATGCTTGGTATTGGCACAAGCAGCACAGTTACCACAGGGAAAATGACCACGTACTGAGGGGAGATGCCAAAGTGTGTTTTGCTGCATATCAGACACCTCACGCGGGCGGGTATGCACCAATCGATCCCTAATGTTCGAACTGCGCTTGAATGCAAAAAGGGGACGTTCGAGTGGTGTGGAGCCAATGTTCAAAATCTTCCAGTTGGATAGAATACATTTCTTTATCTGATTGGAAAAGCTACAAAACGTGTTTACACAGGTCAGTCTCTTAGTGGTTTCCTTATCGTGTTTGGGTTCCAATAAGGCAGCCCTATTGTTATTGGCTGCACGCTTTAATGATTGTTTAATCAGTCTTTTGGGATAATGTCTCACCAACAGTTGACTGGCTAAATCGTGTGCATGATCTTTATATTTGGCCATTGTGGTGCAATTCCTCTTAATACGCAAAAACTGGCCAAATGGCAAATTCTGGCGTAGAGCTTTAGGATGAAAGCTGTCATATCGTAGCAGGGAATTCTTTGCCATTGGTTTCCTGAATAATTCAGTACTAAGGCCCCCATCTGTAGAGGAAATCAGAATATCGAGAAAAGGTAAGCATGATTTGCTGAATTCGCATGTGAAACGAAGAAAATCATTTTGACTGTTGAGCCAGATCTTGAACTCGTTGATGGAAGATTCAGGGCCAGACCAAACTACAAGCACATCATCAATATAGCGCTTCCAACAACGTATGTGTTTACTGAATGGGTTGAGAGCGCTAAAAACGTGTTTCTGTTCGAAGCTGTGCATGTACAGGTTGGCTAGACTTGGGGCAAAAACACTACCCATCGAGGTACCGGACACTTGCACGAAGAGTCGGTGCTCAAATTTGAAAAAGTTTTCTTTCATTGCAATCCGGGCACAATTGGTGATGAAGGAAACTGGAGTGATAGAGTCAGGTTCTTTTTCACGTAACAAGGTCTCTATAGTAGCAAGAGTCTCATCCTGCGGGATGCAGGTATACAGTGACTCTACGTCAAATGAGACGAGGAAGTCTTCATCTTTGTTGAACTCAATGGTCTCAATTGAGTTCAAAACATGTTTGGTATCCCTCAAATATGTTGGCATATCCAAGACTAAGAGGTGTATGATTAGGCTCAGTTGTTTCTTATCTTGGAGCATTCCACACTCGTTTCTGCTCCGGTTTAAAGAATTTACAGCTGTTGTTTTCTGTGACAAATACCTTTTCTTAGCGAACGCATTGGTCTTATGTGTGCTCGACTCACATTCAGCACACTTTTGGCACTGTGTTTCCCTTATCATCGCCATGGCCATTCCCCATTATGATATCGCATGGGGTTTGGGCGGAAGAAAGCTTCATTATGAGGCATACGCATGCGCAGAGTTCAGCGTGTGCTTTTCAGTCTTGCGCATGAGGCTTTACTAGTGGCACATTAATTTGAGCATGCGCACCAATTTGAACGGGTTTGCTTCCGTGTAATTGGAACCACATGGGATCTATTAACTACGAGGGATACATGGGATTTAAAGGCTGCCCCTACCGCGGTTCGGTCACCTCCGGCAGCAGGCTCACGCTGCCTTGTAGTACCGACGGACAGGTAAGACCGTTGCGATGGTCACTGAGAGCCCCCTCCCTTTGTTTTGCCCTTTCTGTTATACGGACATTTGGAGCTTAGAATTCTGTATTTGGTTTGGTGATTGACTTCACAAAATGAGGGTATTTCAAACCGATACACAGTTTTTCCATTACCTCACTGGGGCTAGACTTTCCCTGAATTAATCACTGAGAGAGGCGATGTCTTTCTTGTTTCTGTAGCCGTTTGCTTTGTCTCATTTCACCAATTTAGTTACACACAAGTGTTACCGGAGTCATGATGTCTCCAGTTGTTTTTAATAGGTCTTTGTCCTCGAAGATTTTTATATGTTGTCAGTTCACATGCAGGCGTCCTTGCTCACATAGGGATTCTTTGCATTTAAGTAGTTGGCACACCTATGGACTCTCAACCCAGTTCGCCCTTTTTCTTTCTATTATAGAGCGGTGCTCCCTTCCTGAGCGGTTGCCAGGGAAAGGTGAGGTCTCACACCCAGCTGTTGCGGGTAAGAGTTTTTCTGTTCCTTGTGGGTTCACCTTAACAGGTCCACTGTCTCTCAGTTCTTTACACACTTCAACACTCAGACTTGGCTGACATTTATTATGTTTCTTTTTTTGTCATCCCTTTAGGTCTGATGAAATTTTCTCACTGGAATACCAAAGTTTGGTTTCTGTGTACAATATCCTTTTACAATTTATCAGTTTTTCACGTTTTCTCACAGCAGCAGCATATGTTTAGGTCCTGATGAAAGCCTGATCCAACCAAAGATCAATACGGCTGAAACATGTCGACCACTCGTCATCACACCACAGCGGTTTAAATCCATACCGTGTGTGCATTGCTATTTTAATCCTTACATTAGGCATATCCTGATTAAACTGATTTCTATAGCCTAATAGCCAGTTTTAATATTCGTTCACTTTCTTACACTTGGTAGATTTTTCCTTTGCACTGCGTTCTCACTCACACATTAGACTCATCATTAGTGGGTTTAGGACACCCACACACTCCATCAAAACATCCCTGAGCTCCTCCCTCACAGTGAGAGAGTTGTAGCCCTCAATGGAACTAGGTGTTTCCTTTGGGAGGAGAGTCCCTATGATGAAGCATGTCACCTTTGGTGAGTGAGGGATTACGTCCTTAAAGGGATCTGCCCTTAGGTGACCCCATGAGTACTCTTTTATTTCCACTGTTGTTTATTGATACATCCTTAATTAAGGAGTACGACTGTTTCACGTATACTATTGATATGTGATTAGACCCTAGGATTTTTTGGTATGTATTGAACTTGTCCTGCTACCTGAAGGGTTCTCCAGCTGCCACAATTCATCTATTTTTTTAAGTTACTTTCAAATGGGAATTACTTGATGCTGAATGATCAAGGCTGCTGTGGAATGATGACTGGCATTGCTTATCTAGTGACCGTCCACCCCAGGGTTGTTTGTTATAAGCAAGTTTTGTTTCCCTCAGCTCGCACAGTTAGGGAGGCACCACTGTGGCCTTCACTGAATGTATCCAACATAGGGTTTGATTCTCTGAGCAGACTGAAAGCCTTGCTGTTTCAGCATAATGTGGCCTTAACTTCAGCCCGAGAGACTTTTGATCTCCATATGGCAAGGTCTTCGGAAGAGATACAGGCGTTGGTTTGTACAAACTTCCCTCTCCATTTCGGGAAAATGGTCCATCTTATCTTTAACATGTCTGATACAAGTGGTATCATACACTTATTTAAGAGCATTGGATCAGGTCTGCTAACCACCTTTCAAACCATTTTTGGAGTGATGCCATCATTTATACACTCCTTACTTGGAAGTATTTTTGGAGGGCTTCCTTTGGTCATGTTTTTGGTAGCGGGCATCCTGATTTTACTTCTATTGCTTCACAATGGATTTCAGCATCACTCAAGACATGGAGAGAGCACTGCTGGATTGACTTTGTTGTGAGCGATTGGTGTTCTCAATAGGGTTACCTCAGCTTGGAGACCTGAGTGAGCATTGGTTTCTGTCTTCCAGTCCAGCCTGGCTTGATTGCATCTTACCAGTATTCCGTTGCCCTCTTTTGCGGATTCGGACGTGTGTTGGACCTCTGACACTTCCATTGGTTGTGCCGCCAGACATAGACATGCTCCTGGCACCTTTACGAGCCCATGTGCACAGTTGTACTCAGCATATTTCCATAAAGTCTTCACGGGACCCTTCAGCTCCTGTTGGACTGGAGAACGTCTCTGCAACAGATATGCAAGCATCAGTCTCAGACACACAGACATCTACTTGTTCCCCGACAGCTGCGGGGGGAAACAATGATGATAACCACCTCTGCCCACTTGATATCATAGTAGAGGTATTGGAGGGACTGCCTCCTGTGGATAGCATGTACAGTGATGTTGAGATTTCAGCTCAGGATTCTTAAACAATCTGGCCTTTCCTGTTCTGGGGACCATCTGGGCAATTTTTAAACATGTACCAAATTGAAGGTCGAACAGACTTTGTTTTTTATTCTTCTCCACTCTATCTGAAAATAGTGGCTTTGAAGGTGCTCAGGAAAACAAATGACAATATATCAATATATATAATGGACCTTTTTGAACGCATTGTAGGGAAGGAAACTTTCACTATAGACTTAATCTTTTTTGAACATTTTAAATGCTTTTAATATGAAGGATTTTTTATGCCTTTTTATGCATTTACTATCATCATTACCTAGCTGACCATGTTGACCTTTTTATGAGGAGTGGGTGTAATATCCTTTAGGTTAGTTCCATCATGTACATACCGATTACATACATTGCGTCCCATCCCCACGACAGAACAGTCTTACACAGGTGACCTTTTACCCAGTAGCTTACAGTCATCTCCCAGTTGTCAATACAAGAGTTTAGCTTTTGAAAAGACAATGTTGACATTAAAATGCGCTCAAGGAATGAATGACTAGCAAGTTCAAGGTAATGAGGCTTTGTTTAGATCATGTCTAATGCCAAGCATATAATATTCCTGAACAACACAGTACAGGAAACATCTTGTCTGGGCCTCTCTAAGATAAAAGGCTTGAACACACCAAACATTTCCACGTTTGCACGTTTAAACAATTGGCAACATTTCCCAAACGACATGGAGGAAGAGCTTAACAAACAATGGACCATGCAAATCTTCACATTCCAGTCCTAAAGATTAGTTAGTGTGGCCAGTAAACACCATTGAGTGTCATGCGTGTTTTCTGAATAACAAGAAGGGTTTTAGAATTAAGCCTCAGTGTAAAATTCCACTTCCCTCGCAGAGTTTGCAGAATTAAGCAGCTCAGCATTCCACAGAGAACGCAGAGTTACCGATTAACTCCACAACAAAGCAGAATTATTTTTTCTGTTCACCACATCATTTTATGTGCATGATGAGAGTTGACAGGTGCTTGTGAGCAGCCGGGCAACCGTCAACAGCCAAGGGAACATCATCCCCCAACCAATTGTATGCCAGAAGGGCCCCTTTGCAGAGTGGATGTGAAGGGGGGCCTCCTCCGATGTCTCAGTAATCCCTCTGCGGGGGACTTACTCGTGGCAACATTAGGGATCCCCAACGACCCTGAGCTGCCAAAGTGACTTCATCCCCCAACCAGTAGTGCACCAAGAGGCCCCTTAGCAGTGTGGTTCAGAAAGGGGGCAGGGCCCCCAACGATGTTTCAGCAATCCCACTATGGGTGACTTACTTGTTGCAACAATATGGGTTCTTGGACCCTAACGACCATCAACAGCCAAGGGGAATTCATCCCCCAGCCAGTAGTGCACCAGGAGGCCCCTTTAAAGAGAAGTTGAAAAAGGGAGCGGGCCTCCAGTGATGCCTCATCAATCCCAATGTGGGGGACTTACTTGTTGCAACTATATGAGTTCCTGGCCCCTAACAACCCTCAGCAGCCAAGGGGACTTCATCCCCCAACCAGTAGTGGACCAGGAGCCCCCTTTTCAGAATGGTTGAGAAGGGGGTGTGAATTGGGGACTTACTTGTGGGAACAATAGGAGTTCTTGGCCCCTAAAGACCCTCAGCAGCCAAAGTGGTTGAGAAAGAGGGTGGGGCCTACAACAACATCTCAGCACTCCCAATATGGGCGACTTACTTGTCGCAACAATAGGAGTTCTTGGCCCCTAATGACCATCAACAGCCAAAGGTACTTCATCCACCAACTAGTAGCGCACCAGGAAGCCCCTTTACAGAGAGGTTGAAAAAGTGGGCGGGCCTCCGATTGATGTCTCATTAATCCCACTGTGGGGGACTTACTTGTGGCAAAAATAGAACTTCTGGGCCCCCAACAACCCTCAGCAGCCAAGGGGACTTCATCCTCCCACCAGAAGTGGACCAGGAGCCCCCTTTTCAGAATGGTTGAGAAGGTGGTGTGACCTCCGACGACAACACATCATTCCGGAATTGGGGACTTACTTGTGGGAACAATAGGAGTTCTTGGTCCCTAAATACCCTCAGCAGCCAAGGGGGCTTTATACCCCAAATAGTAGTACACCAGGAGGCCCTTTTGTAGAGTGATTGAGAAAGAGGGTGGGGCCTCTGATGAAGTCTCATCAATCCCTCTGTGGGAGACTTACTTGTGGCAATAATAGGAATTCTTGGTCCCCAACAATCCGCAGCCACCAAGGGAACTTCATCCCTCAACCAGTAGTGCACCAAGAGACCCATTTGCAGAGTGGTTAAGAAAGGGGGCAGGGCCTCCAACAATGTCTCAGCAAACCCCCTGCGGGAAACTTACTTGTGACAATAAGGGTTCTTGGCCCCCACACGACCCTCAGCAGCCAAGGGGCCTTCATTCTCCAACCAGCAGTGCGCCAGGAGGCCCTATTTACAGAATGGTTGAGAAAGGGGGCGGGGCCTACAACAATGTCTCAGCAATCCCACTATGGGTCACAACAATAGGGGTTCTTGGCCCCTAATGATCATCAACAGCCAAGGGGACTTTATCCCCCAAACATTAGTGCAGCAGAAGGCCCGTTACAGAGAGGTTGAAAAATGGGGCGGGCCTCTGGCGAAGCCTCGGCAATCCAACTGTGGGGGACTTACTTGTGGGAACAATAGGGATCTTGGCCCCCAACAACCCTCAGCAGCCAAGGGGACTTCATCCCCCAAACAGTAGTGCATCAAGAGGCCCCTTTACAGAGAGGTTGAAAAAGGGGGTGGGCCTCAATTGAGGTCCAAGCAATCCCACTGTGGGGGACTTGCAGCAACAAAAGGGGTTCTTGGCTCCAACAACCAGCAGCAGCCAAGGAGACTTTAACCCCCAACCAGTAGTGGACCAGGAGGCCCCTTTTCAGAATGGTGGAGAAAGGGGATGGGACCTCCGACAACATCTCATCAATACCGACTTGGGGGGACTTACTTGTGGTGAGAATAGGGGTTCTTGGCGCCTAGCGACCCTCAGCAGCCAAGGGGACCTAATCCCCCAAACAGTAGTACACCAGGAGGCCCTTTTGCAAAGTGGTTGAGAAAGAAGGTGGGGTGTTTGAATAGAAAATTGTTTATTCGTATGCTTTTTCAAATATAGTTAGCATTTGCTGTGCCATTTTCTATGTGGGCACCATTTTAAGCTGTACGAAACTGATGTGGTTCAATTTCGAGAAATGCTCCTCTATAAGTTTTGTTTCTGCCACGTTCGGCTTGTTTCCGTAATGAGTGCTATGTTCCTATTAGAGCACACCTTTCTCAATAGATAGAGGCCCTCTTGCCCTTGTCTGGTGGAGGGCTCCATATGGAACGACCTTGAATTATGCTGCTATGTGTAAGATATGAGTGCTGACACCGTTTTTTCTGTATTTAACTGTTTAGTTGCACCTGCTTGAGTCAGCAGTGCAGAACTGGTTTGTTGTACCACTGATATCAGGTGAGTTTGTTTTGGTTCTTTGTGGATATGGTACCATTTGAGTTTGGTACGGTCTAAGGAATGTCTTGATAAAAAGTATTTGCAAATACTTTGCCAGGTAAAAGTTAACGATTTTGTTTTTCTTTCAAAATGCCTGGTCTCAGCAAGTTTAGGAATTTGTGTTGTTGTTGTTCTGCAGATGCTCGATTGGAAGAGGCTCAACCTGCGCCTCCTGAAGGCAGTCCTAATTTTGATATGTATGTGAAACATGGTCTTGGCCCTATTATGTTTAGTACATTATGGCACAAATATACGAGGGACAATGCCGAGTTGCAGTGGACTTTGATGGCCACTTTTGATGTACAAAAGATTGGGTTTTACGGGAGCAGTTATTTAAGAGACAGAGTAGACAGTCGATGTTTGACTCCCTTTGGACTTGGCAGAAGGAGGCTAGACAGAGATGATTGAAAATGGAGAGGGCCGCACAGAAAGGGAAAATGCAAACATTGACACAGAAGGCTGTAGCGTATGATAGAGAAAAGCAGGAGTCAGGGATTGAATGTGAAGATAGAAGATTTTGGCTGCATGTTGACAAGTCTTATCTGGCCAAAGAGGAAAATGATGCTTTCGTGGAGGAGCTGTTAGGTACTCGACCCCTACCTCCTTATGCCCCATAGAAGATATATCTCACAGTTCCTTTACAGTCACAGCAGCCTGTTTCATCTGCTCCAGTTGTTCCCATATCTACAGCTGTTACTTCCACAGCTTTGGTTACGGCGCCCCCACTCCATCTTTGTCTTCGTCATCTTTGACGACTGTGACTTCTAGTACATCTACTGTTCCAAATCCTGTATCCTCCGTCCTTTCTCCTCCAGTGTAAAGGTTTACAACGATTGTACCTGCTACCTCTGTCGCTTCTCCTCCTATGGTTTTTCATCCTCTGATATTTTTTAATGCTGAGACGCCAGTATGTGGGTTTGAGGATAGAGATTGGGCGGAATTCAGAGAACGAATGGGTCCGTTGGTGCGCTCTGAAGTAGGAGAAGATGAAAAGAAGACAGGCTATTAAGTGAGCTAGTAATCCGGTTTAAGGTACCGAGGACATTTGGCAAGCTGTGCGTGAGTCTGAGCCTTTTCTACAGCAACATGTTCTTCAGCATATGTTCGCTACACTGATTAACCTTTGGGCACACACATTAAAATTGAGGCTCCGCAATTGTTATTTGATATTAAGGACCGTGTTTATATAGTGGATTTAGCCCCAGGACAGGTGCTTGCAAACATTGCTACTATAGTTTCTTACAGAGTTCAGTTGTATAAGAAGAATCCCACTAAAACTACTCAGTACCCTTCGCACGAGGTTCATCCAATATATTACCCAGAAATCCCTGAGTTAACGGACCAGATCGGTAATGTCACCAGACCAGCCGTAGCTGCCCATTTTCAGGAGCCCTTAAGACTACGTTGCCCGACCCTAGGAAACATCCCACAGCTTATTATAAGGAATTAACAGAGGCTGCTTCTTCTACCGTAATGACTCTTGCTGATATTGAAATGTTTTTTGGTCTTCTTGTTCCAGTCGATATTTTGTGGCAGGTGCATACTCACGATCATGTTGCAGAATTGGGCGGTAAATGGGATGTGATTAAAGGATGGGGACAGGAAAGGAAGCCAGGTGATAAGCCCCGTGCTTTGCCTGGGCGTATTATTACGTACATGCACACTCTTATTCCATCTAAGAAGGTAAGTTGGGACAGATTGAGGGCTTGTCGACAGAAGAAGGATGAGAGTGTGTCAAATTTCTTTACTCGGTTTAAAGACGCGTTTTTGGATTATAGGGGGCAGGATATGCCCACTGAGGGAGAAGCTTGATTGTTTGTTGATAGGTTTGTTACTAATCGTCTTCCTCAAATAATGGCTCCTGAGAGCACTTGGTCTACGTCTTCTCCTTCTGTTATTTTGAATTTGGCCCAATATTATGAACATCGCGATCAGGAGGAGAAAGATGAGATTGATGAAATAATAAGGATCTAAATTGACAGCAAGCATTTAGGGGTAATAGTAGGGGATGAGGAGGTCCTTCTTGACAGCTGCCACATACTCTGCAGCCTTTGACAACACCTTTGGGTCCGAATCAGTGTGCGTATTGTAATGAGTGGGGACATTGGCATAGCCAGAGCCCTGTGCTTCTACAGAAGTTTGCATCCCCTAGAGGGCAAGGTTCTGGTGGTAGAGGTCGTGGGACCGACCGAAGTCAGAGTGCTACGACTTCTATGGGTTGCTATGATGATGATTATTTTGACGACCCCAGAGATGGACAGTATTATCATGACGATTATGACATGGATGATGTGACAGGTATGTCTTACAGTTAGGAGAGCCAGGGACAGAGTAAGGGACCAGTTCCAATATCTGTATATCAGCGTGGCCCTTATGTCACAGCAGATTTGCAAGGCTCGACACAGGACGTTTTGGTGGAAACAGATGCGACAAAGAGTTCTGTTTCTCGACATATGGTTCCCGGGTGGCTCTGTCTAGCCATAATAATGTTTCGGTAGGTTTTTCAGCTGTACTGGTTGTAAGCCCGATTTCCCAACCCCTTGCATTGACCGTTGGTCCTTTCACTGTGGAATTTCCATTCTTGTTACGTCTTGCTTTGGTGAAAACTTGATGGGTTTGGAACTGTTATAGAAATTACATGATACTATGTATTGCCCCTCTGCAGGTGTTTATATTACTATGGGTCCGGATGTGAGTGTCAGGCAGTGTTTGTTTCAGGATGCGCCCCTTCCAGCTGGATTTGCTAAGTTACCACCCACGCTATGGGCCACAGGTGATACAATTTTGGGTTTGTTGCATATACCACCAGTTTCTATTCAGGTTAAAGACAATGCTATTTTGCCTCGCATTCCTCATTATAAGATACCGCAGGAAGGCGAACGGGCCCTTCTCCAGATTATTCAGGATTTGATATGGAAGGGAGTGGTTGAGGAAACATCTGCAAACATGTGTAACAGTCCTCTACTTCCGGTTCTTAAGAGGACACCTTCGGGTTTCCCTGATGTTATCGAAGATGTTTATCGCTTTGTGATTGATTTGCAAGAGGTTAATAAAATTGCAGTTCCGCAGTTTCCAGTGGTTCCTGACATCACCACACTCTTAACGATGATTTCATATACTGCTAAGTTCTTTTCTGTCATTGATCTGAAAAAATGCTTTTTTTAGTATTCCTATCCATCCAGACAGTAGGCATTTGTTTGGATTTACACTGGTTGGCAGAAGTGTTAGTTTCTGTCGTGCTCCTCAAGACTATACGGAGAGTTCTAGTATCTATAGTTAAGCATTGAAAAGTCAGTTGGATTCACTATTGCTTCCTCCATGTAATGTATTGGTCCAATATGTTGGCGACCTATTGATTGCTTCTGATACAGAACAGGGTTGCAAAGACAGTATGGTACAATTGTTATTACATTTGGCACATCATGGGCGCAAGGTCTCTCTTTCCAAATTTCAGTATTTGAAGCTTATCTTTCTGCTGTGCTTCACCCTGTTGCTAGAGCCCTTCTGAGTTGCCTGAGAGCGGTCACGGCTGTGGCCACTTAAATCAGCAAGCGGCCGTACTCGTACTTGCTACAGACTTCACAGTTATGGTACCTCTTGCTGCGGATATCCTTTTGAATAAGACGAAGACACAGCACTTCACCAGTGCATGTCTTATTGGCTATGAATTGACATTTTATGCTAATCATATTATAATCAAGAGGTGTGCCACTGTGAATCCAGCCACGTTACTACCCCTCGCTTCTGAGAATGATGCAGTCGACAAACATTACTGTATTTTCCGGGCAGAGGAAGAGACGAAGGGACGGGTAGACCTGACTGGTGTTCTCTAATCTGACCCTCAAGGGGAACTATATGTTGATGGCTCTTGACTAAAATTACCGGATGGCACCACCAATCAGCTCATGCCATTACTACATTGCGGACGGTGGTAGCCGTGGGAGCCGTGGGAGCGACCCTTGACCCTGTCACGGTCCTCCCTGTGACGCTGCCCCGCTGCTGCTGTACTGTTGTGAATTGTCTTAAATTGCTCCTGTCTCCGTCGTTTCTTTTTCCTGACTTGTTGCCATTTTTACTTTATTCTACTGCCATTTTTATTCACTGTTGTGCTCTCTGTTGTGCCCTTTGTGCCCTCTCCCCCCTGCCCCCCGCTTGCCTTCTGTGTCACCCTCCCGTGCTTTCCCGCCGCTGCATCCCTGCGGCCCCGCCCCCTGCTGTCCCATTCGCCGCCCCACTCCCGCCTCCCAGCTGCTCCTCCCTCCCACAACCCCTCATATGGAGGCAGCGCCAAAGGCAAGCCCGTCTGCGCCCATCCGCGCCCAGCGCCAGAACCCCTGGCTCCCGCCGGAGCCAGGAAACCCGACTGAGATACGACACCGCCGCCCTCAATGCACTCAACACCGGGCAACCACCCACCTGCTACCGAGCCACCCCGAAGCGCACCCACGGACCCTTCACCTGCCAAACCTGCAAATTCACCTCCCTCCGAACCTGCACCCCGCCACCAGACCGAGCAACATCAACAACTACCTCAAGTGCATCCTACTCAACACCCGCTCCATCCACAATCACGCCATCGAACTCTGGGACCTCCTCGATAATACAGCACCGGACGTCGCCTTCCTCACGGAAACCTGAATGAATGCCTCCTCAGCCCCCGACATCGCCACAGCCATCCCGGACGGCTACAAGATCACCCAAAAGGACCGCATCAACCAAACCGGAGGAGGAATCGCCATCATCTACAGGAATACCATCAACGTCACGACCAACACCGAAGACACCCTCACTGCCGCCGAACACCTACACTTCCAGATCCACACCGACCCCAAGACCACCCTCAGAGGAACCCTCATCTATAGACCCCCGGGCCCGCGCACACAATTCAGTGAAACTATCACCAGCCTGCATGCGCTCGCCTCATCAGAATACATCCTCCTAGGGGACCTGAACTTCCACCTGGAGAACAATAACGACAACAACACCACCACCCTACTCGACACCCTCGCCAACCTCGGACTCAAGCAACTGGTGAACACCTCCACCCACTGCGCCGGCCACACGCTCGACCCCATCTTCTCCGCCAGCAACCACGTCTCCGTCAGCCACTCCACCGGACTACACTGGGCCGACCACAGCTGCATCCATTTCACCTTTAAGAAGACCACATCCCACCACCGCCCGGAACAGATCCCCCGCAGATGCTGGAGCAAAGTCACCACAGACCAGCTTACCACATCTCTGAGCCAGAACCCACCTACCGACACCGCTGACACCAACGATGCTGCCCACAACCTCTCACAGTGGATCACCGGCTGCGCCAACACCCTTTCTCCACTAAAGAACCCCCCCCAGCAAGACCAGCAACAGGAAAACCACATGGTTCACCGACGCCCTCAAGGAATCAGAGAAATCTTGCCGAACTCACGAGAAAACCTGGTGCCAAGCACTGACAACAGAAAACATGACAGCCCTCAAGAACGCCACTCGCAAACACCACCAGCTGATCCGCACTACCAAAAGGACATTGTTCAAAGAACAGCTAGACAACAACACGCACAACAGCAAGGAACTCTTCAGCATTGTGAAAGAGCTCTCCAACCCCAGCGCCAGCAGCAACGACAGTACACCATCGCAAGACCTCTGCAACTCCCTCGCCACGTTCTTCTACCGCAAGATCACCGATATACACAACAGCTTTGGCACCCAGACTCCGCCTCCAGACACCAAACCAACACCCCCAACAACCACCATCAGTGCCTGGATCCCCATCAGCACTGAAGACACCACCCACGTCATAAACACCATCCACTCTGGCTCTCCCTCTGACCCGTGTCCTCACCACATCTTCAACAAAGCAGACACCATCATCGCACCCCACCTCCGGAATGTCATAAACAACTCCTTCACGTCCACCACCTTCCCAGAGAGCTGGAAGCACGCAGAGATCAACGCCCTTCTGAAGAAACCCACATCGGACCCTAAAGACCTCAAGAACTTCCGCCCCATCTCTCTTCTTCCCTTCCCTGCAAAAGTCATTGAGAAGACCGTCAATAAACAACTGACCGCATTCCTCGAGGCAAACGACTCCCTTGACCCATCCCAGTCCGGATTTCGAGCCAACCACAGCACCGAGACCGCCCTCATCGCAGCCACCGAGGACATCAGGACCATGCTTGACAACAGGGAAACAACCGCTCTCATCCTCCTAGACCTCTCAGCCACATTTGATACCGTCTGCCACCGCACCCTAATAACCCACCTCCACAATTCTGGGATCCAAGGAAAAGCCCTCGACTGGATCACCTCGTTCCTCTCCAACCGAACCCAGAGAGTCCGCCTCCCTCCCTTCCGCTCCGCGGCCACCGAGATCATCTGCGGCGTACCTCAAGGCTCCTCGCTCAGTCCAACCCTCTTTAATATCTACATGAGCCCCCTCGCCGCCATCGCACGCAAACACAACCTCAACATCATCTCCTATGCCGACGACACCCAGCTGATACTCTCCCTCATCAATAACCCAGCCACCGTCAAAACCAACCTCCAGGAAGGAAGGAAGGATGTCGCAGAATGGATGAAGCTCAGCCGCCTGAAACTGAACTCAGACAAGGCAGAGGTTCTCATCCTCGGACAGTCCCCCTCCGCCTGGGACGACCCCTGGTGGCCCACAGCGCTGGGTGCCGCGCCGATCCCCACAGACCACGCACGCAACCTGGGATTCATCCTGGACTCCTCCCTCACAATGACCAAGCAAGTCAATGCCATCTCATCCTCATGCTTCAACACCCTGCGCATGTTCCGAAAAATCTTCCGGTGGATCCCCACCGAAACAAGAAAGACGGTCACCCAGGCCCTCATCACCAGCCGACTGGACTATGGGAAAGCCCTATATGCAGGAACCACGGCCAAACTTCAGAAAAGACTCCAGCGCATAAAAAACGCCTCCGCACGACTCATCCTCGACATTCCTCACCAAAGCCACATATCCGCCCACCTGAGAAACCTGCACTGGCTCCCCTTCAGAAAAAGGATCATGTTCAGGCTCCTCACCTACGCACACAAAGCGCTCCACGACATGGGCCCCGAATACCTCAACAACCACCGGAGGAAGATCATTCTCCTACCTAGCCGCCAAGACATGGAACTCCCTCCCCACCCACCTACGACTGACCCAGGACCATCTCACCTTCAGGAAACACCTCAAGACCTGGCTATTCGAGCAGTAGTAGCACCCCCCTCCCTCAGCGCCTTGAGACCCTCACGGGTGAGTAGCGCGCTCTACAAATGTACTGATTGATTGATTGGTAGGGACATGACAAGTTCCCTATCAGTCGGCTCAAGCCGCTTAGCTTGCTGCCCTTATTCGAGCGTGTGAATTGAGTGAAGGGCTGGTTGTCAATATTTATACTGATAACCAGTACTCATTCGGGGTTGCCAATAATTTTGGGCGGCTTTGGGCAGAGAGAGGGTTTCTTACTTCCATGGTACCAAGATCCAGCATGGTCACCAGATATTGCAGCTTTTGTCTGCTTTAACGCTCCCTAAGAAATTTGCAATAATTAAGTGCAGTGCCCATAGAAAGGTCACAGATGATGTGGGTAGAGAAAATGCTTTTGCAGATCAGACTACTAAGGAAACAGCTCGAAGTAAAATGAAACGCATGTTCGTTGCAGGTCCAGCTAGGTAGGTTCCAGAAGTTGTCATGTTTGAAAATACCCTTGAAAGTGTGAAAGAGATAAAGAGTGAAGCCACGATAGAGGAATTGGCAAAATGGCAGGAGAGAACAGCACAGTTGAATGAGGAAGGGTATCGGATTGGTAAATCTGGGCAACAGAAATGGATGTTGCCTGATGCATTTGTTCTGCCAGTGGTTACTATGGCACATGGTCCAGCTCATATTAGTTCAAAATGCATTTGTAAATTGTTCGCTCCTGTGTGGCATAATGATAACATCTCCAAGACAGCTGCACATTTGGTGAAATATTGCATGGTCTGTATAAATCATAAACCAGGGAAGGGTACCCCTACACCACCTGTTAATTCCGCACCACCTACTTTTCCTTTTGAAGACCTCCAAATGGACTACATTGAGTTAGAGAGATGCAATAATCTTAAGTATGTTTTGGTGGTTGAATGTGCTTTCAGTAAATGGGTTGAGGCGTACCCCACTAAAATAATACGGGGATTACCATTGCGAAGGTACTCCTTGAAGAGTACTTTCCTCATTTCAGCTTGGCTCAAGTTATTTGGAGTGAAGACGGAAGTAATTTTAATGGGAAAGTGATTAAATTGAATTGTGGAGGTTTGCACGTTAAGCAGAAATTCTATGCTACCAATCACCCTGAGTCAGCTGGCCTTGTTGAGAAGTACAATGGTACTCTCAAACTGAAGTTGGCGAAAATCTAAGAAACAATTGGGTTGCAATGGCCGGATGCTTTACTGTTAGCTCTTTTGTCAACAAGAACAACAGCTCTTTCTAGGACAGGATTGTCTCCTTACGAGGTCGTATTCGGGTGCCCGGCATATGTCTGGGGCATCCTGCGTCGTCGTAAGTATTCTGAAATTGAATATCCTGTGTCGCTTGATTATCTTGGCCAGTTAACAGAAAGTTTGCATTCTATTCACCAACAGATCCGAGAATCTCTGCCTTCTATACCAGAGGGGCTCGGCCACGACATCCAGTCTGGGGACTTTGTGTTAATCAAAAATTTTACATGGTGCCTGGGGTTACCAGGTACAATTTGCATCCTCGGCTGAGGGATACTGAGGGATACTGAGTCTAAGGAATTAGGGATGGGCTGTGCAAGATTGGTAGTACTAAGTTATGGTACCAACAAATTTACTGGAGCTAGTGAAGAATTTTGTGCTCACTGTGCCTTTGTTGTTTGAACATTATCTAGGGAAAACTGAAGGTATACCATCTTCATCGACATGGGATAGATTAAAGAGCTTAGGACAGAGCAAGCTCCACCGCCGGTGATCAAGAGTGCCAACTTATTGATGGACAATAGGAGCCTGTACCAGTGAGGCTCTGACGGACACTGGGAACTTGTATATCTTTTTGCATTTTTGCCTCTTCATAATACATTCTGTATCCCTTTGGTAAAAAGGTTGCTGAAGAAGAGCAGCCAATGGTTTTTGTTGCCCACCATAATATGGTGTGGACCCGAAAAAGAAAAATAATATGTGCTGTTCTGTTGATTTTGCTGATAATAATATTATGCGGGGTGTCATGTGTTTTGGAAAGTTATCAAAATGTGCCTTTATGCAGCAAAGGTAAGGTTTTTTCCCCAAAAGAAATAAAATAACAGCCTGAGTAATGAATTTCTAGAAACACATAAGAGGTTCTTTGGAGAAGGGACAGCTTGTTACCCCACCCAATCTGTCACTACTCTGTGGACTGCATATCCATTGTCACTCGTAAATTATACTTACACTCCTCCACCCCAATTTACTGAAGTAAAAGGAGTATTGGATTTTGGTTACTTGGGACCATGTCTGTATCATATTGTGATAATTTTTACATAAAGAAACAGAATGTCACATTGGTGGGTTGGCATTACAAGGAATTGATAGTCCCCCGGGAGGCTGGTTATTATCCTGCTTGCTGACCCATCGTAAATAGCACTTACACTTCATTGTATATCAACTATTCAGGAATAGTTCTGTACAAAAATACAATCCTTTTAGTGAATGATAAAGATCCAAATACTTTTGGAATGAACTCCAGATATGCTGCAGTAGACTATGAAGGTCCGATTTATGCACACCCGGGGTTTTACTTCCTGTCTAATGGTACAATTCAAACATCCATAATCGTATAGATGATGTAGCTCTTGGAATGGTGTTGCCCTTACGTGTGCCCTGTAAAGTTGCTAAGCCTAATATACGATGGGTTAAAAGGACTCCAACAAAAGAATTCTGTGAGGGAGAGACTGATATAGAGGTCAATATTTATAGTAACGGGATCACTTTTGGAAACATTCTTTCTTCTACTTTCACCCTGGGTGGCACTTCCATAGTCAGGGGTGAGAAAGCTAAAGATTATTTCGGATGCAAGCTTCAGGTTCTGTCTAATACCGTAGTAGCAGCCTTGCGTGACATCACTACTCAGTTGGAGAGTATGCGAATATATTCGGAACAGACCAGATATGCAGTGGACTTTATTCTAGCTAAGAGTGCTGGTGTATGAGCAGTAGTGGGCGATCCGTGTGTGGTCGGGATCAAGAATATGGAAAAGAATATTAGCAAACATATACCAGATATTCTTGAAAATGTAAAAGGAATGGAAAGTGGGAATTAGAGTTGGTCTCTGTTTGGTAGCTGGCGCTGGATTCTTGAAAAAGAGATTTACCTGATCGTAATATTAGTGTTCTGCTGTGCCCTTATTCAGTGTCTTCCCTTTTGCTGCTCCTATTGTACCACTATTCACACCCCTAAGAAAAAGATATCAATTCATGACACAAATTCTGCTATAATGATCCAAAAAGATATTGAGGATCTGATGCACAACAATGAACGGATTTTCAAGAGTTCCTCCCTGCTTCACTTACTGATGCTGACAATATGGTGTGCTCAGAACTGTTTATTAATGAAAATTCTTGTTACTGTTTGCAGTTTTATTCCCTCTCTTTTTGTCGTTAGAAAAATGTTTTAGCTCATGCTAAATGGAGGGTCTGTTAGAATAGAAAATCGTTTATGCTTATGCTGTTTCCAAATAAGTTAGCATTCGCTGCGCCATTTTCTATGTGGGTGCCATTTTACAGGAGCCCTCTGTTCATAATGGTTGAGAAAGGGGGTGGGGCCTCTGACATCATCACATCTATCCTGATTTGGGGACTTACTTGTGGCAACAGTAGGAGCTCTTAGCCCCTAACGGCCCTCAGCAGCCAAGGGGACTTAATCCCCCAAATAGTAGTACACCAGTAGGCCCCTTTGCAGAGTGATTGAGAAAGAGGGTCCCATCCCCTTCCGTGGACGGGGAGAGGTTGAGGCCATTGTTTGGTCAGACTGACTGTTCAGGGATCCCTGTAAGAGGACCTTTTGTCCTGCTGGACGGTGCCTCGCCCAGTGGTCATCCCGACTGGAGTCCTAAAAACCCTTGGATCTGACCGTTTGGTCTGAAGAGTCGGCACCTGCCTGCGTTGATTTACCCAGTACTTCTGTTGTTTCTCCATGTTTGATGGTTCATTTCCCAGCATTGTTTGGTGCTGAGACGCCAATATGTGGATTTGAGGTTATAGATTTGACAACATTTAGTGAGCGTGTGGTCCCTTTTGTACGGTCTGCGGTGGGGGATGTAGAGAAGAAGGTAATAGTTAATCAGGCTGCGCAGTGGGGTCGTAATCCCATTTACAGTGTGGAGGATGTTTGGAGTGTGATGAAAGATTATGAGCATTATATACAGCAGCATGCTCTTAAACATATGTCCTCTACGTTGATTGGCCTTTGGCAGCAGCATTTTGGGGATGATGCGCCACAAAATGTATTCGATATTAGAGATTGCGTGTATGCTAGTGGTTTGGACCCAGGCTAAGTTTTTGGGAACATTACCACGATGGTTGCTTATAGAGGTAGGTTGCATGACAAGAGTCCTACCGCGGTATCTCAGTTTCCGATGTGAGAGGTTCATCCTATACAACACCCAGAGATACCAGAGTTAACGAATCAGCATGGTAGTGTCACTCGAGCGGGTGTAGTGGCCCGTTTTCAGGGACAATGGGTTCATACTCCATGGAAAAGAAGTGAGCTCTTGTCTCGTAAGACTCATTTGCCCAATCCTAAAAATAAATCCCACTGCTTATTATAAGGAACTGACTGAAGCTGCCTCTTTGAGGGTAATGACTCTTGCTGATATTGTAATGTTTTTTGGTC
The DNA here is from genome assembly GCF_964204655.1 of Triturus cristatus. Taxonomy (NCBI): domain Eukaryota; kingdom Metazoa; phylum Chordata; class Amphibia; order Caudata; family Salamandridae; genus Triturus; species Triturus cristatus. The sequence continues at coordinate 1,330,926,424 of NC_140585.1, forward strand.
TTCTTGTTCCGATTGATATTTTGAGGCATGTTCACACTCAGGATCACGTTGCGGAGTTGGGTGGTACATGGGATCAAATCAAAGCATGGGATCAGGAAAGAAAGCCAGGTGACAAGCCCCGAACAGAGATACTTGCTTTGCCAGGCCACATTATTACATATATGCATTCTCTTATTCCGCCGAGGAAAGTAGATTGGGATAAGTTGATGGCTTGTCGACAAAAGAAAGATGAGTGTGTCTGATTTTTCCACTCGGTTTGAGGATACATATTTGGATCACAGGGGGTAGGATTTGTCTATTGAGAGAGGTGTTTGGTTGTTTGTCAACAGGTTTGTTTCTAATTTACTTCCCGAAATTGTGACTCATTTACAGGCTTCTAAAAGTACCTGGTCTACCTCTTCCCCTTCTGTTATCTGAAATATGGCTCAATATTATGAACATTGGGACAATGAGGAGAACGAAGAGGCAGAGAAAAACATAAGGATTTAAAGACAAAGTTGTTGTTGCAACAAGCATTTAGAGGGAATGGTAAAGTATGTGGTGGTTCTGCTTGATAGCTTCCACTCACTGGTAGGCAGCTGAATATGATGCCTTTGGGGCTGAACCAGTGTGCGCATTGTAAGGAGGAGGGTCTCTGGCGTAGGGAGTGTCCCGTGCTTTTGCAGAAGGTGGCGGTCCCTAGAGGACACGGTTCTCGTGGGCAAGGTTGTGGAGCTGGTGGGGCTGATAGGGCTAAAAATGCTTCAGCGTCACCACTTCATTCTGATAATAATTATTTTGATGAACCTCACGATGGGCAGTACTACCATGATGACTATGATATAGATGAAGTAACAAGGATGACTCATAGCTATAATTGCCAGGGACAGAGTGGGGGACCAGTCCGATACATGTGGACCAGCCTGGTCCTTATGTAACAGTGGAACTACAAGGTTTGACTAAGCAATTTTTGATGGACACAGGTGCGGCAAAAAGTTCTGTTTCTCGAAACATGGTCCCTGGGGCGGCTTTGTCTGGCCATAATAATGTTTCTGTAGTTTTTCAGGTGTACCGGTTGTAAGCCCCAAATCAAAACCCCTTGCATTGACTATTGGTCCTTTTACTGTGGATTTCCCATTTTTGCTGACAACTAATTGTGGTGAGAGTTTGATTGGATTGGATTTGTAGAAGAAATTACATGCAACTATTTATTGTTCCCCGAAGGTGTTTATATGACGATGGGCCCATGTGTGAGTACCAAGCGATGCCTGTCTCTTCCTGCTAAATTTGTTGACATGCTACACACACTGTGGGCGATAGGTGATACAGATGTAGGGCTCTTGTAAATAGCCCCGGTATCGATACAGCTCAAAGATACTGTTATTCTGCCTCGTATTCCCCAGTATAAAATACCACAGGCAGGAGAATGAGCTCTGTTACAAATTATTCAGGATTTGATCAAGAAAGGAGTAGTGAAAGAGATGTCTGCCAATATTTGTAATAGTCATATTCTTCCGATTCTTAAATGGTCACCTTGGGGTTTCCCTGATGATCAAGAGGATGTTTAGCATTTTGTGATCGATTTGCCCAAAGTCAATAAAAAAGTGGTTCCTCAGTTTCCAGTGGTCCTAGATATTACTACACTTTTGACAATGATTCCTTCCACTGCTACATTATTTTCTGTCATTGATTTGAAAAATGCATTCTTATTCATCCAGGTAGTAGAGATCTGTTTGGGTTCACCCTAGCTGGAAGGAGCTTTAGATTCTGTCAAGCTCCTCAGGGCTATACCGAGAGTCCTGGTATTTATAGTCAGGCTTTAAAGAGTGAGTTGGATTCCCTTTTGCTTCCCTCAGTTAATGTATTAGTGTAGTAAGTTGATGACTTGCTCATCACTTATGATATTGAGCTGGGTTGTAAATATAGAATGGTTAAATTATTGTAGCATTTGGCTCATCGTGGACACAAAGTTGCTCTTTCTAAATTTCAGTATTTTTCGACAGGAGGTCACCTATTTAGGTCACCTTCTGTCGAAGGAGGGTAGGATGTTGACCCCTGAGCGCATCAGTACCATTGTTGAGTTGCCTATTCCGCAGACTCAGAAAGATGTGCGTGCTTTTATAGGTATCACTTCCTACTGTCGGCAGTGGATACCTAAATATTCCTTACTAATCAATCCCTTGCTTGCCCTAACAACGAAAGAAGTGCATGAGCCTTTGCCTTGGATGCCTGAATGTCAGCAGAGCAATTTAAAACGGTGTGTTGTTCAGCTCCAGTACTTGGCACCCCGAACTACAGCAAACCGTTTGTGTTGTACGTCCATTAGATGGCTGGTTGTGGGCTTTCTGTTTGAACATAACAATTTGGAGATAAGCAACAGCTGTGTGCTTATTTCTCTGCCGTCCTTGATCCAGTCGCAAGAGCCCTCCCGAGTTGTTTAAGAGCTGTCGTGGCCATGGCCACTTCATTCAGGTAATCGGATAGACTCGCGATTGATACTGACCTCACAGTTATGGTACCCCATGCTGCATACACCCTTTTGAATGAGACAAAGACACAGCACCTCACCAGTGGACGTCTTACTGGCTATGAATTGACATTGTTTGCTAAACATATCACGATCAAAAGATGTGCTATTCGGAATCCAGCCCCTCCCTTCTGACAGTGATGAAGTTGACAAACATGATGGTATCTTCCAAATGGAAAAAAAGAAGAAAGGAAAGGTAGACTCGACTGATGTTCCCTTATGTGACCCACAAGGGGAACTATATGTCGATGGCTCTTGTTTTAAATTACTAGATGGCACCACTACTGCTGCTTATACTATTACTACACTGCATACAGCGGTAGAGACATACTGTGTTCCTTATCAGTCAGTGCAAGCTGCGGAGCTGGCTGCTTTAATTCGAGCTTGTGAATTGAGTGAGGGATTGGTTGTCAACATTTATACTGACAGCCAGTACGCTTTCGGGGCCGCACATCATTTTAGGCGACTCTGGGCAGAGAGAGGGTTTCTTACTTCCCATGGTACCAGAATCCAATATGGGCACCTTATTCTGAGACTTTTATCTGCTTTGACACTCCCTAAGAAGTTGGCCATAGTAAAGTGTAGCGCCCACCGGAAGGTCACAGATTATTTAGGTAGGGCAAATGCCTTTGCAGATCAGACAGCTAAGGAGACTGCCCAGATGAAGATAAAAAAAATATTTGTAGCAGGTCCGGCTAGGTGGGTGCCTGAGGTTGTTATGTTTGCGGACACTCTTGAGAATGTAAAGAAGATACAAAGTGAGGCCACAGTAGAATAATTAGCGGTGTGGCAGGAAAGTACAGAACAATTGAATGAGTAGGGGTGTTGGATCGATAAGTCAGGAAAGCAGAGATGGATGTTTCCAGATGCATATGTTCTTCCGGTAGTCACGATGGCCCATGGTCCAGCTCACCTCACATCAGTGCTAAGGGTATCTGTAAAGTGTTAGACCCCGTGTGTCAGAATGATAGCATCTCCAAGACAGCTGCACACTTAGTGAAGTTCTGTATGGTGTGTATGATGCACAATAGTGGAAATGGTACCCAAACACCGTCTAGTAATTTTGCACCCCCTACTTTACCCTTTGAAGCCCTTCAGATGGACTATATAGAATTACAGAAATGAAATATGTTTTGGTGGTTGCATGTGTATTCAGTAAATGGGTTGAGGCTTATCCCACCATAGATAATACTGCCATTACAACTGCAAAGGTACTCCTGAAGGAGTTTGTTTCTCGTTTTGGCTTGCCCCATTTGATGTTGAGTGATAATGGAAGTCATTTTAATGCAAAAGTGATAAAAATTAATTTGTGATGGTCTACACGTGAAGCAAAAGTTCCATGCTGCCAATCATCCACAGTCAGCCGGTTTGGTTGAGAAGTACAACAGTACTCTCAAGCTCAAACTGGCAAAAATTCAGGAGACCACAGGGTTAAAGTGGCCAGATGCCTTACCATTATTTTTTTGTCAACAAGAACAACAGCACAATCTAGAACAGGATTGTCACCGTACGAGGTTGTGTTTGGACGCCCAGCGAATATCTGGGGCATCCCGTGTCCTTGAAGGTTCTCTGATATTGAGTATCCATTGTTGATCGATTACCTTGGTCAGTTAACTGAAAGTTTGCGTTCTATTCACCAACAGGTCCAGGAAACTCTGCCAGCTACACCAGAGGGGCCCGGACATGACATTCAGCCTGGGAACTTTATCCAAGTCAAGAATTTTCAGCTGAATAAATGTTTAGAGCCACGATGGAAGGTTCCAGAGCAGGTCCTCTTAGCAATACACACTGCAGTCAAGGACATTGGTTGTAAGAACTGGATTCATGCGACCAATTGTTGCAGAATCCCTTTGCCTTTGCCCTACGACCAGTGGGTAAACGATGGTGTAGGGGACTCTGAGTGCGTGATGGTGCCTCAGTTTGTCCCTTTCAGTGATGCAAGGCTGACCTGGACACAAACATACAAGGAAAATGATGATGTGCTAAATGCAGCTGTTACTCCGGAAATACAAGCTATCCAAGGAGCCTCTTTTCATTGATCCTTCTGTACCTGAAGTCACTAGGTCCAATTTGCACTCTTGGCTGCATAACACTGCACCAAGAGAGGAAAAAGATTAGTTAGGGATGGACTGTATAGGTCAGGGTATACTGTGCTATAGTACCAACTGAGTTAGTTTAGGGAGATGAGACTTTTGTGCACTGTTTGAACGTTGGACAGGATAGATCTAAGTGTCCCTTGGGGAATATATTATCCTGGTCGACGTGGGATACAACTTGTCATGACATGCAGTGACTTCAATGTTGCCGGGGTCACGGATTAGCATACCCTCAAGCTCAACAATAGAATCAACTAATTTGCTATCTATATCGGTAATGGCCAGGATGTTATGCTCGAGCTCCCCCCACTTAAGTCTACGCATATTAGTAGATAGAGTTACCTCAGACAGGCACGGGACCATTTCACTAGCTATTAAACGATTACTAGACCACCATCTGTGAGCTACACAGATAGGGTTATGGTCACTCTCAATTCTAACCTCAACAACCATGTCTAAAACTGGTTGCCATAGTTGGAAGCTACATAAAACATAATCAATCCTGCTAGAATGTCGACCATTGTCAAATGTCTTCGCCCCTTGTTTGTCACCTGGCGTTCTCCCATTCAAGGCCCTCAAACCGTACTCAAAACAAAGAGCGTTAGCCTAGACAATAGTCTCAGTCCACCTTTTAATTGGACTGAGATCAAGCACAGGTACTCCCCATAATTGGTCTTCCATAGCTTCATCGCCCCACCCAGAGTCAGGGTCTAGGAGCGGTTCGAAGGTGATATTAAAATCCCCTGCTACAACTATTTGCCTCCCACCTGAGTGCTGTTCAATAAGGGAAACTAAATAAGCCAAAACCTGGGAGCCTGTCCTATTAGGGTCTCTCAGATACAGATTGTAGATATCCAAGTTACCCTGGATCCCAAGTGACATCCTAACTAATTGGATATCATCGGACCCAGTAGGTATTGCAAAAGCCTCAGGAAATATGTCCTGACGAACCCAAATTGCCAATCCTCCCTTTGGGCGTCCCCTTAGACCCGAAATTGCGGGGACATAAAAGTTCAGAAATCCCTGTAGGAACTGAGGCTCACAGGACCAAGTTTCCTGGAAGAGGCAGACATCAAAGTTGCCTATATAGGCTAACCATTCCGGTGAGTCCATTTTTGATTTTAAGCCTGCAATATTCCAGGATACCATAGACCCCCCCTCCCTTCCTCGGCCTTGGACGTGAGCAGAGTGCGCACATGACTGGTCGTGTCCACACTGTAATTCCGCAGACAGATCAGGGGTTATTGCAACTACATCTGCTATCTCGTCCGCCCTGGTAACAGGGGAGTAACATAGATGTTGGTTGAGCTTAAGCCCTCCCACTGGGATACTTAGATTAAGAGGCGTAATAAGTGACTGCGTCCCAAGTGCCGGTCAGGCAAAAGCTACAGAGGAACACAGATCATTTGCTTCCCAATTTTCCAAAGCTGGACTAAATCCTACAGGAATATTGGGGTTAGCATTATAAAAAAACCCTAAATCATGTACTCCAATTTTTGACTGGTCGCAAGCCAGTGGGGAGTCGCAAATATAATGCACTGTACGACTATCTCCAAAGTTGACAATAATGGAGTCCCCAGGGACGTCTTTGGCTCTTGGGCCTACCCAACTAACCCTTCTAGTAAAGAGGATCTTTCCATCCAAATGATTTGGAAGCGGTCTGTTCCTATTTAACCAGAACGTAACTTTGTTTTTTAGTTGTTGATATGATTCCAGAACACCTTCCTTTAGTTCCGGGACTCCAGTCAGAACAGCTACATAAGGAGTACAGGCAGGGGGCAGATGAATATGAGCCCTAGGCGATATACTGTTTTTAGCCCCAGGTTCCAAAGACCTTCCTTTATTAACAGACTTTTTCCCAGCATTAATACTTGACACACTCGGAAGGTTGTCTCCCACGTTATCAGCACATTGATTAATAAAATTATCAGTAACCTGTGCCTTAGGGAGAACAACCTCGGGTGTGACCCCGGGCGCTACTTTATTAGCAGAGGATACCAGCGGGAGGATAGGGAGAGTAGAGGACACCCCTACAGGATTGTCCCTTGCCTTGGTAGCTAGTTTAATAACATTTTTAAGTGAGCAAAAATTGTCCAAAACAGTTTGTTCTAATCTATCTACCTTCTCACTAACTAGCTTAATCCTTTCCAACACAGGAAGTATTAGAGAACGGACCATTTTTTCTAATTCGAGAACCATATTACTCGATTGGGACTGGTCTAAATGGCAAGTAACATTCCCACTCGGAGATAAGGGAACTTCGCCCTGCATTGCCCCCATTGGAGATTTTCCCATAACATTAGGGTGTTTAGCCTTTCTCCCTCCCTGGGACACCCCTACTCGTTTCCTCTTAGCATTGGGAGGATTTACAATTCTTTTACTAGCCCTTGTCTGCGGATGGATTAAAGCAGATTTATTGGAAACGGGGGGGCTACGGGCTGTTGTAACAATGTCGCCAGAGTCACCCGGAACATCACACACAATACTACAGGACTGCGATGTAGAAGGACTGGCCCCAACATTCTCACGTAGAACTAGATCGCCCCCATCCTGGCCCCCTTTCCTCGAAGGAGATTTGGCCACTGCCAAAATTCCCAAGGATGAGCGTCTAGCTTGCGCTAGCTCTACAGACAAGCGTCGCTCCGTTATAGCAAGTTCGTGCTCTAGACATGATACAGCTCTTGTAATGAAATGGTCAAGAGTACCGGTCACAGACCCACCCCCACCGGTGCGTTTACCTTTGGATGCCATTTATACTAAGCATACAAAACTAGAGCCAATATAGTCATTAACCAAAGGACAAAAGGTCAATTAAAAGATTATAAATTACTCCACCAGAACAAAATACTAGCAGTGCAAGACAAGCGGCTATAAGAAGATGCAACAAACACTTTCAAGTCCAAACAAAGTAAGTGCACCCTTCTACCTTGGGTATGGTGCCACAACAGCAGCGTTAGAGATGTGGCCCAGTCCAGTCAGAATCGGTCAGAGACGGGCAAGGACGGGCCCGCCCTTGGCCCGGGCTTCGCCCGGGCGCGGCCCACCCGCGTCCCGCGCTGCGGAACACCGAAGCCGCCTTTAAGCTCCCCCGGCGCTGCCTGCTGATGTCAATGACAGGCGCCTGGGGTGAGCACTGGCCGCTGGGAGTCAAAGTCCGAGCTGTCCGTTCCCTTCACGGCGAGATGGAATGATGCCTGGTAGGTGCTGCAAAAGTCCTCGCGGCCGTTCCCCTCACGGCGGGATCAGACAAAGCAAGAAGCTGGCAAGGGTCAAGGTAACTAGCGCGTCCCGCGCTGCGGAACACCGAAGCCGCCTTTAAGCTCCCCCGGCGCTGCCTGCTGATGTCAATGACAGGCGCCTGGGGTGAGCACTGGCCGCTGGGAGTCGAAGTCCGAGCTGTCCGTTCCCTTCACGGCGAGATGGAATGATGCCTGGTAGGTGCTGCAAAAGTCCTCGCGGCCGTTCCCCTCACGGCGGGATCAGACAAAGCAAGAAGCTGGCAAGGGTCAAGGTAACTAGCGCGTCCCGCGCTGCGGAACACCGAAGCCGCCTTTAAGCTCCCCCGGCGCTGCCTGCTGATGTCAATGACAGGCGCCTGGGGTGAGCACTGGCCGCTGGGAGTCGAAGTCCGAGCTGTCCGTTCCCTTCACGGCAAGATGGAATGATGCCTGGTAGGTGCTGCAAAAGTCCTCGCGGCCGTTCCCCTCACGGCGGGATCAGACAAAGCAAGAAGCTGGCAAAGGTCAAGGTAACTAGCGCGTTAACTAGCGGATACAATCTTAGGACAGAGCAAGCTCCACTGCCGGTGCTCAAGAGCGCCAACGTATTGATGGTGCCTGTGCCAGTGAGGATCTGACGGACACTGGGAATTTGCATATTTCCTTGTATTTTTGCCCTCATTTCCATCATTGTTATGCATCCTTTTGGTAGAATGGTTGCTGAGGAAGATCAGCAAGTGATTGTTGTTGCCCAGCACAATACAGTGTGGACCCATGAACAAAAACTGACATTTATTGTTCTTGTGATTTTGCTGGTGATTATAATATGTGGTGTATCATGGATTTTGGAAAGTGATCAAAGTGTACACTTACGTAGTAAAGATCAAGATGTTCCTCAAGTCCGAAAGAAAGGGACAACCCCAAGCAATGTGTTTTTAGATACACACAAGAGAATATTTGGAGAAGGTACTGCTTGTTACCCTCCTGACTCTGTCACTGGTCTATGGACAGCGTATCCACTGTCAATTCTCAATTATACTTTTCCTCGACCCCATAACTTCATAGGAGTGTAAGGAGTATTTGGGTTTGGTTATCCAGGTCCTTGTCTATTTCATAGAAAGCCATGAAGCATGGGTTGTCCGGGGTGCGATAATAACATCTATATGGAAAAACAGAATTTTCACTTTTGTAGGTTATCACTATAAGGAGTTGACAGTTTCTAGTGAAGCTGGTTATTAGCCTGCATGTTGCCCAATTTGACTGATCTCATATTGTATGTCAATTGTTCAGGGATAGTACTGCACAAGGCATATACTCTTTGGTAATTCCAAAGGACCTCATTACCTTAGGGGGGAATTCTCGATATTCTGCTGTGGATTACGATAGACCTATTTATGCACACCCAGGATTTTTCTTTCTGCCTAATGGAACGTATGCTAACATTCATAACGGTACAAATTATGTGGCACTTGGGATGGTATTGCCTTTGGGTGTACCTTGCAAAAATGCAAAGCCTACAGTTAGATGGGTGAAAAGAACGTTGACCAAAGAATTCTGAGAAGGAGTGACAGATCTCGAAGTCAATAATTATAGTAATGGTATTACTTTTGGATACATTCTTTCCTCCATAATTACCTTTGGTGGTACTGCTATGGCCATGGGTGAGAAAGCTAGAGAACACTTTGGATGTAAGCTGCAAATATTATCTAACTCCACAGTAGCAGCTTCGTGTGACATCACCACCCAATTGGAAAGTATGCAAATATATTCCAAACAGACTAGATATTCAGTCGATTTCATTCTAGCTAAGAGTGGTGGTATGTGTGCGGTAGGAGACCATGTGTAGTCGGGATCACCCACATGGTAAAAAATATAACTCAGCACATTTTAGACATCCTAGAGAATGTTAAAAGAATAAAGAGTTGGAAATTGAGTTGGTCTCTGTTTGGCAGCTGGGGTTGGATCTTTGAAAGGGTGATTTTTTTCCTTGTGTTCTTGGTCTCTTGCTGAGTCCTTGTTCAATGCCTTCCCTTCTGTTGTTCCTATTGCACCACCCTTCTCACTCCTCAGAGGAAAATATCGATTCATGACACCAATGCTACAATTATGATCCAGAAAGAAATAGATGACCTCATGCAGATAGATGAGGGCATTTTTGAGACTTCTTGCCTCCTTACAGTTTCCCTTCCTGATGCTGAAAGTATGGAGTGTTCCTCAAACGGTCATCTATGATCTTATTGATTTATGTGTTCTTTGTTATTATTAGGAAATGTTTAGCTCATGCTAAAAGGAGAGTCTGTTAGAATAGACAAGTTCATGTTTACTTGTTGTTCTATGTAAGTTAGCATTTGCGGTGCCATTTTCTATGTAGTCGCCTTTTGGAGTCATAATCAAAACTAATTCTTTGTGGATTCCGGGAAAAGGTCTCTGTTAAGTTTCCTTTCCCCAAGGTCAAGGTTTGCTTCATTAATGAATAGACTGTACTTATTAGCGCATACCTTTCTAGCTAGATAGAGGCCTTCTCCCACTTGTCTAGTGGCATGCACGGGAAGAACGACCTTGAATAGAAGATAGTGTGTGCCGGGCCTTAGAATCAAAACGTATCCTCTGTACTCCCTTGTTCAGCTACGTCTGTCTGGAAAATTTCATTGTGTGTGTGTTTTTATTTGGTTCCAAATGTACATAATGTATCTTTATGCTTAGTGATGTCAGCCCCCTCTGCAGCACTCCTAGCGACGGAGTAGACTGGGCCCCACTCTGAGTGCACCTGATATAAACAGATAATGGTTTGTATTCTCTATCTTCTGACTGAATCTATATTCGGTATGGAAGGCAGAGAGGTGGTCTTGAGTGACCCGGGCAGCCCTAGTCGGATAATTTCCTTCACAAGACAACTCAGCAATCCCACTCTGAGGGACTTACTTGTGGCAACAATAGGGCTTCTTGAACCTCAACAACCCTCAGCAGCCAAGGGGACTTTATCTTCCAACCAGTAGTGCACCAGGCCGCCCTTTTTCAGAATTGCTGAGAACGGGGGTTCGGATCTCAGACGACATCTCAGCAATCCCTCTGCGTATGTACTACATATGTCTACACAACGCTCATGATCACAGTCTTATTTGTCATTTGGATCCTGAAGCATATGTGCTAAAATAACAAGGACATACGATACAATTTTTCTCCCTTCCTTTTTTATTGCACGCCTAATTGTTTCTGTATATAGTGTACTGTCTTTATCACCATTTTGCAATTGAAATTGTAAATTGAGACAGCCATAATTATTTGACTTTTTCTGAATATATTTTTGAATTCTACTTTTGGTGTGTGTTATATATTTCTTTTTCTTTTGCAAATTATTGATATGTGTTATAAGTAAGCTGGAGCTACTTGCCCTAAGCAATTGAAAACCCTGACAGAACCATTTTTTACTTTAATACGTATACCCAGGTTCTGAGGGACACCGGGTTGCCCTACTACGTTTACCACTGTCCCCTGCTTGGGAGGCACCAACGAAGCAATTGCCGGTCTGCATCTCCGAAGCTCCCAACGGACTCCGAAGTATGTGCAGCCCAGGAAGAGGATTTCCAGACTTCTCACCTGAGTCCCTTGCACATTTGCAACTGCATTGATTGCTTGACGTCTCTTGAAGTCGTGCTTTGGGTTATGTGTAGCCCAAGCCCTGAACACCTTTTGCACCGAAGATTGTGGGCCTACACTCCACGAGTGTTCCGTGAGCCCACTTCTTGCATTTCCGCTTGAGGCTCCTTCACCATCCCTGGTCCGTCGACGGGTGGGTTCCTGTGAAGGCAACTCTGATTTTCTTTGGGCTTCCCTGGTTGCTCTAGACGTGCCCTGACTTCCCACCGTGTGGTGAGTCCCTCAGACCTTGCTGGTCTGTACCGAAGCATCTTTCTCCTTTCTGCGTGGGTTGCTGTTGCCAAGGCTTGTTGTGTTCAATCCGGGCACCGACGCTGCAGCACTCGACATCCTTCGTGGGACAGCTCGAATCCAGCTCCTGGTCATCCTCGACACCTCCTGATCCTCATGGCTGAAGAGTCAAGCTTCACCTCTTTCACCTGAAATCACCCATCGGTGGGCACATGTCCATCCCCTTCCTGGTCACTGGCAAGTGACCCAGACTCTGTCCCCTCTGCTTTCAGGTTCTTCACATCTTCGATCCAGGCTTGGATCTCTTCGGACACTTCGCATCCTCCCCAGCCGCGGCCCGTGCAATTTGCGATGCAGGGCGCGTTACGAAATTCGTTTTATTTATTACATTGTTTACTTACCTCCAATTATCCATATTCCGGATTTTAGCACCCCCCACGCTGCCCCTCCCCCGCCCCGCCTTTCCGCCCCACGGAACTCCCTCCACGGGCCGCGGCTGATCTTCCTGGCAGCAGCAGTTCTTCGCCAGATTCCATTGAAAACGACAACGCGACCCGACACTATTTGACACCTATGCACCCGGCTTCCCTGGGTGAGGTAACTCGAATACTCCGGTGCTCGCATGGGTGTTGACCCTAGAACTTCCTAAGTCCCAAAGGGTTTGTTCCTGACTCATTTCTAAGTGTCCCTAATCTTTAGAAATCTAACCGCGACTTTCCCCATAGAAGCTAACAGGAGCTCGCGGCAGTGTTCTCACGCTGCACACGGCCCCCGTCACTACCTTGGGTGGTTCCTTGGGGTCTCAGCGATTCTACAGGCTCTAGGCTTTGTGTGTAGTTAAGTCGTGGTTCTTATACCACTATTTTAGTATATGGTTTGGCTCGCCCCTAGGGCCTGACGTGTATTTGTGCTATTTTACTGTTATATTTGAAGTGTAACTTATGTGCTTTTGCTTCTAGCCTCATAAAGATACTAGAGGGGTGTGTTTAGTAATAAATACATAAATTTTATATATATACCTAGTTTGGTTCCCTTTCATTTGGTCATTCAAGAGATTATAGACTGGTAAAACAAGCTGCTTTACATTCCTTCAAGACTTAGTCTGAAGGCTGCTCTCCATAGCTACCATTAGGATAGTTTTCAATAAAGGTTGTCTTTAACCTATCATCAATAAGGGGTTGTTTGGACTGGTGCAAGGTGCTATAACTATAACTAGTGGATAGGATATACCAGGCCAACTTCTCACAGTGGGGTCTCTGATGAAGTCCCAGCAACCCCTGAGTGGGGGACTTACTTGTTGCAACAATATTGATTTGTGGCCCCCAACGACTCTCAGCAGCCAAGGGGACTTCATCTCCCAACCTATAGTGTACCAAGAAGCCCCTTTGCAGAATGGTTAAGAAAGAGGGCAGGACCTCCAACGATGTCTCAGCAGTCCCTCTGTGGGAGACGTACTTCTGGCAATAACAGGCGTTCTTGGCCCCTAATGACCCTCGGAAGCCAAGTGGACTTCTTCCTCCAACCAGTAGTGCACCAGGAAGCCCCTTTGCATAGTGGTTGAAAAAGGGGGCGTGGACTCAAATGACATCTCCATAATCCCACTGTGGGGGACATACTTGTATCAACAATAAGGGTTCTTGACCCCCAAAGACACTCAGCAGCCAATGGGACTTCATTCTCCAACCAGTATTGCGCCGTGAGGCCCTTTTGCAGAGTGGTTGAGAAAGGGGCCGGGCCTACAACAATGTCTCAGCAATCCCACTATGGATGACTTACTTGTCACAACAATAAGGCTTCTTGGCCCCCAACAGCTCTCAGCAGCCAAGGGGACTTAATCCCCCAACCACTAGTGGACCAGTAGGCCCATTTTCAGAATGGTTGAGAAAGGGGGGGACCTTCGAGGACATCTCATCAATCCCGATTGTGGGGACATATTTGTGTCAACAATAGGTGTTTTTGGCCCCTAGCGACCCTCAGCAGCCAAGGGGACTTTATCTCCCAAACAGTAGTACACCAGGAGGCCCCTTTGCAGAGTGATTGAAAAAGAGGGTGGGGCCACTGATGACGTCTCAGTAAATCCACTCTGGGGACTTACTTGTGTCAACAAAAGCGGTTCTTGGCCCTCAATGACCCTTAACAGCCAAGGAGACTTCAACCCCCAGCTAGTAGTGCCCCTTTTTCAGAATGGTTGCGAAAGGGGGTGTGACCTCTGACGACATCCCACCAATCCCTATTTGTGGACTTACTTGTGGCAACACTAGGAGTTCTTGGCCCCTAACAAACCTCAGCAGCCAAGGACACTTGATACACCAGGAGGCCCCTTTGCAGAGTGATCGAGAAAGAGGGTGGGGTCTCTGATGACATCATAGCAATCCCTCTGTGGGAAATTTTCTTGTGGCAATAATGGGGATTCCTGGCCCCCAACGATCCTCAGCAGCCATCCAAGGGGACTTCATCCTCCAACCAAAATTGTACCATGAGACCCATTTGCAGAGTGGTTAAGAAAGGTGGCAGGGCCTCCAACAATGTGTCAGCAAACCCTCTGCGGGAGACTTACTTGTGGCAACAGTAAGGCTTCTTGGCCCCAACGACCCTCAGCAGGCAAGGAGACTTCATTCTCCAACCAGTAGTGCTCCAGGAGGCCATTTTGCAGAGTGGTTGAGAAAGGGGGCTGGGCCTCCAACAATGTCTCAGCAATCCCACTATGTGTTACTTACTTGTCGCAACAATAGTTCTTCTTGGCCCCCAAAAACCTGCAGCAATCAAGGATACTTGATCCCCCAACCAGTAGTGGACCAGGAAGGCCCTTTTCAGAATGGTGGAGAAAGGGGGTGGGACCTCCGATGACATCCGATCAATCCAGATTTGTGGGACTTACTTGTGGCAGCAATCAGCAGCCAAGGGTTCTTCATCCCCCAAATAGTAGTATAACAGGAGGCCCCTTTATGGAGTATTTGAGGGAGAGGGAGGAGCCTCTGATGATTTCTGAGCAAATCTGCTGTGGGGGACTTAATTGTGTCAACAATAGGGGACCTTTGCCCCCAATGATCCTTAACAGCCAAGGAGACTTCATCCCCTAACTAGTAGTGTACCAAGAGGCCCATTTGCAGAGTGGTTGAGAAAGGGGGCTGGGCCTCCAACAACATCTCAGCAACTCCTCTGTGGGGCTTACTTGTAGCAACAATAGGGGTACTTGGTCCCCAACAACCCTCAGCAGTCAACTAGACTTTATCCCCTAACCAATAGTGCACCAGGAGGCCCCTTTTCAGAATGGTTGAGAATAGGAGTGGGATCTCAGGCGACATCTCAGCAATCCCTCTGTGGGTTACTTACTTGTGACAACAATAGGAGTAGTTGGCCTCTACTGACCCTCAGCAGTCAAGGGGAATTCATCCCCCAACCAGTAGTACACCAGGAGGTCCCTTTGCAGAGTGATTGAGAAACGTGGTGGGGCCTCTGATGACATCTCAGCAACCCCGGTATGGGGGACTTACCTGTGGCAACAATAGGGATTCTTGGCCCCTAACGACCCTCAGGAGCCAAGGGTAATTCGTCCCCCAAACAGTAGTACACCAGGAGGCCCCTTTGCAGAGTGACTGAGAAAGAGGGTAGGGCCTTTGATGACGTCCTAGCAAATCCGCTGTGGGGGACTTACTTGTGTCAACAATAGGGGTTCTTGGCCCCCAATGGCCCTTGACAGCCAAGGAGACTTCATCCCCCAGCGAATTGTGCACCAAGATGCATTGACTGCTTGACGTCTCTTGAAGTCGTGCTTTGGGTTATGTGTAGCCCAAGCCCTGAACACCTTTTGCACCGAAGATTGTGGGCCTACACTCCACGAGTGTTCCGTGAGCCCACTTCTTGCATTTCCGCTTGAGGCTCCTTCACCATCCCTGGTCCGTCGACGGGTGGGTCCCTGTGAAGGCAACTCTGATTTTCTTTGGGCTTCCCTGGTTGCTCTAGACGTGCCCTGACTTCCCACCGTGTAGTGAGTCCCTCAGACCTTGCTGGTCTGTATCGAAGCATCTTTCTCCTTTCTGCGTGGGTTGCTGTTGCCAAGGCTTGTTGTGTTCAATCCGGGCACCGACGCTGCAGCACTCGACATCCTTCGTGGGACAGCTCGAATCCAGCTCCTGGTCATCCTCGACACCTCCTGATCCTCATGGCTGAAGAGTCAAGCTTCACCTCTTTCACCTGAAATCACCCATCGGTGGGCACATGTCCATCCCCTTCCTGGTCACTGGCAAGTGACCCAGACTCTGTCCCCTCTGCTTTCAGGTTCTTCACATCTTCGATCCAGGCTTGGATCTCTTCGGACACTTCGCATCCTCCCCAGCCGCGGCCCGTGCAATTTGCGATGCAGGGCGCGTTACGAAATTCGTTTTATTTATTACATTGTTTACTTACCTCCAATTATCCATATTCCGGATTTTAGCACCCCCCACGCTGCCCCTCCCCCGCCCCGCCTTTCCGCCCCACGGAACTCTCTCCACGGGCCGCGGCTGATCTTCCTGGCAGCAGCAGTTCTTCGCCAGATTCCATTGAAAACGACAACGCGACCCGACACTATTTGACACCTATGCACCCGGCTTCCCTGGGTGAGGTAACTCGAATACTCCGGTGCTCGCATGGGTGTTGACCCTAGAACTTCCTAAGTCCCAAAGGGTTTGTTCCTGACTCATTTCTAAGTGTCCCTAATCTTTAGAAATCTAACCGCGACTTTCCCCATAGAAGCTAACGGAGCTCGCGGCAGTGTTCTCACGCTGCACACGGCCCCCGTCACTACCTTGGGTGGTTCCTTGGGGTCTCAGCGATTCTACAGGCTCTAGGCTTTGTGTCTAGTTAAGTTGTGGTTCTTATACCACTATTTTAGTATATGGTTTGGCTCGCCCCTAGGGCCTGACGTGTATTTGTGCTATTTTACTGTTATATTTGAAGTGTAACTTATGTGCTTTTGCTTCTAGCCTCATAAAGATACTAGAGGGGTGTGTTTAGTAATAAATACATAAATTTTATATATATACCTAGTTTGGTTCCCTTTCATTTGGTCATTCAAGAGATTATAGACTGGTAAAACAAGCTGCTTTACATTCCTTCAAGACTTAGTCTGAAGGCTGCTCTCCATAGCTACCATTAGGATAGTTTTCAATAAAGGTTGTCTTTAACCTATCATCAATAAGGGGTTGTTTGGACTGGTGCAAGGTGCTATAACTATAACTAGTGGATAGGATATACCAGGCCAACTTCTCACAGTGGGGTCTCTGATGAAGTCTCAGCAACCCCTGAGTGGGGGACTTACTTGTTGCAACAATATTGATTTGTGGCCCCCAACGACTCTCAGCAGCCAAGGGGACTTCATCTCCCAACCTATAGTGTACCAAGAAGCCCCTTTGCAGAATGGTTAAGAAAGAGGGCAGGACCTCCAATGATGTCTCAGCAGTCCCTCTGTGGGAGACGTACTTCTGGCAATAATAGGCGTTCTTGGCCCCTAATGACCCTCGGAAGCCAAGTGGACTTCTTCCTCCAACCAGTAGTGCACCAGGAAGCCCCTTTGCATAGTGGTTGAAAAAGGGGGCGTGGACTCAAATGACATCTCCATAATCCCACTGTGGGGGACATACTTGTATCAACAATAAGGGTTCTTGACCCCCAAAGACACTCAGCAGCCAATGGGACTTCATTCTCCAACCAGTATTGCGCCGTGAGGCCCTTTTGCAGAGTGGTTGAGAAAGGGGGCGGGCCTACAACAATGTCTCAGCAATCCCACTATGGATGACTTACTTGTCACAACAATAAGGCTTCTTGGCCCCCAACAGCTCTCAGCAGCCAAGGGGACTTAATCCCCCAACCACTAGTGGACCAGTAGGCCCATTTTCAGAATGGTTGAGAAAGGGGGGGACCTTCGAGGACATCTCATCAATCCCGATTTTGGGGACATATTTGTGTCAACAATAGGAGTTTTTGGCCCCTAGCGACCCTCAGCAGCCAAGGGGACTTTATCTCCCAAACAGTAGTACACCAGGAGGCCCCTTTGCAGAGTGATTGAAAAAGAGGGTGGGGCCACTGATGACGTCTCAGTAAATCCACTCTGGGGACTTACTTGTGTCAACAAAAGCGGTTCTTGGCCCTCAATGACCCTTAACAGCCAAGGAGACTTCAACCCCCAGCTAGTAGTGCCCCTTTTTCAGAATGGTTGCGAAAGGGGTGTGACCTCTGACGACATCCCACCAATCCCTATTTGTGGACTTACTTGTGGCAACACTAGGAGTTCTTGGCCCCTAACAAACCTCAGCAGCCAAGGACACTTGATACACAAGGAGGCCCCTTTGCAGAGTGATCGAGAAAGAGGGTGGGGTCTCTGATGACATCATAGCAATCCCTCTGTGGGAGATTTTCTTGTGGCAATAATGGGGATTCCTGGCCCCCAACGATCCTCAGCAGCCATCCAAGGGGACTTCATCCTCCAACCAAAATTGTACCATGAGACCCATTTGCAGAGTGGTTAAGAAAGGTGGCAGGGCCTCCAACAATGTGTCAGCAAACCCTCTGCGGGAGACTTACTTGTGGCAACAGTAAGGCTTCTTGGCCCCAACGACCCTCAGCAGGCAAGGAGACTTCATTCTCCAACCAGTAGTGCTCCAGGAGGCCATTTTGCAGAGTGGTTGAGAAAGGGGGCTGGGCCTCCAACAATGTCTCAGCAATCCCACTATGTGTTACTTACTTGTCGCAACAATAGTTCTTCTTGGCCCCCAAAAACCTGCAGCAATCAAGGATACTTGATCCCCCAACCAGTAGTGGACCAGGAAGGCCCTTTTCAGAATGGTGGAGAAAGGGGGTGGGACCTCCGATGACATCCGATCAATCCAGATTTGTGGGACTTACTTGTGGCAGCAATCAGCAGCCAAGGGTACTTCATCCCCCAAATAGTAGTACAACAGGAGGCCCCTTTATGGAGTATTTGAGAGAGAGGGAGGAGCCTCTGATGATTTCTGAGCAAATCTGCTGTGGGGGACTTAATTGTGTCAACAATAGGGGACCTTTGCCCCTAACGATCCTTAACAGCCAAGGAGACTTCATCCCCTAACTAGTAGTGTACCAAGAGGCCCATTTGCAGAGTGGTTGAGAAAGGGGGCTGGGCCTCCAACAACATATCAGCAACTCCTCTGTGGGGCTTACTTGTAGCAACAATAGGGGTACTTGGTCCCCAACAACCCTCAGCAGTCAACTAGACTTTATCCCCTAACCAATAGTGCACCAGGAGGCCCCTTTTCAGAATGGTTGAGAATAGGAGTGGGATCTCAGGCAACATCTCAGCAATCCCTCTGTGGGTTACTTACTTGTGACAACAATAGGAGTAGTTGGCCTCTACTGACCCTCAGCAGTCAAGGGGAATTCATCCCCCAACCAGTAGTACACCAGGAGGTCCCTTTGCAGAGTGATTGAGAAACGTGGTGGGGCCTCTGATGACATCTCAGCAACCCCGGTATGGGGGACTTACCTGTGGCAACAATAGGGATTCTTGGCCCCCAACGACCCTCAGGAGCCAAGGGTAATTCGTCCCCCTAACAGTAGTACACCAGGAGGCCCCTTTGCAGAGTGACTGAGAAAGAGGGTAGGGCCTTTGATGACGTCCTAGCAAATCCGCTGTGGGGGACTTACTTGTGTCAACAATAGGGGTTCTTGGCCCCCAATGACCCTTGACAGCCAAGGAGACTTCATCCCCCAGCAAATTGCGCACCAAGAGGCCCTGTTGCAGAGAGGTTTGGAAAGGGGACAGGGCCTCCAATGATGTATCAGCAATCCCTCTGCAGGAGACTTACTTGTGGCAATAATAGGGGTTTTTGGCCCCCAACGTCCCTCAGCAGCCAAGGGGACTTCATTCTCCAATCAGTAGTGTGCCAGGAGGCCCTGTTGCAGAGTGGTTGAGAAAGGGGGTGGGACCTATCACAACGTCTCAGCAATTCCTCTATGGGTGACTTATTTGTTGCAGCAATAGGGGTTCTTGGCCCCTATCGACCATCAACAAGCAAAGGGGAGTTTATCCCCCAACCAGTAGAGCACCAGGAGGCCCCTTTTCTGAAAGGTTGAGAAAGTGGGTGGAGCTCTGATGAAATCTCATCAATCCCGATTTTGGGGTCTTACTTGTGGCAACAATAGAGGATCTTGGCTTCCGCCCTCCACCTCCGCTCCCCAGCCTATGACCACCGGTGTTCCTCAGTGGTCCTCCCTTAGCCCCCTTCTCTTTAACATATATGTTTCACCCTTTGTGTACCTGGCAGAGGGCCTTGGGACTAAGGTTATGGCCTATGCTGCTGACACTCAGCTTCTTTTCACCTGGGATAAGAATGGAGACTCTGTTTCCTCGGTTCAACACTGTTTGTCCTCCATTTTTAAATGGTTCGCTGGTGCGCAATTGAAGTGCAACGAGGAGAAGTCAGAGATCCTCCTATTTGGTAAATTCCCTCCCAATTTTAAGGAAACTCTCTGGCCGCCGGAGTTCCCCATACTTACCTCTACAGGCAAGCCCACCAACAACCTGGGGGTGTGGTTTGAGGAGAACTTGTCTTTCGTCATTCATATCAAGAAATTTGCGGGGACATGTTTTGGCCTTTTTAAAACCTTAAGGAAATTTCTTCCTCTCCTGCCCAGGGCGGCGAAAGAAACAGTCATCTGTGTCCTCATTTTGTCTCAATTGGACTATGCCCATGCTCTTCTGGTGGGCATACCGGACTATCTGTTAAAAAAGCTACAGGTGGTCCAAAATGCGGCAGCAAGACTTCTTCTCGAGACTCCTTCCAGGAAGAGCGTGAGTAGCCCAGTGTCCTACAGCATCAGATGGTACTTACAACTTTTAATCTTCAGCCATATTTAGTATTTGTTCCCGGGGTTTTTGATCGGTTTTTATTAATAGGATTTAGATTGGGAACAATCCATAGTCTAGTCTCTTTCCCCAATATGAACGACTGGGCCAGGGAGTTACAACTATGTCCATGTGATCGTTTGTCAAATCAATCCTCTCTACATCTGGTTTTATTCTGTAAACTCTATAAGGAGTTAAGAAAGACTTGGATAGTCCCAATTTTACAGAACTATGGCTTGAGACAATGCCGCCCTGCGTTCATTAAGCTTCAGCTTTTAGAAAATGAGAATGTAGCTTGGAGGATGTCTATGTTTTTAAAAAAAAACACTGCATCAAAGAAAGAGTATTGCAATCTAGGAATGAGGAGGCGGCTCATTTTAGATGTATTGTTTTTATTCTTTTTATCGTACTTGTGATTATGTGATCTAAATATACATGTAATGTACTTTTTTTATCAGACAAAAATGTGTATCTATTTTTAAATTTGTGAGGTATTTTATCTGTGCTTTTTATGATTGTTACAATACAATCGAAATAAAGCTTTGTTTATTTGTTTGTTTGTTTGTTTGAGTAGTCATCTATGCTCTTTGCACTGGCTTCCGGTGGACGTGCGAGTCAAATTCAAAGTTTTAGTCATGGCCCACCACGCTCTTCATGGTCTTGGCCCTACTTACTTACAAAAACGGCTTTCCTTCTATGCCCCCACGTGATAGCTGCGCTCCACATTTCAGGTTCCACGCTTTAAATGTAAGAGGCTGGGAGACAGCTCTTTTGCCTGGAAGGCGGCGGTGGCTTGGAATGCCCTTCCTCTCCGCCTGCGGATTACTCAGGACCCGCTGATTTTCAAGAAGAGCCTGAAAACACATCTTTTCGCATAATACCTGACTATGGCCCCCCTTGGTGACGTGCCGGGACACTTTCGAGTATCTGCGCGCAATATAAATTTAGTTAACATGACATAACATAATATAACATAACATTGGCCAACTAGGGGTTCTTGGCCCCCAACAACCCTTAACAGCCAAGGAGACTTCATCCTCAACTAGTAGTGCAACAAGAGACCCCTTTGCAGAGTGGTTGAGAAAGGGGGAAGGGCCGTCAATGATGTCCCAGCAATCCCTCTGTGGGAGACTTACTTGTGGCTACAATTGTGTTTCTTGGCCCCCAACGGCACTCACTCAGGAGCCAAGGGGACTACATTCCCTAAAAATGAGTGTGCCAGGAGGCCCTTTTGCAGAGTGTTTACGAAAGGGGGTGGGGCCTCTGACGATGTCTCAGCAATCCTGTTTTGGATGACTCCATTGTCGCAACAATACGGATTTTTGGCCTTAATGACCTTCAGCAGCCAAGGCAACTTCATCCCCCAATCGGTAGTACACCTGGAGATTCCTTTTCAGAGTTATTGAGAAAGAGGGTGTACCTACAAGATCTCAGCAACCCAGCTGTGGGGACAACAATAGGGGTTCCTGGCCCCCATCCACCCTCTACAGCCAAGGGGATTTCATCCCCCAACCAGTAGTGCTCCAGGAGGCCTCTTTCCCTGGTGATTGAGAAAGAGGGCTGGCCTCTGATGTCTCAGGAATCTCGCTGTGGGGGAATTACTTGTCGTAACAATAGGGGTTTTTGGCCACCAACTACCCAGAGCAGCCAAGGGGACTTCATCCCCAACTAGTAGTGCACCAGGAGGTCACTTTGCAGAGTGGTTGAGAAAGGTAGCAGGGTCTCCGACGAGGTCCCAGCAGTCCTTCTGTGGGGGAACAATAGGGCTTTTTGGCTCCCAAACAAACCTCAGCAGCCAAGGGGACTTCATTTGAGGTAAACAAGCAATACTCCACTCATGGAACTCTGCAGAATTTGGCTGAGTTTTTCGGCAAATCCGGGGAGTTCTGCGGTGTTAAAATCCGCTAGCTCCACCCATGTCTATTTAGAATAAACAGACCTGACCCTTGTTATGAGCAAAAAAAACCACTTGGGTGTTAACAACATATAGTGTGGGTAAGTTATGCCTTGAGTGATTATTACACTCCACGTTAGATGAAGTGAAAACACACTTGTCTCTCCTTTCCAATGACATGGATTTACCTGATTTTTCACATCATAAAGGTTTTTTGTTTGCAGTATACAACAAGCTTTGGAATGTTTCTCAGCAGGAAGCTTCTGAGCTGATACATGCAGTTGACAGAGTTAATTTTGAAAAACATTAGCAGTAGTACACAATGCTATGACTACATTATCCAATAAAATGCATTCTCTGAGTAACATTGTGTTGTCAGCTATTGACATAATACAGAATGATATTTCCCTATTACAACATTGACAAAGCCAGTTCCGATCTATTATGTTACTGATCTGGATATTAGAAACTCTGCACAGTGGCCTTGTGCCATGGCGACATTTGAACATTACTGATTTCTTTTTGCCCTATAATTTGACCAAAGAGCATAAAACAATGGCTAAAAAAGATGTAACATTTACAATGTTATACATGGAGCATTTAGAAAAGTTGCCATTCACTGTGGCAGAAACACCGTCAGCAGATTGAATAATCCATGACTTTATATCTCTACTGATAGCAGCGTTCAATTTCATGAACTGTTTGAAACATTTTCAGGCTGGCAGATATGAGGCATTAGGGGAGAGATTTGTGCATGAGAAATGGGTCTTGCCTATTGAATACAGGTGTAGAAATGGAGAAACTGAGGTATTCCTCAGAGGTACAGACTACGAGAACACTTTCGGCCATTCATTAGTTTGCAGGGAGTTAAAACTTCCATCCTACCCCTGGCTCTAGACTAGCTACAGGAGGTATGCAGCCCTTTTTGTGGAGACAGGACACAGCCTATTCAAATGTAAGAGGGGAAGAGCCCAGCTCCTCCCTCCCATCCTGCCAGTGATGGGCCATTCAGTCACACCTAAGCTCTCCATTGTCTGTGGCAGTCTAGGAGGAATACACAAAACCCATCTGCCACCCACAACCAGACATGTGACCCAGAGATAGACTGCAGGCACAAAATGGCAAGGGCAAGAAAATGCCAACTTTCTAAAAGTGGCATTTTCAGAATCGAAACTTAAAATCCAACTTCACCATAAGTTAGGGTTTGAAATTACACTGCCAGAGACACCAAACTCAAAGGAATTAGCTGTCCCCATTTGGAAATTACACTTATAAAATGTAATAAGGTAACTCCAAAGTTATCCCATTGGAGAGGTATGCCTTGCAGGAGTAAAACACAAATTTAATGATTTTTCACTACCAGGAGGTGTAGAACATTAAAGTACATGTCCTACTTTTTAAATACATTGCAACCTGCCCTCTAGGCTGTCTAGGGCCTACCCTAGGGGTTAATTATATTTATTAAAAAAGAAACTTTGGG